>NC_090936.1:1112320484-1112922376 GCF_040938575.1 Ambystoma mexicanum | reverse complement strand
CCACCAGATGACCACTACGGTGGAGATAGTGCACAGTATAAATATCCTTTAACATTAACGTATAGAGGAGAAGGAATGGAACAGAAGTAACATTGTACAGTTCCAGGGGTAGGGCTAGTTGAGAGCACAATGTACGAGGCCTGGTTTAACAATTTAAAGTAGTAACTAGTTATTTACATATGAGAAAGCGTTGAGGACCATGGGGGTCTGATGCTACTAGCCCCTGCAGTGTCCCTTCCAAATATAAGAGGTGGGACAAATGCACAATCTTGAAGCTTAGTACAGCCCAGGGAGGGGCTACGGCACTACCCACCTCCCCACAGTCCAGCGAAAAGAAAAAAGGAATGTTGGCCAGCCAGCACTAACACATCGCAAGAGGAGATGGGCTACAATTCCGAGTTCATAGTAGGATACTGTCCTTATTAACCAAGCAACAGCCTGATTTATAATGTGTCCATACTCTATTTCACTATACAACACTTAACCTGTGATGGCTTAGCAAATGGCTCAACCCCTATGATCGCGTAGACATATGCGGATTTCATGGCGCCTACTGATTTGCTCTCCTCCGTTCACAACCCTGCGAATGGCCCAAAAGGTATCGCCATAGGGCCATTCACCCACCTAATCTGGCTTAGAACAAGCCACTTCACACACGAACAGACAATCATCCTGCACACCTCATTCCAGTACTGACCGCTCATCACTTTCCAATTCATCAGGGCTCTGGCCCCTTGGCAACAGGGCCTACTGAGGGATCATTTGGTTGGACTTGCCCTGCTAAGACCTGCACATGCTGATCAACCCCCACACTGCTTAACGTAGAAGGCAAAAGCAGAAACTTAATGTTTTCTCATATAGGCCAGAACATACATTTGAAATTTGGCTGGTACCCGTTTGCAAGCCCCCAAAATGTCCACTAGCAACAGAAGCAGTCTTTTCTGCACCTTGGCATTGTGGTGCTGCAGTGATCATGAAACAATGGATGCAGGTTACCAGGGACAGTGCCTGCTGCTAATAGTGTTGGACTGTCCGGCTGCCATCAAAGCTCAGTACTGGTCTCCTGAGGGACCATCCCTTGTTTGTCACGGTTTATTACATGGTCACACCCAAGTCAGGGAGCTCCTTCCCCCCACAATGAATGTGGTGCACAATAAAGCGCTTTGGATTTTTTTGTAAATTCAATTGGGTAAGGCCTCTAACCCATCTTGCACACAACCCCAACAAATACCCAGTGCCTCAATGGACTAGGAACCAGGCTGGTGTGTATTAGGAATACATTCTTTGTATTTATTTAGCCAAATATCACAGATTACATCAGCCACCAATGTTGTGGCAACACAAAAACACGACTTCCGTATAGCTCTAGTAGATTGTGCCCCATATTGATCTTGATTGGAAATTGATTATTACACATCGCATCTTGGCAAAAAAATTGATTTAGCCACATATCACACATCACCCACCCGTCTGTTAACCACCTGACCAACATGACCACCATAGTACACCTTACTCAGGTAAACTATACATTGACCCTATCTAGCCGCAGACTGCCTCGACCCACATCCACGCACTGCCCACTGGCTCAGAGAAATGACAACCTAGCAACCAGAACAAAGCCTACTAGAGACACTTCCCTTTCTAATCCCCCTCCACTCTAAGAAGGAATTCTTTCCTTACTCTTAAAACCACCCATACCAACACACTCTATCCTAACCTCAACCTGCCCAACAACAATATCCTAGGAGCCCTTACAAACGCTAGATCACTCCCTGCACACGCCCTCGACCTCGCTGACATCATTACTTCACACAAACTAGACTTCCTTGCCATAACGGAATCAGGGCTCCATGCTGCAGCTGGCCCAGCCCTCTCACTAGCCATCCCAGACAGCTACTCAAACTGTCAGATGGACAGACCCATATCCAAAGGCAGAGGAGGAGCCATAATTGCAAAAACCACCCTGAACATGATAGACATCCCGCTCACCGCACCCCCCACCTCAGGTGAACTCCTCTCAGTAAAAATCACTATTCTCAACTGCCATTCTAAATATCTACCTCATCTACAGACCACCAGGACCTATTCTAGACTTCGAGAAGGTGGTCACAAATCCTCTCCTACACCAAACCCAAATCGCAAACCATCATCCTGGGAGACTTCAAACTTGGCCTCAACAACACTCTTGACAAGAATGTGCTATCCCTAGCCAAAACCCTATCAATCAGCACTCAGCTTCTCGCATAGGATCCAGAATCCCACTCATGTGAAAGGCCAAAATCTCGACTGGCTTGCAGATATCAACTGCAATGCTGTCATCCTATCGAACTCCCCCTATCCCTGGTCAGATCACCATCTGATAACATTTAGGATTGATAACAAGAACAGCCAAACTAAGATCCCAACACTGGCCCCAGCTGCTCTATCCAGGAACTAACGGAATATCACAGCCAACAACTTACTCCCACTACTGCAACCCATCCTAACGCACAATTCTCGAATAACCCTGATCCAACTAAAATGACATCACAATACAATGACACCATACTCGCTGAAATTACTAACATAGCCCCGCTTGCCATACGCAGGGCCAAGCAACCTGCCCACCTAAACAGACGGTTCACCCCCTCCTTAAAAGCACTAAGAAAGGCTAAAAGGTGGACAGGGGGTGAATCTTGTGAACAGGTTGGAAGAACTTGCTATGGTTAATAGGTTGTGGGGTGCATTTACATGCCCCAACAGGAATCCCTTCACCTAAAGGCCACATTTAAACATCACAGAAAATGGCTGAGCAGTGTGTTCCCTGGCACATATGTGGCAAGCAGTTGACCACTGCATTGAAGAATGGCCCTGCGTTTGCTTTGCTTTCATCTGAACCACCAAGCTATGCGTTGCATTGAAAAACGGCTCTACATTTGCTGTTCTGTCATCTGAATACCAAAGTTGTGTACTGCATTCAGGATGGCCCTCCGTTTGTTTTTATTTCATCTGAAATAGCACAAAGTTATGCGCTGCACTGAAAAACAGCCCTGCATGCTTCATTCCATCTGAATGCCAAAATATTAAGCAATACATCCGAAAACATCCTCTTCTTACTGCTCATTCACATGAGGGGCAAAGATTTCACATTGCAACCCTACACATCTTTTGATTTCCCTTTCTTGTGAACGGCATCACTCTAAAACACTGCAAATGAATGAAAAACGGCTTGGCATTTTCTTCTGTGTCAAATCAAAAGAACCTTGTGCAGAGGGTCTACCCCTCCGTGTCTATGGACCAACTACGAATGCAAACCCATTAAAGAAGGATAAATCAAAAGAATCCCCTGATTTACAGAACCGCATTTCAAACATTGGATGAAATACGACTTCCACACGTGTAAAACAGGAAAAAGGAAAATCACTTAAGCGCCACTGTGAAAGGGTAGCTTTGCTTGCACAGAATTGTCAATGAATATGTTGGGGGTGGGGGGGCTGATAAAGCCATGTATATTATATTTGTCCCCCACAAGACTTCAAACAACTTGGCAGAGGCTCAGGAATACCAGTAAAACCAGTTTGGCTCAGGGAGGAAAAACTCAATCAGAAGTCTTGCCTCCCCCTGCAAGTCACACTTCTAAGGGAACTATTTCTCAATGACATATGAGGTGCCTGAGGGCATGATGATTACCTTTTCTGCTAGACTAGAAGCAGTACTTGCAGAGAAGACAAAGACATTCAGTGGGGCTAGTGCTTGACCAAGAAGTGCGGGTTCCTCCAGCACCAACTCAGAAGGACAAACTGACAAACTTCAAAGGGGGCAATAAAAGTATTTTGTTGCAAGCTGAGCAAGGGGCAGACAGTTTGCAGTGGGGAATGAAGCACCGCCCACCATATGTGACAGATCCTCCAAATTGACATTAAAATAGTGATTCATTTTAGGCATTTTTCCAGCACTCGGAATAAGGAATTCTTTTTCATTTTATGCTACTTTTCCATGCAATTTCCAGGCTGATGTTAAGAGACTAAGTACATTTTCCTAGCACTTTGTGGACTGAAATTGCCAGTAAAGACTTGTTTCATGCTGATGTATGAATGGGACAAAAAGGAAAATTGGTAGACAGATGGGAAATGAGGTTATGAACATGTTGAATTATTTACACAATTATAACTAATGTATTTCATGAAAAGGGCAAAAATGTGCCAAAGAGCTATGTTACTTCGCACTGGATTGGTGATCTGATGGTTTAATTCCCTGTGGCCCACTGAAACTGCCTAGCTACCTCTTATGACGGTGGCTAGTATACATTTGAAGTTATGATGCATAACTCAGTTTTGCTAAAACGTGGACCTGAACAAACCAATACCGGTCATAAATGAACAAACAGACAAATAATGCTCTCTCCCCTGAACCAAAAAGTCCAGGGACCGGGGGCAGACAGAGGAATGATAGACTGTCCAATTCTGGGAGTTGGGGTAATTTTAGAGTACTCCCCCAGATTGTAAAATAAATTATGTCATTTGGGCTATATAAGGGGGGACGGTACTAGATACAGGATTAGACACACACAAGAATCCAGGGAGACAGGAGAAAGAGGACAGAGGCAGCTGATCCCCCATGCAGCAGAGTGTAGAGACCAGACACTTACCTAGCTGCCCAGAGTCTCCTCAGATCCCGCTGACTTTCCAGAATCCCAAACCAAGGCTTACCTTATAAGTAGTAAACAACCCCAGTCCCAAATTGCATACCCCTTTCCTTTTGTAACCTAAATCCGATAGAAAATCCCATTGAACGTCCCATAGAAAATCCCATTGAAAGTCCCAAATTGCCAGTATAATCCATTCACCTTTTCATAGAAGAATCTCTATTAGCCCGTGTACGTTAGCGTATTCCTTTGCAAAATCTTTCAGTTGTGTCTATAAGTCCTTAGTATGATTCAGAAATTAATTAATTTCCCATTGAAATTCACGTTCAATATTGTTGCCATTCGAAATCAACAAATTTGTTGAGTGTTTTTACTAACTAGAGTCATTAAAGTATAGCCGCCGCAGAGTTAGTCTCCTTGTCACTGAAAACCGAATTGGTCCGTGTACTGTGTGCATTCCTACAAATTCCTAGTTTGCATCTGTACCATTGAAAACCCAGAACGTAGTCCCATTAAGAGCAATCCCTTTTGTCTAGAATCCTATCTGTTGTGTGCCTTTGTCCTTGACCTAAAAAATGATTTCTGATTTTGAAAGCTAATCCCCTTCATTAGCTGCCTGTCATTACAAATCCTGTGTAAAACAAAATTCCATTGCCATGTTTATTTTTCTTTTGCATTTGCTTTCTTCTCAAAAACTGATTCTCCTACCTTGTTTTCACATTGCCCTGGTGTGCTGAGTAGTAGTCTTTAGGCTGCCTTACCTCCTCAAGTGTAGCAACACAAGTTTCCTTTCAAGCTGTCCCGCCACGGTTGTGAGCTGCTGTGAGAGTAATAAGCAAATCCGATTCTGCCATGTTGCTCCTAAAACTGGTTTTCATTTTCTTTTCGGACTTCCCATTTTGGGGTGGTGGATGGTATTCCAATTTCAATGTTTCTCTCTTTATCCTTATTCCTTGCCACTGCCTTCCATCCAAAGGGAATTCAGTTAGCTGATGTTTGGGGCTGAGTGTTGCAGGGGGAGTGATTAACCTTAGTGCAATCACATGCTTTACATTTTTCCTGTTTGCCATTAAAGATTCATATGAACTGTGTTAGGATTTCTGAACCAGGAATCATTGCATTGTGTGCCACAAGATTGGGGGCTGTTGTCAAATCGTAGATTTTTTTTCACTAAATAATAAAATAAATATCTTATTGATACACACCGGCCTAGGTTCCTAGTCTATTGTGACACGGGGTGTTTGTAAAGGTGGGTGTGAGCCGGGTTGGAGGCCTACTTAAATAAAAGAAACCGTGGGTTATTCAAGATAAAAAGCGTTTTTATTGTGCGCCACATTCTTGGTCCGGGGAAGGAGTCCCTGGCTGGAGTGTGCCGTGTTAGAAAACTGTCAGTTTGTTTCTAACCTTCAAAAGGCAGTCACAGGCCTGGTGGAAATGAAGGAGACTGGCAATAGCTTCTACAAAGGAGTTAAGGCAGCCATTTTGAACCATTAAACCGCCTTTAATGCGGTGGGCCATTTACCTCTGGAAGTGAAAGGCAGACTTCTTAAGGCCAGGAAATTGAGGTTCTTCAAGTGGGAGGGAAAATATTAATCTGTTGTGCACGTCAAAACTGGCCCCCTCATCTGTTGTGACCCTCACAGAGGCGTGCTTTCAATGCAGATGCAGGGAACACCAGCATAATCATTAGGGCGAGCTATTTTATGATCCAGATGTTTGTGGATGAAGCCCAGCTAGTGGCTCACATGCGAGCTGAAGGCGAGAGACAAATGACTGCAACCTTGATATCTATGCATGCATGAGAAAAAGAAAGCTAGAAGTAGGGTCCAATGTGCAGTCAACTCCTACCCTTTATGAGGCTTGTGTTACATATTAAGAAAATCCTTCTGGGCATTTGGTTCGGCCTTGACCTATTTAGAGACTGGCACATGAGCTAGTGAAAGATTGCAAATTATATAGGTGAGGGAGGGTAAAACCATTACATTGTTATAACCTTTAGCTTAAACACAGCACTTATTAGAGAAGTTAGTCCATAAAAGGTCCAATTAACTTCCTACTTACATAAAAGGTGTTCTCACACGGTTTTATAAAAGAGCAGTCCGATCAATCTTCAAAGACAAAAGGAGGCAAGGCATCCATCACCCCTGAATCAGATAAGTTGCTTTGAGTGAAAGTGACCAAGCACATTTATGTGAAGGTGCTTAACCTCAAATACTAAGCATTTGGGTGGATTGGCCCAATGGATCCGAATAGCATTTACCCAAGAAGGCAACAATTCAGTTTGATCAAATCCTCCATGCAGAAAGAGAGGTTAGTGCCAGTGTCTAAAGAGATAAAGAGTCAGTACCATGCGGGCGTGAGCGTCCATGCAGAGAAACATGCCACTGGCTGCTATTCAGTAAGACAATCAGAGCAGAAATTGAAGAATGCAATTCTAATAAATGGCTTACTGAATCCTTAATGCTATCAATTTTCTATACATGTATGATTCACTGCTTGGCCACTTAGTTACTGTAATGGACTAATTCACTGAGGCATCCTATGGGAAGCACTGTGCAAGACTTTCAAATTACAGTTCAATAACCTAACTAAGCACCTCAAAATGTAAGCAGTACTTCTTACCAGTTACCAAGCGGAGTCAAAAATCTGTCCAATCCAGGGTTTAGCTTGATTTAAGGAATAGTGTTTATTGTCATGTGTTAACATTGAACACGCAGCAGTGGCTACACTGTGGGAAGACTGCAGTTCACGACTACTCTGACTTTCACAGCCCTGCTTATGGAAAGCTCACAAAGGTGCATGCTTTGGTGCAAAGAACAAGTTACTTTCTTTCCTGGTAACGTCCTTTCGATGGGATGTTCCTCCGACGTATTTCACATCTATGACATTGATTACCACAGCTGTGCTGCTTCGGAAAACTTTTTCGTCAATGACGTTGATACGCTCCCTCGAAGACCTCCTCCGACAGCCGACGTCACCAGATGTTATATGTAGGACGCACAACGCCCATAGCCTCAGTTGTAGTTTTTTCCCCCCAGAACGTGTGGCACCAATCTTCTGCCAGCCTTACCACAGAAAGCAGTGTGGAAACAGAAGCTGCAATCGCAAAAGAAATTCTGTAGTGGGGCAAGTAGGGAGGGTACGATGTGGAATACGTCGGAGGAACATCCAATCGAAAGAACGTTAGCAGGTAAGAAAGTAACTTGTTCTTCGAGGCGATTGTGTCCTCCGATGTATTCCACATCTTTGACAGACTCCCAAAGCAGTATCAACATAAGGAGGTGGGAAAAGAATTTAGAAATTTTATAATGACCAATCAAATTGCAGAATAGAGGACTGCCTTGCCAAAGGCCAAATCTTGCCCAAGGATAGAGTCTAGGGAATAATGTTTCACAAAAGTATGGACAGAGGCCCAAATATTGCGAATCGGAACACCCCTCTGTAGTGCAGTGGAGGCAGCCACACCCCTAGTAGAATGGGCCCGTAAACCTACAGGAGGGTCCTTCCCCCGCCAAACGATAACATTCAGAGATCGTCAAAATGATCCATCTAGACAAGGTCTGCTTAGAAACAGCCTGACCTAAACGCCTTCCAGCGTAACCAATAAAGAGCTGATGGTCCACTCTGACCCATGACATCCGTGAGAGATAGAAACTCGAAGCTCTCCTATGATCCAACCTATGGAGCCTCTCTTCTTCCTTACCAGGATGTGGAGGAGGATAGAATGCCGGAAGAATTACCTTCTGGCTCAGATGGAATTCCAACACAACCTTCAGAAGAAAGGAAGGCTGTACACCAAGGGCAACCCTGTCCTTATGGAACACAGTGAAGGGTGGTTTGGCGGAAAGTGCCTGCAACTCACTCACTCTGCGTGCGAAAGTAACCGCAACTGAAAATACAGTTTTAAAGGACAACAGTCTCAATGGGCAAAAATGTAAGGGCTTAAACAGAGCTCCCATCAGGAACTTTAAAACCAAATTCAAATCCCATCCCGGCACCTGGAAAGGAGACGGTGGAATACATGGGTTAGCCCTTTTAGAAACTGAGAAATCAAACGAAGTTTAAAATAAGAACATTCCTCAGACAAACACTTAAATATGGACAGCGTCACCAGGTAACCCTTAATGGTACCCACATTCAGGCCCTTATGGGCTAAAGAAAGCAATAAAGACAAAACCAAAGGAATGGAACATTGAAAAGGTTCCACATTCTGTCCCCTGCATCAGTCGCATAACTGTCTCCAACAGCAACGGTACAGGGATTTCTTTGCGGGCCTTCTGGCCGAAAGCAACACCTCCATCACGCCTTCAGAGAGGTCCCAATCCTTATACCTCAGCCTTTCAGATGCCAAGCATGAAGGCTGAGAGACTTGACCTCTGGATGGAAAACACGACCCCCCCCCTCCCGTGAGAGCAGACCATCTCGGTAGGGAAGACGGCATGGAGGGCAGATGGATATGTCGAGAAGGTCCGGGTACCACGCTCTCCTAGCCCACGCCGGAGCAATGAGGATCATTCGGGAACCGAACCTCCGCAGCACTTGCAGAATGACGGGGACTGGAGGAAACGCGTACGGCAGTGGGAAGGACCACTCCACTACGAACGTGTCCCCTAAGGATCCTCTTGGAAGAAATTCCTGTGAGCAGAATCTTTTGCACTTCCGGTTGGCAGTGGTGGCGAAGAGATCACTTGTGGGGTCCCCCAAAGGGCAAAGATCTCCAAAAGAACTTCCTGAGCCAGCTCCCATGCGTGAGAGACCATGCTCTGCCTGCTCAGAGCGTCCGCTGCCTCTTTTTCGTCTCCGGCCTGTTAAGCGGCTTCACTTCAACACTACAGCTAAGTCAATACCTAGTCTGGGATGCTGAGGGAAACCCTTATTGATATATTTTTAGGTCCAGTTCATGTACTCTGGATGACAACCCTTATATAACACCCCTCTCTTAGAATCCCCCTGACCCCACTGAGCCAAGTAGTAGGTCTGTTTTGCAAATTTAAAAGGTTTGAGAAATATAACAATATATATCTATCACACTTTTATAATAAATTAATATTGGATATCACACTTAAAATATGACAGTGATCAACAATGGATAATGTTCTACTGGTAAGCTGATTTGGTTATTTAGAAGTAGTATAGAGGATGAGGTAGCTGAAATGATTTACGGTTTCAAGGAAATGCAGGGTGGAATAAATGCAGTACAGAAAATAAACTGATATGGTTTCACAAGAGATAATATGTTCACTTTTCCCCTGGTGGCAATTCACCCCCCCCCTATATGCAATGCAAGGAGATGGAAGGAACACACACAGTCTTCAGGAATACAATCAAATACAATACGGAATTCAGTTCCCCCCCAGCAAGCTTAGACAACAGGTATGCTTTTTAAAACACAGACAGGAGTGCTTTGTAATGTGGTGGCAAGGAAGTGAAAAATGCTAAAATTGCTTTTAATTCCCTATAGGAGGTTCAGGGTGAGTGGTAGACACTTTAAATCAGTTCAGGTCAGCCCTAACAATGGTTCAGGGATGGTTATTAGGTTGCAAACGAATTTTAGCAGTTCAGGCAAAAGCAGCTATCTTTTTACAGATGACGAAATCAGGCCCAATCGCGGTAAATTTTGCAAGTGCGTAATCGCGATTGCGGTAAAAGTATAAGGGGTAGGAAGTCGGTTCTAGGCTTGTTGGAAAGCTTAGATTCTAAGCTTTCGGAGGTAAGTTAAGTGTCGTTCCTAGGAAAAACGGTTCCAGAGATACGGACGATTTTGTGAAGGTAGTTTTCCAGATTTAAAGTAAACTCAAAATGACAGGTGGCAGCTTGCAGCAGCAGAATTGACAGGTGACAGTTGTGCAGCTTTAAAAATGACAGATGACACGATTTCTAGGAGGCTGTTCTAATTAGGTTAAAATAGTTTGGATTAGATTATTTTAACTAAGAGATTGGGTTCTGCACAGTTCTGGCGGATACTCACTCCTAATTTTGAAATGAATGGGCCTCGTCACGGATCTGGTCAACACGTCCAGCAGCGGTTCTCTCTGCTCGGCGGGTCAATCAGGCACCGGTTCTGCTCACAGCGATCCGGATCTCTGGTTCTGCTCACAACAGTCTGGGTCTGGTCTGCGGTTCCGGCAAAAGTCCTTGGCAAAGAATTCAAACAGCTCGCCCGGCTGTTGAATAGTTTGGTTAGGTATGCTGAATTCTGAAGACCTGCTGAGAATACTTTTGCTTGCAGTGGACCTTCTAGGTTCAAAGTTCTGTAGTCTATGGGTCCCTGGTTCTGGTCTCTGTCTGGATGGGATGTCGGCCGTCAAAATGCTCCGCAGAAATGGAAATTGAATGTCTCTACCTGTTCCAGCAGTCTCTTTTTATGTGTTTTAAAAAGTGGGTGGAGAGGCTAGCATCACTAAGCCTGCCCCTCTCTTTATTTGATAGGTCAATAGATTCTTTGGTCCCTGATTTGGGAAGGGATAGTGTGTCAGAGTGATGTCATTTTTATGACCTGCAGAAATGACACTCCCCTGGTCAATGTGCACACAAATCTATTCCTGATCCAAATACATATTTCCCAGGTACACAGTTGTTTGACATCACATACACACATCATATATTACTAAATATAGTCCCTGTCCCGACTCTGGCGTTTCTAGGAGCTTGCATTCAAAAATGGCAACTTATTTTCGATTTTAGTGGGTTTTGCAACATTGGATTTTCATCAAAAATTATACAAAGGTAATTTTCCCTTCCACATATATCCCAGTAACTTTCCATGTCTCTAGCTTAAATACAGTGTCTACAATATTCATAATTAGCGGGGTTTTGCCCCAGAACATGTTACAAATCGGAATTTGGACTCAAATCGTGAGGGCATTTTCCATACTAAACTCTCAAAGTTGTACATTCCTGTCATTTGGTTACAATAAGTTATCACTGTTTCTATAAAATATATATTTATTGCAATTCAACTCCCCAAAGTGTTTGGGTCCGCCTCCAGAAGTCTGGGTGGGTCAGTGATCACATGTCTCTCCTTGCTGGCAGCAGGCTGTTGACAGGAAACACTCAAAATTAACATACCCCATTCAACTGAAAGGGACTATTGTCTCTCTCATCCAGGCTGAAGGGGAAACCCCCTCCCTCTCACTCAGAAGGGGCATGTGATATCCTGCCTCCTGTTGTGAGTCTCTGGGGTGTGAAGAGTTCTCAGCCTCTTGGTCTCTGGGAACAGCAGGTGGCTAAGATTTTCAATGAATCTAAGGATTCAACATGGGTCAAAACCCTTGACAGGCCAGATGAACTGCCGAGATCGAAATTTCCTGCTGCATCACCTCTCTCCACAGTGGGAGAGACCCTGCCCCCTCTTTTTGTTGAGGTAATGCATGGCCACTGTATTGTCCAAAGAATGCTTACAATTGGGTACTCCCGGATTTTTTGAAGCTGGGGGAGCGGGGGGGGGTGACACTATCAATTGGGAGACTAATATATCAAAGAAAAGAAAGATAGGTCAACTACCCTTTCATATAGTCCCTAAATTGCAATAGGTAAGATCAACCACAATCTGAATAATTCACAAATTGTTTAGACCACCACTCTATTATTGAGAGCTAACATCTTCATTTATTTTTAATACCATTAAAAACCTTAAAAAAGGATCTATACATATACACTTAATAACACATATTGCTAAACCTGTGCACAAGCACTTACACTCTAAATGGTGTCAGTGCACCATAGTATTGGCAAAATGTACCACAGGGAGAAAATAAGAAAAAGTCCAACTACATTTGTCAAAGGATTATCGAAAAATTCTGAATATTGTTGGCTGAAACGTATGTTGACTAGATTTGTGGAAGCTGTTACCAGCTTGTGTTTCCTTGCTTTTTAAACCTACTTTGAACATCAGAATGGTGTCCCTGGGTCTAATTGGTAACATCAGGTACACACTGAAAGAATATGGTACAGTGACAGAGAGGCTGGACTAAAATATCAAAGAAAAAACAGCTGTCTCTATAGATAAAAACGATTAAATTTACTTACAAAGGTGTATTTTTCGCCTTGGTGGTGAACTTTTAGCCTAAATTAGTATATCAACATCACAGATGAACAGCATTTGAGACTGTATTCCCTTTTCCGATAATCCTTTGACATCTGTGGTTGGACTTTCTTATTTTCTCCCTGTGGCACTTTTTGCCAATACTATGGTGCACTAACACCAGTTGGAGTTTAAGTGCTTGTGCACAGGTTTAGCAATATGTGTTATTAGGTTTACATGTATAGATCCTTTAAGGTTTTTAATGGTACATAAGATGTATTAAAAATAAATAAAGATGTTAGCTCTCAATAATGGAGTGGTGGTCTAAAGAATTTGTGAATTATTCAGATTGTGGTTGATCTAATCTATTGCAATGTAGGGACTACAAGAAAGGGTAGTTGACCCATCTTTCTTTTTTTTGATATATTAGTCTCCCAATTGATTGTTATTACCCCCCGCCCCCCACCCCCCTGACATCAAAAAATCCGGGAGTACCCAGTTTTAAGCATCAATGTATTGTCTGTCAGAATCAGGACATTCTTCCCCCGCACAGACGGCAGAAAAGCCTTCAGGGCTAGCCTGACGGCCCGCAGCTCAAACAGATTGATTTGGAGTCTGGAATCCGACGGAGACCAACGACTGCGGACTCAACTCGTTGGCATGAGCTCCCCATCCCGTGAGGGATGCCTCCGTCACGATCGTCACCTGCGGCCAGGGTAGCCAAAATAGAGCCCCCTTCATCAGATTGCCTTCAACAGCCCACCACAGAAGATCCTGGGCGACCGAGGGAAGCACCTGAACGGGATCCGACACCCTGCCGGAGGACTGCGACCACCGCATCTTGAGAGCCCACTGCAGAGATCTCATTCGCAGCCTGGCCTCTGGCACCAGTAGAATGCAGGATGCCATGAGGCTGAACAACCTCAAGAACTCAAACGCCGGGAGACTCTGGGCATGTTGAAACTTGTCCACCATCTGCAGAATGTGATGAGCCCTCACCTGGGGAGGCGAACATTGCCCCAGGGATGTGTCGAGCACTGCTCTGATTTACTGGAGCCGCTGGGTAGGTGTCAAGTGGGACTTCTTTAAGTTGAGGGAGAAGCCCAGCCTGTGAAGGGAGTGGCAGATGACTGACACATGATCCATGACTTGCTCGGAAGAGCGCGCCCTGATCAACCATTCGTCCAGGTAGGGGTAGACGTGAATCCCCCTTTCCTGAGATACGCTGCCACCACCACCTTTAGCTTGGTGAAGACCCTCGGGCGGAGGTCAATCCGAACGGCAGGACCCAAAACTGAAAATGCGAGTCACCAACTGCAAACCTCAGGTACTTCCTGTGATTGGGATGAATCGGCACATGAAAGTAAGCATCCTTGAGGTCGAGAGACACCAACCAGTCCTGAAGTTGAAGGGCCTGGAGGACTTGAGAGAGAGAGAGTAACCATCTTGAACTTGTCATTCCTGAGGAGCTTGTTCAAACCACGCAAGTCCATGATGGGTCTCAATCCCCAGTCTTTTTTCGGGATCAAAAAAATGGGGAATACCATCCCTTGTTCCTCTCCGCTACAGGCAACAGTTCTATGGGGCCTTTCTCCAGCAGGGATTTGATTCCCTGCGCAAGGAGCGGATCCGGACTCTTCAAAGAGCTTCCCCGGTGGATTGTCACGAGGCCTCTGCCGGAAAGGAAGACAGTAGCCATGGGCTATGATCTTCAGAACCCACACATCTGAAGTAATGGCACGCCATTCTACAAGATGCTGCGCCAGCCTTCCCCCCCAACCAGCGAACCATGGTACATGGCCTCATGACTGAGCGGAAGCGGCTGCGGCAGTGCCTGAGGGCAAAGAGGCAACTGCCTGCGCGGCTTTGGCACCTTGAGTACCTTGATTTCCACCTCTGGTACTCCTACGTTGGCCCCTTTGACTGGCAGCCCCACTCGATATACCAAAGGAAGAGTAGTATTGAAAGGAACCTCCCCTCCATTGCTGTCCCCTAGAACGAAAAGGTGGAGGTTGATGTACTGCAGCGCTCAACGACTTTGCTGCAGCTTTGGCGGTCTGCAACATCTCAAGGCTCTCGTCAGCCTTGCTGCCAAAAAGATGGACACCATCAAAGGGCATGTTGAGAAGCCGGGACTGTACATCAGGAGCAAATCCCAACTTCCGCAACCACGCAAACCTGCGCATCACGGTGCTCGCTGCCATGGACCGGCTGACACAGTCTGCCACGTCCAGACCTGACTGAACGGATTCATGCATGGCATCCTTGCCATCCTGAACGAGGGCAAGAAAACCATCCTGTTCCTCCCCTTCGGGAATCTGTTCAGCCGCCACCGACACACAATTCCACAGACTGTGCATGAATCTTGCAAGGGCACAAACTGAGTTGGCTGCCTTTAAAGCCATATCCCCAGAATAAAATACCGTCTTCGCCCAGCCATCAAAGCGTTTGTCGTCCCTATCAGGAGGGATTATAGGGTACGCAGCCTGCTTTGCTGGGGCCGAAGCCGCCTGCACCACCAAACTCTCCGGGGTAGGGTGCGTAGACAGGTAGCAGGGGTCACCACTGGCTGGGCAGTATTTTTTCGGCAACGACATATTCACTGCCGGGAGACTCTCCGGAGCAGTCCAAGCCGCCGCCACCCTTCTCTGTAAGGCCATGTGAAAAGGCAACACCGGGTCAGTGGGTGGACCTTGGTCCAAAATATCTGTCAGGTCATCCTACAGAAAATCCACAGGTGGAGCCAACCAACCCAGATATTCCACCACCCTCGACATGAGGCGCCTGTACAATGAATCAGCATGCGTACCAGGCCCAGGCCTGCCAAACTCAACCTCTGGGGAGGTATTAAGACCACTGGCGTCATGCAAAGACTGACGGAGGTCTTTCAGCTGGCTATGCCCTGACAACAGGTCATCAGGAACCTCAGGATGAACCTCTTCCTCAACCTCTGAAATGTACTCCAAGGGTTGGAACAAGTCCACCCTGAGAGGAGGAACAGAGTATGGGTCGAGTATAGGCCGCACAGACTTGCTGAGCGCCTTCCTAGGAGCTTCCACAGCTCTCCGGGGTACCTCTGGCAAAAATTCTTCAAAAGGCGTCGAGGGCGCCGATGGGAGTGGCAGTGACATCGACCGAGGTGCCGACGACTTCGACAGCGGCTTCGAGGCCGGAGCCCCGGGCGCGTCCTTCGACGGCCTCGGCGCAGATGGCTTCCTCTGAGTCGGAGCCTCGAGAAATTCCCTCGACGGACATGGCGCCGATGCCTTCTTTGAAGGCCTCACAGGCTCCAACGGTCTTGACGGCGTCGAGGAACGGGACCTGGAGCGGGCACGGTGGCGATCCTTGTTGTCCGACCGGGACCTCAAAGGCTCCCGGTGATCGAGTCGACCGCTCGAAGGTGTGCAAGCAGTGGCTCTAGAGCGCTCCGTGCTGGCTTCTCTCGAAGGCGTGGACGGAACGGTGACCTGCAACTCAAAAATCGCCATCATCTCCTTGCGGAAGGCGACCCATTCCGCCGGAGATTAATGATTGGTGGAACAAGCAACCCGCCGTCTGGCGGAGTCCTCAGATGAGGATGGGGAAGGCGACCAATGACGGCGCTTCTGTGCATGCCTCAAAGAGGCCAAGGGCTGGCAAGACCCACTCCTGGAACGAGACCCCCTGGACTTACACCGATGCGGAGAGTCGCCCCTCGAATCGTCGGTCGAAAGTACAGCGGACTTCGATTTACGGAATTTGGAAGCCCTACCCGCTGGCAGCTTCTTTTTCCGCTCCCGCAAGGCCTTTGACATCAAAGACTGGCATTCGTCACAGTCATCAGTGGCGTGGCTCTCACCGAGGCACCAGAGGCAGACGTCGTGCGGGTCTGTCAGACATCTTGGAACTGCAGTCCCGACACTTCTTGAAGCCCGACTTCGGGGTAGCAGAAGACAGACATATTTTCGTTTAACACAATGATATTCTAAGAATCGATTCACAAGAGAGAATCGAGGCGCGCCGAGATTTCGAAGCGAACACGTTCGCGAAAAAAAACAGAACTGAGGCTACGGGCGGCGTGCGTCCTACATATAACATCTGGTGACGTCAGCCGTCGGAGGAGGTCCTCGAGGGAGCGTATCGATGTCATCGACGCAGGACGCCTACGCTGAAAAAGTTTTCCGAAGCAGCACAGGTGTGGTAATAAATGTCAAAGATGTGGAATACATCAGAGGACACAATCTCCTCGAAATAATTTTTTAATCTTCGCTATAACGATAATCAAAAATTAAATTCCATCCTTTTTATCTAGGTAAACATTCAATTTAAAATTAGTATGTTAGGAGACCACTAGGGAGCACGGAGGGCAATGGCTGCCTGAAGTCAAGCTCCTCTCACCGAGGGACAATAAGAGACGATAAGGAGATGATCCCGAACCTGGAATGAACAGAAAACCATCAGGCTAAAATGGTAAGACATTGGTGAAGACAGGGTCGACGACGGCGGACCCCCAGATCAGAGAAAGGAGTGGGTTACAGATGATCAGCCCATCCCCATCGAGGAATTCCCGCTCTGAAGGTGGCCAAAAGAGAGGAGCACACAAGTGGGAATGTAGAACTGATACCCTTGCGGGGTCCACGGAGGTGCCCAGGTAGGCGAGGAGACCCAAGCGGCCATAACAGGGTCGTAAATGGGGGTGAGGGCACCAAGCACTCAAACCAACTGCTGCAGAATCAACGGTGGAAATTAGAGGCTGGAACGTTGTGAGCACTGGCGTGTAGAGGAAGATCCCACGGAGCACATCTAGAATGTCCAGGCAGAACAGAGGACCCAAGCGGCCGCAACCAAGCTGGGAGAGGAGGTGCGGACGCCAAACGCACACCCCATTCATCGCAGAGCTAACGGGGGGGAAATCGGAGACAAGCCACTCCCCAAAGGAGTCGCAGCAAGGTGACCCCTTCCAACATCGCCTCCACACTGAAATCAGGGCAGGCGCCTCCCTGAAAGCCCATCCAACCCAAAATAAAAGTTTAAACTTACCCATATGAAATCTACGAAACCTCCGGCACTGAAGCTCCTCAGGCAAGTCGCGACAGAGATGCGCTTCATGCACTCCGGATGAAAGTAAGGGTGGGGAGGAGTGACCCGCGGGCAAAACATATCTGAAGTTGCCAGTAACGTGAAATCCCCCACAAAACCATGCCCAGACCCAACGTCGGAGGAAAAGAAGACAACCCACACGTTCATTCTTAAAGGAGCCCAGCCTACGCTCCGAAAATAAAACTGCACGCAGTCACCCCCCAGCTTGCGGCCGCATCGAAAATCCCATCCGGTGCCCGAACCGGGCTCAGAGTAGGAACGGCTACATCAAATCTGATCCCCCCTCTACCCCCCAGCGAACAACAAGAGGCCAACCCACACGGGCTAAGGAGAGGAAGATAGCGCAAGCATGCCCGGCGAAGGACCCAGAGGACCCATCCGAGGCAGGTGAGAGACTCCCCCCCCCCCCTCCACCTGAGACAAGGGAAACAACTCGCAATCCATCGAGGCCGCTTCACGCATTACCACCCCGGTAAGAGACCTGAAGATAAGGCAGACCTGTCGTAACCATGACAAGTGCTCCCGAACACAACAGTAAGCTAGCACGCGACCTCTTCACAGCTGGTGGGAATAATAGCGCTCACACTAAGCAGAAGGAGAACTAGTTTTATATAATAAAGGAGCACACTGCACCAATGTACACCTCACCCCACCGCTGGAAAAGAGCGCAGGTAACCCAAATACAACGAAAGCCCTTGCGCCTCAGTAAAGAGCCCGAAACTAATGATACAAGTCAAAAGCAGACATGCAACCCTGAAGCAATGGATGACAACAAAGTACAATAATACAAAAAATAGGAAACATGAGATACCAAACCCATCCCATCGACAAAGAGCCCTCACAGCAAGAGTCACCGATACCACAGGGACAACCCCTGCAAGACCAACACGAAACCCAAACACACATACTTAACGGACCCCAGCTAAAGAAATAAAAGGCAAACAAAAGTAAAACTTGGAAAATAAACGGGAACCCATAAGCCACATCCCTCTCTTCAAAATTGCCAATGATTCAACAGAAAGTAAGAGGGACCCACAACAGACCCTGCGCACAAGAGGTCTAGATAGGCTACAGCAATATAGAGGAATAGAAGCCCCTAAAGCAAAGGATGCACCGGAAACAGTGCCCAGAGTGAGCATTGCTGCCCCTAAAGAGGACATTACGCGATTATTGGTGGAAATCAAAGCCATACGCTCAGATATACAATCCTCCAATATCAGAACTGAAAGGCAAAGTTGATAAGGTGGAGCAAAAAGTAGAAAACCTCGAAAACCACAAAGTCAACACGGAAATGATGGAAATGAAACTCAACGCTAGAATGACAGATGTAGAATGAAAGGAAGAAGAGATCTCTATCATCCATTTTGAGGGGAACAGAGAAAGGAGGTTCAATATACGAATAATCGGACTGGAGGAAACAGAGGGGGAGACACCGGCCCAGATTGACTTTATCTTGCATTATGTTCTCAATCAACTATTCATCCCAGAAGGAGGTAAATCGATACAACTAGAAAGGGCTCACAGAGGAGGAAGAGCATTTGGAAGAGGGTCAGGCTCAATAGTTGCAAAATTCCTATGTTACAAAGAAAAATGAGCAGCAGTCCTCAGGGCGGGCAAACAAGTGCAAGACATTGACTACAAAGGCTCCCAAATTAAGATCTAACAAGACTTATCAAACTTCACGTTGAACCGCAGACAGGGATGCAGGCCCCTTGCCACCTGGCTCACAGGAAAGGGAATCCGATATAGAGGGGACTACCCCTTTGCAATAACATTTGAAACTAAAGGCGAAGACTACAGAGTCACATCACCTGAGGAAGCAAATCAAGGATTAAAACATGTAATGGAAACTATGGACACCAGAGGCCTGTCGGGCCCCCAAGGAGCTCGCACCGCAAGATCACATAACGTGGATGTACAACCCCAAAGATGGAAAAGTAGTAAGGTGGGCAGAAAATACATCAAACTGGGATCCCCGCCGACATTGCAACCATCCGGACTGGGAAAAACAAGACCTGGTATAAAACCGAAGAAACCATGTAAGGTACAGGGGAACGTGCAAGGGATTACCCAAGGGCTTCCCCGGTGAGGGGCGAGCTCAAAGCCTAGTGGCCCTCAGTTTTAGGAGGGAGTCTCAATCTCAGAGACCTTGGTCTATGGTAAAGACTGCGGTCGCACTTGTGTAGATATGTTTACAGTGTTCAAAGAGGGAAGTGGGAAGAGAGACGGGGACAAAAAAAACCTAATGTGTGAAACAGAGCTACACAAACAGAAGGCAATAAAATGGGCAACAAGAGGTCATGAGGTAAGAACCTCAAGGTAATGATGGAAGGAACCTCAATATCAGGGCTGGGAATCTACACCCTAAAAGTTGGTACACTCAACGTTAAGGGACTTAATTCCCCCATGAAAAAATCACTCGTCACGAGGGAATTCGAAAGAGCCGGACTTTACATCCTTTTCATTCAGGAGACCAGGCTTAAAACAGAAGAGGAAAGGGCACTGAGAGGGACAGGAGTGGGTCAAACATATTGGGCCTCAGCAGACCATAAAAAAGGAGTAGGCATACTACTACATAAGAAGATCAAATTAATAAACCCAGAGGTGCATCCGCTGATGGGAGGTAGGCTCTTGCTGGTTCAAGGGGAATGGGAGGGAGCCCAAATCACGCTAGCAGGAATATACACACCCAACCAGGGGCACAGGGAACTTTCAATGAGGCGGCCCTGGCCACCATAGTGGACAAAAGCAGGGGGCCCACGATTATAGGAGGAGACTAATACATGGGTGAATCCACAAATAGACAAACAGCACGGAGCGATCCCAAGGATGCCCCCAAACACAAGTAACAAATTCATGAAAGATTTAAGTGAGGGAGGCCTTAGACATATGGAGAACACAAAAAAGAAAGTTTATACATTTAGATCCAGCGTCCATGACACCTTTACAAGAATTGATTACCTGCTGGCCAATAAGGAACTCTGCCAAAGGATAAGAGGAAGAGCCATTAGACCAATCGCCTGGTCTGACCACGATATGGTGGTGGCCACACTAGACATGGAGGGATCAGGACATAGAGACACTAAATGGCGCTGTAATGAGTTCCTGTGGAGGGACAAGCTATTTGCTCAGGAGCTAAGGAACGCAATTGAGGAATACTTCCAAATAAACGACAATGGAGAGGTGGGACCCACAACTCTGTGGGAAGTGGGGAAAGCCACATGGAGGGGACTATTGATAAGGGAGGGAGCTAAGAGGAAAAAGGAACAGACACTTCAGGAGGAGAAGCTGAGTAACGAAATAGCTTGCATGGAAGACAGTCTACACACCCAGGGGATATATCGACAGGAACATTTGGACACATTAAAACAAAAAAGGGAAGAATTAAGGAAACTTGGGATCGGGGACACAATGCAAAAACTGAAATTCCTAATGCAAACATTTTATGAAAAGGGAGAGAAGGCTGATAAAATGTTAGCAGCTAGGCTAAGAACCCAAAGGGCGGAGAGATGGGTTGTCAAACTCAAAACACAAGAAGGGAGTTCTGTTACAACACCAGAGGGAATAGCTAGCCAATTGGCAAATTATTATAATGAATTATACACCTCGGAGAGCACGGGGACAGAAACGGAAATGCAAGATTATATCACCATGGCGAACCTAACACACCTAACACACAGAAGAACAAGTTACTTCTTACCTTGTAACGTTCTTTCGATGGGATGTTCCTCCGACGTATTCCTCATCTTAGATATCTCTTTCCAGCTTTGCTGGCCTCAGAAATTATTTTCTCTAGAGGGCCATGCGCGTCGACGTCCGCCGAGTCTATGTCCCTTGACAGCCGCCGTATCGACGTCAACGTCATCCTGCCTCTTCTGAGTGATATGGAATTCAGAAACCACCTTTGGGAGGAAATTAGGCTTCACTTGCAGAACAACTTTGTCTTTGTGAAAGATTGTATGAGGGGGTTTACAAGAAAGAGCTTGTAACTCGCTCACCCTACTAGCAGATGTAAGTGCTATTAATAAAACAGTTTTAAGGGTATGAAATCTTAACGAACAAGAATGGAGTGGTTCGAAAGGTGTGCCCATCAGGAAAGTTAGGACTAAGTTTAAATCCCGTAGGGGAACCTGGAATGGTCTTGGGGGATAAACGTTAGTTAACCCCTTTAGAAACTGTATTACCAAGGGTAACTTGAAATAGGATGGTTCTTCCGCAGTGCGCTTAAAGATGGATAGCGCTGCGAGATAGCCCTTGATGGTGCCAACTTGAAGGCCTGAATTCGCTAAATAGAGTAGGAAGGACAAAACCATTGGTGTACCGCATGAAAAGGGGTCGATATTCTTTTCTCTACACCAGCTGCAAAATCTGTTCCAACGGCAGCGGTATAAAGACTTTGTTGCTGGCCTCCTTGCCGAAAGCAACACCTCGATATCATCATCAGGGAGGTCCCAATCCTTGTACCTCAGCCTTTCAGAAGCCAAGCGTGAAGGTTGAGTGTTTTGATGTCTGGATGGAGAACCTGACCTCCCCCTTCTGTGAGAGTAGATTCTCTCTGAGTGGAAGTCGAAATGGAGTGCAGATGGACAAGTCTAGAAGGTCCGGGTACCACGTTCTCCTGGCCCAATCTGGGGCAATTAGGATCATAGTTTTCCGGAATCTTCTCTACCTCCTGATCATTTGAGGAATGACAGGGACCGGTGGGAACGCGTACAGAAGTGGAAACTCCCAGTCCACTATGAACGCGTCTCCCAGAGCTCCTCTCGGGGGAAATTCCCTTGAACAGAACAGATCGCACTTCCTGTTGACACTGGTGGCGAACAGATCCACCTGAGGGGTTCCCCAAAGGGCGAAGATCTCTTGAAGGACTTCCTGAGCTAGTTCCCACTCGTGGGAGACTGTGCTCTGCCTGCTCAGAGCGTCCGCTGTCAAGTTCTTCTCTCCGGCTAGGTGAACTGCAGATAGAGAGATTCCTTCTTGGATTGCCCAAAATCAGAGCTGCATCGCCTCTCTGCACAGAGGTAGTGATCCTACGCCTCCTCTTTTGTTGAGGTAATGTATGCCACTGTGTTGTCCGTCATTATCAGGACATTCTTTCCTTGTACAGATGGCAGGAACGCCTTCAGCGCAAGTCTGATGGCCCTCAGCTCTAACAGGTTGATATGTAGTCTGGACTCCGATGGAGAACATCGACCGCTGATGGTCAAGTCGTTGGCGTGGGCTCCCCACCCCGTGAGTGAGGCATCCGTGACTACAGTTATCTCCGGCCAGGGTTGCCAAAACTGTTCTCCTTTCAGAATGTTCTCCTGACAGGCCCACCACTGAAGGTCTCGAGCCACCCTGTCGGGAACCTGAAGAAGATCTGTCATTCTTCCTGAGAATTGTGACCATTGAGTTCTCAGTGCCCACTGGAGGGATCTCATTCTCAGGCGAGCCTCTGGCACTAGGAAAATGCAGGATGCCATGAGGCTTAGCAACATCAAAAAGTCGAAGGCTGTGAGACGTTGGGCATTTTGGAACTTGGTAACCATCTGTAGAATATCGTGAGCCCTCACCTCTGGTGGCAAGGCTTTTCCCAGTGAAGTGTCCAGGATCGCTCCGATGAATGTCTCTGCGATGGTATCATTTGTGACTTCTTTAAATTGAGGGAGAAGCCCAGTCTGTGAAGAGAGTGGCAAACGTGATTTAGCTGGATCTGAGCTTGTTCCGAAGATACAGCCCTGATCAACCAATCGTCCAGGTAGGGGTAGACACGAATCCCTTCCCTCCTTAGACTTGCAGCCACTACCGACATTAACTTGGTGAAGACCCTCGGCGCGGAGGTCAGCCCAAATGGCAGCACTCGAAATTGATAATGAGAGTTGCCAATTGCGAACCTCAGGTATTTCCTGTGTTTGAGATGGATAGGCACATGGAAATAAGCGTCCTGAAGGTCCAGAGATACCAACCAGTCCTGGAACTGAAGGGCCTGAAGGATCTGAGAAAGAGTTACCATCTTGAATGTGTCTTTCCTGAGGAATTTGTTCAATTCTCACAAGTCCAAGATGGGTCTCAGTCCTCCGTCTTTCTTTGGAATGAGAAAGTAAGGGGAGTACCAGCCCTTGTTCCTCTCCGCTACAGGTACCGGTTCTATGACACCTTTCTCTAGCAGGTCTAAAATTTCCTGCAAGAGGAGCGGATCTGGAGCTTTTAGAGAGCTGATCCCCGGTGGATGACTCTGAGGTATGCATAGGAGAGGCAGGCAGTAACCTTGGGCAACTGTTTCCAATGCCCAAGCATCTGACGTGATAGCCTGCCATTCCGCCAGATGTTGAGTTAACCTGCCTCCTACAGGTGTCTTGTGAGGGAAGTCCTCAGAGTGGTTTTGGGGCGGCTGATGCAGATGCCGATGGTAAAGAGGCACCTGCTGTTGCTGCGGCTTTTGAATATCTACCCCGTCCACCTCGGGTAGTTCTTCTTTGTCCCCTTTGAGCCGGTCGTCCTCTACCTCTTCCGAATGCGGAGTAGAAGCGAAAGGACTTGCCTCTTGCAGAGGATCCTGTGGAACGAAAAGGTGTCTGACGGATTGCAGCGCCTAGGGATTTTGCTGCTGCCTTTGATGTTTGCAGTTTTTCTAAACTGTCATCCGCCTTTTTCCCAAACAAAGAAGAGCCATCGAATGGCATGTTCAAGAGCCTGGCTTGCACATCTGGGGCAAAACCAGACTTTCTCAACCAGGCAAATCTCCTGGTTGTTGTACTTGCCGCCATTGCTCTGCTGATACTGTCAGCCGAATCAATGCCCGTCTGGAGGGATTCGCACATAGCGTCTTTACCGTCCTGTATGATATTTAGGAACGCCTCCCTTTCTTCTCCCTCTGGGATGCAGTCAGCCGCTGTAGAAGCACACTCCCAAAGTGTATGGCTGAATCTAGCAAGGGTGCAAGTAGCATTAATAGATTTTAGCGCCATGCTACATGCCGAAAAAACTTTCTTTGCCATAGCATCATATTTTTTATCGTCCCTGTCCTGTGGGACGGTAGGGTAAGCAGTCTTGATGTCAGTAGAAGATGCTGCCTGTACTACCAGACTTTCTGGGGATGGATGTTTGGACAAAAACTCTGGGTCTGCAGAAGATATCCTGTATTTAGCAGACAGTTTTTTATTTACTGCCGGGACGACATCTGGGGTTTCCCAGTTCGTCATGATTTTCCTTTGAAGAGCTTCATGAAAAGGCACTACAGGATCCTCTTGTGGACCTTTATCAAGAATATCCGTGAGGTCATCTTGTTGGAAAGCCTGTGAAGGTGTTGACCACCCCATAAATTCTGTGATCCTGGCCATTAAGGCTCTATAGGGGGTTTCAGCATGCTCCCCCGGGTCTGGCCTAGCGAACTCCACCTCAGGGGAAGTGTCTAACCCACTTGCCTCATGTAAGGAATCATGTAGTTCCTTTAACCTGCGTTCCTCTGAGGATAACTCCTCCTGAACTGGGGTTGCAGATCCCTGCAACTCAAATGTCTCTTCTTGGTCAGATAGTTCTCCCTCTTCCATAATTGAGGACATAGTTCTCAATTGGTCTGAACTCACAAAGGGTGTGAAACCCATCTCCAAGGCCGAGGGTGCCAAACTTGTAATCGGCCTCGAAAACGTCGATGTCGTCGATGCCGAAGGCTTTGAACGTGGCGTCGAAAACAAAGGCGGAGGCCTCGAGGTCCTCGATAGAATTGGGATTCTGCTCGAGGATGTCGACAATCTCGACGCCATTGTCATCGAAGACCTGGGGATAGCCACTGGGTGCGCCGCAACCGTGACTTTCCTTGGCGTCGACGCCGGTGTCGAAGATGGCGTCGAGTCGACAGACCAGTGTGTCGAAGGTCCCTTCGACAACGGCGTCGAAGACACCAACCTCGGCGTCGACGGAACCTTCGTCGACGGCGTCGACGGAACCTTCGTCGACGGCGTCGACGGAACCTTCGAAGAAGGGTTCGAGGTCATAGCTTTACTCGAGGGTTTGTGATGCGCTCGAGAAGCTTCCTTCGCCGGGTACTGCGACTCGCGGCGTTTTAGACCTTCCGGTCTTTCGACCAGAGCATCGCTCTCGGCAGTCTTCGAGGGGGTCGAGGCCGCTTTCTCAAAGACGCTCATCATATTTTTGCGGAATTCCTCCCATTCAGCCCGGGAACTATGTTTCGTGGGGCAAGGGATTCTCTTAGGAGAAACAGAGGAAGAGGAGGACGAAGAAGGGGATCTTCGATGTCTCCTCTTCGAGTGCTTCGATCTCGAGGAGTGATGGGAAGCGCTTCGAGACCTGGAGCGCGAATGGTGACGAGGAGACTAATGTCTCGACTTCGTCGAGGAAGAAGAAGCTTTTGAAGTCTTACCTTTTTCCAGCTTCCCCCTACGCTCCTTCAGGGCCTTAGCTGTCATGGACATACAGTCCTCGCACTCCGAACAATGGTGTTCAGCTCCCAAACACCACAGACAAACTCTGTGAGGGTCAGTCAGCGACATCTTTTTCCCACAGTCTCGGCATTTTTTAAAGCAGGACCGAGGGGTCGTCAGTTCTGACGAGGAAGCCATCGAGTATGGATCGAATATCTCGAGGAAATTGGATTAATTCACAACGAAAACTGAGCAACGATATTCGAGGCACTGAGTAAGCGCGGAAAAAAGGAACTGAGCAACGGACGCTGCCCGCGGCCTTTATAGGCAGGATGAAGTAGACGTCGATACGGCGGCTGTCGAGGGACATTGACTCGGCGGACGTCGACGCGCAGCGCCCTCTAGGGAAAAATTTTCCGAGGCCAGCAAAGCTGGAAAGAGATATCTAAAATAAGGAATACGTCGGAGGACACAATCCCTTCGAAAAAACACTTCTAGAATTACCTATGTAAGCCGCAATAAAGAGACTCCCAGCCGGAGGGGCACCAGGGGAGGATGGATATACCATGAGCTTTTATAAACAGTTTTCAGATACCCTGACCCCACATATGGCTAAACTATTTAATCATATACAAGATACAGGACAAGCACCACCGTCCTTCACAATGGCCCATATAGTAATTATTCCCAAAGCAGGGAATGACCCAACATGCTGCAACTCTTACCGCCCAATCATTACTGAATACAAGCGCAAAGATATACACAAGAATTCTAACCTCCTGTTTGGAAGAAATCATGCCCTACCTGATTCACCCAGATAAAGTGGGATTCATAAAATGCAGGCAAGGGGCAAGGGGCAAATGCAATGCGTAAAATGCTGGGTATTATAGAACACACAGCAGAAACGGGGGGGAAAGCAAGCACTACTAAGTCTCGACTCAGAGAAAGCATTTGGTCGGGTGGAATGGGCTTTCTCTGGGCCGTACTCAAAAACATGGGCTTTGAAGACCATTCAAGCTATTTAAAAAACACCAGGGGCGAAGTGGTGGTGAACGGGAGGCTATCGCAAGAGTTTCTCCTAACTACGGGAACCAGACAAGGGTGCCCCCTTTCTCCACTCCTATATGCACTATCAATAGAACCCTTCGGAAACTCAATCAGAAATGAGAAGAAAATAGAGGGGATTACAGTGTGGTGCAATGAATATAAACTTGCAATGTTTGCCGACGACATCCTCCTATACATAGCAGACCCGACGACATCTATACCCACAGTCCTCAAGCCTATACAAGAATTTGTTAAATGGGCAGGACTAAAAGTAAATCAAGAATAATCCACGCTATTCCCCTTTAACAGCCCAGACGACACTGAAGTAACGAACCAAGACATGGATGGAATTCCGACAGAGCGCCAGAGGTTAAAGTACTTGTGTATTAAGAACACAAAAAAAACAAAGGACCTATATGAAGCAAACCTCCCTCCACTAATGTTAAGCTTAACATCGGACCTAGCTGGATGGGAAGAACTAACAATATTATGGCTAGACCGCCTAAATGCAATCAATTAAAATGGGAGTCCTCCCAAAGATGTTATGCCAGTACCAAATGCTCCCCATCGATATCCCAAGAAAACACTTTTCAGAGATGAAAGCCAAGATCAAAGTTCCTGTGGCAAGGAAAAAGACAGCGAATAGCATACAACACCCTGATAAAACACAAAAAGGAGGGGGAATGGGACTGCCAAACCGCTACACATTGCTGAGCTACCCAATTCAGGGCTCTGGTGCCTCACTTGAGGGGGGACAAATACAAGCAGTGGGTAGCTACTGAAAATCATCTCTTAAAACCAGTCACACTAGGAGGCTGGCTATGGGCCCCAAAATCATCCTTTCCATCAAATGTACTTCGCAATGGGACCCCTGCTAAAACTCTGGTTGACCAGCAGTGAAATGAAAGGACATACGACATTGCCTTCGCCAATGAGCCATATCTGCCCCTGCCTCCCCTCCCCCACCTCCACCCCCACCCCCATTACAGATGAACTCAGAGCCGGAGCGATTTCAGGAATGGTTTGAAGCAGAGAGACCAGGAAATGGAAAATCACCTACATATCAGGCCCCTCAGACCCTTCTTGTTTCTACAATTGAGAGGAGTTCTGATGGCCCCCCAAGTGGAAGGACATACTACAGAGAGCGCTAACACCCCTAGAGGAAATCCTAAGTGAGACCTCTTCCACCAAAGGCCTAATAGCCGCTCTATACAATGCCCTCCTAAGTAACCAACGGAAAAAGGAAGATTCCCTGAGGAAAAAGTGAGAGACAGACTTGGGCCCCAAAATGAATGACCATCTATGGAAACAAATGTGTGTCTCAGCCTACAAAACCTCAATATCCGCACAATACAAGCTTCACAGCCTAAAGCTATTACATAGATGGCAGTACGACCCAAAAAGCCTAGCCAAAATGTTCCACCAGGCCAGCCCACAATGCTGGAGAAATTGTGGGAACCAGGCAAACTATTGGCACATGTGGTGGGCCTGCCCAAGAATCCAAGAGTTCTGGAAAGAGGTTTTAGGGTGGATCAAAAGGATCGACGGAATCGAAAGGGAATGCGACCCATGGCTAGTCTTATTTGGTTTGGAACAACGGGAAGATCGTTGGGTGAGGCTCCCCTACATGCCTCACTTCTTGCTGCTGGCTGCCACAGTCTGCATTACCATAGCCTGGAAATCGCTTGCACTCCCATCAGAAACAGTTTGGGCGTGGAAAGCCAGAGAAATATACGAAATGGAGAACATTACAGGAACGCTCCACGATCTAACTTCAAGCAGAGAAATGGAATGGGCCCCCTTCCTCAATACGTACAAAGAATGACCAAGCCTATCGGAGGCAGGAAGCTCAATGAGAACACATATAACCCAATTTCCACATATATCGAACACGACTCGTTTGTCTCAAGGGGGTAGGGGGGAGGGAGAGGGGACTGTTGATGTTTAATTGTAAGCTCAAAACAGTGATCAAATGTATAAAGGTAATACTGTAAGAACAAAGAGCTGATTGTTTTCAAAGATGCTTAATAAAAAGAAGTTGAAAAAAAAAAATTAGTATGTTACTCAAGTAGTTCAGTTCTGATGGACCCCAACGTAGCAAGTGAATCTGAATGAGATGCTGTAGCCGTGGATACAGGAGCAAATGTTTCCGTAGACACTTAGTAATCAATAAGAAACCCACCAAACCTGTATACCAGTGCAACATGGAAAACCGTAGGGCTATGTGCAAGGGTAAGAGTACCTATGAGTAATGATAGCAATATACATGTAGTGCATTCAACACTTATCTTGCTTCTATGCACAAACAATGAAGTCTCCAATGAACAAAAAGTGAACCTAACTCCCGCACAAACTAGGGAACAGATTTAGGCTTCTGCGTTTTTGGTGTATGCATAGGGATCACGCCAGCAAGATAAACCATCAGGGCATGGCTAAATACACAAGTGAAATTATGCATTGGAAACTAGTGTTCGTGAAGGTAAGTCTCAAAGCAGCCCTGCAATGAAATCAGACCCAAATTAAAGTGCTCGAGTGGTCTGTAATAACTGCACCAAACAATGAAGAGTTGACATAGTTGACACCATGGGGCACGACGTCCAAGGCATCAAAGCTAGACTGGTGTAAACTTGCTCGATGGATTCTGGGATTTGGATGGGAAATCATTATATTTTGTAACTATCTGAAATGTGAATTACTTCAAGAATCAAACACCTGGCACTGGTGGTCTTCTAACAAAGCATGCTGAGTTGGAAACAGCAAATCACAGGCACAAAGTGACAACATAAAACATTCAATAATAGCAAGCAAGACAAGTTATACCAAGATCTAAACAGAAGTTCCGGCAAGCAAACCAATACAAAGGGTGGAGTTTATGCTGTCATTTTGCAGGCTTTGCTCCGACTTCTTTTAACATTTGCAATACAAGGTGCGACCAATTTATTTTGTCCTAGGACAACAAACTGCACTCAAGTTAAACATTCATGCACTTTTCCCCCATGTGTATTGTTAATTCAGAGCGCTTCATAGTAATTCAAGTCAAGTTTCCCAAATACAGCGGCACAGTAGCAGAGTGCAGTTAGAATTGCAATTTTGGAGTGCTTCTGTAAAAGCTGGTCGCAGCTAGAGTAGATGAGAACGGTTGTGGGAGGGCGATATATCATTCCAGAAGCAGGAAACCTTGACGCCAGCCTTTTACCCAAGACTTTAAATAACTAGCCCACACGGCTGTGTGGGAGGGCGTGGGAGGGGAAAGTACGTTCAAATACTTTCCAATCCGGAAATACTGTACAGTTCCCTTCATCCGGTGACTCGCCAGATTTTTTTTAAATGCACAAGGAATGTAAAAGCGCACTGGCCTTTGTGTGCACCCTAAGCACACTACATCAATAGCTACAAACTACAAAGCTCAAAAAAGGAATGAATGACTCTTCCACAAAGCAATCTACTCTGCGTAAATAATTTGGGCTACTTCAATATGACAAACGTACATGACAATTTTCAACTTTGCTTAAAACAGCTCATGTCCAGTATATCTTTCATTAAAAAACATTTACAGAAGTGTAATAAATACAAATGTACAACATATTTACACCAAAGAGGTGACTAGTCTGCAGTGACCCAAACCAACCAAGAATATAATGGGTTCAAATGGTGTATTTTACAGCACACCAAGTTAAAAAATTGATTAAAAGCCTGACAATTTGTAATTGCTTTTGTAGGGCAACTAATGATAACATCCGATAGATGCAAGTGACTAACCGTGTACAAAGCAATTTTGTGACGCTTTGCCCACAATATATGCTAGTATAAAAACATGTTCACGCCGACTGCATATATGCTAGTATTCCGATATTAGGACATACTATTGTTTGCTTTGCGCATAATGCCCGTCATGATACTATAAGAAAACATGACCACTCTGGTTCGGCCAATATGCCATTATACCCACTTACGAGCATGCTGCAGTTGGCTTTGCCATTACAAATTCCATGGCACAATATGAAAACATATCCAAAATGGCTGCACCAAAATGCCAGTCTATCCACATAATATTCCAACATGCTTGCTTCATGATAGATGCTCCTCGCTGCAACGCCGTTTCCTATGGAAAGATTCCTCAATTCTCAAGACTCTTCGCTATTAGGCTCCAGGCTTTGGTTTTCGAAAGCCAGGGCTAAGCAACCTACAGCACTTGTCATGCCTTTGGGCGTTTTTGGCCTATGACTCCAAAAAGGCACTCGCCATTATTAAACTGGCTGGGGCTGATGGGAGTTGGAGAAAAAGAAATCTGGAAAGTCACAGTTTTCCTAAGAAAATCAAGCCATGCAATGCTCTTTGATCATTTCAAATGGCAAACATTCACAGTAAAGCACACATTGCCTACTGTAGCGATTCTTGTACTTAGACCACACCCCACTTCATACAGACTCCTGAGATATCGTACTCTCAGTATCGAGATCAGATTATTTCTGTAAAATGTTAGAAAAGCAATGGAAACAGGTGCACAGTAGCTACTCCAAGTGTGTGGGGCCGCCACACCTGCACATGCACAAACGTCTATACCACAGTAGCATTCTCTCGGCACATCCCACTATAGGCATGATCCACAACCCCCTCTACAGACAAAAGGTAGCCATGGAACACACCAGCAGGCCTTTTAAGAATACTCATGCTGCTGTATTCTGACACATCTGTTTGCATTTGATTAGATGCTCGGGGGAAACTGTCTGTCCCGATTCCTACTTACTGTGGAGTTAAGTAGGGTGCACTGTAGCTGCAACCCTGTTTAACATATTTGGTCGACATGCTGTAGGGCTTTATGAATCTGGCAACATCCCCTGTTAAAGTTGGCTATTCATCTGTGGGGTGGTTATCTTATGCAGATCTGTTGCTGAAATGAAAAGGTAGCCATTTTTATTTGTTCGACAACCCACTAGATGACTGCCTGGCCAACTTCAGGATTCAGTGACTCTCCTCAGACAGGCCCAGATGTCCAAACACTAGTTTGGGTATGAGACTACCAAGCTCATTGAAAGTAGGAGTACAAGTCCTGTACCTACTCTTGAAACAAAAGGACCCCTCCTCTTTCGTGGGAGCAGAAATGACCAACAAGACAAGGGAATGGCGTCCAACTACTATGTCTAGTTTGTGCAGTTATAAATTACCCTAAGCAGCCAACAATCCTGCCATCGCCCTCAACTTGTGCAGAACTTGGGATGGAATGACTGACATCCCTGACCACCTCAACAGAAATCAGTCTTTCTGTGAATCAAGGCGCTAGGCCCCACAATGAAGTGCATTGATTGTGCTTTGAGTTTTGCTGCATTACAAAAAGAGGTAGATTTAAGGGCAGTGTAATCTTCAAAAGATTACATCTGCCACCTCCTCATGAAGTGCCCACTTGTGTGGAGCATCTTTTAGTCAGATCAGGGAGCACCATCTGCAATTGTCCACCTTAGTCAGGTGAATGGCAGAGCAAAATGCCAGGCGCTGCTGCCTAGTGACAGATGTTCAGAGCACAGTGGAGGGAAGGGTTGCCCCTTTGCTTGTTCACATAGGAAATTGTATTTGTGTTGAATGTATAAACTAACCCCTTCTTGGGCTCCACAGACAGCAGAAATACAATTCAAGGCCAGGAAACATCCCTGTGGGCTCAATCAGAAGACGGATGTGGGACTTTCCTTTTTGGCGAGACAATTGGTTATGTATCTGAACGTGATGCAGGGTCATGCCCTGAGGGAACACCAAATAATCTGTGAAGAAAGGTCACTGGTGGGACAAATGGAACCCCCACCATCAGGGCTTGTGGGTTTGAAGACCTGAATCATTCCAGTCTGCCTCAACTTGCAACGGACGCCATCACATGTACAACTAGGTAAATGGAAACAAAGACATCCCAGCATATGGCATGGTGCCTTCTGAAAGTAAATATATGTTCAAAGCCCCCCTCACTCCCGAGTGACATAAGATGTTTGAACCTGGGGAAGAGAGTGGCTGTCTGAAATTTCGGCAAAGACCAATGAAGCATATTCTCTTCTTGGGAGACAATAGGGACTTTGGTGGGTTCACAAAAGACGTTTTTACAAAAGACTGAAGTGAGGCAATTGTCTGATGCTGCAAGAAGCCCAGACCAACAAATCATAAAAGTAGGGACAATGGGGATCCTCGCAGACAGAGAAAAACACCATGGACATCACCTTGGTGAAGACACGTGGCATCATGTAGAGCCCGAGCAGATGGACCGATGGAACGTGATGACCTGTTGCTGAGTCACAATTTTGGAACGATCGCCCATGTCCCAAGAGACGACGTACAAGATGGTGCACAATTGAGATGGATGGGGGCTCTTCTGTGGCATCTAAATAATGTAAAGCTTGATTGTGGGGAGGATGAAACGGATGAAACGAGTAACACACACACAGTTTGAATGAATAAAAAAAGGATAGAACAGATGGAACAAACTGAACAGATGGGGAGGATGAAATGGATCAACAGATTGAATGGCGTAGTCTATGTAGATGAAGGATAGAATGATGGAATGGATGGAAAGACTAGTAAACTAAATGATGAACCAGACAAAATGTATGAACAGACGAAGCTGAGTGAACGGACAGAGTGAATAAAACGGATAGAATAGATGGTACAGATGAGTGCTCGATCTCAAGCGCCTTACTGAAAACCACCATATCACGCTTACTCTCTCCTAGACACCACCACTCAACTAGAACACAGCGATACTATAACACATTCGGTATAGCTCTTCTCATACTAACACCTGCCACCACATAATCCAAATCATCCTAATTAAACACAGCTAGCTGAGCACACACCGCTAGCCTAAGCGTCTCCTCAGGCCTAACGCAGCCATAAATCAGTCTGGGTATCAACCCACGAGAAAGAACACATATTCCTGACCTCCCAACCACCAAACCTACTGCTAAGAAGCAGCTATCATGCAAGTGCCACACCAGCTGCACACATATCCGGTGCACCCACACACCTTATGACTCTCTACTGACTTGAACTACGGTTCTCAAGGGCGTTCAACCTACCAGCGCTTTGAGATCATACATAAGGCGCTATATAAATGCAAAGTAACATAATATAACATTATCCAGTGATAATGCTGCCAGGGAAAAAGTCGCAAGATGCGACATTTCCCAGAATGTCCACTCCAATAAAAATCAAACACTTTACCCAAAACATTCTAGGACTGGAGTTATAATAGAAAATTGTACCCATCCTAGAATATGTAGGGGCAGGCTTTTAGGGGTGCAGGGAAAAAAGTCAGCTACCTGGCAACTTTTCCCAGAGGACATTATCACATGGAACCGGATCTTCATGATCAGCTCTGGTACGACTCGCTGAATGACTCGGGTTCTAGATGGAAAAACTGGAAGTCGAATAATGATGGCAAAAATGCAGCAGGTGACTTTTTCATAAGCTTTATTTGATTAGTAATCACAAAGGCAACACATAGTATATACAAATAAAAGTATAATACAAATTGATCATAAATAAACTTCATGGTTCAGTGCGCATATCGGGTGTCTGTATGGTGAAATGCGCTAAATAGCACAATAGTGCGGGACCGTTCTTCAAGACTATAGATGACCGGTTTTAATTTGCTACTCTGCCTCAAGAAAGGAAGCAATCATCTTATCCGGTCTCATACCAGTGAAAGTTGCATGCACGTAAGGCTTAATAAACGTGCCTTATGTCCAGATACACAAGAGACAGTATTAACCAGCGCTTTCTCAGAGAGCAGACAAAAGAACAAAATTGCTCAATTGTCCCTTTTTTAAATGCAGGGCACAACTTGAACTCTCCCTTACACCACCACTAACTCTATGCCTCTCTGTTACTGTAATATGGGGGGTAAAAGAATGCCACCAGCAACTTTTTGCCCAGTGGCATATGAACGCGGGTATACTAAATACGATGAGCAATGCAGGGTTAGAGGACAGGCAAACTATAATAAAATGTACCCTCCGTGTCTTGCATGACACTTTACCACCACTCGGACACATTCGTTTTCAGCAGCTGAGGTCCCAGAGCCCATAAACATCTTGCCTTGTTTTCCCCAGTCATTGTTGTAGATGGAGGGAAAGAGCTTTAGAACACATTCTTATCAACAACGTCTATCTACTTGGTATCCTTTTCCAAAGGAGCATAAGTAGAGGCAGACTGCCCATTAGTCTTATGAAGGCCACAGCCTGTACACAAGACAGGCTGAACAGCAAGACTCTGCACTTATAATAGTGCCACGTACTTGGTATTAAGCTTCTCTTTTATGAAATAAGTGGTTGTTGCTACCGTCAGGGCTTGCCAATGAATGGTGATGCCTAGCATCTCTGTCTCTGAAAGTAAAACGGGTGCTAGTATCTCCCACCTGAGAGGCCAGTTTCCTTTGAGGTAGTTCCATTCCATACCGTCCATGAAAGATTATGAATCTTTATTTAGTCTTATGAACGGCTTAAAAACCATTCCCCTCTGGCGACATACCCAGATCATTTCGGTCCATGACCACTGGCTGCATCCAATCCCCAGGGCCTGGGACATAGAAATCTGAAGAGGAGGCTGTGCCAGGATGCCTGCCAAAGCTAGGTAGAGATCAGTAGGTACAGTGGCAAGAGAGACTGACATGTTTAGTACCATAGGAGTCTAAACAACCTCTCAATATTCAACGAATCCTTCATTCATTCATTCCGAAATTACCCCCACTATAGTCATATGGGTAGAGTCACTAGGTGGTCCTACCCGCCCAAACACTGGGTCTGGGTAAGCATCTAACCTAAGAAGATCCACGTAAAACATCGGAAGCAGGCCCAAAAGTGGCATACCCTATGAAGGGCAGAAGCGCACTCATCTAAAAACATTGGGATGGCATCCTCCTGATCTCTACAGTGATCCCGCACTGTAGGAACAGAGCCATCCAGTATGGAATTTGGGCAATCCTTCACTGGATTTAGCGCATTGGAAAACCTACCTGAGCCTGCCTTTGCCTCATAGAGAAGCAACCTTCGTGCTCCATGGTTCTCAAGCTGAAAACCTCAGAAAGGGGAGCTCACACCTCACTGCTCTGTGATTCGAAGGAGTGAGCAGCCTGCTTTCTGGGATTGATCCATCTGGGTTTGTGCACCACAGACCCACCTCAGACAACATGTTGCTTCACTGAGTACCACCAGTACCCAAGATAACCAAAACTAGTCACTTAGACTTCGTCCCTCGCAAAGCCAGCTCTGAAGGGGCAGGTGAGAAAGGAGAATGTCCCTGGGTCTTGAGATGGCGCAGATACCTGTATGCCTCTGGACTGGTTCAAGAGCTAGAGTCCTTTGAGGGAGAGCAACGACACAGTCAGAGCAATGAGGTGACCAACGCATTCAGAAACAGGAATATTAAGATGCATATCAGAGCATCACGCAGGTCATCCCAGCATTATTTGATGCTACTCTGTTGAGAACTAAACTACTAAAAAGAAGACCTGTGAGGAATCCATCAGAAAAATAAGGAAAAGAAACGTTCCCAACAAGAACTCCAAGGAGACGAATTTGGATGTTGCCTATTAAAGAAGCACCTGATTTGGCCATTCAAAGAGAAGAACGAGTTATGGAAGCGAGTGCATGCGTAGGAGAGGTGGGGCCTGTTCCTTAGTAGAGTTGTCCTGTGGAACGATCTATTGCTTTTTTAATGTTTTGCAAGACATTCTCTGGTCTGTCTAACAAGAGGATGGATATTTCAGGCAACTACCAGAAGGGAGACGGAACATAACAGTCCATCTAAAGAAAAGAAAAAAGAATGATTGAAATGCTCACCACTGGAAGTTGCACAACTATATTTAAAACATATATTTTTTAGCACACACACAGATTTGTTTCATCATTCCACTAATTTACTGGTTATATGGTCCCCTTGGTGATTAACACAGAGACCTAATCATACAGATTTAGTATTTGAAAGACTAAAACTTGACTTCTAGGATCAGGGACATAGGTCTAAACCCTGCATCATTCTTGCCAAGCAGGCAGGACTATGTGATACTGTTAATTTAAAGTTTGAGGAAAGAGAAAGATCTGAGACAGAGCAAAACCAGCCCATGTAGTCCGTTCATGTCACTGCCTGCAGTGATTGCAAGCCCAACAAGGTCTCCATCAGTCATTCCTCTAACAGTACAATTACTTTTCTGTGCCCACCACTAGTCCTTGCAACCAGACCCCACCTATATTAAAATGACTCGGGCGGTAACACCTTCCTGCCTCATCTATTTACAACATCTCTATTTCTATGCATCTGTGGTGTGGACTGTCTCGAGTGGATGTGTGCCTCAAACGGTGGATGACTGGTAATGAAAAATGTAGGTGAAGGTACCTCATTAAGGGTACAGTTGCCCTGAAACATTACACAGGTTAAATGTGATTTTATCAACCACAATTAGAGTGGTACATTTAATTGCGGCCAGAATACAGAAAAACACATTTTTTGAGGGGGGGGGCAAGGGGGGAATGAGGGGGGATCCCCCTATAGCCCCCTGTTTTTTTACCCTTATAACGCCACCCCAGCCCGACCCCTTTTAACCCCTTCACCCCACTACCCTTTATTTCATTAATGTTTGCAGTGTTTTCCGGTATTATGTTTCGGATATATTGATTGGGTACTGTTACAAGTTACCTTGGGCACAATGACATTAATCATTGTGGCCTGAGCCTGCTCCTGTCCTCCCGCCCAAACTCCCCCTGGCTGGCGCAGCCTACTTCAGCCAACCACCATCACCGGGAGGCAGGAGCCAGCCCTTGATCTCTACGGCCTGCATCGAGGCCTCCATCCACTTCCTGCAGCTGATCTCAGTCTGGAGGAGGGAGGATCAGCTGCTCAGCATCGAGCTCTCCGGGCCCCTGCTGCCATCCATTTCGTCCTAGTAAGGCTTTCCTTCGATTTCTTCGGGCTCTGGGCACTCCGTTTCCTGAGGCACTGTGGCTGAAATATTGAAATCAAGGCCGACTTTTGGGCTACTCTCTCAGCTGTTGTGTGTGAAGCATGTGAAACGTGCTGTAACTGTTGCTGGCCTCGTTCTGCAGCTTCTCAAACTGCCCTTCCAGCATGGCTGCCCTATTTGCGTGCACAACCATTGGTTGTGTTGTGACCTGAGCATGATCCCGGGAGCCAGCCCTTCATCTCAAAGGCCCGCATTTAAGGCCCCTGTCCACTCACCGAGATGCTACATGGCGTTACTACCATAGTCTGAACCTCCCTGGGGCTGCCAGCTCACTCAGCTATGAAACTGGACTACCAAGACTCTCTTACTTCCCTCTCTTTTGGTTAGTCCACTCCCTCTGCCTTTCGATTTCCCTTCGTGGACCTTCACAATACCTTCTGTCTGTCCCAACTTGTCTTCCCTCTTTGCTCTCAACTGTTCTCGTCTCAACACTCGCCTATAATCCTTCATCATTTCTTTTACCTATTGGTGCCTTAGCAATTGCTTTGAAAGTCTAATTTTTGATTGTTTGGGAAAGTCAAATCTGGGTGTGTTTGGGAAAGTCAAACTTGGTCAGCCCTCAATGTGTAACCTACTAGCCCAGTGACTGCCCCATACCTCTGTTCTTGTTTATTTCTCCTACCCCCTCCTCTCACTACCTGCCGATTGCGTTATCTGTTTCTCCTATGTACTCCAACTGTTTTTCTATCAACTATCCTTCCCTTCTCACTAAGTCTGGTAAGAAATAATTCAAAAAGGATATCTCGGCTTCCAACCCAATGCTCCCCCATTGCTTATACCTATTCCAGCGCCTCACTGACATCCTCTTTTGTTCCCTCACCCGATCTCTGGACCCCTCATATGATCTCTATGCTCTGTCCCGTCTCCTCCTCTCCCATTAATGTTGGCAACCATTGGGAAGTCTGTATGGATCTCAGACTCCTCCAGCGTCTTCATTAATGTCCATCTAAATGGTGCTATCATGGTGCAAGGCCCTCAGGCTAATCTCCTCTTTGATAGGCAATTCCCTTGCCTCATCAACTTCCTCTCATCTCCAGCTGTCCTTCTCATCTCCAGCTGTCCCCTTCTCTTCTCCCCTGGCTACCTTGCCCTCCTCCACTTCCTCATCTGCCCAAGCTGCTTCAACCTCATTCCACACATCCGCAGGGCGTACCTCCGATTTGTACCCCTCCCCGGAATGTATTTAAGGCCGACAACCTTCTCCATCTTGCCACTCTAAACTCCCACTCGGCTATTTAACACTCCTCTGACATCTGCCACCCCCTAGAAGAGATTGACAGTGATGTCCTTGGTCTCATCGAGATATGGTTCACGGCCAGGTCGGTCACAAGTTTTGACACTCTTCCTCCCTGACGGCTACAAGATCCTCTCACCCCCTAGATCCAACCGGTCTGGAGGGGGTGCAGCCCTGATGGTCCCAGAGTTGATTCCTGCCTCTCTCATTCCCACTCAGGCTTACTCCTCCTTTGAATGCCTAGTCTTCAGGCTGGCTCTCTCTCTCTCTCTCTCTCCCAGCCACTCTCTTAATGTTGCTACTCTCTACCAGCCCCCTGGTCAAATCACCTTTTTTCACTCTTAGTGGGCAGACCTCTCCTCCTCCCTCCTGGCCTCAACCACTCAACTCCTACTTCGTGACCTCAACATCCATCTCGATTCCAACGGTCCCTCATCTGCACTCTTTCGCGACCTCAGCAATTCACGATCCTTCCCTCCGGCCCGACTCACTCTGCCGGTCTCACTTGATGCCTTGATCTCCTCCGGCCTCCCCCACTCTACCCCCACCTTACCACTCCTCTCTCCGGGAGTGATCATTGCCTCCTCTCCTCTCATCTCATCTCTCCATCTCCTCCCCCCCAAGCCCCAAGCCAAGCCCACTCCTAGACTGCCACCCACCTTCTCAGCTATCCATCCCATGAAGCGTGTGTCAGTTGATGCCATTGGTACAACCTTCACCCCCCCCTCCTCATCCACCCCAGGCTGACTCACCCTAACACAGCCCTGTCTCTTCTCTCTCGATGCTCTTGCCCTCGTCACGAGGATCCGTTTGAAGTCCAAAGCCAAGTGTAATTCTTGGTATGACTCTGACCTAGCTACACTCAAACGTAAGTGTAGGGCAGTAGAGCGGAAATGGAGGGCTTCTTGTTCATCCTCCGACAAACTGGCCTGCCATCTGCTCCAAAGGCAATACTGATCGCTGTCCGCACCAAGAAGAGAGTCCACATACAAGCCGGGTCTCTGCGGCATCTAACAATTCGGCCGAACTCTTCAAAATCTGCAAGGAGCTGGCCAACATTGCTGCAGTCTCCACCCCTACTATATTCGCATCCCAGGCTCTTTGCAATGCCCTTGCCTCTCACTTTATCTCCAAAACCCAGGACATCTTGTCCACCCTCTCCTCCGCTTCCCCTCCTCCATCTACTTCTTGGCTTGCTGACCCTCCGTCAGCTACCCCATCCCCTTTTCTCCTCCTGTCCTCTTTTCTCCCCCGATGAGGTAGCGAGACAAGTCTGATCTATGAAAACCTCATCAAAACGGGTCCATCCCTGTTCCTCTAAAACCATTAAGGACCACATTGACACCCTTGCACCGGCCCTTGCCAATTTCTGTACCCTCTCCTTTGCCTCTGGCTCTTTCCCCTCCCCTCTTAAGCACTCCCTTGTGCATCCTCGCCTCAAGAAATCCACAGCTGATCCATCATGTCCGGCCAACTATCACCCAATTTCCATTACTCCCTTTTTGGGTACGTTTCCGGAAAAGCTGGCCATCTCTCAGCTTAATCTTCATTCTAAATCTATTGGCTCCCTCCATGACCACCAATCTGGCTTCAGAGTGGCCAGAAGCACGGAAACTGCTCTCCTGAACATCTGTGAAGACCTGCTCTCCAAGCGCGATTCTTTTTTTTTTTAACTTCTGTTTATTAGGTTTATAATACATCAGTTCTACATAGGTTCAAACTAACACTGCAGTACTCATTTCTAAATGAAAAACATGAGCAAACCGTTTAAGCCAAATTCTATAACAGAATCAACCATACAAAACTTAACTAAATGAACCTCGCCAAATATTCTACCCAACACACATAAAACATCACAAAGACAAAAACAAAACATCACAAAGTGAAGGAAAGTAAAAAAAAAAAATGCCCTTATTCCATCCTCCAATTGTCACCAAACTCTTCCATAGAATACAAAATCAAAGGGCATCAAACGATCCCCATAGCAACAAATATTCATATTCCTTACCTCTATTCTTCAACGAAACCTTATCATACCTAGATAAAACCCTCAAATCCATCAACCAATCCTCAATGCTGGATTTCTTCCTAGTTTTCCAAATCCTGAGAATCCATCTAATCGCAATCATCAGCGCTCTATCAATCCAAAAGTTATGTTTTCTAATTTGAACACTCCTTTCAACATGTGAGAGAAAGATTATATTAGCTGCAGATCTGGGTAAACCGCGATTCTAACATTGCCTTCTGACCTCATCCTACTTATCGTCTCTGCGACAACCTGGGAATCACTCATCAGTCTCTGGCCTAGCTGACCCCTTTTCTTTCTGATCGACCCTCCCACGTACAACTTGGATCCTTCCCATCTTCTATCTTCCTCTCCAACTGTGGTGTCCCCCAGGGGTCTAACCTCTCGCCCTGGATTTTCAACCAATACCTGGTGACTCTCGCCTACTGCATTTTCTGCTCAACTTTCCAGTGCTATGCTGATGACACCCAACTCATTTTCAAGCTTCCTTTGGCCACCTCCTCTCCTTCCCTCATCTCGGATTGTCTAATCGCCATTCAAAATTGGTGTGCTGCCAATGATGTGTGTGTAAATGCCAACAAGACTGAGATCCTCATCGGAACACCATCTCCATCCTTTCGTATCACTCTCTGGCTGGTCTTCGTTGGCCCTCCTCCTACCCCCACCTGCGTGGCTAAGAACTTCGGTGTTATCTTAGACTCCACACTTTCTTTCTCCCCACACATCTCCGACATCTCCAAAAAGTCAAACTTTTTACTGCATCTCCTTAGAGGTACTCTGCCTTTCCTCTCCCTCCCTCAAAGGCTCACCGTCTCCCAAGCTCTGGTTCTCTCCAGGCTGGATTACTGTAAAAGCCTCTTTCTAAATCTGCCTGCCTGTACTCTCCGCCCTTTACAACTAATCCAGAACAGGACTGCAAGACTTGTCCTTGGCCTCAAGCCTTGGGATCGTATCTCCAGCCCCGAAATCCCTTCATTGGCTCCCAGAGGATGCAATGATTAAATTTAAAACCCCCTGCATAGTCAAAAAATCTTTCTGGGGCCTAGGTCCAAAATACCTTCAACTATCCCTGCGTAAATACCTCCCCTCTCGAGCCCTTTGCTCCTCTACCCTCCAACTCTCTCAGGGTCAGTTGTTTTGCAAAGAAACGGGATGGGGATAGAACTGTCTTCAGTTGGGGCCTCCCTTTGGAACAGCCTCCCGGCCACCTTCAAACTTGAGGAAAACCATATCCGGTTCCGGAAGCACCTCAAGACCCTCCTCTTTGCCTCTGCCTTTGACCCCCTTCTTCCCTTGGCATTGAGCACCTGGCCACCCTCTGTCATTCGGGCCCAGGTACCTGCTCACTCTGCCACCCTTGTGCACTGTCTCCAGGACACCCCCTGCACTGGGGTTCTGTATCTGTACCCATACAGTCCCCCTCGCACTTTTCGTCTGCACTTATCAGACATACCCTGTCTGACTAAACTGTCACCTGCCACTTGCTGGCTGCAATACCATGGCCTATTGCCTTATTTATTTAATTTAGTATTTATTCTGTTCTCTCCATTGTTCCGCACTTTCCACTCCACCCCCCCTTCCATGCACTTTACCCCTTTTCCATGCACTTGCGCTTTAAGGTCACTGGGCCTAATAAGATAGCAGATTTTTTTTTTTTTGTTTCTCTTGTACCCCTCCCTTTTTGCCTGGTCGCGATCTGAAACACTTGTGTTAGAGCGCGTTATGAATAAAATATAATTTAATTCTATCAACATAAATGTTCCAACAGTAGGGACAAAACACTTATACTTCTTTTCTCCACTTACAGCATCCTTAGGGTCATTACCAGGAGGAATTGCTCATCATCTGTTTATGTTTATTCATTTATATTGCGCAACGGACCCAAGGATATAAGGGCGCAGAAGCAGCAAGGTTATTCTCAGCTTGGTTACGTTGCTGTACAGTAATTTACAGTGTGTACATGGGTAAAAGCAGTTGTGATAGATGCAATGATAAACAATTTACAAGTATACATATTTACATACTTCACAAAGGCAGGGTACGTTATCGGTCATTGTTCTTTATCGATTGAATGTAGTTGCGTCTAAAATGGTGGGAGGTTTGAGGTGTGCTTAAGGAGGGTGGCAGGGAGTTCCAATGTTGGGCTGCTTTCACCCGGAAGCTGTTGCCGCCTGTTTTGGTTCATTTGAACCTGGGAACTGTGAGCAAGTTTGCATTGGCAGTTCTAAACGACCTGTGGGGGGGTGTATCTTTTTATTCTATCGGCTAGGTATCGGGGGGCTGCATTATTGAGGCATTTGTGAGTTAAGGAGGCTACTTTGAGGAGGATTTTGTCGGTGGTGGTGAGCCAGTTATGGGCTCTGCTGAAGTTGGAAATATGTTCTCTCTTGGGGATGCAAAGCGCTTCTCAGAGCATTGTTTTGCAGAGTCTGGATTTTATTTGTAACATTTGTTGGCTCCTATGTAGAGGGCATTACAATAATCCAGTTTTGAAAGTACAAGGGCTCTGGCAAAGGTAACGCAACTCTGGATAGATAGGAAGGGTTTGGCTGCTCTTATAAGCTTACAGGTGTAGGTACAGGTGTAGGCTGTATAAGAGGCCATGGAGCTAACCTGTTTGTGGAAGGATAGGGAAGAGTCTAGGTAGATTCCTAGGGTTTTCACTTCCTTGGCTACCTTGATGGAGTTGCCATCTATGATGAAGCTGGTGTATTTGTGATCCAGTTTGTTTAGGTTTGAAGTAGATCCGAGGATGATGAGTTCCGTTTTGTCATCATTCAGGCATAGACTGTGGGAGGCCATCCATGCCTGGATGATGAGGTACACCCTATTCACCAAGGTCAAATCCTTGTTGTAATCTCCCGTCAACAGGGTGAGGATCATCAGCGTAATTAGTGTAGGTGATACCCAGACCATCAAGATCATCAAACAGGGGCTTCGAGAACATGTTGTACAGTGTGGGAGAGACGCATGATCCCCGAGGGACTCCGCAAGTGATGGGGATGGGTTCAGAGGATGCTGAGGTGGAGAAAACACGCATAGATCTGTTGCTCAGGAACGACTCAATCCACCTGATGGCTTCTTGAGAGAAGTGGGCAGCCGAGTCCAAGTGGTTGCAAAGAATTTTATGATCTACTAGATCAAATGTTGGAGAGGTCTAGAAGAAGCAGTAAAGCAGTTTTCCCATTATCTCTCAGGGTGTCAATTTGAGACTTAAGATCAATGAGAGCGGTTTCTGTCCCATGTTGGGGTCTACTTTTTTGAGTAGGGGGAGAACGGTGTCCAGTCATATTTTGAATTCAATATTTTCGAAAGTCAAAATGTCGAAAATATTTATTCGAAAATAATGTCGAAATACAAAAAAAATTTAAAAAATGTTTAACATTTTTTTTAAAAAATAGAATTTTTTCCATTTTTTCGAATTAATGTTAATATAAGGAAAGTGTTAAAATATATCAATATGTTATTAAAGAGTAGAATTGGTATATAGTTATTTATAGCTATAGAAACTTTTTTAAAATATGTTTTTATCTACTATAAACATTTGATTAAAAGGTAGTGCAATAAATATTTTATTAAACATTTTTTTTTAATAATTAAAGGTATATCCATGGGGGGGTGGGGGGTATGGGGAGGAGGGGGGGACCCCCCCCATAAAAAACCTTCTACGAGAGGGTGAGGATTGGTGGCAGCTGAGAGTTGGTTCAGAGTCAGGAGAATGAGGGGGACGAGGTTTTCCACTGTGATGTTTGTTTCTCGTGGGATAGCTGTGGCTAGTAAGTTGTTGGTTATAGGGCTTGAGGCTTTGAGCGTGAAGGTGAGGAGGTGGTGGTGGTGGTGGTCAGACCAAGGTTGAGGGGAGTTGGCAGTGATGGAGGCCACGCAGTTGTAGTCTGCAATCCAGTCGAGGGTTCTCCCTTTGTTGTGTGTGGGGGTGGACACTCTTTGGGTAAAGCCTAATTCTGACAGGGTATTGTTGATGAGGGTAGCCTGGGAGTCTTTGGGGTCTTTGAGGCCTAGGTTGAAATCTCCTAGGATGAGGCTTTGGGGTTTTTTAGGTTGTTGGGGAGGATAGTAGTGAGGTCTTCCATCGAAGGAGCCTGGGGGTCCAGGAGGTCTGTAGAGAAGATGAATGGTGATAGCTTGGGAGTTGTCAGTCGGCAGTTTAGCAGTGAGTGATTTGCATGAAGGGAGGTTGTTTGTGGTGTCAAGTCTAATGTTGAGGTTTGTTTTGCCAATTATGGCGAGGCCTCCGCCTCTGGATTCTGTTCTGTCCACTCGGAGGATAGTATAGTTGTCAGGGATAGCTAACAAGAGAGCTGGGCCGGCGGCTCCATGGAGCCAGGATTCAGTGATGGCTAGAAAGTGTAATTCTTCTGCTAGAATGATGTCTGCTATATCTGTGGCATGAGCTACTATCGATCGCGCATTAAGGCGCCTCTTATGGGTGGGGCGATAATTTTAGTGCAGGTAGGTAAGGTGGCTGCATTGCGAGTCTTGTGCTTAGTCGTGTTATTAGTGGGGCTGTGCTTGGAACTGTCCCTGGGACAGTTGGTGGGAATGCCCGTGTGCACAGGCGGAGGGGTCCGATAGTCCGTTTAGACTGGGTGGAGTCCCTGGCAAGTGGCTCATATAGTTTAGGTAGTCTGGCACGTAATCTGGCATTTCTAGCTGATGGACTGCGTGGAGAGGTGGGGCAAAATGGGTGTTGGTGTAGACGGTAGGGGGTGGACATAATGCATAGTAGACGGGGGCATGGTGCCTGTGGAGGGAACGCTAAAAGTGAAGCTTGGGTAGCTGGTTGAGTGGATGAGGTGAATAATTCCTTTCGGCAGTACTGAGAAGATGCCTGAAAGGAACATTCTGTTGGGTGTGAGTGAGGTGCAGCAATCAAAATGGCGGGGTAGCTAGGTGCTGAGTATGACAATCAAATGGCAGGGCAGCTGGGTGCTAAGTACGATAGTCAAGTGGCACGGTAGCTAGGTGCCAAGTGTGCCAATCAGAAGACATGGCAGGTAAGTACTAGATACAGCATAGGTGCAGAATGCGACAATTAAATGGCAGGGCAGCTAGATGCTAAGTACGACAATCAAATGGCCTACTAGGGAGGGTACTAGATGCAACATGAGTGCAGAAAGCGATAATCAAATGGCAGCTGGATGCACAAAACGCTAATCAGATGCCAGGGCAAGTAGGTACTGGGTGCAGCATAAACGCAAGATGCAGTAATCAAATGGCAGCTGGATGCACAAAACGATAATAAAAAGACTGGGCAGCTGGGTGCTAAATGCAATATGGCTGCTGGGAGCAGCACTCAGAGGTGATAACAGTACACAGTACGGAGTAAGCTTCTTAGTGTCCTCGTGATGTTGATATAGCGTTTGTGGGAGTCAATGGTATGCGGTCTCTGGCACAAGGCATGCATGAGAAGCAGTGGACGGAATTGCATGTTTCTAAATAACCAGACATATTTAAGAGCATGGGCTAGTAGCAGAGTGGGTACAGAGACTTATCGCCGGTACCCTGACTGTAGTATACTCAATACATCGCGTGCATGGTGTGAGGCACGCCAATGTGCATAATGTTAGCATGTAAGTGCTAATCAAATGAGGGTAAGGCGAGCGGAGAGCCGAGATCAGGGTTACAGTACCTTGCTGGTGCCATTCGTGCCGGCTGGGATTTGGGGCGCAGAATCTGTTAGACTGTCAACTTTTCATTCACATACTTTGCAACTACTGGAGGTTGCAAGAGTGGGTAAGACCAAGGAGAGGCTTTAATGCATGAACAAGCTCTCTACTGAGAAACGGAGAAAGTATTTCATTATCCAACAGAGAGAAATACACCCAATATATGACTTAATATAGACTCTGTAGTCATGCACTGTCCTAGGGGGAAAGCCTTCGTGCAAGAACGTTTCGTGTTCAAGCCACACACTCGACCGAAAACACGCCAGTCATGTTATAGTTTCTATTTTATATTGTCTGTCGGTGGGCAAGGAAGAAATATAAACTGGAGCTATAGAAAGGGACGTTGTTTTCCACACCATTAGTAAATATATTTTAACATATATCGTTAATATATATATATATTCGTGCTTTGAAACACTTGTGTATAGGCGTGTTATAAATGCCATATCTCACACGCCTAAAAATTTGCACGAACCATTGGATCGTGATTTTTAGCTCTTTGCAAGTGCGTCTGTGCGTGCGTGCGTGTTTTTTGAATTAATGGGAGTGGTGACTTTCCCAAAAGTGTACTGTTATCATTTAGAACAGAAGCTTGAATTTCCTTGGGAGTGAGAAACAAAAATGCTATAAATTAAGGTGAGAAATGAAGCTAAAAATACATAGTATTGTTTATGATTGGAACCTTAAAGGTAAAAAACAGAACAAACATTTTACAGGAAATGTAGATTCAAATCCACAACCTAATTTTCTTGTTGGTTAAATAATATAGGTACGTTGCCTTAATAAGAAAAACTGTGACCAAGTATTCTTCTACAATCTGATTTGAGAACAAGTGTTTGTTTTTGTCATCCTGTGGCTTTTAAACCCAATCTAAAGACACCAGACAAACGTCTCTACTTGTCTTCAAAGCACAAGTATTTACGTGCTTTGGTAATTGCATTTTCAAATAGCTACACCCAGCATCAGCAGCGAATCTAGCGGAACTTTAAAGAAAGCGCTATCTGGGCCTGGAGAAAGGCTCCCAGCGATTACTCAGGGGTTGCAACTTCCTTAAATGTAGCGCCGCTAATACTCTCCAGCTTGGCTGGCCGGGCCTCGAACTGTCTGGAGAACCGAGTCCCATTAAAGGCAGGTTCACATGCGAGGTCACCTCACTTGAAGGCTTCAGAAACCTACCACAGCTCTCGCAGGCAGGGTCTCCCCGAAGGAGGGGAAAAATTAATAAGAAATCATTAACTCCTTACATCAGTGCAAACTAATTTCACTGTATTGCAATTGCTACCAGGTTTTCTCCCGCAACCCATAAAACCATTGGGTCGCCACGGAACACGTTACCTCTTCACATCAAAGCCTTTGCAGGACAAAACGAAACACGCGCCCAATTTCAAAACTATAATGGAAGGAAATAATTGGTACGATCATGCAGAATTAGTGCCGATTGCTTTGTGAGTGTTTTCTGGCTTTGTAAACAGGATAAGTCCACTATCTACGACAATTTCCGTCATTAGGATTGAAGTCTGCATGGGAGGAAGCGGGCAAAAAAAACGCAGGAGTGTTACTCCCCGCTTTAGGCCTAGAGGACTGGGGTAATTTTAGGGTCAGGCAGCCTGCAACAACATTTGCTTTTATATCGCTAGGCATGGATAAGTCGCCAGGCTGAAGAATATTTCCTCGAGATAGCCTGCTGTTATTTCACAATGATCAACTTTGCTATCCAAGCGCCAAATAAACTTTGATGATGGTAAACACGATAGGATATTTCCTTAGCAAAATCAATATTGATGAAGCTCTTCCACGCAAGCGTTTCGCTCTTCAAGGGTGGCGTGTGCAAAATCTCAGCCAGGAAAGGTACTCCTGAAACAATCAAATACAAGTCTGAAACACTAAATCGCAAAAGCAGCCGTAGAAACCAACGCTGGAGTGAAATGCAGCACTTGCTGTGCCCATCTTACTACTGTGAAAAAAGCGTTCCTTCCTAACAATAGGAGTTTAAATCTTGGAATCAAACTGCAGATATTACATTGTACCGAGCCAACAATAAAATGATCGTCAAGTTAGAACACGGAGAATAAATCCATCGAAACAGTTCGAAACATGCTTTTGGTCTGGTCACTTAGAAGATAACATGTTGCTTACAGGTGTGGAAGCAAAGTGCTTCAGTAAGAAATCCTGCAGAAAACGCGCGGGTGTATAAATCTAAAATGGAGAAATATGAAAAGATTAAAAACAGGGATGCAGTTTTAGTCTAGATAAAACGAAACTAGCTCTATTTAGTTTCTTCTCGTCTAAAGGAAAAAGGCTGAGCGAACCAAATCTGTAAATGGCTCGAATGCGTCCCGTGTGCGTCTTTGTGTTGGTGGGGAGCACGGATTTTGCTAGGTATCAATTAAGAAAGTGGGATTGTTGTCCTCTCGAAGGCTTTGTCGACCCGCGAAGCAGAAGTCGGTAGTAAGTACGCGCTGAGGTGCACGTGATGGATGATGCACACCGTTAGGCTTCCAACAGCCACCCCCCACTGCGGATGGAGGCAGCCATTGCTCGCAGGGTACCCCATCTCCCCGAGCATGTTTGAACTCGTGCAGAAATCGCATACCGGCAAGTTCCCTGGGGAAAGCGTGCACGGCCGCTGCATCGAGGTGCTTGGCCATAGCTCTCAACTCACACGCTTTTGACAGGTGTCACCCGCCCTGTAAAGGGCTGACTCACCCGCCAAGCCTCCTGCACGCACATTGATTCCAATGGGCGTCTCACCCGCCAAAAACAAAATCGGGTGATTTCACCCGCCTTTGCAACACAAATGGTTGAGCGCTATGGCTTGGCACCCCCGTGTTTGGGCTGCCTGGTGTCAGGACGGCCGCACGCCCACTCAAACTGCGGGTGGCAATGTAGCGGCTACCAATAACAGATGCAGGCGACCCACATTTCTTCGCCTCTTAGGCGCGCGGGGACGTCACCCATTATTCTGCCTCGACGGAAAGGACACTGCAGCTTGAACGCTAGAAAAAGTGCTCCCTTCCTAGCATATGATCACTTCCGGTAATCGAGTTAGATTTGGGACAGTTGGCGAGACATTGAGAGTAAGCAATCTACAATGTGGCGAACCTACACAATTTTAACTACTATAAGCTCGTAAACATCCAACAGTCCCAATGAACGGGCATATGCAAAATACTCGACATAGCAGTGGCGACTTGTGCATTTTTAGGAAGAACATATATTCCTAAATGTAAATTGGAGTAAATGTGCCGGAAACATCTGGATGGTTGGGAGGATGGGGTATTGAAGCTGGACGCGATGGTCCTCCCAAGAAGTTCGTTTGAAGAATGGATTTTAAAATGGTACATTTTATACTATTTTTTTTTTTTAAAAAGCCATGTAATTTATTTTGTAATGTAACATCAATATTCATCAGGTCAGCATTTTGCAGCAAATGTTCATGCGGACTGTGCCCAAACAATCCCCTCGAGACCGGTCAATATATGCTTCCTATAAAATAAAGCTGTTGGGGGTAAAAAAAAAAAAAAGAAGGATTCTGCATGCCAGTTGCCATCCACATGAGTGAAGGGAACTGACGTAGCTGGGAGACAGGGGAGTCAGTGGCACACAGCAAAGTGCGCCGCCAAAGGGTAAGTAAGCGGGAAGCGGGTAAGGGGATGTGGGTGATCTAATGCGCAATTACACTGCAGCACGCTTTTTCGAATTCTAAATTTTCAAATTCGTAATTTCGCGCTGCACTGTAATCACGTATATCCCCCTAAACAGCATGATAGCCTTTACTTCTCATGAGCCTTGATGTAAATGTACATCTGCCCATTTATGTGACCTTTTCCATTATACCCTCTTACCCCCTCCCAAACCCCCAATCAGGAGCCCTACAGAGAATGTGTTTAAATATTGTTAGACTCCAAATTTCCATAAGGTACTGTATTTTACCACTGATTATGGACAGGGTAGATGGTATCATTTGGAAACAATATACAAATCATTTGGTACAAGTGAAGACTTCACTGAAAAGGTATTTTTTGTAATATTAAATAAAAAGTGCCCATAAAAAAACAATGGTGTTATAAAGGCTGCTGGACACCTTATGCATAGTGAACCATTGCAAGAAACAGAATAACGCCTAAAGCACCACCTACAATTTCAATGGATAATGAAAAAGCGTGCATTGGAATTTGGTGTGACCTTACCTCCACAAGTGGATGTGCCAATACTGGAGAAAGGTTGCAATAGTTGCCTTCTGCATGCGGCGCTCACGCAGGCTTGGCAACTGCAAAAGACCTTGCGCATGCTGCATATTTTACTTTTCACAGAATAATTCAACATTCCAACTCAAGCATTGAGCCAGGTACAATAAAGCTGCAATCTGACAACCCTATTTATCGGGTTCTTCCACTGACTTATGGCATGAATCTGCGACTGTCACAGCTCGCAGCACACTTAATCTGAATCCTTTGAATACCATCATCAAATGGCCCTTTCTCCCTGTAGTGGTAGTTTGTGACTTTGTAAGTAACAACCTTTCACAAATGCAAATCCCAGGCCTTTGCATGGCGGCAATGTCTACAAATTGTTCAAAGAAAATAGTGGAAAGCATTGCAGGACGTGCACATCCGCCTTAGTTTCCCCTCAAGAGACACCGCATCTCCATTTCACTGCACACCATCAAACTCTGAAGTCTGTATTTCTCGGCATGTGTAGAATAATAGGATACGTGGAAAGCCAGGATGTACATTCTTAATGTTTGCATGTGTTAAACAGTCCTTGCAATTTAATAGTTAATCTTTTAAGAAAAACAATTTCAAGATCTACTCCACGAACGTTTCGCCTTTCTTCAGACGTGTGCTCAATGTCAAAGCTCGATGGTCCACTGTATACAATAGACATGTCTCATATTATGAAAACCTGCATTTTCATTTAATCGAGTCTTACAAGAATCTTGGCACAGCTCTGCCATTTTTAATATGGACGATACAGAACTGTAAAGTAAAATGCCACTTGTGACAAAAATGTACTATTCCCGCAATCGTTTAAAACAAATTCATATTTAGGGCAAATCTGAACTAGTTAACAGTTTAACTGTTCACATCATCTGATACTTCATATTGTTTAAAAAAAAAAAAAGGTTTAAAGTTAAAGATAGCAGAAGACTGCTTCAGATTAAGTTGGTTTGTACCGGTAAAATGGCAGTCCGTTCCTTCAGGATTACTATGCTTGTGTGTCTTTGCTTTCGATTCGTTACACACATTCTGCAGGTGCCAGATCGGTGGGCACAGCCGGCGTACACTGCGATTAAGACCGTAAGCACCAAGGCTGGTGCAAGAGAATACAATTGTGCCCCATTTTATGAACAGAAAACTTGCTTGGATAATAATTTACTTACACAAGTTTGCTGCACGCCCCTTTAGGGGATTGGAGTTGACAATAAAATGCAATGACTGCCCCCGACCAAATATATAAAGGCCCTCTGTATGCACCTGAACCAAATTTCCAACTCACTGTCACCAATTCGTGACCAATTTCAAACCCACAAGTCTCAACATCTCCTTCGCCCCAAGTAACCAAACCTTCGTTATTCCACTGAATCTTTTGAGTGTTATACACATCACTTCGTTATCCTACAGAGACACCCTACATTTTTGTGCAAAACTGGCATGCCTGTTAGCAGTCTCTGTCCAAGTCAAGGAGCGTATGACGGCAGTCTCATCTGTATTCTTACCTGTAAAGCTACACGTTTTACATTTAAATAAGCTCTCATAAGGGGGGTATGACTAATCTCATATCACCACTCATACAGTCCCACCTCACAATTCTGGGAAGAGAAGAGGCAGTTTTTATGCAAACTCAAATTTATTTAAAAGATTTAAAGTCAAATCCAAACAAAGGTGGTCGGTCTTTAGCTTTATACCAAGGAAATCACCACCATGCTATAGGCACAAAAACAATTTGTTCGCACAACAAAATTGTACCGGTTTGCATCAATTTCTCCATTTCTCACACACTAATTTCCATAATCAATCCTATGTTTTTTGAGAAACCCAAGCATATTCTCACTCCTATTCCCCATGGATCCTCTGCACAGGTGGCCAGGGAAAGCCCTTTGTTTTGGATCTTGACCCTGGGGGTGGATTAGCGAGGGGGTGGGGGGGTCACCTGGGTGGAGGGTCTTTGGAGACTAGGAGTAGACATTGTAGAGAAGGAGCCAAGTACCCCCACCTCAACCATCTCGCCGATATTGCCTATAGGTTGGGAACCAGAGTTTGAGACACATGCAGTACCAGTAAAAATACTGATACCAAGGAGATTCCTGGAGGCAAGGTCCCCATTGAGAAAGCCATACTTGCATACGAGACAGTATGATGGTCATTTGAATGAAATCCCAGAAGAAGCAGGACCAATAAACGAAAGAGCAGATTGGTGACATCACACAAAGTAATACTGACGTACTTAGGAAGAGATGCAGAGACAAGAAAATGAATAAAGTCTATAAAGGCATCAAGATAGTATCAAAGGTAAGTGACATCGCGGGCTCGAGATGAAGAAACATATGCTATAGAAACGAAGATATCAAGTCATTTTACACGTGTACAGACACAAAGAAACGCAAGCAGACAAAGTATTCTTGAGGCTAGCTATGTAGTGGATAGATTACGGCATGCACCAACATATACATATATAGGAATGAAGTAAAGAATGGATGTTTCCACGACGTGTTATAGCGGAGCTGGACCAAAGAAGGAAGGCCTTTTTCCAGTGTGTTGCTGTGGAAAACAACGAAATTACAGAAGTGAATCTTAGAAAGGCGAGGCTGGATGAGCCCTAAGAAACCAAGGTCTTATTAGACTGGGATTAGCAGACATTAGTTACAATCATGTGAAAGAATGAAACTCCTTGTTTAGAAGGCACGGATGAAAACAAGGAAGACGTCAGCGGTCTATTAAAAAAATAGTATTTTAAATGCACTAGAATGCATTAGAGCTCAAATTTGTAGTCTTCAGTCACGTGGATGGATGAAGTTGGACAAACATGACGAACCACACCTACGCAGACACAGAGCATGCCTCTACTCCCCTGTATTCTGCAGGGCAAGGAACATTTCCAAGGACAAGTTCAAAGCCTTAATTGACGTGCAGACCACTGTGGTGATGATAGATGCTATGCTAATTAGTGAGAAGCTATGGTTATGACCAGCTCACCAGCACCTGGAAGTCCAGCCTGCGTGCTGCTAACGTGGGTGGAAAAGTACTGATTGATGTAAGATGCCAACCAATTGTAAGGGGCTGCATGATTAAGAGCCCTATAGTTTGTGTAACCAATAGGATGTTGTGTATTTAGTGACGTTCATAGTGACCTGTTTGAGGGGAGGGCTTAGTTGCCCCATATGATAAGTAGACTATCACTTTCTTAGACTAGTATGCAACATATACTTAGATGTTACCTCTAAGCCCATCACATTTGCCACTAGGTTTTTGTAGTTTGCCACGTAGGATGACGTTAGTAAGTGCGTAGGTTAACGTCATCAATGAAAAGTTTTTACTATAATTAGGATGTTTTTTCTGAAGCAAATTGAGAAACCATGCTTTGAGATGTCTGTTGAGGTCCGTTTTAATCCCCGTTTTAGATAATTGATATTAAAACAGTTAACTTTTGCCAACTTCCTGAGTCATTTTGATTATTGATGTTTCAGTAACTTCTGCATCCCCATTCATCTCAAAGTATTGCTACCTCGTCTTAAAGGTTTCGGTCAGCTGTCCTGGTTCAAACATCGTATCCCCTTTTCCTACGGATGACCAACCCAACTATTCCCCCACCTTCATGGGTTATTGTATATCAACTCCCCGGACTTCCTCATATATAATCACTAACAGTACTGGGACGGAGAAGAGGCAACCAGGAGTAATGAAGAGCAGGTGCTTTCACCACTCTGGTATTGGGACGAGGAAAAGGCCTGCTGAGAGTTGTAGACCTCAGGCATGTCCCCTTAAAGAGGGTCAGGCAGGGCTGATGGCACATTTGCACCTGCAGCCTGTTCAAAGGGCTACAGGTGTATAAAAGAAAGCCCAATCAAATGATGCCAGAAGGAGAGACAGTGGTGGCAATCGTCAAGCAGCAGTAGAGAGGCCAAGAAAGGCAACAGGGAGCTGTGCATGTGCAACATGCCAACGGTTCATTGGAGTGAGGCCCGAGAGCTGAGGCTCCGTGAAATCAAACAAACACTAAACGGGGAGGCATGCAGAAAGGCTGCCCCTTTTTCTTGCCTTCGAAGTGCTCGTTATCATGGGGGTGAGAAGCCGACCCATGAGTGCCTAAGGGGCAGGAGGTGGATCACTGAGGCAGAGAACAGAAGGCCGAGAGATCTACGCTGTGGGAACTTCCAAAGAAGCCACTGGAGAGTTTATGAGAGGAAACCTGTATGTTTGAACATACGCAGAAGATTACTTTGTATCAGAGTGGCAGCGTGCATAATAAAACACGTTTTCGAAGGTCTCCGATTTAGAATCCTCAGTCACTATTGAACAAAAACATTGTAAGCAAGTGGTCGCGTGTACATGACAGCACATTTTCAAATGACTCTGGGTGCTGGGCACGTTATAAAAGGCACTCTACAAAGATATATAATAACAAAATTAATGAAATTAAACATTTAACAATTAATGAATTCCGAACTCAATGAAAAGCTTAACAAACATATCTCCATACTTACTGAATACCGAAATGAAATAAAACTCAACCTTGCGTATGAATACAAATGAATGTAGCTTTAAAATTCCCATGTGTGAAGCGCAAAAGTGAAATACAACTTTAAATACAAGTAAAATTCATATATGTTGAATCTACAAACTTTGAACCAAAGGAACCAATGCATATTGAACTTTAAAGTGAATAAAACTAACAATAAAAGTGCACCCAATATATATGGAACTTCAAGGTGAAAGGAACCTATGGAAATTAACTTTACCAAGTGAACCAAAGAAAAGTATATTAAATGAGTGGGAGAATTGTAAATAATAAAATATACTTGGAAATCTAAAAGAACTTCAACTTTCAGTCAAGACATTTTTGTACAAAGACGCACCATATATAGAGGGTGCAAGTGTGGCGCAGAACTTTAAGAAAATTGTAATATATCATAGCACTGAACATGAATCTTGGGGATGGGAACCCCTAATCAGCTTACTGAAATGAGGAGATAGTCAAGATATTTTGATTTTGGAACTGTGTTTTTGAACTTGAGGAAGGGAACCCCGAGTATTGGTTAAATCTAGATCATCCTGAAATTAAGGCAATCCTGAGACTTTCATTGGAACTGTTTAATAACTGGGGAAAGGAGCGGAAAGAAATCTGAAAGCTGACCAGAGATCTGAACTTTGTGTTGAGCACTATTATTTTGGTTGCTGTCATCCCTACACATTGTATAGATTAGTTGTGAGGGCAAGTATAGCTTTTGGATACTGACAGATTCCCAAATTGAACTCTTTTACTTTCCTTAGTTTTGTTTTGGTAGGGAAATACCACCATAGTATAGGGCAAGATAGGCCTTTTTTCCACCCTGATTTATAAGGTAATAAAGCGTTATTGTTAATTCAGAATTAGTTGTCTGTGTCTTACTCCAAGATGCCTTCACGGTATAGAGTACTCTAAAAGATACTAGGCATTCTAAATACACTCCAATTAATTGTCAAATGTGTCTCGAAATACTTAACTTCACCAAAACCTTTCAATATGAGGCATACAGTTGCTTTATAAATACACCAAAATACAGTCTTAATTTTCCCCATTACACCCACTATTTATAGAATTAGAATACCTATTCTATATTACATGTGGTGCAGAGAGGATTACACACACCTTTCTGTGTGTAATCACCCCTGAACACCTGTGAATACATCTTTCAATGTGTGTGCAAGTGTGTGTGCAAGTGTGTGTATGTAGGTGTGCGTACAGCTTTCATTCAAAATGTGTACAGACTCCAATCAACTTATTAATTTGCCTTCCTTTCTGCAGGTTTTGGGCCAGAGACAAAATATTCTCCATTAGAAGGGTACTTTGGAAATGCACACACTCCCCTTCAAATTACAAATAGGTTTACCTGTGCGTTTCAGGATAAGCAATTGCATGGGTTTTTACACTTTGCATATTTTTCTGTGAATAAAACGAATTCTCTTAGCTACCTCACACTTACAATACTTTTTATAACTACGTCTCCCACCGGCGACAAATAATTGTATGGCAAGGCATAAAATAAGCAGTGTTGCAGAGCAATTTGCTTTGCAATTCTGTAGGTTTGCTAATTAAATTGGCACATGTGTAGCAAATCTAGCTATTTAAGTTACGCTGTTCAATGAAAGCACAGCTCGTCCTGCATTCCTCTTACTTTCTGGGCTCTCTCCAATGCCTTTTCTCTGTTCACTGCAAATTTAAAGGGGCTAATGTAGAGAGAGTGCAGCAGTAATCCCTTCACCCATCCCTGAGTGCCTAAGGCCTGTGTGGGAGTGCTAGGCAATATTTTTTGTTTTGTTTTTCAAATAATTGTAAACCAGAAGTTATCAGGATGGTACTTTTATTAAGTTAACTACAATCTGTCTGGCAAAGAACAGTATGTGTTAACTTTATATATTTTTTTAAAGATTGTCTTGCAATTCCATTCCCAAACATTTAAGTTGTTACATAATGCAATATCCCAGTATTGCTACTGTTAAACACTGCATTGTCTCTTTGCTTTTATATTAAAGAGCAGGTTAGTGTATCTAAATATCAGTGTCGACTACATTTCATTTTGTTGGAGAAGATGCATCATGACGAATGAACACTTTTGAAAATGTACATTATCACATGGCCAAAAACATTTGATGGCAAACCTCGTTCTGTAACTTGCAAGCATTACGCAAATGGTGCTCAACCTATGACGAAATCCCATGGGCGCAAACTACAATATTCCACCTAGTTTGCCTAGTTCTCTGCCTGCTATGCCATCCACTCTACTTCGTGTCTTACTGTTTTTCCTCTTTCATAATGAAAACACAAAGATAAGGTTCACAAAAATTAGAACACTGTAGAGGGTGTTTGACATTCGTGATTGGTCAATCTGCAAGCTATACAAACTGGTATAGTCTGCAGATTGATTACAGCCCAGAAAAATGTAAGCAAAGATTACCTACTAAGCGGCAGCACTGTTTTAGTGTGTAATTTAAATAATTACATTGCGGATACCACCAAAACAATTTACTTGCAGCAGTTGATTTCAACATGGCACACGGAACTGAAACAGTTAAACGTTCTGTGTGCAGTGTTGCCATCGCAGCATGCCTGGTTTGTCCCCGCCCCATCAAGGAAGCAAACTCCCCTTCGTTTTGAGTTGCCGGTAGGATATCCCCCAGAACCATGTGTGCACCGGCATGAGTTCACCCCCCACTGGTATGAAATGTGGGGATTTGAAACATTCACTTTGCCCCTCAGAACGCTTCATCCCAGCATTCCCCGACCAGCATTATATGGCTGCACTGAAACAGCCACATTATAAGAAAAGACATGTTGGGCTGCAGAAGAATGCTACGAAGGCACTGGAGAAATCCAAGTACCTCACAGTTAGTAATAAAAGCTACAGCTACATAGTAATTATGTTAATGTTAAAAGGTATTTATATAGCACACGGTCACCAACGCAGTTGGTCTCCAGGCGCTCAGGCGGATCTGTAAACAAAATAAGACGGGGGTAGGTTAGTGGGTGAAGAGGGCATAGGAAAGTGAGAGGTGGTGTACTGTTGGCAGCTTCAGTTCGGTTTTCACTGTGCGCTGAGCTTGGGTGTGCATATAGGATCAAAGCATTTCCTAGCGTTCTAGTGTTGCAATCTGTGTGTTGATTGTTGTTGCGGTGTGGTGAAGTCTGTGCGGTTTGCTGTGAGAGGTGGTTGTGTGGATTTTTGTGTCAGTGGGACTTTGGTCTGTCAGTTGTTTCCAATCCTTTAAAGTTGTTCTGTATGGAGGTTTTTTGGGGGGGGGGTTTGTCTTTGTTCAGTCAGTTGGGTATTGTGTTCCTCTTACAATGGGAGGGCTGTCTTGGGGGTATTGTACGTTAGAGGGTGGGTGTATGGATGAGGCTAAGGGTGCAGGTAACTGTGGGTGGGGGGGGTTATGGCGCTAGTTACAGGCTTAGGTGCTTGCTGGATGTCCTGGGTGTCAGGTTCCTAGGATTCACTGGTAGCAGCTACTGATAATAGCTAGATGACTAAGGGACAGGAGGTGGGGAGTTAAGAATATTACAGGAGGTTTACAGAGAGATTGTATTCTTGGGTCTGGGGTACCAGAAGTCCAAAGCGATGTAGGTTTCGGCGGGAACCAAAGCTGAAGCAGCGTTTGATTCTGATTCTTGGACGGTAGTGGGTAGTTTCGGTTCCGCATGGCAGTCTGATCAAGATTGGGACCTTAATTTATCGGGAGATGGTTTGCCTTTGCAGATGGCAGGGGTGATCAAGTATCAGGTTGGAGATGCCTCGGTGACAGGGGAGGTTTAGCTTTCAAGGAGGTTGGTGGTAATTAAGGCCAATTGACGTGGAGATATCAGGAGGAAGGTTCAAGGCTCTAAGTGGCCGGCAGCAATTATGGGTAAAAGAGCTGTACTACAGTTTTGATTTTTAAATGACGCGAGTAATTTGTAAGTAGTTCAACCCTACATTTGCATACAATAAAAGATATGTATCATTTTGCATTTTTTTCAACTTTAATTAAACATTTCTCATTTAGTGCACTTTAAACACTGAGGTTGTTCTAATAGCGTTATAGACCTGCAGCAAGGGCCGTACCAGGGGTTATGGTCCCTCATACCTCGTTAAAGGCCCTTGCGAAGTCTTAAAAGCCCATAACGCCCAGTATGGACCTCACTTCAGGTCTATAAAGCTATAGTAATGATCACAAGTTCCATCCAGTCTGTAGAACTACTGCTCTGCCATACACTGTAGTTAGCATATAGAGCTCACTATGCTCTGGGATTCTGAATTAATTATATAATGGCACCTATGGGAGAGAGCTAGACCGAACTGTTTTCAGAGCTTTTGTATCGTATCTATTTATTTGTGTCCATTCATACAATTGAACTTTTACAGACACTCATCCGGGGCTCAAAGTCTTTTCGCTCACTTGCATAGTTAAGAAGATTTTATGAAGGGTGAGCACCATTTGCAGGGATGTTTGAAACTTTAATTTAACAGTTGCTTTGTTTGCAGTAGATGTCAAATACAAGTTTCACTGTGCATGGCTGGCAAGAGTGTACCAAACAAAGTAGGTTTGTGGTGATATGCACCATTTTACCGAAAGCGCATTTAAATTCATCACCCGTTGTCATGGGTGTGCATTTCTCATAGGTCGGGTAGGTACACTAAGATACTCAACATGCAGGTCTAGTGGAATTTTTAAGAATTTGCAATGCCCGACTCATCTCACTAATGTCTTACTACAACGCTACACAAAACTGCTGTGGTGTTGCTCATTTGATGTCTTGGGTACAAATAGCTTCTGGTGACATAAAAAATATTAGCACAATATTGCAGATGAAATGGGTTGGTTTGCTAATCAAGAACATTTTAATTAGCAAACTCTGCTAATCAATTTTGGAAAACTAATGTATACCTTGTATGGAGCGATAAAATTTCATGATATTATGCCCATGTCTTTCTATGCCGCAGGTTTATGGAATCTATTTTAAATTGTGCTTCATTTTACAGAGCATAAACTAATCACACCAAATGTCAGTTTTGCACCAACACTTTTTAAAATGCACTTAGGTTTGTTGAACATTAAATCTCACTTTGTACTCAATTTAAATAGAAGAGACTTGGCATTTTATTTAACAATGTGCCTGCACTCCTGTCGAATTACCATCCTGCTTTTGCTCCCATCCCCCTTATTCCAGAGATTTCACAATGAACAGCACTCTAAAGACAATCTGAAGTTGGATTGGGGTTTCTACTGGCATGTTAAAGGTGGCTTCTCATTTTGTGCAATCAGTTCGGACCATCTGCCTTGAGTTTTTAGCATCAGCAAGCTCCCTTTTCAGCTGCCTGTCTAGAAACCAATCTCCAAAATATACGGCCTGCTCATCTGTCTCTGAAAGGGGTTCTTTCCCCGCCCTGCCTGGAAAGTAGTCATACAGCCATCTCCTTCCACTAATATCCAGAAATCTCTCTTCAATCTTTTTTTTTATCGGTTTTTAACCCATTTTATAATCCAAATCTCCCCTCATTTTGTTATTACAGTGTGGCTATCCATCAGTCTGATGACTTGGAAGGGAGGGGGTACTCACGCCTAACCTTATGGAGAGGCGTTTCCTCTATATAATATAACTTTGGAAGTGAATGTGTGAGTTTAATAAAGCTCATTATAATCTAGATGTCAGGAGGAACAATCCAAGACACTACATATCAATGTGTGATGCATATCTAGAAAGATAATCATCTTTCATATTGTTTACACTTTATCATTATACACCAGGCACATTTCATATTGGCTGCAAGATATAATTTTTGTCTACAAATTGCAATTTGTTTCAAGTTAGTAAGATCTTTCATAATCAAGAAACATTTTCAAATGAATATATTTTAGATTATTTCAAATGCCACTCATGAACCTTTCCTGCAGATTTCAGCCATAAGATGTCACTGGTGATGCAAGGTAAATTACTTTGGTTTAATAATATTAATACATGCCTGTTTCTTGGCACAGAATATCTGATTAACATCCATGGCTTCAGCTACATTGATTTTTATGAGGGGCCTGAAATGTATGTGATAGCTCCATTCGTACTTATACATTAGCTAGCATCTGGTCATGTTTAATGGGCTTGCCCTTAAAAAAAAAAAAACTAGTTTGAACATGAATCTGGTTATTCTTACGGTGGCCTCTTTCTTGATGGAAATTCCGGAGTTTGGGCCTGGTTGCTCCAAGCCAACTCCAGCTACATGTTCAGGCATATTCAATGTAAATGTTAACATTAAATGCAGTGTAGTCAAAGTAAATGAAATGCATGGCAAGATACAATGGAACTTCAGAGGTTTTCTTTTTCTTCATTAAACTTTTGCATTATTTTGGCTAAAAAAATATATTGCAAGATACAATTATTAAAAACAAATTAAAAGGTAATTATGATACACAAGTGCACTCTTCTCTGTGCTTGAGACTCAGGAACATATTGATGAACATCTTGGAATTGTACTTTTATATTATACACCTGCAATAAATGTTCTGGGACCTGCTGGATTGTTTTGAATGTGGCAAAGTTCCAACTTCCATAGGGATATTTCTCTGCATGTCCTTATTATCAACAACCCAGTCTCTGGAATCCTAAGAAATGGTTACAGTTCGTCTCTGATGCACACGCAGTTATTTGTATATCAAGGTGTAGCCTTTGTATCAAGGCAGCGAGTAAGAGGTGAAATCCAACAAAAACTCTTTTGAACAATGCCTCCCCTCAATTTATAGAAACAGTTGGTTCAACATGTACTTTAGACAAATTATCTTTCACTCCGGAGTCCCTTACACACCCCACCTCAAAGCTTTGCTGTGTGCAAGCAGCAAACTTGATCAATTGCGCCAAGTTCTGAGGACTGCCATCTACAATGCTCTCAAACCGACACCCTCCAGAGGGATCAACACCACATGTGAAATAGTTGTAGGAGTCAGTTCTATGTATTCCCTGTTATAGCAGAAGAGCAGACTGAAAAAGCAGGTATTGAAATAAAGATCTGATGAGCAGGCGATGAAAACAGCTCCTGGCTATCAAGCACCACTCAGTAAGCACACATTAACCCAGAGGAACGAGAATCTAGTACATAGCCCGTCGGAAATCTAACTTCCACAAAAGATGCTTGCCATTAACTTTCATCCATTATATCTGGGCCACTATCCTTTAAAATGTCTTTTATTGTTCATTTGTTAGGTGCCCACTGCAATCAGTAATTTCATAGTGCCACCAAAGCAAAGGGTTGGGGATACAGGACTTCTGATCTTTCCTAACCTCTGGAAGATATTCTGATCAGATATGTGCAAAGGGTGGGGAGCAATGGAGAAGTGCATACGTGATGTTGCAGTTAGTACTAAGCAACCATTGTAGCAGTAGTGCAATGCAAATAAATAGCAACAGGTTACCCTTCTTGGGTGGAAGCAGGGGAGCAAAGAGAGTAGAGAGGGGTTGGTAAGGCAAGCAGACCTGTAAAAGTCATTGAAAGGAAATCAAGGTCCCAATGTGAAATATATTTGCAAGACATGGATCTTATGCCTTCTTTGGAATAAGATATGGTCCTCTTTATATTAAACGTTTACTGAGAGATTGTTCCAGGCAGTGTTGAGTGTTTTCACATTCACAAGATGGTCTTCTAAAGTGTTTTAATGCTTTCCAGGGTGACTAAAAAGTCATAATTTCTGAACAAAAACATTTTTGGATTTAAATTGCATTTTCTGCTTGCATCTTAGCATGTTTGTTTTAATTAAACAAAGGGAACAAGCACTACCCCCTGCTACCTCACTAGGGCATCAAGCAATTACCCGATCTGCATGCAAACTACAATAAACTGCATGGCAACGTGAGAACAATTGACGAAAAATGTTTTCTGATGTTTAAAAGGAAGTCACACCAGAGAACCCGTGCAAGTCACTTAAACACTAATATTGAGAGACTCGAAGTGAGAAATCTCATTTTTAAAAACTAGCATTCCTCCTGCTGGTGTACAAAGACAACTTTCTTTCTTTGGGGTAATTCAAACAAAGTTATGAACCATTAGAACCTATAAAAGCAACAGCGTGCATTTTTCTTTTCCCGATTGTATTGGTCATTTATATAGTGCCTTTTTCCCGTTTGTATGGCCTTAAAGCGCTTTGTGGAAGGAATGCCCTCAGAGACCCAAGGCCAGGTATGGGAGGCGAAGGCAGGTAAGTGGGGGTATTTTAGGATAATTTTAAGGGGTATACGGTGGTCGGTAGAAGGGATAGGGCTATTCGAAATGTTCGTAATTCGAAAAAGTTCGCTTTTTTTGCACAGCGATAAAATCCACCACGAAATGATCACGTATATCCCCGAGCCCATCATCCGGTCTCACCACTACTCCAAGACTTCATCGTTGACAATGGTTCCTATATCAGGGGATAATATTTCAAGCTGAAACCTACTGCCAGGTGTGCGAATTCACTTGCCTCCTTAGTTATCTATATGCACACTGCACACCATTTCCAACACACAGCATCAGGTATTCTCAAAAGGCGACTGGTGAGTGCACCTTTTGAGGACTATGTGGTACATAAGCTCACCAGTTACTACTTCAATTTGTAAGAGGATTCAATTCAACACTACAGCTAAGTCAACGCCTAGTCTATAATACTGAATGAAAACCCTTATTGATATATCTTTATGTCCAGTTCATGCGTTCTGGATGACTACCCCTATATAACACCCCTCTCTTGGAATCCCCCTGACCCCACTGAGCCAAGAAGTAGTTCTGTTTTGCAAGTTTAAAAGGTTTATTTGATAATTTAAAATATATATATATCACACTTTATAATAAATTAATAATTGAATAGCACACTTAATCTGATATGATAAAGATCAACAACGGAGAATCTGGCACTAGCACGCTTCTCTATAATCAATAAGGAGTTGACATGAAATGGATAAGGTAGCACACAGGTGAATAGGAACAAAAGAAGAAGGTGGTACAAAATGCTTTATAGAGTTCAAATGGATGCAAGGTTGAATGAATGAAATGCAGTATAGAAATACTCAATATGATTTCAACAAAACAATGTAATCACTTTTCTCTGGCAATCCCCTCCCCCCCTTGATGCAAGGCAAGGAAATGGAAGGAAAACACACAGTTCTCAGAAATGCAATCAATGTAAATCAGTTCACCCCAGCAAGCTTACACTACAGAAAACAGATAGGAGTTTTGAAAACACAGGCAAAATGCTTTGATATGTGCTAGCAATGGATGAGAAATATGCTGGAAATGCTTTTAATTCCCTTTCAGAGGTTCAGGGTGAGTGGTATCTAGTTAATATTAGTCCAGGTTCACACTAGCAATGATGCAGGGATAGTTAGCAGGTTAAACGAATTTCTGGCAAATGGAAGGCAAGCAGCAGCAGTTTTTAAACATGAAGAAATTTGCAAATCGCGGCAAAATTCGCGGATGTAAAACTATAAGGGGTAGGAAGGTGGTTCGTGGTGCGATTCAAAGCTAAGATTCTAAGCTTTCAAATGAAAGTTACTGCAAGTCTCTAGCACAAACGGTTGCGGAGATATGAGCGATTAAATAAAGGTTGTTTTTCAGATTTGAAATTTTAAAGTTCAAAAAGACACGTGCAGCTTGCAACTAGAAAATGACAAGTGACAGCTTTGCAAATGACAGGTGACAGTTAGGAGACAGTTCTACTTAGATTAAAATAGGATTGAATTATATTATTTTAACTAGGAGATTGGTTCTGCACAGTTTTCTAGGTACTCACACTATATTCTTGAGTGAAATGGGCCTCGTCACGGATCTGGTCAGGGTTTTAAACTGGACTCTGGTCTGGTCTGGTCTGGCCTCTGCACTTCACAGTGATCTGGGTCAGCTCTCTCTGCTGGTCTGGGTCTCTCTGGGTACAGCACTGCTTTCTCTCTGGTCTGGTCTCTTAGTTCTGGATAGATTGAAGTCTCTAGTTTGGCTTTCTGGAGGTTGATGGAGGTAAGTATGGATTTTTCCGGCAGAGCGTCCCGCTGCAGATGGAATTGAAGGTCCCTATCTGTCCTGTCTGTCTGCTTTTATGTGTATAGAATGTGGGTGTGTTCTAGCATCACTGACCCTACCTCTCTCTCAGCTTCTAATTGGTCAAACTTCCATTTATCATTTGATTGGGGAAAGAAGTGTGTGTCAGCGTGATGTCATTTTATGGCTTGCAGATAGGACACTCCTCTGTCAGATTGCACACATTCTATATTTGATAATAAAAGACATATTTCACAGTTACACAGTTGCTTGAAATTACATATACATGGTGTGGCTGAATTTAGCCATGTCTCTGTCCAAATCTGCTGTTTCTAAGAGCTTGCATTCAGAAATGGCACATAATTGACTTTTTAACTGATTTTTCAATTTCTGACATTGACCCAACTTTACATACATGTGTGCAGGGAGTACGGACATTAACTGATGAAGTTTCAGATTTTTAACATGCATACATTTAGAGTAATATCCACTTTTCCGCTGACACCCCCCTGAACATACCACCGGTTCTAAAAACCTCTTAAACTGTGGGCAGAAAAATCACAAGAATTATGGTATCATTTATAAAATTTTCACATGTCCGCTCTATGAGTTATTCATCTTTTTAGAGTTATGTTCTGGCTCCAAAGGGGTGTGGTTTCCTCCCAGCACAAGGTAGAAATACTGGTTTATCCAGTTCTGCCAAGCCAGCTTGCTCTCACAGGCAGTGCTCCTCCCAGCTTCTGCCAAGAGGAAGCTACATTTTACGACTGCTGTAATAAAACCTTTGCCTGAGTCAGGAGAGGCTCATTGTTCAAGAGGAAGCCATTTATGATCCTCTCAATAAACCCTCTGCCTGGGTGAAGGGAGTTGCATTGTTCACTCTCCTGCAGAGCACAGGTAATTCAATTATCAGATAGATGGCATATCCTTAGTGTGAGCAGCAAAAGGGCAGCTAGGCCTGGGAACACAGCTGTGACTCAAGTTTCACTCCTGATGGGGGTAGTTGCCAGGCAGAATTGGAATCTCTTTAAGCCAGTTTCAGATAAAATGTCACTTTTTGTTCCCCAGTTCCTGCATTCAAATAAAACTAAACATTTTTACATATGCAGCTAGAATGCTGATTCTAAGTGCAAAACTATGGCATTTCAACAGTTACAAAGGCATGTGACACCAAACATAGGTCACTCATTTAATCTAAACATTTTTGATTTTAGTGTCTTTAACCCAGTGCAACTTAAACAGCTGCAATCCACAGCTCAGCCAGTCTTGTTATAAACCTTCAAGTCACTTCAGAATATCACTTTACATTGTATCCACCTCTCAGTAAGTCTTTCTTTGGCATGTTTTGGGTTCATTTATTCAGTTTTCTACAAAAAAGTAAAATCTGGTGTTGTTTTAAATTGCCGGCTTTTGGATAGTGTTGAGTACTGGTACTGCACCCATTTTTGGGATTTAAGAATGAATTCCCCACAATTCTAGGTTGCATTTGGCAATCAGCATTGCCATTCCCAATGGTTTCAGACTACTGTGCGGGTAGTCCAATGGTGGTTTTAGGCAGTGTCCTTCTGTGCCCATAACATCGGCAAAAATGGGTGGCAGCCTATTCTTCCTGCATTTCCCTGTGCATTTTCTGGGAAGCTCTGGCCATCATGATGTTTTCATGTCAGTACTGCACAGTTTTGAGGTGGGGCTCGGATGCATGGGTAAATACATCCCACAAGCCCCCCTCTTGCGATGGCCATTCGGTTTCACTGATGGGACTCGCAAGATCTGGGATGTTCCCTCATCTTCTTCCAATAGATGGCACAGTTCAGCATCTTTTCCTCCATCCGGTCGGATCGATCGGTTCTCCTCGCCGGTCCTGATGGGAATATTGGGCGGTACCCCGAGCCCGTTGCGTCTCAGCTCCCGGTCTCCGGATCGTCCTCCTTGGCCCGTCTCAAGGTTTTGTTTCTCCGAGGACGACAAAGGAAGAGCGGCAATACCTATTCATAGACGTTTTTCCACCACCGTTGAGATAGTGGGGCAGCATATGCATTTCATCATCACGAAACATTACATTCTTATTTTGAAAAAAAAAACAGTATAACTAAGAGACAGTTTCATGCAAATCACAATATTTTAGAGACTAGATGTGGTATGTTTTATGATTGGAACTGAATTAGTCTGATACAGTACCCGCTAGGATTCCAGAGGATTCCTCCAGTTGTTGCAGAGTGTGCCTGGGATGGCAACATTTCAACTGGTTTATGTGGACCCACTTGTCTTCCCCCGCTGCCAAAGGACCTTTGGGGATGTGGATTTTGTAGGCCACAGGAGAGATCTTGTCGATGATCTCGAATGGTCCCTTCCATGTAGGCAAAAATTTGCGCTGCTTGGCCTGGTTCCTTTGGAAGTTGTATAGATAGACCCGGTCTCCCACCTGATATTCCTTCCTGGAAGTTTTCAGGTCATAATGGGTCTTCATGCTATCAGCTGATCTTTCTAGATTCCGCTGAGCATAAGCAAAAGCATGTTGGAGGTGTTTCCTTAAATTCTCTACATACTCATGAGTAGTGGAGGCATTTATCAGTGTCTGCTCTTGGGTCCTGTAGAGCAAATGCTGAGGAAGCACCATCTTGCGCCCAGTCATCAACTCAAATGGTGACATTTTGGTTGCAGATGAAGGGGTAGATCTGATGGCCATTAGGACCAGAGCTAATCGGATATCCCAACTTGGCCCAGAATCTGCCACAAACTTCTTTAATATGCTCACAATTGTCCGGTTATATCTCTCTACTGCCCCAGAAGAAGCTGGTCTATAAGCAATATGCAGCTTTCTCTTGACCCCCAGTATCTCCCACATCTTTGTCATTACTTCACTGGTGAAGTGGCTACCCCTGTCTGACTCAATCCTTTGAGGTAGACCAAAACGGGAAAAGATGTGGTTAATCATCAAGGCAGCTGCCGTTTCTGCCTTGCAGTTTGGGGCTGGGAGACATTCCACCCACTTGGTAAACAAGCATGTCACAGTCAACATGTACTCATTCCCCCTAGCCGAGCGAATCACAGGGCCTACAAAGTCAATTTGTAAATCTGACCATGGGAGTGTCATTCCCCTCTTTTGTAAAGGTGCCCGGTGCGTGAGGGATGATGGCTGAAATTGTGCACACACAAGACACCCCTTCAAGTATTGGTCGAGATCCTGCCCCATGTGTGGCCAGTATGCAACCTCTCTTAAGATTTCCAATGTTGTGTGAAACCCCCTGTGACCGGCAGTGGCCGCATCATGGGCGTGACTTAACATCAGGCTTCGGAATGAGGTAGGAACCACCCACTGATCGTGGCCAGCTTTGGATTTCCTTACCAACAAACCGTCTTGGATCCGGAACATTTTTGGACATTTCATCAACACTCTTAGGTCCTCTTTCCCAATGTAATCGGTATCCGTCAGGGGAAAGTTCTCAGGGTCCTCAAGGTGCTGGTAAAATTTACCAATAATTGGATCCCCCTTCTGAGCAGTAATCAAATCATCATCATCAGGGGTCTCCTTACTCCATTGTGCAATTGAAAGGTCGTTGTGAGCATTTGTCTGGGACCTAGTGATAGCAGTGACCTGGATTTCCCCCAACAGGGACTCAATCTCAATTAGATCCCCTTGGATGGCCCCGGTTTTGGCCAGCTGATCAGCTAAGTCATTTCCAGTTTTGTCTGGTCCCTCTACTTTGGAATGACCCTTGATCTTTTTCCAGTAGATGGTCATCCCATTCGATGTGACCAGATCATCAATGTTTTGGATCAACTTCCCATGTTTCAAGGGTTTGTTGTTAGCACATAACATGCCTCTGGTTTTCCAATTAACCAGGTGCTCCACGAACCCGTTCCGTACATAATCCGAATCTGTGATTATGACCAGTTCGTGGAGTTGATGCTGGACAGCAGTGAGGATGGCCTGATGCACAGCCATCAATTCTGCCACCTGACTACTTCGGGGACCAATTTTGTATCCAGCGGAGGGTTCTGGGGACTCATTCACCCATGCATTCCCTACGCCGGCCACCAGTTCTTTCTCCCCGTTGTTGTCAACATGGTAAGAGCATCCATCCACATACACAGTGGGCATTCCCTCACACTTGTCTTCTTCAAAGACTTTGTGTGGGGAATTAAGGTATGCCTCCATGTTGTCCTTGATTTTCAGACTTTCGTCCTCGAGACAGTTTTCTCTGGCACAATCATGCAAGTCAGCCAGACCTTGCGCGAGGGGACTCTTCTTGTTTTGGCCATATCTGACCTCCACAGGAAAGCCTTGCATTGACAGAATCCAGGAAGTAATTCGGGAATTACTCACATTTCCGGCCCGGATTCTGTCACTTTGGAGATATTGCAGAGGCTGGTGTGGAGTCTCCACTATGATGTGTTCCCCCTGGATAAACGGGCGGTAATTCTTCAATGCCCACACCGTTGCCAGGAGTGCCTTCTCACAATCGTTGAATTTTTCCTCCACAGAGGATAAAGTTTTGCTCGCATAGGAGATTACTTTATTGACCTTGTCATGCTTTTGATATAATACTGCCGTCAAGCACGTATTAGAGAACCCTGTCTCCAGGAAGAACTCCTTGTTTCTGACCGGGTAAGCTAGGCAAGGCGCTTGTGAGAGGCTTCTTTTGAGTTGTTTTACTGCCTCGGCTTGTTCTGGACCCCATTCCCACTTGACCCCCCCCTTCAGGAGATGAATCAGGGGTCTGGTGATCTCTGCGTAGCCCTCAATGAACTTTCTGCTGTAATTAGTCAGTCCAAGGAGGCTCCTTAGTTCCCGCAGAGTTGTGGGGTCTTTCAGTTTCTGAAGTGCTTCCACTTTCTTTTCCTGGGGACAGAGACCCTGAGGAGTAATCTCATGCCCCAAGAAATTAACACGGGTTCTACACCACTGTGCTTTCTGAAAGGAAAGTTTTGCTCCGGCAGCCCTCAACTGTGTCAGAACATAACGGATCTCCGCTATGTGTTCCTCCACAGATGAACTTTTGATGAGGACATCATCTACATAAGCCAGGTTACCCCTTGCACCCAAGTCAGGCATGGCCTTGTGTAGAAAAATGTTGAATTCATTGCCGGAGTTGAGGTATCCGAAGGGAGTCCGGGTCCAGGTGTACTGCTGGCCCCCAAAGGTAAAAGCCAGCTTGTATTGGTCCTCCCTACTGACAGGCACAGTCCAGTATCCATTGGTCAGGTCTATTGCAGTGAATACCTGTGACCCCTGGATCTGGGCCAGCCCTTGGTCAATGTAGGGCAGAGGCCATCGGGAAGTATGGACCCGTTTGTTGAGCTCCCTGAGGTCGGCACAGAGTCTCCACTGGCCGTTTGGCTTCAATATTCCCAGCACCGGATTATTGAAGGTGCTGTGGACTGGACGGATTATTCCCCGGGACTCAAGGTTCTTAATTATTTCAGTAAGGGACTCCATTGATGCGAGAGGCAAGCGATATTGCTTCACAAACACTGGGGTCATGCCAGGGTCCGTGGGGATTGTTGTTGTGTGGATGTTGGTACGACCACAGTCATATGAGTCTACCGCAAAGAGATCTTGGAAATCCAAGAAAACTTGTTTCAACTTTTGCTTTTGTTCCAGAGTCACACAGGCATCAGCTAGGTTGACTCTCTCTTCCACCATCTGCCTGAAGCCTGGAAAGACTTCTGGTTTGGCTATCTCCGCGGCCTCCTCCAGCTGGGTGGAGAAGTCCCTGGTCAGAGTGCTGATTTGGACTGGAGGCTTCAGGTGGGCAAGGCAGCCTTCATGAACCTGGAAAATCACCTCATCCCTCCTGAATTCACAAGTCACATCTTCCTTACCATAAGGGCAGGAAGTGTACACCAGGAAGTTCCCCCCATGCCGGGTAAAAATCCTGTCTGGTGTTGTATTGTCCTCACTGTCACTGTCAAAACAGTCCTTGGGGATTGGTCCTAACAGTTCATTTCTAAGATCAATGGAGAAATGTCGGTCATCAACCGCCATTCCAATAATGGTGCCTGCGGCTAGAGTAATACTCTTTAAGTCGCTGTTATCCACCTCTATTGGAATGGTGTCATGTTCTATGTTGACTAATGGTGTTGGGTTTACCCCCAACCCTTGCTGTTGGAGAGAAGCATTTAGATGTATGTAAGCATCAGGGTTTTTCAACTCTTGTCCCCTTTTAACTTTCACTTCCAGGGAGAATTGTCGGGTCCTTTCTGGGATGGTGACTTCCTCTTTAACCTGAATTTCAACTGCATAAGGTAGCAATTGAGCTGACCTAAATGCTTTTTCTGGATCATCAAAGCCCATGGGATTATCCGCTAATTGGGGCCAAGCTTTGAAGTTTATTAGGTCCAAACTAATGGCAAAGCGATTGAGAATGTCACTGCCTAAGTAAAAGGCGGCAGGGACGTCTTGCACGACCCAACAATTGTGGACTATGCTCTTGTTGCCAATGGAGATTTTGAGCATACACCTGCTTGGCAGGAGATGTTTGGAATTAGGCGCTTCCAGGTCCATTTCCCATTTGTCTATCAGTTTGAATGTGGGAATGGCTGGATCTTTTGGGAGTTGGCGGAACATGGCTTCGCTGATGAAGCTCTTACCGTTGTTCACACACACTCGAGCAAGAACAGAGTCCTTCCCATCATTTAATTGGACAGGGATGAACAACTGCTCTCCAATTTGCTGAATATCAGCCAGGCTCTGAGCTGATTTCACATCTTTCTGGACTATAGGAGTGGGAGTTTCAGATTGTGGATTAGTATAGAATCTCAGAGTGTTTCCTTCCAGCGTGGAGTACCACTTTAGACTGGAAGGAAGGTTGATTTTCAGAAATAGAGAGGACCCTGCATCACCAGTCTGTTGTCCTACTGCTATTACTGTCACGTCTGGAATTTGGCTATTCTGGAAGTGAAATTCTACTTGGTCAGATTTGTGTTCAACCATGTGGCAGGTGCCGTTTAAACTAACATGGTTGACACTCTGTTTTAATTTTATTGGTCGGCTAGTCTGGGTCCAGAGGACCTTGTTTACGCAATCTATTAGGGGTGACAACCTTCTCAGGAGGTCATTCCCTAGTAAACAAGGGGTGCCCTCTGGGGTCTCTACTATGACCGGGTGTTTCAACTTATGTCGCCCGATCTTAATGTCCAAGTCTGCAGTCCCCTCAACGGGAATTTCCTTCCCGTCAAAGTTCTGGAGTTGTCCAGGAAGAGAGGTGAGAGGAATTTGGTAATTCCCTCCCCTTCCTGCATTCAGTTCGTCAAAGGCCCTTCTGGACAGAAGGGTAGCTTGAGATCCAGTGTCCACCAGTGCCGAGATTGTACCCTGCCCCTGTACTTGTACCGGGGCATAATATCTTCCCTCCTTCTCCTCAAGGGGGCACAGATAATGTACATTTTTGGACAACTGGTGGGCTAATTTTCTGGTTTTGAACATCGCGAGAGAAGAATTTTGGGCAGAATTCTGTGGAGATCCTTGGGAATCTGAAAGAAAAATTTGGCAACTGGAGATCAGAGCCAGTGTGGGTTCCCCTGGCTCTGGTTCCGGGCCGCCCCCCCCTTTTTGGAGGCAGTCACCAGGATGGGTTTGAACCAGGGGATTTTCTTGCGGTGGGTTCTGGGATGAGATGGTGGGCAGCGGTAGCTCAGTCTCCACATCTCCCCAGTCTGGATTTGCATCCCTAGGGACCCATTTTTCTTTGGGAGGAGTTCCCCCCTCTCTGAAGGAGAAGATCCTTTTCCCAGGATCCTCTGAGGATCCCTCTCCCTCAAATTGGAAGATCTGTACCTCCTCCTCAAACTGATTCTGTTTGGGTCTTTTGTTTCTCCTACCCCCCCTCTGCTCCTTAGGAGGCAGACTTTCAGGGGCAAGAGATTTTGTTTCCGGTTCCTGGGTTTCCAGGGGCTGTTTACAAGTGAGGAAGGAAGCTTCCTCCAAGGCTTTACACCCCCCTTCCCTTAGTGCCTCCTCCCTGGGAACCGGTGAGTTATCGGGGTGCTGCCCCCGTCATTGTTCTGGAGCACCAGGTCCAGAGTTGGGTGCGTTCTGCGCCGGCATGCCGATCTGAGGGTTCTGCTGAGCCCTCAGTATGTGACCCAGATCCCGCGCCATGTTTTGAACCTGGCGCTCTAACTGGGAAACCCGCTCAGGCTGATACGGGGCCCTGTTTTCTCCCCTGGGCTGATCCCGGGAAGGGTAGCTATCCCTCCTCTGGTAATACCCCGGGTTGGGAAGATTTGGGTACCCCTCCACCCTTGGCCTCCCCTATCCCGGATTCAGTGGTCTGGGCTCAGGGAATTGGGGAAAGAAGGATGGATGGTTTTGGGGCTGAAAGTCGGGTGGATATCTGGGGAAAAAGTTCTGCCCAGGGTTTGGTAAATTTCTGCCCTCCTGTGGGAAGTTTGGAGGGAAGTTCCCTGGGTTAGGTGCTTGGCTGGATCCCCCCCCTTGGGCTGGAGGAGTCCACACATAACCCAGGATGGGCCTGTTTCCCTTGTAACGGGGACTTACATAATCAGGAGAGCGAGGGACCCCATTTGTGGGGCTGGCTCCCTGTCTGTGACTGGCCCGAGGACCTTCTGGGCCTAGCATTATTAGGTGCAGGTAGGTTTTTAGGCCCCCCCATCTCCAAATCCAAAACGGGGGTGACCTTTACCTCTGCCACCTTGGCAGCAGCAGGGGTGCTGTTGGCTTTGGGGTTTTTCTGGGCATTACTTTTGCTATCTATCGGTTTCTGCACCTCATAGATCCGGGTAGCCTGTTCAATGACCCAGTCTAAAGATCTTTTCTCGTGAAAATCCCTCACGAGCTGGGTCATGATAGATTTGGGCAAGGCATGGAAAAACGTATTAATAAATTCCCTGCTATCCGTGCGCACCCTTCTTGTGGTCTGTGCAAAAGCCCGCTTTAACTCCTGCACAAATTCTTGTGGGGCCTGATCCTCCCCACATTGCAAATTGTAGGCTGCCTTGCGAGCCTCTTGAGGATTTCTGTGAACAGAAAAATGTTTCAAGATGGCCGCCTTATAGGTGGACCATCTTAAATGATTTTGGTCCTCCAGCCCCGCAAAGAAACTGGAGTATTCCGGGGAGAAGGTCCACTTTACATATTGAATACAGCTTTGGCTGTCCTTCAAATGGAAAGTCTCCATCATTTGCTCAAACAGCTCTAAATGCTCCCAAATAGAATACTTAGCGTTATTATGGTAAGGCGTGATAACGCTCCTGATCGCCTTAATCTGCTTTAAGGGGTCCTTAAGCAAGGCCCTTTTTGCCTTATTGGCCTTTTTGGTTCGGGTAACCCTTGTCCATTCGTCCTCGGACTCGGAGGCACTGCTCCCAGAGGTTCCCGTCTGTTCTTCCAGGTTTTCCCGGATTCTGCAAGCCTGGGAATGGCTGGCAGAATGTGGGGACCTGGTCTCCTGTGTCCTGCGCAGTTCAGAGGAGTCTTCAGATTCCTCCTTGCTGCCAGGATTTGATGGGTACCCCCCCCACTGACCTAACTGGGCAGAGGTTTTCAGGATGCCCTTAAGGGGCCTACTCTCCTGGGGTTCCCCACTGAGCTGTACTGTACTTGGGTGCCCATACCCGGATGCCCACCCCTCCATTCCTGGGTGGTACTGGCCTATGAGCCCCATACTCTTAGCTGGATAGTAATCTGCCATCCCTGTGGCCCTGTGCTCACGTGCGCCAGGGGACATGGGGGTGGCAGAGTCCAGGGACTGAGAGGTATGAGGGCCTCTGGTACTAGGGCTCCTGAGGTTATGCTCCGGAGTTTCCATTTCCCAGCGAACCTCATCTCTATCCGCCCCTGCTCCCTGTTGCAATGCAAGAGCCTGCATTTGTGCCTTCAGTTCCTCAGTTAAGGCCTTACTAGACTCTATCAGTCTCTCCTGCATCGCTACCTGTTGCTGGAGCCTCTCATTGTGCTGGCAGAGAGCCTCATTTTCCCTCTGTACTTCCTGGTTGGTCCTGGAGAACTGGGCCAGTCTTTGCTGCAGGAGGGTTACCTCCTGAGCTGTGTCCCTATTGGCCTGCTCCTTTCTTGCTAGAGCATCCTCCACCCTCCTGGTGTGCTCTAGCAAGTTCGGGTGTTCTTTTTGGAGGTCACCCAGTCCCTGGTGGGCCAGGTGATTTTCTTCCATTTTTCTTTTTAAATGTCAGACTTCCTGGCCTAAGGTATCCCTTTCCTGACTAAGAGCCTGCATCTGTGCCGCCAGGTCGTCCCTTTGCCTTTGGAAGGCACCAGCATTCTGGCGCTCCTGATCAAACTCTGCCTGGGTATCCAGGTCTTTCAGAATTAGTTTGTTGCTCTCTGCCTTCACTCTATCTAGGTGGCCTTGCAGGGTGACTACCTGCTCAGCACATACCCTGTTGAAGTCCAGTTGTTGCTCCAGCTTTTTCTGGTTTTGCAGTAGGGAGTCCAAACCTTCTTGGTATTCCTTCTGCAAGGCCAGAAATCTGGTATCCTGTTCTACCTTTTCCTGTTGCAGCACATCCATATCCTTCTTTATTTTAATGATGTGCTGCCTACTATCATCTTCTGACTCCTGGCTCCTCTGCAGCCTCTGCTCAGAAGAGACCAGGTCAGATTGGACCTTCTCTAACGCCATCTGTTGCCTATTTGCCAGATTTTGGCTTTCAGCACATCTATCCTGCATGTCTCCCATATATAGGTACAGGTATGCCGCTATCCTAACAATCTTGTCGTGTTCATCTTTGGCCTTAGGAGCCATATATAGTTCACTCAGGGCCACATGTAATGGACCCTGATCTCTCCATAAGTCTGACCCTGTTTCAGTGACCTGTCGCGCAATGGCCTGCAACCAGGCATCCTGGCCCTGCTCAGCCCATTCACCTCTCACAAATAGTTTATGTAAGAAGTGCTCTCTGGCTATTTTCATATCTACCAAGGTCGTCATTCTAGAGATTGGTCTCTGTCCTGACTTACAGAAGTTAGTATTTTATTTTTTTTGCAGAACAGAACTTTTCTTGGAGTGTCCCTTTTGAGGAATGCTTCACAGCGTAATGCAGCGTTGTGATCCGACCGGATGTATGTATCCCGTCAGTTAGCACACTGTATTAAGCTGCACAAGTGGTATTCTAACCCAAACATCCCGGACGAGCCCCCAATTTGTAAGAGGATTCAATTCAACACTACAGCTAAGTCAACGCCTAGTCTATAATACTGAATGAAAACCCTTATTGATATATCTTTATGTCCAGTTCATGCGTTCTGGATGACTACCCCTATATAACACCCCTCTCTTGGAATCCCCCTGACCCCACTGAGCCAAGAAGTAGTTCTGTTTTGCAAGTTTAAAAGGTTTATTTGATAATTTAAAATATATATATATCACACTTTATAATAAATTAATAATTGAATAGCACACTTAATCTGATATGATAAAGATCAACAACGGAGAATCTGGCACTAGCACGCTTCTCTATAATCAATAAGGAGTTGACATGAAATGGATAAGGTAGCACACAGGTGAATAGGAACAAAAGAAGAAGGTGGTACAAAATGCTTTATAGAGTTCAAATGGATGCAAGGTTGAATGAATGAAATGCAGTATAGAAATACTCAATATGATTTCAACAAAACAATGTAATCACTTTTCTCTGGCAATCCCCTCCCCCCCTTGATGCAAGGCAAGGAAATGGAAGGAAAACACACAGTTCTCAGAAATGCAATCAATGTAAATCAGTTCACCCCAGCAAGCTTACACTACAGAAAACAGATAGGAGTTTTGAAAACACAGGCAAAATGCTTTGATATGTGCTAGCAATGGATGAGAAATATGCTGGAAATGCTTTTAATTCCCTTTCAGAGGTTCAGGGTGAGTGGTATCTAGTTAATATTAGTCCAGGTTCACACTAGCAATGATGCAGGGATAGTTAGCAGGTTAAACGAATTTCTGGCAAATGGAAGGCAAGCAGCAGCAGTTTTTAAACATGAAGAAATTTGCAAATCGCGGCAAAATTCGCGGATGTAAAACTATAAGGGGTAGGAAGGTGGTTCGTGGTGCGATTCAAAGCTAAGATTCTAAGCTTTCAAATGAAAGTTACTGCAAGTCTCTAGCACAAACGGTTGCGGAGATATGAGCGATTAAATAAAGGTTGTTTTTCAGATTTGAAATTTTAAAGTTCAAAAAGACACGTGCAGCTTGCAACTAGAAAATGACAAGTGACAGCTTTGCAAATGACAGGTGACAGTTAGGAGACAGTTCTACTTAGATTAAAATAGGATTGAATTATATTATTTTAACTAGGAGATTGGTTCTGCACAGTTTTCTAGGTACTCACACTATATTCTTGAGTGAAATGGGCCTCGTCACGGATCTGGTCAGGGTTTTAAACTGGACTCTGGTCTGGTCTGGCCTCTGCACTTCACAGTGATCTGGGTCAGCTCTCTCTGCTGGTCTGGGTCTCACTGGGTACAGTACTGCTTTCTCTCTGGTCTGGTCTCTTAGTTCTGGATAGATTGAAGTCTCTAGTTTGGCTTTCTGGAGGTTGATGGAGGTAAGTATGGATTTTTCCGGCAGAGCGTCCCGCTGCAGATGGACTTGAAGGTCCCTATCTGTCCTGTCTGTCTGCTTTTATGTGTTTAGAATGTGGGTGTGTTCTAGCATCACTGACCCTACCTCTCTCTCAGCTTCTAATTGGTCAAACTTCCATTTATCATTTGATTGGGGAAAGAAGTGTGTGTCAGCGTGATGTCATTTTATGGCTTGCAGATAGGACACTCCTCTGTCAGATTGCACACATTCTATATTTGATAATAAAAGACATATTTCACAGTTACACAGTTGCTTGAAATTACATATACATGGTGTGGCTGAATTTAGCCATGTCTCTGTCCAAATCTGCTGTTTCTAAGAGCTTGCATTCAGAAATGGCACATAATTGACTTTTTAACTGATTTTTCAATTTCTGACATTGACCCAACTTTACATACATGTGTGCAGGGAGTACGGACATTAACTGATGAAGTTTCAGATTTTTAACATGCATACATTTAGAGTAATATCCACTTTTCCGCTGACACCCCCCTGAACATACCACCGGTTCTAAAAACCTCTTAAACTGTGGGCAGAAAAATCACAAGAATTATGGTATCATTTATAAAATTTTCACATGTCCGCTCTATGAGTTATTCATCTTTTTAGAGTTATGTTCTGGCTCCAAAGGGGTGTGGTTTCCTCCCAGCACAAGGTAGAAATACTGGTTTATCCAGTTCTGCCAAGCCAGCTTGCTCTCACAGGCAGTGCTCCTCCCAGCTTCTGCCAAGAGGAAGCTACATTTTACGACTGCTGTAATAAAACCTTTGCCTGAGTCAGGAGAGGCTCATTGTTCAAGAGGAAGCCATTTATGATCCTCTCAATAAACCCTCTGCCTGGGTGAAGGGAGTTGCATTGTTCACTCTCCTGCAGAGCACAGGTAATTCAATTATCAGATAGATGGCATATCCTTAGTGTGAGCAGCAAAAGGGCAGCTAGGCCTGGGAACACAGCTGTGACTCAAGTTTCACTCCTGATGGGGGGTAGTTGCCAGGCAGAATTGGAATATCTTTAAGCCAGTTTCAGATAAAATGTCACTTTTTGTTCCCCAGTTCCTGCATTCAAATAAAACTAAACATTTTTACATATGCAGCTAGAATGCTGATTCTAAGTGCAAAACTATGGCATTTCAACAGTTACAAAGGCATGTGACACCAAACATAGGTCACTCATTTAATCTAAACATTTTCGATTTTAGTGTCTTTAACCCAGTGCAACTTAAACTGCTGCAATCCACAGCTCAGCCAGTCTTGTTATAAACCTTCAAGTCACTTCAGAATATCACTTTACATTGTATCCACCTCTCAGTAAGTCTTTCTTTGGCATGTTTTGGGTTCATTTATTCAGTTTTCTACAAAAAAGTAAAATCTGGTGTTGTTTTAAATTGCCGGCTTTTGGATAGTGGTGAGTACTGGTACTGCACCCATTTTTGGGATTTAAGAATGAATTCCCCACAATTCTAGGTTGCATTTGGCAATCAGCATTGCCATTCCCAATGGTTTCAGACTACTGTGCGGGTAGTCCAATGGTGGTTTTAGGCAGTGTCCTTCTGTGCCCATAACATCGGCAAAAATGGGTGGCAGCCTATTCTTCCTGCATTTCCCTGTGCATTTTCTGGGAAGCTCTGGCCATCATGATGTTTTCATGTCAGTACTGCACAGTTTTGAGGTGGGGCTCGGATGCATGGGTAAATACATCCCACAACTGTTGTGGTCTTTGCACCAGAGTACTTGCAAACAGATGCACGGACAGTGATGTAACGACCCGTCACTATAGCAAAGCACAGGGCAGCAATTTACAGGCAGGTGCTATTATCTGGTAAAGCAACAAAGACCACAGTAGACAATTTAAGAGCTAGTGAGGGTTCTACCTTCAAACAGGACCTTGGGTGATCAGTGATCACCCTCAGAGCCAATTATTGCACTCTCAACCAATTTCACTGAAAATAATGCAATGTAATGTAATTTCCCTCTGCCAGGTCTACAGCTTGGTGCATCCCAAGTGGACAATTAATAACAGTCAATGAAATATTGTAATTGCACTGCTCCCTGCACATTTTCAGTCAATTCAGCCCCTCTGCAATCATTACCGCTCTATGAGGCAGAACCATGTGCAATTCTTAATTTTTATTCCGCAGACCAACCCTTGCTATTAGTATAATTTTTGATGTTTACGAGAGAACTCTTGGCTAGCTTGCCATGGAACCTTCACTACTTTGGCGAAAAATAAATGTTGTCCATTAGATTAGCACTACCAGAGATAGTTATGTCTATGTCCATCAATGTTAGGGCAAGAAAGGGAAGACCTAAAATTGAACAACATGTTAAGGTTAAGGGGCAACAAATCCATAAAGAGAGAAGACTCATTGTGGAGGATGAGTAGGAAGAGGCAAAACAAATGTCTCTTACTATGTTTTATAAGCTGATTTTCATTAAGTTCTCTGCTTAAACATCACAACTGCTTCAAACGTCTGGGCTCTGCTCCAGATTGTCACTCAAGTCTGGAGAAAAGGGAATCTTTGAAAGAGTGCTGTGCATAGAAGGCCCTGCTACCAATTGTTCACTCTTTTCCAGGTGCCTGTAGAAGTTTATAAAACTAACTCCAGCCCACATTTTGAGGGGGTCTCAGCCCCATGCAGAATCCACAGGTGGGCCTATTTGTTTAATGGTCGTGGGTACCACACAACTTGTTACGTGGTAATGGCTTTTGGATGGGTCACAAGCAAATTTCCTCCATCACACAAAGTGGTGCAAGGAGCTGCCCGATTGAAAATCCTCGCGTAAATGCGTCTGCCAAGTCATACAAAAGGCCTGCTTGCAAAGACCCTCTTGATCAAGAGCAAATTTCTGCATTTTAAAGGTGAGACCTCCCTCCAAATGCCCTAAAAAGAGAACCCAAGGACCGGATATTTCAAAAAGCTGGCAGCTGTGGCAGTGTGCTTTGTTGGCTGCAATGCAGCAATCTGGTGCACCTTAGAAATAGTGGCTTTCGCTTTTGTGCCAACTAATGACAACACACAGAGGTCAAGCAGTGTTTGCTTTGGGAAATGAACATTGAATCTTTTATATAAATGAATCTATTTGGGTTTCACAAAAGCAACAGGAAATGCAGTCACATTAATGGGTATTGGGAGCGTGATCTTCATTCAGAACATTCAAAGTACAATCGCAATACACACCCCATTAATTGTCATGATTTCATCAGTAAAGAGAAAAACGTTTCATGTTTAGATTAACATTTGAATTTTACAACTGTGTTAACTTCTAAACATGATGTTCATTTAACAGTTTAATTTGTAGTTAGTTGTGCCATACAATTAGAAAAACAAGTGTAGGAGGCTGCACTATCCGCCAGCTACATATTAAATGTTTTGCAAATAAAGAAAGGCTACATAACTATCTAAAGCATTTTAATGATTATTTTAAAAAAATTAAACCATGATTTATGTAGCAAAGAAATCTGAATACAAAACCATGCTTCCTGGCATTTTAAAAAGATAATCATTAAAAGACAGTTCATCTCTATTGTGTTTCAAGGCCTGGCCAAGGCCTACCGAAATTCTGCACTTGCCACAAGCCGTTTGCTAGTGGTAATTGACTGTTGTAGAGTAAGAATGGTCTGCTGTCTGCATCTACAGAATAGGTGGCAAGTGGCTTTTTATGGTTGGATAGCAACTTGAAAATGTTCCCCCTGGCATATACTCAACCATGAAAACATGGTGCTCTCACAGCTATGCGCATTGCCTAACAAATACTAAGCTCCAGCCTAGAAAAGAGATTATTTTATCACTGAATCAGTCAGTAGACAGGGAAATGAGAAAGATGTCAGCTACCTGCGCTCTGGAGGCCTCTGCATTGGTTCACGAGTTACCCATGGTTCTGGCGCACCAAGGAGCTTGCCAAAAATTTGAATAATTTAAATCAAGGACCTGCCATCAAAACTTAATCAAACACCGAGGCCCCTTCGGGCTCTGTTGTGGCCATTCATGCAAGAGTGAAAGCAACGGATGAAACACTCAAATCTCCAAAATGTGGGTTTGGTGGTTGACCTGCAAACAAAAATGGAGGAAGTAGAAAACTTATACAGCATAGTTAACATATAGAATCCCCATATTCACTCACCTGAGGAGGGAGATGTTAATTCAGCGTGTGCAAACCCTATTGAGCAAACAAGGGTTACATTGGACCCACAAAGAGCTTTCACCTTACCCACCAAGGAATAAGATGGTAAACTTACTAGGGATGGCGTCATTCTAGTAGAGCTTCGACAATGTTAAGAGTTTGTGCTTCCGATGGCTGCACAGAAAAGGGTAAAGGGTGATCCACTGCAGGGAAAAATACTTTTCTGTTCCCAGATCTATGTAGTGGGAGGAAAACGATTAAAATGGCAATGGATGTAGTGTGCAGAAGGATTTGCTTTAAATAAAAAAGGTGATGCTTTTCTGTGGTATCTGGCAAGGATATTGCATACGCAAGATTCTTATACTTTGCCAAGCAGACGCTGCATAAGCCTTCCTTGGCGTACTTGACATACAGGGGGCATCTGGACTCTTGGCTTTATAACTGTTGAGCTTTTCTCAGGTTAGCGCCATTTTTGTTGGCACAGAAGAGGGCAATGGTTAATGATGGAGTTTTAACACTTGGAGGAGTGTGGGGGATTCAACCATCCGCACGGGGAGTGTGCGCTCACCTGGGCTTTTTTTGGTGATTTTTTTTTAAAATAGAATGAGGGGAGATCAACCTCCGCAAATATGTGGGGCTAATCTGCACACATTTTCTAATGCTCCCCACACAACAAACACATATTCCAGTATACTCTGGGGGGCACATACCACAGGTGCAGTGCTCCCCGTCACATTTGACAGGTGACATGAAAGGGTGAAGGAAAATATCCATAGGAGAAGGTCAACACCTTTCTCCTCCCATGGCCTGCCTAATTAAATATCAAAGGTTCCATGGATCCGCCCTGTTCTATTGTCTAAGTTCTGTGAGGTGGCGGCACATACTGATGAGTTAATTGAAGCAGGCCTGCAAATAGGCCTGGTCACAGAACTTAACAATGGGCAGTAAAACGAACACCTCTTTGATATGCAATGTGTCAACTTGAGCCTAGTTTCCACCCCTTTGTATGAAGGACAGTGAATGTCATGCCTCAGTCCACTATTTACCATAGGCAACCCCTGCAGAGCGGACTGCTTTCAGAGGGATAAGTAGGATTTAAGCGGGACAGGAAATCTGCTCGTCAAACATCAAGGGAGACCTGCGCTTTGATAAAGAGTCACAGAGGGCTCAGTTAACCAGAGAGAGACTTTGATCTACGACAAACAGGAAGATGGGTGGGACTTTATATAACATGGTGTCACGCCTTCCCTTTCCTATTGCAAAGCACTCTGCTCCTGACCTCACGCATAACAGAAGACTGCTGGTGGGGACCCCGAGATTGGGTAGCCTGCAACAATCACGGGAACCAGTTGGCTTTAAAAGAGGGCTGAGCACCTCACCTAGCAGCTCTGAAGGCTTCACCAGAAGCAGGAAAGAAGAACTTAGCATTGGATCCTGGCTGAAGGTACAGTCTACCTTACAGCTTCCGCCAGTGAAGGAAGGCCAGGATTTCCAAGAGGGAAGCAAGATCCCTCCCCTAAACATCTTCCAGGGAACAGAAGGAGAGTCTGGACTCAGAGGACCAGCAGCTCCAGAACCGGTACCCAGCCAGCACACAGCGTGCCCTGCTAGGTTCTGCCAGCAAGCTTCCTATGTGGGAAGTGCCAGAGAGTCTGCGAACAAAGGACAAGGCCGTTGCCTGCAAACACTCTCAACAACTTTGGGCCATCTGCCTTAAAGGGCACCTTGAGCCCTGCGAAGTAGCTAGGAGTGCCAAACAAGCATCAATCTTTTAAGGACATTTTCAAGGCAGTCGAGATATCGAACTGCGACCGACTGCACGACTGTTGTCGTCATGCTGCAGTCACTAAAGCCATCCAAGACACCTCGACCAGCGTTCCCAATCCACCAACCAGCACAGAGACAACGATTCTTGAGCCTGAGCCAACGTGTAAGCCAGCCTGCAGCTGTCCGTCCAGCCTTGCTTGGCGAACTGCCTGCCCCCGATACCCGCAGCCATATCCCATCTTGAACTCTGTCGCAGGAGCTGCAAAGTGTCCTGGAACCATCTCAACACTGTCTAGCATCTAGAACATCTCAAGCACCAGGTGCATTGTCGTTATGTCCCCCTGGTTCTTCTCAGAAGGCCCCTAGCGACATTTACGACCCTTTGCTCCCTTGGTGCTGAAACAAAATAACCATGAACAGTTAAGACCGATTGCTTTACCGACTACCCTCCTGTCAGTATCCAGAGTGCATCCCTTTCCTTTCATGAAACTGTCCGTCCTCTGTGTTGCTTTACAGTGTGGGTTGTATTTCGTAGTGTGCTTGAAGTGTTGTAATAATAATGAAGTAGATATTTTCATACAACATTGACTGGACAGTCCCTTTTATCATTGGGTAATAATTGTATTTTTGCCCTTGGATGTGTTAGTAGAGCTTCATATATGTAGGATACTTGCTTACATCAGGCATTCGGTCGATGGTGGAGGAATTGGCTTCTTAAGCCGGTTGCATTTTGCCATTTCATTAGATCCAAAGAAGGGATTAGTGAAATCACACCCCTGGATGCACGATTTGCTCGTGTAGGGTGGTTTTCACTTCCATATTACCTATACCCTTTCTCCTAATGTGTTTTTTCTTAACTTCCTATACAGCCAATCCTTGTTGCTAACAGTTGGCTTTACCACCTCCTATTAAAAACTTTGGATTTGCAGCAGGCACCTAAATAACGCTATCTGACATTTTTGCCTCGATATTTCAAGAGTTTCTCAAGCAAATCTCCAAACCACCGCATAATCAGGCTTCCACTAATAATTCTACTTCTTCCAAGGTACAAGAAACCGCCAACAATGGAAAAGGCTTGTTACAAGTTTTTTTTTAATTTCTAAATTACTAATCCACTCCCTACCATTTAGTCTGATCCACGGCCTACCATTATACATGCACCCCTACTTATGCATCAAGTTCCTCAATCCCATTTTATTTTCTAATTCGTTAGTTCTTTGCAGTCCTCTCACTTTTTAACCCTGTTGTCTTTGTATTTGTATTTTATTTATTTGTATAGCGCACCAGGCCCAGGGGCAACCGGGCGCATCACTTAGTTACAACATAAGAAAAACAGACAGAACCATAATTACAAAGTTTACAAGTATAATACAAAATTTACAGGTATAATAATAGCAATGAGAGGACAAGCAGATTATATATACATGTACAAATTAAGCAGAGAACCCAGAGCTAAATGTCCTGGGCGGCCAGCCAGGTTTTTGTAAGGTGTTTGAATCTCGGGAATGAGGGTTCTGCTCTAAGCTCATTAGGAAGCGTGTTCCAGAGCTTAGCTGCCAAGATAGGGAAGCTAATTCAACCTGATCTTTGGAGATTGAAACGTGGAACCTCAAGGCAGTTTAAATGAGCCATTCTGCAGGGTCTAATGGAGTTGTGGAGGGCAAATCGGTTGGCCAGGTAGCAGGGAGCTTGGTTATGAAGGCATTTGTGGGTAAGAGCCAGGGTTTTCAGGGAGATACGGTGTGGGACTAAGAGCCAGCGAATATTGCGTCTGGTGTCGGATATGTGTTGGCGCTTGGGAATGTTGAGGGCAGCTCTAATCGCATTGTTTTGGACAATTTGTAACTTGTTTAGGTTGCAGCAATTGGTGCCTAGGTACAGTGCATTGCAGTAATCAATCTTGGATAATACAAGAGTTCTAGCCAGGGTGACAATTGGTTGCGGAGAGGAAAGGGCGACAGGCTGTAATAAGCTTGCAGGTATATGCCGCTGCGGTAGAGACTGAGTTAGTTTGTCTGGTCAGGGATAGGGTCGAGTCAATGTAGATCCCTAGGGTTTTTGTGTCCTTGACGGTTGGGATAATATTCCCATCGATGATTAAGGACTTGAACGCAGGGTCGAGTTTGGTAAGTTTTTGTGGCGAACCAAGAATAAGGAGCTCAGTCTTTTCATCATTAAGACAGAGTCCGTGTTGAGCCATCCACGCCTGGATGACCTGGTAGATGACATTGATAGCGAGGGTGTCAGCCATGTAGTCACCTGAGATAGGGATTAGTATCTGGGTGTCATCGGCGTAGTTGGTGTAAGTGACACCCAGATAGTCCAAGATATCGAAGAGAGGTTTGATGAACACGTTATACAACGTGGGTGAAACACAAGATCCTTGTGGCACGCCACAGGCGCAGGTGGGGCGGCTGCTAGTGGAGAGAACACGCGCATAGATCTATTGTCTAAAAAGGAGCTAATCCAGGTTGTAGCTTTATTAGAGAAGTGTGCAGCTGATTTAAGGTGGTGGCAGAGGATTTCATGATTGACGAGATCAAAGGCCGCCGAGAGGTCCAAGAGGAGTAAGAGGGCAAGTTTGCCTTTGTCTTTTAGATCTTCAATCTGTGTTTTTAAATCTATGAGGGCAGTTTCAGTGCTGTGACGTGGCCGGAACCCCGATTGCCCAAGTCCCAAGAGTTTGTTAGATCCAAGGTAATCTTGAATTTGTAGATATGCTGCACGGTCGAGAATTTTTAGTAAAAACGGGGCCGTGGTGATTGGCCTGTAGTTTGTGGGTATACTAGCGTCCAGGGTAGGTTTTTTCAATAGGGGGATGACCCACACGTCCTTTAGATTGTCAGGTACGATCCCAGAGCTAAAGGAAGAGTTGATGAGCATAGTAATGAATGGCGCTAGGTCATGAGCTGCTTCCTTGATTATAGGTGCCGGGCAGAGGTCGCCTTGGCAATTGGTCAGTTTAAGGCTGGTGATGATCTTTTCCACTTCGGAAATGGAGAGTGGAGAGAAGCTAAAAGGAGTCAGAGAGTCTGGGATGGGGTGGTGTAGGGTGGGGATAGGGTTGGGTTGTAGGCTTGATTGCTTGTTATTGATTTTAATTTGGAGGGTGGCAATCTTGCCGAGGAGAGCCTCTTAGATTTTGGTACACCAAGTGCTATCTTTGATGCAAGTGTCTGGTGCAGTGACAGGGGTTTCAAGTTTTTTTAGGATTCTAAACAATTCTTTGGTGTTGGATTTGGCTTGTTCGATACGTTTATTCTAAGTGTCTTTTTTTAGCCTGGAATATGGCTTCCTTGTAGTTAAGGGTGGCCAGGAGGAGGCACGATTTGTTGCCTGCGGACTGGTTGCTTTTCCAATGTGATTCCGCAATTCATTTTTCTTTGCGCAGGGTTCTGAGCTGGGGTGTGAACCAAGAGTTCAGGTGTGCTCGAGGTTTGGGTTTTCTCAGTTTGGATGTGGCAATGATATCTAAGGCTTTTTGCATAGCAAGGTTAAAAGTGTCAACCATAACCGTGGGGTCGGAGGCAGAGCATGAGCGAATCTGGTCATTGAGAGCCGGGAGGAGGAGGGGGAGGAGTCTGTCGCAAGTTATGTCACGTTTATTGCGAGTGGCAGTAGCCGGTGCAATGATAGGAGAGAGGCTGGCAGGTATGGACTGAATGTTAAATGTAATTAAGTTGTGGTCAGTCCATGCATACTGTTGGTTAGAGATGATAAGGATAGGACAATTGTGGGAGGCTAGCCAGTCGAGGGTTCTGCCCTTAACGTGGGTAGGTTGGTTGATAAGCTGTATGAATCCTGCATTCATAAGCATATTATCAATAGTCATGGCAGCAGTGTCATTGGGATCAGTGAGGCCCAGGTTAAAGTCCCCTAATATCGAGGCTTGGGATTTGGTTTTGGTGTTACGAGTGATGATGTTGGAGAGGTCCTCAGCGAAGGTGGATAGCGGCCCAGGTGGCCGGTAAATTAGATTGAAGGTGATGGCGTGGTTAGGAGTGACGGCTAGTTTGGCTGTCAGTGCTTCCATAGAGGAAAAGTGATGCACAGAGGAGAGGTGGAAGTTTAGACCATTTCTATGGATGATGGCAATGCCACCACCTTTGGACTGGTTAGAGTTACGATCGTGTCTGATAATGTTGTAACCTGGAGGGATGGCAAGGGAGAGTAGTGGGCCAGAGGCTGCGTGAAGCCAAGTTTCGGTGATAGCCATAAAGTCGAGGTCGAGGGTAAGATTAAGGTCAGCCACTTCTAGAACGTGAGCCGCAAGTGATCTAACATTGATTAATGCACCCTTAATATTGCTAGTATTAGGGAAGTTGGGGTGAGGTGATGATGGGTTTTTCCAAGTGTGTGGATGCGGTGGAGGTCAGAGGCTGTTTGTTAAGATGCACAGAGTGATGGGAGGCGTGCTTGAGTTGCGAGCCAAGTCTGGCATTTCTCAGGGTGATGGAACATGGTATGTTTGGTGAAGGTCTGGAAGCAGTGTTGGAGCCATAAGGCTGGGTTGTTGAGGTAAGGGTTGGTGTGGTGAGCAGTGGACGGCAGAGTCATGGTGTTGTGAAGATTGGGGTAGTGGAGGGAGGCAGTGGTGTAATTGGGTACTGTCCCACCGGTGTGCCATGTGAGGTAGAGTAGGGTGGGCAGTATTCTTGCAAATAGAGTAGTGAGGGTGGAGGACATGTTGGCCTAATACAGTCTAAAAGTCTTATTTTCTTCCTCCACCAACTACGGTCTGGTGACACCTGGTGGAAGCGAGCACAATCCAAGAATTAGGTAAGGCGCTCTAAAGCCAACACGGTGGCGAGTAGTGCAGTCTAAAAGCTTTGCAACAGAATATGGGGACATGATAGACATGCCTTACCCACCCACAAAGAGGGTGCTTTGTCAGTAAGCATTTGTTGAAAGGGAGGTTTGGGAGAAGGGCAGGAGCGAGGGAGGGCTTAGCAGTCATTTGTGCATTTTAGCAATAAAAAAATAATTTATTTTACAGTGTTTCAATACCTTGGTTCCTAAAACGTTGCTACAAATTAAATATATCTGTAGAAAAGTTCTTCAACAACAGATAAAAGTTTGTGATTAACACACGCATATCCTCATAAAAGGCAGTAAGTAGTTGACAAGATGAGAAGGTAAAGCAGTAATAGGGGAAACTGTAAAGATGAATCGTGTGTTTAAAACAAGTGGCGGTCGAGTTATTTTTTTTTAAAAGTAGCTTATTTTAAGAACTGAATGGATTTTTAACATCTAAAGCTTCTGGGTTGAACTTAAAAGTGGAACGAATCATAGCAATTGCTTTAAGGCACCCAGAAAACCAGCTCAAACACACCATGGTTTACACATATACCGCCCATCTCATAAGCAATGCAACTCACCTGGGTGTGTAAATTGTAACCAACAACTAGGCGCAAAGATCATGGGAAAAATGTTGATGACCCACAGAAGCGTTCCACCTGATGTAGAGGCTGCCTGCCACAGTGTGCTCCACCCAGGCCACAGTATCAAAGGAAAGTCGTTTGCAATGGGTGGCTGCTCAAACAAGACATTAAACGGCAAGCAGTAAAAAGTTAATTGAAAGTTTGCCAGGAGACATATGGCCCACTTTTACACTAGATAATTAATTTCTTTGTTTATATAAGAATTTTAAAGAGTGACCAACATGCGCCTCGAGGGCGATTAGGTTCACTGCCAACTACTTGTGAAGCAGACGTCCGTCCCTTTAAACTAGCAGATTAAACACTGTATCAAAGGCACAAGCGTGAATTTGGTTTTGGTCCTGCGTGAACCTATCCACTTGTATGGTCAATTAATAGCATGTGGAGGGCAGGACTAGGTGAATGCACATGTTAATACAACCTGTAATTTGAAAAAAAGAACAGAAGGGAGTCCACTTATTTTTGGTTTAATAGAAAACTGATGGTAAAGTGTTCATAATATTTCCAAAAATTGTGTAGGTTAAAAATTGTGTAGGTTTTTAAAGACTATCTTGCTTGCTCCCAGCTCTGAAATAACTTGACCCAAGCTGCGGTGCAGGTAACCTGCTACTGCCGTTGTACGTTGAATTAATCAATGTTTGATAAGGTGCTTAATACCGTGGACCGGGATTTTCGAACCAGTGTTTTATTTCTTCCAAGACAAACGAAATTCCTCCGAGATATCCTCAAGCCCCAAAGAGGAGTATTTGAAAAGTGATTCTTGACTCAAAGCTTACCTACCCTACCTTTTGAAAAACGGGTGCAACGTGGACCATTTTCCATCGATTTAAATAAACTGTAGACTTTGGAATTGCTTTTAAAAAGAGAGTGTGTTTCTCCACTAAAAAAGGGTAGCCGCTCCATCACTGTGTGGAAATAGCAACATGGATGCAAGGGGGTATATGCGAAGAAGGGTTACAGTATAATATGTTCTTATATCGCGCTTCATAACTGAATATATCGCTTCTTAGCACTGTAATAGGTTATTAACACCTATATTTAATTGTAATCCATGTTAAAGCCTCTGAATAATAAAGGGCTACGTCAGCCCTTTCGAGCTTTTAACCGACGTCCTGCAGGCTGAACACATGTCTGGGCTTAACTGGCAGAGCTATCTTTCCCGTTTACTGAACGCATCTGGATACAGCCGTGTGTGCTTCTGAAGTGCTCGGCGGATAGTGTGTTTTATCTCAACACGGTGCCAATATAGCAGCCTTAGGTAGAAACTCTACTGTTTAAACAGTGCCATTAATGTTTTGGTGTATGGCTCGGTTCGTGTCACTTGACTGCACCTATGGTTTAATATATAGGTTGAAGAGTGTGGTTGGGTGAGGTCACAGGCGGCGTTAACCAAACTTCAAATCTTCACTAACAGCAATAATATAGTAAGAGAGACCAATGTGATGGTCTTTACCATTCATGCACTTATGAACGTATAAAGCATGGTCTTGGGCTACATTCAGCATCCAAGTCGGAATTTAAACGGTACGAAATTGAAAAGATGGTTTGAGAAAATATGACTTTTCGAACATCCTTTGATTACCCCAAAATAGACAGGTTGTTGACAATATGCCATAAGCGTGGAGGAGAGCACATTAAGGAGTTATAGATTTTATTTGTGTGTTAATTTTAATTAACAGCAGACAGTTGGCGCCGAGTCAATCAATATGCTCTGATAACAGGCATTACCTTATGGTGCATGCCTGCATTCTGAGCAGTCCCACTGGCGGCACAGGCTCTTTTCCTGTTAGTTCCCTGGCCCGCACATTGCCTCCCTCCATCACTTCATCTACAGTAGTTCTATTCTCCCCTGTACACTGCCTTGCTGCAGTAGAAATTGAAGACTGTGCCCCTGTATTCTATGGTGAGCATCTTTGTTGTTTATGTGAAAAAACGAGTCCTGCCCCCTTTGCGTTCAATCGGTTTTCACACAAACATCTTAACTCGTGTTACTGGCCTATATTGCGCAGACCAATTATTTTGGGTGCGACCATTATCACATGTATTGGTCCACCAAACCATTGAAGCTTATTAAAAATGCTGGCAGTTCTGTTGGAGACAATGCAGTGGCTGAGGGCAACAATGACTTATGTCTTCACCCCAATGTTATTCCTTTGACTCTCCCCGTTTAAAGCAGGCATTATAGCACTTTATGCCTGGTGTCAGACCATCCGTTTATGCCCTCCTCATCGTTACAGGCACTTGACTGCAGCTCTCAACTAGAACGCATGGACAGAGTATTAACAGTTGCATACGATCATTGGGAGCCCATGGTATAGATATCCATGACCTTATACTTGAACACCAATTTGACTTCCTAACCACCACAGAATCTTGGCTCCATGACGCCTCAGGTGCTATCCTCTCCTTGGCCGTCCCACCCAACTATGCCATCCTCAGGGCCGACCGCCTGAATGCCATGGGAGGTGGAGTGGCACTCAGCCAAATCCACCTTACATTTCAGAGCCTGCCCCATCCCCACCACTCCAGGGTATGAAATGCTCCTACTAAAACGTCAACCAACCCGAAGACCACCATTCATAGCCTTATCTCTAGTCAAAATAAAAATGTCAATCGCCCCGAACTAGACATCCCCCCTACTGATCACGCCACTATTGAAAACTGCCACCAAATCCATTATTTTAGGTGAGATTTATCTGGGATTTAATGACACTTCCGACTCCAAAGCCACTGCCCTCACTCTTGCCCTTGAAGACTTGAACTTCTCCCAACAAAAAGACGCCCCTACACACAACAAAGGCTGTATACTTGATTGGCTTCTCACAGTCAATCTTACAGCAGACATCACTGCCTTCAAAAACATCATGTGGTCAGACCACTTCTTGACCCTCTTCAATTTAATCACCACTACTCCCTTCACCACCCAGACGACCAAGTTGAGTCCCATATTTGTCAGAAACAGCAGTAAACTGTGGCATGAGGCTCTAAAGCCCACCCTAACGTTTACAATGGAAACAGCCCCCCCCAAGCTCTCACTTGACCCCCTATGATATTGCTAACCAATATCACGACTGTTTGCGCAGACATGCACGCCCCTAGCCACACTAAAACACCTAACCCTCGCAAGACAAACAACTGTTTCAATGAGGACCTCATCTCACTGCGTAGGAACAAAAGAGCCCTTCAACACCTCTACAAAAAGAAGCCCTCTCCACTGCCTCACAAAACTACAAGGCTGGTGTCATCTCCACCAAACTCGCTTAATGATCGCATCAACAGGGGCACTGTCCAGCAGCCGTCGAATGCAGACTGAAGGACCTGCTGCTCCGCTGGGGCTGCTGTTACCCTGGTAAATTATCCTGTTACCTGGTATAAACTTTACAGGTTTCACATCAGCAGAGAAAGGAATACTCCCACGCACCACCCCCGAAATACGAACGAAAATCGGGGCCTCCTAAGCCCCTACACAGCACGGGGTGGGCCAACACAGACGCTGCTGCAGCGGCCGGCGTGAAAAGGACCGCAGCTTACTGCACATCAACACACTGTGGGTGCAGACAGCAGACGCCGGCCCGGCCCACACGGAGGTACCGTCGTGCCTGCCAGGGGCACATCAGCCCCAGGGAGCGGGGTGGTGTGAAGCAGAAGGAGCCCATAGAGCCCTGGGTGTTCGTGGTGGTGCACCCACTGCCTCAATCATCTGGCCAAGCACATCGAAGCGGACTGGCGTACCGCTGCTGGGATCAAGCAGCGACCACACGGCTCCAAAACATAAGGCTGATGATCAAGGGATAGTCTGCGAGAGATACCAGTGGTGAGTCCCAGCTGAGCCCTGCGTGTGGCGACGAGAGGTGAGAGAAGATATAAAATGGTGCCGCGGGCACTATGCTATGCTGCCGCAAACCCTGCAGAGCTCCTGTGTAGAGACAGAAGTGAAACTGTCTCCGCCCGCGTGGGTTCGAATACCCGTGACAAAAACAAGCCAAGGATTGGACGAGGGAGCAAAGGGCCGGGGGCTGCCCCTCTGGACCTCTTGGTGGGCTGGCTGACAACACCAGGGCAGACCAACATTGAAGACCGTTACGAGTAACAAGCAGCTCCTCGGGCGAGCCGGGATAGCAGAGTAGAAGACGCCTGCAGGGAACCATTGCTGTGATCTTTGAGAAGCAGCGCGGAAAAGAGAAGGAGAGAAGGGAAAGAAAAGAAAAGGTGTACAGGGCGAGGGCAGGAACGCTGGACACAGGGGACGAGACACCATTGGCATAATTCTAGGTCGACTTGCAGCTTGGGTCCTGCCGAACTCCTGTGGCACAGGGAGCCCCGCAGAAGGTAGGAAACGCAAAACCGGATACTACTGAGGCTGTGTGGAATAGCCGACACTCCGGGACAGGCCGAGTGTTCTGGAGCCCCGGGGCCTCGAGGCTCCTAGGAAGGCTAAGGTTAAAAGGCTAGAGAGGCCTGCTGCTGACCAGTTCCCTTTTATCGCCTGAGACTCAAGGGACACTAATCAGAAGACACCAACCGGTTTCCGACTGGCATCGCCAGAGCGTTTCTGCACACCACTAGGACTTTAAGTGCCCTGTATTCGTATTTTGGGGACGGGGGATAGATCGGACAATCACGAAGAAGGGAAGTCCAAGTCTTACGATACCACCCCCCCCCCAGACCTCGTAAGACACCACACAGGTACATATGGCACATGATGGGGCAATATCCCTAATGACATGGAACGTCAATGGACTTGGCTGCAGCATAAAACGAAGATTGGTGCTTCAATTTCTCAACCGACACTCCCCCGAAATCGCCCTCCTTACAGAATAAGATTTAGTTGGTACTGATTGTGTTTTTTTTTTTTTAGGAGACCCAATTACCTGCAAGCATATCACGCTGGATTCTCTAGAGGGGCTAGGGGTACGATGGTTCTCATATACAAGAAGGTACCATTCCAACTGAGAAAGGTGTGTGCTGACCCCTCCCCCCCCCCCCAGTGACATGTGGGGAGGAAGTTGGGGCATCATCGCAGCCTATGCTCCCCCACCACTCACAATGGAGCTCCTGAACGAGCTCCACGTAGTATTGCTTACTGACCGGGCAGACTCGTTGGTCCTGGGGGGGGGGGGGACGGTGACTTTAATGAAGTCATGGCAGAGATAGGTCACACAGTGGCAATAGGAACCGAGACACCCCGACTAAACTATACCCCTTTGTAGATGCAATGGGGGTGGTAGTTCGGTGGAGGTTACTGCATGCAACAGAATCTAGGTTCTCATTTTACTCTAACACACATAGATCGCTCTCTAGGATAGACTATGTTTTTGTCCCCTGGAGCATGTCCCACAGGCTGCTGTCTGCAGTATTCCTTGCAAGGGGTGTCTCGGACCATTCCCCCTTGCTGATAACACTGACAGACAAGACAAACCCGAAGCTACCTGGCGCATGAGCACATACTAGCTGGGAATACCTGAGATAGCAGAGGGCCTCTCTCATAAGACCACAGAATACTTTGACCTTAATGAGGGATTAGTAGATTGTCCAATTACGCTGTTGGAAGACTACAAGAAAGTCCTCCGGGGGTGGGGGGTAGGGGACCTCCTTGGCGTCGGCTCACTGCAGGCAACTTAATTGGGAGATCGCTGATGCAGAGAGGCAGGTATCTAGGAAGGAAGAAGAGCTTTTGGAATTGAGGTCCCATGCCTCACAGGAGGCCTTAGAGATGGCACAAGAGGTCTTAAGAAATACAGCCTTAGATAACACAAGGACTGCCCACTGATCGGTCCAAAGTCAAATATATGAAACAGGGGACAAAGCGGACAAGACTCTGGCCTGGCTAAAAAGGCGGGATCAAAGCAAGGGGCAAGTACGGGCTATATTATCAGACGGAGGGGAATTACTAACTGCAGACCCTGACATCGATGACGCAATCGCTGCCTTTTATGAACAACTCTACTCCCCACCCCCAGCAAGGGAGGCAGAGATAGAAAGCCCAAAATGTTTAGATTCAATTGAACTTCCCCGTCTCTCTGAACAGGAGTGGAATCTCGAGTACGAGATCCCAAATGAAGAAGTGCAAACCACTTTGTCGCAGCTCCAATCAAGTAAAACTCCCAGACCCAACAGCTTTTCAGTAGAAACCTGGAAACAACTGGGGGGTGCAGTGACGGGACACATACATCGCATGTTCCTACGAAGCAAGGAACAGGGACGACTTCGCTTGGACCTCAGGAGGACAAGAATAGTGGTGATTCCCAATAAACAGAAAACTGTCTTATTTCCGCTCCAGGGGGGGAGACGCTGCAATCCCCGATCCATGCCCATACTTAGTTTTTATCCTGGGCTTCACCTATTGGGGTGTACGCATTAGTCCAGCACGAGACACCTTTCTACAGCTCAATCTACAACCACTGATCGACAGATTTGTCGCCGATGTTTCCCACTGGCAGTCCCTCCCCCAACACTAAATGGGTAAAGCAGCTCTGTTCAAGATGCTGACACTCTCATGACTTTTATGTCCCCCAGAAGGTCCACTCTCCATGCCCCACACAACTTTTGCATTAATAGATGGAGTCTTCCGGGGGTTGCTATGGGTTGGGAAACAACCTCGTATTGCCCTCAAGACACTGCAAGGCTTGGTGTGGGAGGGAGGTATTGGACTGCCATGTCTCTGCATCTATTATTGGGCAGCAAAAACAGGGTTGGTGAACGAATGGCTACACAGAGACCCGGTGCTCCCACACATCGGGGCAGAGATAAGCAGAGCAGACTAGATCACCCTGTTCAGATATTGTACGGTGTCGAGAATGACACTACACATCCGCCAGGTCTGGGGAAGAGGCCCACCAACATATTGGGTGGAGAGCGAGACCAACAATAGTGCAAACCCTGTGACACAATAAACACCTTCCCGAAATCCCAAAAATGGGGCACTTCACAATCTGGGAGGGACGAGGCATACGCACACTTGCAGACGTAGTGCAGGACGGTCATCTCCTAGACTTTGAGACCCTGCAAGGAAAATTCAGGATACAACAGGGCGATTATTACAGGCACGCGCAACTAACACATGCCATCAATGCCCAATTCCCCAACTTGGGTGAGGTTCCCAAATGTTCCCCCGGACCGCATCCTGACCAAGGTCACTTCCACTGTATATCAGGTCCTCAATTCCTTCGGAACCCAAGAACTGGTTAGGCTAAAAGAGAAATGGGAAAGGGACCTGGGCCCACTGGAAACCAAAGAAGGGGTGGAGGCATTAATGTTTCCTCGAGAGATAGGTATCGACGCCAAGCTAAAATTGATCCAACTCAAAAATATTACACCAATCGTACTACTCTCGAACAGTGAAGACAAGATGGGGGTGGTGGATGGTGGGGAATGTCTCTGATGTTAAAGAGTAGAGGGCACCTTCTTTCACATGGTTTAGGGTTGCGACGTATTACACAGCTTCTGGGAGAAATGTATTAGCAGGATTTCTGATGCCTTGGGGTCCCCGGTTCCACGGGACCCGAAACTGATATTTCTGGGTATTTGGGGGAAGGTGGACTTTACTAAACACAAAAAGGCACTCCTGGCGGGGGCACTGGGCGCAGTGAAGAGGCAAACTGCTGCAACTTGAGGCTCGACTGAAAAACTGAGTATAAACAGATGGTCCAATGAAGTAGACAGATGTGCGTCCCTAGAAAGACAAATCTACAAGGCCAGAAGATGCCCCAGGAAATTCCAGAAAGTTTGGGGGAAATGGGAGGGCTCTTCAGGATTCCTCACAGGTGGAGGCCCCGATGGCCAGCAGTATTCCTCAATGCATCGGATGCCCACACCCAGAGACACAGGCCCCTTGGTCCTCCTGTTTTACCCTTGTGCTGGTTGGGAAATAATTTGTGGTGTATATCGCTGAATGTATATAATGTGATTTTGCTGGTTGTTTAATGTTGATATGTACTCATAATTAAAATCAATTAACAGTTAAATGATCACATGAACAACATAGGCTCCAACACCAAAGAACTCTTTGCTATTCTGAGAGCGCTAGAGAGTCCCATTCCCACCACACCTCCCGTGCTCTGTGGGGTGCATGTAAAGGCCCCAAACAGAAGTGCCTTTCACGTGAATAGTAAGATTTTAAAACACAAACAAAAACGGCTAAACTGTCATTACAAACAGATAAGCAGAATTTTAATTTACAAAAGCATGAGGAATCAAAGATCCCTGTCACATGGAAAATATGATTTTTTTCAAACTGACAAAAAAAACAGCTTGCAGAAGTGTGTACAAATAAAAGCAATTTTAAAAGTGAAAAAGTATCACTGCTCACAGAAAAATGTCTGGAAAACAAAACATGATGTGCGGGTTCACAAAAAGCAATGCATATTAGTTTCAACGACAAAATTCTAGTAACATTTGAAGAGCCACTTTGTCTTCATGGAAAATCTCAGCCCCAGCCAAACCCTTCTGCTGGCTGTGGGCAAAAGGTCACAAGGAAAACTCACTCACAGCATGGATGTCACATCTCCCATCTAATTACCAATAGGAATAAAGTCTCCTGCTAAAGGTGGCAATATTCAGTGTTCTCCAGACCTGCTGGCTCTGAAAGCATTGACTGCAAGAAAAGTAGGCTAATTAAAATAAACTCTGGTACAGACTGACCCAGTGAAAACAAATGGCCGGAAGGCAGGGGGAGGGCCATTTGTCTCACATGAAGATTCACAATAAATTTAAAAGGACTGATCATTTAGGCCTTTTTCTCTGCAGTCATAAGGCAAGTGGATTTCATCTATGTACCATTTGTTATGTAATTTCCAGGCAATTTTGGGGATATAAAATTCATCTACCTGCGACTGAGGGAACTGTAATGGGCAGTTAAACTAAGTTTCTGTCTGGTCTGAACATGTTCCAAATGTGAGAGTTGGGGAGCGAGTGAAAAATGAAATTAGGGATATACTTAAGTTACATATTCATAATTATGGCAGTTGCTAGTAAAATTATTAAGTTGTGATACATAACTAGTTTGTGCCAAAAAAGTTGAAAGGAGAAAAAAAGGGCGATTACAAATGGTAATTGCCATATGTTGCTCCAGACCAATGCATGGAGGCTGGGTTTGGGAGGAGAGAGAAGGGTAACTGTCCAATTCTAGTGGCAGGAATTATTGCAGGGTACTTTCCCAAGATTGTACAATTGGTGGTGTTATCACTGCTATATAAGGGTGAATGCACTGGAACAGACACAGGAAGAGACCAACTAACAGAAAATCAGGAAGGCTGTTCTGAAACATCACCATCCGACAGTTTTAAGGAGACACCAGAGGAGATTGCCAAGAGTGCATCTGGGTGGAGCTGTCTATTTCTAGGAAGGTCTCAAAGCTGACTGGGTCCTTTGGTGGAGAGCAAGAGGCCTCCTTTGAGAGTGGAGTGACAAGACCCCAACCCTAGCTTTCCAGAGTGTCATGAGAAATAGCTGGCTTTCCTGAACTTTAAACAGAGGTGGATAAAGTGGTGTTTGACATTTTCATGCTAATTTCTATTTCTTTTATTTAAATAAATACCAATATTTTTCCCATACACCTGCCTGGTTCTTGGCTCATTGTTAGCTCAGGGGAGAGAGATCCAAGGGGCATGATATGTGTGAGATAGGGCTAAAGAATGAAATATGGAAAACAGTTTGTTGCATAACCACTTGAGTGGGGAGGGAAGGAACCCCCTGTGATGAGGGTGGCTTCACAATAAATCGTTACACCTCACACCATCCTTGGCACCATCCTCACACTAAAACCATCAAATTGCAAAGGTGACTCCTCTGCGGCCCATATAGTGAAACTCTCTGCACCCATTTTGTCGCCTATTAGCACAAACTTTGTCAATGCCTCCTTCCTAACCAATGAAGTCCTGTCCAACATTAAATCAGCATGGATCACCCCACTATTAAAAATACCATTCCTTGACCCTTCCATTCTGACCATAATGTCCCCTGTATCCTCATGATACTAGACAGAATGGCCTACACACAAGTTCAGCACTTCCTAGAACTCAATCATCTGCTTGATAGGAGGCAATCAGGCTTCCGCCCCAAACATAGCACAGAAACAGCCCTCTTGGACCTAAAACAACAAATGATACCATCAGGGACTCCGGCAACCTAGGTAGTCTTCTACTACTAGACCTACCTGCCACCTCCAATTTAGTCAACCACAGCATCCTCGGTCAGCACCTAAGCCAGCATTTCCACTTCTCTCCGGACACTACCGCTTGGATTCCTTCTTTCTGAAGTGACCGGACCACTTGAGTTTATCAGGGAGGCTGCCGCTTACCTATCCCCACCCCACGAGGAGTTGCACAGGGATCCTGCCTCTCACCCACGCTATGCAATAGCTACACCAAAACTCTCTGACCTTCTTGACTCTTTGGATGTTATCTACTCTAGTTTTGCAGATGATACCCAAATACTCCATTACAGGTAACGTCCCGCAGGACACCAACACTATCAATTCCGTTTACAGCACCATACAAAATTGGATGGCCACACAATTTGTGCTTGAAATATGAAAAAAAACAAGCTCCTCATTGTTGGCTCCCCCTATCGCCTTAAAAACCAGGACCTTTCCTTCACCTCCCTCTGCATAGATGATACCACCATCCCTGTCCTGAAACAGGTAAAAACCCTGGGAGTACACCTAGAAGCAGAACTAACCAGGACCAAAACAAATGCTCCGTCTTCCTTCATGGCCTACACCTCACAGCTTATATCACTGAGCAAACAATTTCTGGCTCCCAACAACTGCCTCACGTTCGCACATCCTCTCAAAATCGGATTATTGCAATGTGCTTCTCATGGACAACTCAGCCTCTAACCTAGCCAAACTACAGCTACTGCAGAATAATGCTCTGCGAGCAGCACTTGGGCTTAAGCGTTCTGACCAAATCTCTGCCAGAAAACAAGAGGTCAATTGGTTACCATTTAAAGCACAAATTGAGTTTAAAACTGTCTCTCGTGCACACAAGGGCATCTATAAAGTAGCACCAACTTATCTCAAGGACACACTCCCAGAAAACCCCAGGTCGAGAGTTTCGATCCAATGCCAGTATCTGTCTGGTCACCCCTTGCTTTAGGAACAAAAGGGCTGGAGGCTCTAGATTCAGGGTTACTGTGCCTACCATCTGGAAAACCCTGGCCATGGCTACAGAAATTAACAATCGTATAATGTATTAAAAAAAAGTGTAACAACTTGCCTTTTTTTAATAATGATTGATGCCAGATTGTAACATGCTGCTGCTGCTTTGTCTGTAACAAATGCTGCGATACCCCAGAGTTTGGGCGTTATATAAATGTCATGGATAACTAAAACCTTTGACAGCAAGCTATAGTACATTAATAATCCCAGGACAGAAGTTACCTTTCAAAGTTGCAGCTAGCTTTACAAAATGTGTAGCCTTCATTTGCACTGTACTAGCAGACATTGGAGGCAAGAAGCGGAAAGCACAGTGATTTGTGGGCTTTGCTTGCAATAATGATATAGTAGCAAAGGTTTCATTTATTGGGTATTTATAACGCACCTATACAGCAAATAGTGTTTCAAGGCGCAACAAGACAGAAGGGTGGTTGGGGGGGGGGGGGTAGGTTGGCAGATGAAGATTAGCAAAAACGGTCCCATTAGGCCTTGTGGCATTCGGTTCGTGCAAGTGCAGTAACAAGAAGTGCAGGGGAATGGGGAGGAGGGGGAAGTGACGGTCAGACGGAATGCGCTAATGCTTGGCACATCCCTCGCCCTTCTCCTCCCCCTGCCCATAGCACCTGAAGAGGTCTCTAAAGGACAATATCTCCTCTCTTGCCGATTTCTGTAACCGCTCCTTCGCCACTGGCTCCTTCCCTCAAGCAATCCCTTGTGCACCCACTCCTAAAAACGTGATCTGCTGACCTCTCCTGACTGGCTATCTACCACCCCCTTCCTGGGCAAACTCTTGGAGAAGTTGCTCCACCCCCAACTGATCCTTCATACTGAACTTGTTGGTTGCCTACATGACCATCAATCTGAATTCCAGGCATCCAGAGGCACAGAAACTGCTCTCCTGAACACCAGTGAAGACATGCTCGGAAACCTTGACTAACTCCCCTGCTGTTCTCATTCTCCACAATCTCTCTTCTGACTTTGACACAGTCAACCACTCTATCCTCAGAAAACGGCTCTGTGATACACTCTGCATCACTGACCGGGCACTGGATTAGCTGACCACTTTCCTCACTAATTGCCCATCCCAGTTACAACTGGGCCCTTTCACATCTACCACCTCACTCAACCTGTGGCGTCCCTCAGGGCTCTGTCCTATCGCCGTGGATCTTCAATATCTATCTCACCCCCCCTGGCTCACCTAATCTCATTCTCCCCTCATTTCCAGTGTTATGCTGAGGACACAGCTGTCCTTCAAACTTCCCTCTACTGCCACCTCCTCCTCTTCCTTTCTCAGCCCCGACTGTCCAATCGCTATCCAGGCATGGTGTGCGGCTAACAATCGCTGTCTCAATGCCAGTAAGACCGAGATCCTTCTTATTGGGACACCTGTGCTGTGTTTCCGTCCTACCCTATGGTCACCCTCTTTGGGTCCTCTAACTGCACCATCCTGTGAGGCCAAAAACCTTGGTGTTACCTTTCACTCCTCTCTCACCATCACCGCTTACATCCTCACCTTGCCCCAGAAGCTTAAAGTCTACAGAGCTCTGGTCCTCGCTAGAATACTTCAATAGCCACTTCCTCAACCTCCCCCGTACCCCACTACGCCCCTCTAGCTAGTCCAGAATAGGGCTGCAAGACTTATCCTTGGCCTCAAGTCCAGGGATCAGATCTCTTCAGCCCTAAAATCTCTCCACTGCCTCCCTGTGGTTGCAAGAAACAAATTCAAGACCCTCTGCATCATCCACAAGGGTTTCTGGTGCCTGGGAACACGCCATCTCGATCTTTATCTCCCCAAGTACGTCCCTGCTAGAGCCCTCTGCTACTCTGACTCCAACTCTCTGCTTGTCAAATGCTTCTCCAAGCAGCCAGTGGGTGGCAGGTCTCTCTCTTCGGCTGGTGCCTCTCTTTGGAACAATCTCCCTACCCCTCTCAGACTTGAGCCGGATCCACTTAAATTCCATAAACATCTCACAATTATGATTTTCGCAACCCCTTTCCCTTCGCTGCAAATCCTCCCACTGCCACACATACTGGTGGCCTGTTCGCTCAGGAATCTCATAGGTTACCAGGCCTTCCCCTCCATTCAACACCAACAGCTTCCCCCACTCAGCACTGCCCTTGCGGGCACACACCTGGTGGTTGCTCATCCCACCCTGGGATGACTCTGCCCTAGCACTTGGCCAATGGCCTCCCGCCTTGGCACCCTCTGCCCCTTCCCTCCCAGGCTCCCACTAGCACTTGCCTTACCCTGCCCCTCCCACCCTCTCTTACACTTCTGCACTTGCACACCCGGATGCCACAAGTCCTAGAAGGACCAGGATTGTTTTTTTATTTTTTTTCTATTTGCCATCGTCTTTTAATCCTTGCTCCCTCCCCACTTGCTTTGTGGCGCCTGGAAACACCATTTTGTTGTATAGGCGCCTAACAAATACACAATAAAATGAAGGTAGTGTAGGTGGGAAGGGAGAGTGTGCAATGTTGGGGGCTGGGGGGGGGGTGTAGAGAGGACTGGGCTCGGCGAGTGCTAAGGGAAGGCCAGGTGAACAGGTGCCAGGGGAATGCGAGTGTGCAGGGGAATGAAGGTCCACATCAGGGTTCCAATTGAGGGCAGCTGGGAGCTATTTAGCTCCTGCTTCTAGCCTAGGAGAGCCTGGTTAGCTTAAAACCAGCAGCTACCAGGAGCTAATCCTGGATCCCCAGGCCACTTGCTGCCTTACAAACATGCATATTTGACATTAACGTTTGAGTATTTGAGAATGCTTCTAAAGAAGAATTATGGCACATCTAGTTCACATTTAAACATAATGAATCATACACATATTTAAAGTGTGCATCACATGTGGCAGTTAGATGTGCCTGGTTCCCCAGTGGTAGCTCCTGCCTATTGGGTGATGCTGCAACACCAGGAGCCGGTTTTAGCTCCTGCTCATTTAATCTTAATTTTCGAACCCTGCAACATGCTAAGTGCGAGTGAGACAGGATGGGCTCAATAGGGGTGCAGGACCAGCAGGCTAGTGCAGGGGGAGGGAGCCCGGAAGGGCAAGTGCAGGTTTTGGGGTGGGGGGTGAGAAATCGAAGTGGTGGGGTAGACTGGGCGAGGAGGGCCTGTTGCCCTGTATGAATCAGAGGAACCAAGCAGCCAGTCAAATGCGGCAGAGGGGGACATTTGCAGGGGAGAGGGAAGGAAGAAAAGAAAGGGAGGGTATTGAGTAGCTTCCGGAACTTAAGGCGATCTGGCTAAAGTCTGAGAGGGGCACAGGGAGGCCATTCCAGAGGGAGGCTCCTGACAAAGAGAGAAATATACCCCCCCCCCACTCTCTGCTTGTAAAAGAAAGCGTCTGATCTGCAGAGAGTTAGAGCTAGAAGACCGAATGGCTCCAGCAGGAAGGTAATTATGGAGAGAGTTGGATGTAACGGGGTCCCAGGCCCCAGAAAGCCTTGTGGGTGATGCAGTGTCTTGAACTTGGACTTGAGGCCAATGACAATTTTTGCAGTCCTATTCTGGATTAGTTGAAGGGGGCGAATGTTGGATTTAGGCAGTTTGAGGAAGAGGCAGTTGCAGTAGTCCAGCCTAGAGAGGACTAGAGCTCTGGAGACATTGAGTTTCTGGGGAAAGGTGAGGAAAGGGAGAATGCCTCCAAGGAGGGGCCTCCTTGGCAAGGTCCATGATGTGAGGAGAGAAGGAGAGAGGGGAGTCGAAGATGGCACCGTGTTTTTTTGCCTCAAGAGGGTGAGGGGAGGGGGCCCATGGAGGGCGGCCAGAGAGTAGGAGGGAAGTAGGGAGCTGGGGTCCCAATGAGAAGGATCTCAGTCTTACTGGCATTAAGGAAGAGATCATTAGCAGTACACCATGCCTGAATAGCAGTCAGTCAGGAACAGGAGAGGAAGAAGAGGCGGCATTGGAGGAGCGTGAAGGAGAGCTGCGTGTCATCAGCATAACACTGGAAGTAAGGACAGAAGGCAGAGATCAAATGGGCAAGTGGAGGGCAAGGTAGATGTTGAAGATTCACGCGAGGATAGGAACCAGAGGGAAGCCATAGGTGAAGAGTGTGATGGAGGAGCGAAAAGGGCTCAGTTGAACCTGGGGTGGTCCGTCAGAGAAGACAGAGGTCAACCTGTTTAGTGCCAGGTCTATGAAGACAGGGGTATCACAGAGCCGATTTATAAGGGTGCCACAATGGACTGTATCAAAGGCAGAGGAAAGGTCAAGAAAGATAAGAATGGGAGGAGAGTTGGAATCGAGAGCTGAGATCAAGTCTTCACAGGTGTTCATGAGTGCAGTTTCCATGCTCTGGCTGCTCTGGAGCCAGGCTGGTGATCGTGGAGACAACCAAAAGATTCAGTGTGGTGGATCAGCTAGGAGATCAACAGTTTCTACAAAGGTTTGCCCAGGAAAGGGGTAATGGAAATATGGTGGTAGTTAACCAGGCAGGAGGGGTCAGATAAGGCTTTTTGAGAAGAGGGTGCACAAGGGAGTGCTTGAGGAGTCAAGGGAAGGGATCCAGTGGCAAAGGAGTGGTTGCAGAAATCAGTCAAGGTTTGTGTGCTTCAAACCTACTGCATATTTATTCTTCACGAATATGGGCAAGGTGTCCGCAGCAGAAATCTAGAAGTGCAAGTACAAATGTAGAATGAGCATGAGTGGTGTATCTTCATAGGATTGTAATAGTGTGCTTACAACCACAAACATCGAGGACGAAACCCTCCAGATTTCCTTTTAGGTCATTTCAACGCAAGTATATGCAGGGGGAGAGCCCATACCCCCATATCCCCTCGCATTAATTATAACCCTAACCCACACACATCTATTTGCATTGAAACTCAGCCCAAAAAAATGGTGATGGTTCCATCCTCAATTCTGCCGTGCAGTATTCAACGTATAACAGGCTAAAGAACATGTGTGGACTATGACAAGTGGTGCATCCTTGGTGGCATATTACACAGGGTCGGGAAAAGAAAGTTTTCCAGCAAACTTAACAATTTGAAGCACAGCAAGTACTACAAGTATGCTGGAGCGATCAGCTAAGTTTCCATGCAAGTTATTTTTATTTATGTTGCCTTTTACGGTATCACTCGCGTTCAGCAAACAATTTCCCGAAAGGCCACATATCCTGACTAGCATGGGGGTATTGTGCATGTATCAGAGGGTCAGGAAGTGGTGGCTGTCGGACACTAAAGATAAGGAGCAGGGCTGGGGTGAGGTGAAAGTGGGGGGAAGGTTGACTTTTGATGGGGGAGGGATGGAGGCGCAGTAACAAGGGATAAGGAGCAGGATCTGTTGGGAGACGGTGGGTTGCGGTGGTGTACCCGCCCAAGATGAGGGATATTGCTGGGAGGGAGAGTGGGTAATGGGCAAGGGAGAGAAGAACAAATTACTTACCAACTGGTAACATTCTTTCGATTGGATGTTCCTCCAACATATTCCTCATCTTAAATGTATTCCATCCAGCTTTAGCTGCTTTGGAAAATAATTTCGGCAAAGTACGCCATGCGTCGATGTCGAGTCAATGGTCCCCGAAGGCCTCCGTCGAGTGTGACGTCATCAAGTGTATAAGTAGCACGCGCGGCGCCCCTTGGCCTCAGTTCTGTTTTTCCACCTTCATTGATTTTTCACTGTGTAGATTGTGCCGGCAGACTGGTATTTGCCTTGCGAGAGTTGGAGTGGCAATAACCGGGAAAAATCTACAGAGGGGTAGGTTGGGAGGGCGATGAGGAATACGTTGGAGGAACATCCAATCGAAAGAACGTTACCAGTTAGTAAGTAACTAGTTCTTCGAGTGGACTGTGTCCTCCAACATATTCCTCATCTTAGATAGACTCCCAAAGCAGTATGGACAATTTCTCGATACCCTTAGATGGCTGAATATGGTACTGCTTTACCAAAATTCAGCTCCTTAGACTGGGAAGCATCCAGTGTATAGAATTTTGAAAAAGTATGCAGCGAAGACCAAGTTACTGCTTCACAAATGGACCTTATAGGAACACCTCTTTGTAGGGCTGTCGAAGAGGCGATGCCTCTGGTGGAATGAGCCCTTAGACCTTCTGGTGGGTCTTTTTGTGCTAATCTGTAGCATTCTGAAATACAAAGCACAACCCAGTGTGATATTGTTTGTTTTGTCACTGACCCAATTTCTTTCCTGTGTAGCCAATAAACTGTTGATTGTCCACTCTAAGCTTAGAAAGGCTAAAGATGTAAAAGCTTAAAGCTCTTTTCGGATCCAACCTGTGTAATCTTTCCTCCTCTTTACCAGGATGAGGTGGAGGATAGAATGCAGGTAAAATAATTTTCTGACAAATGAAAATCAGATACCACTTTAGGTAAAAATGAGAGTTTAACCCTCAACACAACTCTGTCCTTATGGAACACAGTATAGAGTGGCCCAGAAGACAGTGCCTGCAATTCGCTCACTCTTAAAGCAACTAGGAAAGCAGTTTTCCATGTCAGTAATCTTAATGGACAAGTGTGCAAAGGTTCAAAAGGAGCACACATTAAGAATTTTAGGACCAGATTGAGATCCCATATTGGCACTTGAAAAGGGTAAGGAGGAAAGACATTAGTGAGTCCTTTTAAAAATTGCACTACCAAAGGAATTTTGAAATAGGAGCATTCTTCCGACGAGCGCTTGAAGATGGAAAGCGCCGCAAGCTAACCTTTAATGCTTCCAACATTTAGACCTCTATGTGGTAGTGTCAGGAGGAAGGACAGTACTTCCGGAATAGAACATAGAAAAGGATTGACATTCTTTTCTCTGCACCAGTTGTAAAACTTTCTCCAACGGCAATGGTATAGAGACTTTGTTGCTGGCCTTCTTGCTGAAAGCAACACCTCCATGAAATCATCTGGAAGGTTCCAATCCTTGTATCACAGCCTTTCAGATACCAAGCGTGAAGGTTTAGCGTTTTTACCTCTGGATGGAGAAACTGACCCTCCCTTTGAGAGAGAAGGTTCTCGCTCTGAGGAAGACGTACAGGGGGACAGAGGGACATGTCTAGAAGGTCCGGGTACCACGTTCTCCTGGCCCAATACAGGGCAATTAGGAGCATGCGGCTCCCGAAGCGTCTCAGTCTCCTGATGACCTGAGGAATGACGGGAATCTGAGGGAATACGTACAATAGTGGGAAATTCCACTCCACCAGGAACGCGCCCCCCAGGGCTCCTCTCGGGGGAAATTCCCTTGAACAATACCTTTCGCACTTCCGGTTGATTCCGGTCGCAAATAGGTCCACTTGAGGGGTTCCCCAAAGGGCGAAGATCTCTTGAATGACTTCCTGAGCCAGTTCCCATTCGTGGACACCGTGCTCTGCCTGCTCAGAGTATCTGCCGTCATATTCTCCTCCCCGGCTAGATGAACTGCCGTTAAAGAGATTCCTTCTTAAATTGCCCAATACCAGAGCTGCATTGCCTCTCTGCACAGAGGTAGTGACCATACACATCCTGTTTTGTTAGATAATGCATGGCCACTGTGTTGTCCGTCATTATCAGGAAATGTTTTCCCTTTACAGATGGCCGGAAAGCTTTCAGCACTAGTCTGATTGCTCTCAGCTCTAAAAGGTTGATGTGTAGTTTGGACTCCGATAGAGACCAATGACCGCTGATTGTCAGATCGTTGGCATGTTCTCCCCAGCCCATGAGTGAGGCGTCCGTCACTACTGTGATCTCCGGCCATGATTGCCAAAAAAGGTCTCCTTTCAGGATATTCTCTGAACAAGTCCACCATAGAAGATCTTGTCGAACCTTGTTCGGAATCTGGAGAAGATCCGTCATTTGACCTGATAACTGGGACCATCGAGTCTTTAGAGCCCATTGAAGGGATCTCATTCTCAGATGTGCCTCCGGCACCAGGAAGATGCAGGATGCCATGAGGCCAGGTAACCTTAAGAAGTCGTAGGCCTGAAGATTTTGGGTATTTTGGAAACCATCTGAAGAATGTCTGGAGCCCTCGACCTGGGAGGCAAGCTCTTTCCCAGGGATGTGTCTAATACAGTTCCTATATATTGGAGCCGTTGAGAAGGTTGTCATTTGCGACTTCTTGAAATTGAGGGAGAAGCCCAGTCTGTGGAGGAAGTGGCAGGTGACTTTCAGGTGATCCAGTGCCTGGTCGGCAGAACGTGCTCTGATCAACCAATCGTCCAGGCAGGGGCAGACGTTAATCCCCCCCCCCTTTCCTGAGGTGTGCTGCCACCACTACCATCAGTTTGGTGAAGACCCTCTGGCGGAGGTCAATCCGAATGGCAGGACTCAAAACTTATGGTGTGAGTCGCCAACTACGAACCTCAGGTATTGTGTGCTTGAGATGAATTGGCACATGAAAATAATCATCCTGGAGGTCCAATGACACCAACCAATCCCGGAGTTGAAGGGCCTGAAGGATCTGAGAAAGGGTAACCATCTTGAATTTGTCCTTCCTGAGGAACTTGTTCAAGTTTCTTAAGTCCAGGATGGGTCTCAGTCCTCTGTCCTTTTTGGGGATCAAAAAATACGGGGAGTACCATCCCTTGTTCCTCTCCGCTGCAGGTACTGGTTCTATAGCATCTTTCTCCAGCAGGGTTAGAACTTCCTGCTGTAGGAGCGGGTCTGAAAACTTCAAAGGGTGTCTCCTTGGTGGATTGCTTTGAGGTCGCGTTAGAAAAGGAAGGCAGTAACCTTGGGCTATTATTTCTAGAGCCCAAACATCTGAAGTAATGGCTCGCCATTCTTGCAGATGCTGTGACAGCCAGCCACCTACAGGTGTCTTGTGATGCAAGTCCTCAAAGTGGTTTTGTGGCGTTGCTGCAGCCGCTGATGGCAGAGAGGCTGTAGCTGTAGCTGGCTTTGCACGTTTTCCTCGTCCACCGCGAGTGGCCTTTCTCTGGGCTCTTTGACTGGCTATTCCTCTCGCCTTTCCATATGAGCAGTAGTAACGATACGATCGTCCCCTCCAAGATTAACCTGGTGCACAAAAAGGCTGAGTTTGCCTAATAGCAGCTCCCAAAGACTTGGCAGCTGCTTTTGAGGTCTGCAACCTCTCAAGGCTCTCGTCAGCCTTGCTGCCCAAAAGGTGAGACCCGTCAAAGGACATGTTTAGAAGACGGTTCTGCACGTCTGGTGCAAAGCCCGATTTCGGTAACCACGCGAATCTGCGCATTGCCATGCTAGTGCCCATGGACCTGCTCAGACCATCTACAGTGTCCAATTCAGATTCAAGGGATTCCTGCATAGCCTCCTTCCCATCTCAACGATGGCTAAGAACCCTTCCCTTTCGTCCCCTTCTGGTATGTGCTCCGCCGCCATTGCAATGCACTCCCACAGAGTGTACGAAATCTTTGCCAAGGCACATGTGGAGTTGGCTGATTTTAACGCCATACTCCCAGCTGAAAATACCTTCCCTGCCCAGCCATCCACACGCTTATCGTCCCTGTCCAGAGGGATAGAAGGGTACGCCAGTTTGTTAGAAGCTGTGGCTGCCTGTATGACCAAACCCTCGGGAATGGGATGTTTAGACAGATAACCGGGGCCGCTACCGGCAGGGCAGTATTTTGAAGTGAGGGATTTATTCACTGGCGGAATAGAATCCAGAGTCTCCCAATTTTTGGTCACCCTATTTTGCAAGGCTACGTGAAAAGGGAGTATTGGGTCTTCAGTAGGACCATGATCCAATATGTCTGTTAGATCACCTTGGATGAATTGGGCTGGAGGTCTGGACCATCCTAAATAATCTATCACCTTTGTCATTAGCTGACAGTATGATGGACTGGCATGTTCACCTGGTTCTGGGCTACCAAAGACATTTTCAGGAGATGTATCAATACCACTTGCATTGTGTAGCGATTCAACCAAATCCCTCATCCTGCTTTCCTCTGAAATCAGAAATTCTGGGACATTTGGGGTGCCATATTCCAACCAAAAGGGTACATTCATCTCATCAGATTTCTCCTGTTCCTCAAAAATTGAGGTCAGGGACTTGAAGAACTCCTTCCTAAGAAGAGGCTTGAAAACCTTTTCTGGGAGAGGTAGAGGAGGAGTATTAATGGGTCCTGAAGGCAATACAGGTCTTGTAGCCTTCTCTTTCCGTTTTTCTGGCTGATTTGGCTGAACTGGAGCTTTCGACGCCGAGGGCTTCGGGGTCGAGGTCGACAAAGGCATCGGTGTAATACCTGTCGTCGACGGCGCCGGCTTCGAGGCGCTCTTCGAAGACTTGCCCTTCGAGGTGTGTTCGGTCTCGGACAGCGTCGGTGACCTCGAGCGGTCGACTGGCTTTTTTCGCTCAGCGTCCTAGAAGGTTCTCTATCCTTCCTCTTTCGATCACCCGGGCTCGAGGGCGCATGAGTTTCGGAGCGATGAGGCTCCCGGCCGGCTTCCGAGGAAGGCGCGGACAGACGCTTCGCTTTCTCGAACGCCTCCATCATTTTGACCCTGAATGCTTCCCATTCTTCAGATGACGAATGTTTAGTGGGACATTTCATCCTTTCTGGGGACTCCTCCGAGGACGAGGTGGAGGGGGACCTGTGGTGTTGTTTCTTCGATTTTTTCGTCAAAGACGACGAGCGATAGGAATCGTTTCGGGACCTGGACCGATGCCTTTCGCGTTGGGGAGACTTCTCATGGGACCTCGACTGGACGCTAGAGGCTTTACGGTTGGATTTACGACATACCTGTAGTTTTCCCCTCCTCTCTCGCAAGGCCTTCCCCGTCATCGCCTGACACTTCGTACAGGCCTCCATGTCGTGGCCTTCTCCAAGGCACCACAAACACTCTCGGTGCGGGTCTGTGACTGACATTTTTGAACCGCACGACTTACACTTTTTGAAACCCGATCTCAGGGTCATGGTCAGCGTCGATGACGAGGACATATTTGTTATATTTAGCTATTTCTCACAGAACACGAGGCGCACTGAATCTCCGAAGCAAAGTATACTGCGGAAAAACGGAACTGAGGCCAATGGGCGCCGTGTGTGCTACTTATACACCCGATGACGTCACCCTGAACCGAGGCCTTCGAGGGACCATCGGCTTGACGACATTGACGCACGGCGCCCTCTGCCAAAATTGTTTTCTGAAACAGCTAAAGCTGGATGGAATACATCTAAAATGAGGAACACTTTGGAGGGCAATCCACTTGAATGTAGCTTCTGGGTTAGAGGGTCGGAGGTGGAAATATGTTTTACTGTAGCGTCAAAGTCTGGTTTGGGAAAACGGGCTCAGTGAAAACTGGTTTAGGAAAAAATGGCCTGTGGGAAGCTGCATAGCACCAGCAGTTACAAATAAGTACATACCCATGAAGGCCAGCTCCCAACTGACAATTGTGGAACCCTGGGTGGGAAAAACTCCAAAATGAAATCACAATCTTACATCACCACACTGACAGATGAAAACAGTCAGGGAACAAAGGCCAGATGCCACCTTCGTGCCATCAATTTCTGTAGGCATATACTGGTACCTTTTTTACATCTGTTAATTGACTGATGGATTAATAGAGAAATAGGCGACGAGGCGTCAGTCACTCAATATGTATGAATAAAATTGTGTCTAGGACAATACATACTTTGGTTGAAGGGAACATGATAAATACCAAGAGTTATGGCTAGTTTTAAGGGTTGTTGATGGCTTTGTCAATTTCAGAATGGCATGGGAAATACTTCCATATTACTGTGTGAACATTTTTACATTGGAAGGTTGACCGGAAGCACTGCATAACCAGGAAAAGTTAGATTCATGAAATGTAGCCAACACTTACGTTGCACTAGCCAATATGTGTAATTAAGCTAAGGCAGCACATATTGGTTTTAAACTTGGAACAAAGAGCATACAAATAGTGATTAATGATACATGTTTTAAATCACTTTTGTAATATTTACTGTTAGATTCAGAAATGGCCTACCAAGAGTATGCAAAGAAGCATACACTTGAGCCATAGTAATAACATGTCCTCTGAGCTAAACAATTACTGTGAAAAAAGAAGGAGATGAGATTGCAGCCCCTTCAGCCACCCAGCAATACTGAACAACTCCACTGACGGTGAGGCCATTTGGAATGAGACTTGAGCATTGACCGATAGCTTTGTCACCAAAGGAGGTGATTTCAAACTCTTAATAGTGCAGCAAAACCCTCACCTAGCAGTCCTCCAACATCAATACAGGAGTTTAAATTAATATTGGCTATGCCGGGGCGAAAAGCAGCTTCTGGGTATCCAGCATTAACCAGTGACCATGAGCCACCACTGGTGAATGAAGAGCTAGTATATAACATTCCATAAATATACCTTCCACATAAATTGCAAACCTAGCATTTTGTCCATAATGTATGACCCCCTTATGCTTTAAATATCGTATAGATGTGTCGTAATGTTTTTTTTAGATTGTCCCAAATGCAGAGTTAATTTCAAGTGTGTGTGTGTATGTATGTATGCATGCATGCATGGGATTGGCATCAGTTGGCCTCGGGAGTCAAAAGTAGCTCCTGGTAGCTGTTGGTGACATCATAACCAGGCTCCTCTAGGCTGCAAAAAGGCGCTAAACAGCTCCCAGCTCCCCTCAATTTCAAACCCTGTAAATGCCTTCGACATTGCACATAAAACAAAACCCAACTTAACCATGCGCACACCCAAAACCCAACTTAACCATGCGCACAGCCAACGCTAGTCTTTGAGCACCCGTTGGATGTGCGCTGGGCACTAGTTGATATACGACATTTATAACGTGCCTATACAAAAGTGTTTCAAGGCTCGACACCAGAATCTCGGCCTCCAGTCCCATTGGGCATAAACATACCTATAACTTAAAAAGAAATCTCCAGCCATTGGCTTGTGCATCTTGTGCGGAAAATATAGATGCGTTGACGACCGGCCTAGCCCAGACTGCTCCATCAACCTCATTCTTCTGCTACCAAAACCGCATTAATATTAAAAGGCATTGTTGGACCGAAAGGCTGGCTGATTTTAAAAAATATATATATATTTTTAATTGGCAATAGGGGGAAGATATGCCATATCCAATCATGTATGGGCAATGTGGGTTTAAAAAAAAGATATAATAGAATATTTTCAGAACTGCCCATTGGATTGGTTAGAATGCCAATATGATACATTGTTTTTGTGCTATACAATAAACATGAAGCATGTGTATGCACCCATAGTAGTCTGCGAAATGACAGAGAGCAATGGTAATCAAGTATCAAGTGTTTGTGGGGGGGGGGAGCAGTAAAATGGAAGACGTGCAGTCAATACACAGCCAATTCCATCTCTCATGACGAGAGAGCAATACAGTTTAAATAAATTATCTATTTGATACACAGGTTAATATGAATGAAACTAACACCACCGAGCAAAATCCAAACACCAATTGGAACTCTCAGTCTCAACTTGAAAGATTTGCTCTGCTCCCACTAGCACAGAAGTCCTGCAAACGACAAACGCCACATAGCAAGACCCACTACGAGCAAATCACTAAAAGAAACGAAATGCATTTTACATTAATTTAAAAGATGAACAGGCATACTGTGGTCTAAGAGTTTCACAGTACTTTCAATGAGTGGTCCACCACGCACCAATGCACGTTTCAGACATTGGTTTGCATTTTTAAAACGGTTCAAGCAAAAAAAGCTTCAGTGCCCAGACAAGGCTGTTCACAACAACGGTTTGCATGGGTATTATTTTTGCAAGTAAGGTGTATTTATTACTTTTTTTAAAGACCGATTACGAATTAAATCAGATCACACCCAGACTGCTAAAGAAGTGGTAATGGTGGGGGGGGGGGTCCCAGTAATTTTGGTAATTCGATCTGTAGTATGTTAGATAACCGATTCAAATATCAGCACGGGGAGGCGCAGTGATACCGTCGGGTGCACACACTGCCCTGTCCGTTGCGATTGTGTCCGACATTGTGCGTTTAAGGTCATTTCTTGGTGGTTACAGGAGCAGCGTAGAAATAGGCTCTCCTAAAACACCAATATCGCCAAAAGAAATGTAAAACATATGATATCACTTACCCATCACTGCCCTTTAACTTAACGTACTCAAGTGAAGGACAGTATCTATGTGTAGATGTGATTTATAAGCAGAAAATCAATGTATTACAGTAATCACATAAGGCTTCTGTAATCTAAAAGGGTAAAGAAGCTGCAGGATTTGGGGGAGGCAGAGTTTTTAAAAGCTGATTAAGATGACTAATTTTAAAAAGGATTAAGGTGAGCCCACCCCCCCCCCCTGGACATTCCATTGGCCCCTTAGGTGAAGGGGCCCAGAAACAATACTGTGACTCAAGGGGGTTAGGGAGTGGTTCAGTATGAACACGTTTGAATACCACTGGCCTAAGAGGAACATGATCCTATACATTTAGAAAACTTAATTATGGTTCTTCTAGACAACCATATCACCTTATCTCAATACTGGTATCATGTTACCAACCCCCCCCCTAATCTGGAATCTGCCGAGCTACTCTCTGTCAAACTTCCGCTAGCTGCCAACCAAACGGCCACTCTACATCTAATATACAGACCCCCTGGTCCCCCCACATCATTTGTGGACAACATTACCTCCTTAGTACTTCATAAAGCGAAAACTAATTCTCAATCAGCCTCTGAGACCTTAATCTAGGTCACCAAGACCCCAATGACCCCACGGCCATTGACCTCGCCAACACCCTAACGAATCTAGGTTTCTCCCATCAAATACAAGAACCGACCCACATCAAAGGGAGGTCCTTAGACTGGCTAAGCGACACCAACTGTAACATCAGCCTACTCTCGAATGCTCCTTGCGCCTGGTCTGGATCACCATATCATCACCTTCAAAATTGAAGGAGCTCACCTACCTATGCCCTCCATTGCCCCGGCCATTCCTACCAGAAACAAAAAGAACATAACTTCCGAAAAGCTACTCCCCCTTATCCTTCCCACCCTCAATAACGTCATCGACCTTTGTTCGGACCCTACCATCTTAGCCAACACCTATAACCAAACAGTGCTCTCAGCTATAAACTCCATTGCCCCGCTCAAACTAAGGAGACCAAAAGAGCATGCGCACCTTAACTCGTGGTTCACACCACAGCTCAGAGTGCTAAGCAAAGAGAAACGCAGCGCGGAATCACGCTGGAAAAGCCACCTGTCTGATGCCCATGGACTGACTCTTCTTAGATACTCAACTATAAAGAAGCCATACTCCAGGCCAAAAAAAGAGTCCTACAATAACCGCATCCTATCAGCACAATCAAATACCAAGGAACTATTCAAAATTCTCAAGGAACTTGAAACTCCTGCAGCACCCCCTGATTCCTGTACCAAAGATAGTAATTGGTGTTCCAATATACAGACAGCACTTCTGGGCAAAATTGCATCCCTCCAATCTAAAATTAGAGACAAACAAAACTCCTTACAGTCAGATCAACTTCTGACTATTCCCACGTCCAGCACCTGTCAAGCCGTTCTGAACTGTAAACCGTTTGCCTTCTCCCCGCTTACTATTCCTGAAGTAGAAGGGATTATAAACAACCTCAAGCCTTCTAACTGCCAAGGTGACCCTTGCCAGGCTCCCATCATCAAGGAAGCATCCCACCATCTAGCCCCCTTCATTACGGCCTTCATAAACACCTCCTTCAAAACTGGCATAGTCCCTGACAACCTCAAGGATGCCTGGGTGATCCCACTACTCAAAAAACCATCCCTCGACTCCAACATACCAACCAACTTTAGACCCATCACTACGGTCCTGTTCTGCTTAAGATTCAAGATCGTGTAGCATACCTGCAGATCCAAGATTATCTTGAATTCAACAATCTTCTTGGGTTAAGACAATCCGGTTTCCGCCCTAAACATGGGACTGAAACAGCCTTGATCGATTTGAAAACTCAAATGGAGATACTAAAGGACAATGGGTAGTTAGCGCTACTCCTTCTCCTCGACCTCTCCGCAGCATTCGATGTGGTCAACCACCAAATACTTTGCCAACATCTTAAATCAGCGGCCCACTTCTCAGACTCTGCCAATGCGTGGATCCACTCTTTCCCAAGTAACAGATCCATGCGGGTCTTCTCGCCCACAGCCTCCGCTGACCCCTCTCCGATTCACTGCGGCGTCCCTCAAGGTTCCTGTGTATCGCCCACTCTCTACGTGTTCACCAAGCCTCTCTTCGATGTGCTCGATTATCTGGGTGTCTCCTACACCAACTATGTGGATGACACCCAGATACTCATTCCCATCACTGGTGATCACATAGCCGATACTAAATCCTTAAATGATATCTATTTGGTCATCCAGGCCTGGATGGCACAACATGAATTATGCCTTGACGGCGACAAGACGGAACTTCTATTACTAGGTTCAACTCAACGCCTTAATAAACTAGACCAAGCCTTCAAATCCTTCAACATTGATGGCAATGCCATCAAGGTCTCTGAAGACACTAAAACTCTAGGTGTTTATTTGGACTCTGCTCTCTCTGAAAAGACAAACAAATGCAGTAAGGTCGGCATCGGCCTATACTTGCAAACTTATCACCGCCTGCAGACCTTTTCTGAACCTGTACAATTGCATTACTCTGACAAGAACACTCATGTCCAAAATCGACTACTGCAGTGTCCTCTACTTGGGGACTAGCCAGGCTAACCTCAACAAACTGCAAAAAATCCAGAATAATGCCATCAGGGCAGCCCTCAATATCCCTAGGCGGTCCCACATCTCCAATGTCAGATCTGATCTACGCTGGCTCCCAGTAAAACATAGAATCATCTTGAAAACTCTAGCCTTGACTCATAAATGCATGGATAACAAAGTCCCACCTTCCCTCGCCTCCGTATCACACGCCACACCACCACGCAACCTACTAGAACACCACATATTCACAACCTCATCGTGCCTAAATTTAAACTCCAAAAAGCTGGTGTTGCGAGCTTCCCTGTCCTAGCTTCAAAGCTTTGGAACTCCTTGCCTACTCCCATCAGAACTGAGCCTTCTTTCCTAACCTTCAAGAATAAAACCAAATCTTGGTTGTTCACGCAGAACGCTTGAAGCACCACACTCAAGATCTGGCACCTACCTGTAACTGTGTGTATATACTGTGTATTGTATTTTAAATATGTGTACCGTATGTAATGTAACCGTGTACTTAAGAATATGCGCCCGGTTGCGCTTTACAAATAAACTAAATTACAAAATGTAAACCATCCAGCCACCACCCACATCATCTCCCCCCAAAACCTCACACCACAAGAGGCCTGTTAAAACTTCTTGAAGCGGGCTACCATATTCAGCTTCACACGCAGGCATCGATCAACTATTTGACAAAACCGATAGGCCATAAATCCAAATGGCAAACTATGCCAATGCACTTCTAGAGAGAATGCAGCACGACCAGAGGGCGTAGACCCTGCCTTCCCTTCTTAAGGCTCCACCTGCCAAACCCGTCCTGGGCATCCTTCAAGATGGACCTCTACTGGAGGCTACACAAGTGAGACAACAAGTAGCCATGCAGGGAGCGGGGAAAGAGTACAGGCAGCCCCCCTTCACTCTACCATCTTCTCAGAAATCCTCACAGGCACTGCCGACATAGGATAGTGATCAGAGATAGATATTGTACTTCTGTGATAAGGTTCGATCGCACTTGAAACTGCAAAAATGCTTTCCTCTGTAACCAAAGATTGTATTTACCAATGTGGCCTATCCCAATCTGCGGTTCAATGTCCCAAAAACAAAAATCAACACGCAAAAGTGGGATAACGTGAAATCCTAATGCTTAAAGTAGGCTTTTCTAGTTTCGACTTCCTATGTGTTACATTGTTTTATGCCCAGGGTAAACTTCCAAAAGTCAACCTTTTGTTGAATAGTGTACTTTTGTATAATGCACCTTTTTCTTTATGGGTGCCCTTTAATGATTTAACTTCTACTCGTACTTCTATTTTTAGTCGCGTTTGCCCTGAAATGTTTTGCCAGGTTGACCTTTACTAGTCTCATCTAAAGCCCTCTACTTTCCCAGGTAGCCCTGCGAACCATCAGCCAGTGAAATAACTTAGTAGGTTAAATGCTCCCAGCGCAACCTGCAGTCACCTGCCAGAATCTCATCCCTTAATGTCCCAAACAGAAGTCCCTTTCACCTGAATGGCAGGCATTTAACCCCTGCAACAAAAACAGCCCGGCTTTGCTTATATTTTTACATGAATGGCAGGCATTTAAACACTGCAACAAAAATGGCCTGGCTTTTGCTTTTGGTTCATGTAAAGTTAAAGAGCCATGTGGAAAGAGGCCTGCCTATCGTTATCAATGGACAAGCAGCTTTTTGATTTACAAAAGGAGGAATCAAAGAATCATGTAACATGGAAAACAGGTTTTTCAACATTGAAAGCAAAAACGTCCTGCACATGGGTTTGCAAATAAAATCGGCTTAAAAAAAGCAACAATGGAAAAGATTTCACTTCTCACAGAAAAATGTCAGGAAAGCAAAACATGTGTGGGCTGACCAAAGCAATGTACATTATGTTTCACCCACCAAATCTCCAGTGCCATGTGAAGAGGCACTTAATCTTCAGGCAACAGCTGTTCTGGCTGAGGGCAAAAACTTCACAATGGAAAACTCCACTTCCAGCTATGTTAGATCTCCCATCTAATGACCCCACAATAAAATGTGGTGCTGCTAAACAGTATGCACCGGACTTGCTGACTAGGAAAGCAGGGACTTCAAGAGAAAGCCATCCTTGGCTGGAGCATGACTAAAAGATGTGAATCCTTGTTGCACCCACTTCAAAAGAGCACACACTAACTTCAAAGAGACTCCTAAAAACCGCTGCTCCCAGGCTGGCCGAGGGGGATAGATGAATGTGGGGGATGAAGTAGCCCTCCCCTTTGCTGCACAGGAACACTTCCAATTAATGTAAAAGACTTTAATGTTAGGCACTTTGCACAGCAACCATACTGTGGATTGATTTCATTTTTCTACAATTTTTCATGCAATTTCCAGGTTGTTTTGGGGGTATAAAATGCATCTACCTATGACTCTGGGAACTGTAAAGTTATGTCATGTTAAAGGTATTTGTACCGTGCACCATCACCAACGGAATTGGTCCCAGGCGCTCTGGCGGATCTGTAAACGAAAAGGTGGGATGGGTTAGTAAGGTGAAGAGGGAGTAGGCTAGTGAGAGGAGTGGTGTACTGTTGGCAGCTTCAACTCGGTAGACACCGGGTGCTGAGCTTTGGATCAGTGTCAGTCTGTGTGTGCTGTTGGTGCGGCTTATGTGTTGCGGTGTGGTGTGATGAAGTGTGTGCAGCTTGTTGTGCGAGAGATGGTATGGTTGTGTGAGTTTTTTGATTGATATAAGTATGCAGAGAGTTTGAGCTTATATTTGTTAGTAGGTTATATGACATTTAACATGCTAACATTCACAGTTCTGTCTAAGTGTAGCACTTGATGACCTACATAATTCCTAAGTGTGGCACTCGCTAACCTTCACAATATTATCTAGATACGGTGCAGGCTAATGTTCACAATTCTATCTAAGTGTGGGACATGCTAATATTCTCAATTCCTTTTAAGTGCTGCGCTTGGTAATCTTCATAATTCCATCTAAGTGTGGCACATGCCAAAATTGACAATTCCATCGTAGTGTGTCATTGGCTAGCCTTCATACTTCCATCCAAGTGTAGCGCCTGCTACCATTCACAATATTATCTAGATACGGCGCAGGCTAATGTTCACAATTCCATCTAAGTGTGGCATATGCTAACTTTCAAGTTCCATTTAGGTGTGGCAGATAACATTCACAATCCCATCCAGATGCAACGCAGGCCAATGTTCACAATTCTACCCACGCTTCGGACATGCTAACATTCTCAATACATCTAAGTGTGGCACATACCAACATTGACAATTCCATCGAAGGGTGTCATTTGCTAGCCTTCAGACTTCCCTCCAAGTGTAGCGCCTGCTAACATTCACAATATTATCTGAGTGTGACACATGTTAACGTTCACAGTTCTATCAGGATGCAGCACAGGCTAGTGTTCACAATTTCATCAAAGTGTGGCCAGTTAAACTAGGTTTCTGGCTGATCTGAACATTTTACAAATGTAAGGGTTGGTGAAAAATGAAATTAGGAATATGCTTGATAACTTGCATATTCATAACTGTTGTACATTTTATGAAAACGACAAAAATATGACACATGGTCATGCTACATCGTACAGATTTAGCAGTCGGCTTGTTTAATTCCCCACGATCAGCTAAAGCAGAAAATATGTTTTGTGTGGCAGTGGCTAGCACATTTATGAAGTTGTGATGCATGACTAGTTTTTGCCAAAAAGTTGAAAAGAGACCAAAGGATGACAAATGGGAAAAGACAGATGTTGCTCTAAACCCCTAAACCAATCCTGACTGGAGGCAGAGAGAGAGGGTAACTGTCCAATCCTAGCAGCAGGGAACCTCCCCTAGATTGTAAAATTAGTGATGTCATTTCTGCTATATAAGGTGGACTGCACTAGGACACACACAAAACCGGGGAGACTGAAAAAGGAGGACAGAGAGAAGGCTGCTGAAACTTACCATCTTTGAGAGTGAAGTGACCAGACCCCGCCCCTATCTTTCCAGAGTGTCCTGAGATGCAGCTGGATTTCCTGAACCTTATTTGCTATGTAAGTAGCAATAACCCCTGCCCTAAATTGCATAAGCCCTTCATTCTTGTAGCATTGCATCCAATATCTCTCCCATTGAAAATTCACCATTGAAACCTACAATTGCCAGTGTAGTTCAGCCATCTCCCCACAGAAGAATCTCTTGTTTGCCTGTGTATGTTCGCATATCCGCATTGAAAAAACCCTCATTTGTCTGTGTAAATCCTTAGTATTTTAATTAAATCAATTCCCCCATTGAATTTCACGGGATCGGGATTGGTGGAATTCAAAACCAGCAATCCTTTTCCCAGTGTTTTTGTTAATTGTTATAGTTCTAAAGTGTTGCCCAAAAGAGTAAATCCCATTGTGATCTGGGAAACAAATGTATCCGTGTCATTGTAATTTCCATTCACCACTGTATTTTCCCTGTGCATTTGCCATCTCACAAAAAACGATTTTCTTTGCGTGAGCTATTCCTTTGGCCATAGCCTACCTGTTATTTACCCGTCATTTTAACTAAAAACCGATTTTCCTATTGCGAGTTTCCCATTGCTCAGAGCTTGCCAGTCATTGTCAGCATCAGCAAATTCCAATTTGCATTTTTCTTTTCCATTGCCCACATGTTGAATCTGCTAAAAAACGATTTCCCTACTCTGTCTATTTTCCCTGGTGTGCTGATTAGTATTCTCTAAAACTCTGCCTGTCACCATAAGTGCCATCTTTGTGTTGAATTGTTCTTTTTCTGTTCTGCCATTAAAAAAGGAAGTTACTGTAACTGTATATGTTAACCTGGTTGTTTTGTAGAGATTATTGCATTTCGAGTTGCCACAATATTGGTGGCTGTAGTAATTGGTTGATTTTAGCTTTAACATTTAATAAATATCTTATTGATACACACTGGCCTGGTGCGTAGTCCATTGTGACACGGGGTGTTTGTGGAGGACGAGTGCGGGACGGGCTGGAGACCTACTAAAAAAGAATACGTAGTATACTTTAAAAAAGTGTTTTATTGTGCGCCACATTCATTTCAGGTGAAGGAGTTCCCTGGCTTGTGTGTGCCGTGTAACAAACCGTGACAACATCGGTGGTCATTTCAACAGTAACTACAACCTACTTCCACGGACAAAGACCCATTTAATGGGGTTATGTTATTATACATACAAATTGTAGTTAAAGCATTCACGGCAAGGTTTATTGACATTTCCTACATGAAGAATGTTGTATATACGAAACCAATGCATATTTTATAGGTTTTGGTTATTTGTTGTATAAATATGTCTCAAAAGCTAAACACGGTTTTGAGACAACCGTTCTCACGCTACCATCTATTATGGGAAAAGTAAACCTACAAGAGCCAGAATGATAAGAATAAATCCAGAACTACATACGCCACACACACACAAAACATTGAACACAGCAAGAGCTCTGCCTGGGGTTACCCCACTGGATCGAATCCAGTAGAGTCTACCCCGGGCGTCCAAAAGTGGAGCGCAACAAGCCAACATAGTAAAGTGTGGCCCACTGTTTGTTTCAGCAACCTGGGAGCAGTGGTTCCGGGTGGAGAGGCGGGAGGATGCGGGGTTGCATGGCCTTGCTGTGTGCTAAGGAGGAATGTAATACGGTCAAGTGGATGTAGGAAGGGCTGGGGAGGCAGCCGGTGGGAGTCTGTGGCTTGGGAGTTTGGAGAATGACAGGGGTAAGAGGTGGAAAAGAAGAGGAGCATTGGGGTGGAGCTCCCACATACAGATAGCAGGAACAGAGCAATCAGTGGGAGGGAGGAGGAAGAATCAGAGGCGTGTCATTCAGAGAAAGGGTTGGGCAATGCAGACATGGGTGAGATTCGATGGATGGGTCACTGCGGGGCAAAGAAGCAAGTGGCCACTCAGCAAATGGTGGTCTGTAAAGTAACCATCATACACCAACACATGCCCAGGAAGGATTGGATATTGCTGTCCAAAAAGCCACAAAAGTAAAACTAAATGAACAGAAGACTTGGAATGCTCCATGTAGTCTTTTTGCAATTTCATAATTAACTTGCAGACTATGGGCCTGATTCACAGAGCGTTTTCCTATGGGACTGTGCCATTATAAAACACGTCTGTGAATCAAGCCCCAAAACATTTTAAACTGCTTTCATTTGGAATCTCCCGAACATAAAGAGTGTGTATTTTTTCTAATAAATCTGCAGCTTTTTTGGGGATGTACACCTTGAATGTGACTTTGGGGGGGAAGTGTGTGGATTTTCATTTGATTTGGGGGATTAAGCAATCCAAGTCCCCATATGAGTGTATATAATGATGAGAAGGAATCGATTTACAGTTAAAGATGACCGGTCACACTTTCCCCAGCTGAATTTGGTAAATTGGGAATGTACATGCGTTGTCAATGGATTTTTCTGGAGTTATTTTTTCACAGGAAGAAGGAACTGGTCAACATTGACATACATCATAGATACAAAGGGGAAATGAATGGCATGATCGTTTGGATGTTGCTCTTGCATATCAAAAAATGTATCTGTTACTGACTACAGTGTTGGGTTAAGAGGTATGCACTGGATTTCAAAGAACAATAGACCTTTTATAACTGTGACTTACATGGTGCCATGTTGGATATTCATGTATATTCCAAGAAGGAATATGGAGATCTGAAACCTATTTTACCAAAATTGTCCAATCCAAGGCAGCCACTGCATGCATTTGGAACCGTAAACCATGTGACCTTTGTTGCACAATCTATATCATTACCTGGTTAATGGAGGTAGCTGTGCTTAACAAAACCCTTGGGGTGAACCGAGTGAAGTACTGTCATGTTTTTTCTGCCATTCCGACTGTGGAGGAAAAATAACTAATAAGGCATGCTCATCTATGTACCCCACCCCTGTTATTAAGTCTGTTTGCTACTTGCCATGTTTAAACCAATGTCTGTCTCTAGCCTGCATAAAGCAAGATGGTACACTGCACTTATCACCTTTAGAAAAGCACTTTGCCCAACACTAATGAATGCTCACATTCACTGTTCACACTTCTGACATATATCCTCTTTGGCATAGCTAAGCATGTTCTCTGTTCTCGCTTTTTACCGAAGGGCGGCTTTAGCTGGTGGATGTCATATTACAAGGACTCTCGCCTGCCTCCAAACTGGTGCGAAGGTCTAGGGAGTATATTCAACTTGAAAACATGTTTCAAGCTATGCAGTCTTTACTGATCACACTAACAGGCGCTGCCAAGTGCAGCTGGCATCAAAAGGCCGAATAATGAGGTTCTCGGTCAGCAATACAGTTGCAAGGTGTGGCCTTGCCAGGCTGAGACCACCCCGCGCTTGAAACTCATGTATTCCTGTGGGTATAACACACCTGGGCACAGGAGGTAGTGGGGTTCACATGCACCGTGTTGACGTTCGTTTTTTATCTGCCACTGCTTTACTAATAAAGTGTTCATCAATCCACGGGAATCACTCTACTGGTTGCTGTAGTAACTGTTTTGATTGATTAAAACATCTTTTTCTGATATTCCTTGGTGCCCCACAATCTTTTTGCATTCAAGTCAACCTGGGATGAGTCAGCTTCACTTTTGCATAAGGGTAGGCAGTTTAAACAGCCAGCATAAAATGCTCTTGCTGCATCTGGAACACATTCTTCCAGTATAGGAACACGCCTCGCCATGCACAGAGAATGCTTTTCAGCGGCAGGTTTCGTCCACATCCACCAGGGACTTGTGGTCGGTGTGAGGTACAAGTCTGCTCCCCCACATAGATTGACTGAACAACTTCTTCATCATTGTCACGCACACACTCAGCGCCCTCAGACCATAGCGTTGGGAAAAGACAGCTCCGACATTATACGCAGTTACCAACAGTTGCAAAATGTTGCCATACTGGGAAATTATCATTCTATTTGATCAGGGTAAAATTATTCTCTTAGAACCCCACAGAAAATTCACCCCGTTTTCATTGGGTCATGCCAGGGGCCTCTTAATGGTAGCAAAGATGATTACAAATGTCTAGTAATAAAATACCTCAGTTGATTGTTATAGGTGAGGTAGTTATGGCCCAATAGTTAGCTCAGTACTTTATTTTGCGAAACTTCATCCGTGGAAATAGTGCGGTCTGAATAGTGAACCTTTCAAGAATATTTTGCTGCTCTCACGTTTCAGAGTCAATGTGTTCTTTTGCAAAATTCTCAGTGCTTCAGCCAGTTTACTGGCATGCATATCCCACGTAGAGGCGCAAACCCAGATGTCAGCCTGAAAGCATACCAAACTCTCCACCACCAAACACAGCTGCGAACAAAGCAGGACAAACTGCGTTCGGATAAAGCGATTCATTCCTTCGGGAGTGACGAATGTGGGTTAGGTCGTCGCATTGCTCATGAAGGGGCATCGAGCCATAGGCAGAGTGGAGGTCAAGGGCAGAGCACCAGCCAACTAAACAGTTTAGCAACATAACAGAATTGGAGCTGTGCAAGTTCACAAAAGCACACAGGTCTCCAAAGACGTGCTAGCTAATATAATGTACTACCCTTTCAGCCCCTTCTACTATTCTATAGCAATGGCAGCCAGCACTTTGTTAAGAACATGTTTGACTTTACCCCCGCATGATGGGTTTGGGTTGAACCCTATATTTGACAGGACAGCCCCACCCAATTCTAATGTGTAAAGCTATTAAGACACCCAATGTGTCTGTAAAAACTGGATGGAACAAATGTTCACAATCTGAGTTGGTGGGTCAGTTGCATTATTTTACAGACAAGAGCAGCATTGATTGGGGAAGCCTGGTGTCACCATTCTAGCTATACTGTATTCTTTTCTGATATGTAGGTTCTGGCTAAGCTTAAATGTTCTTGAATTGAAGCTCACAATAACTCAACCTTAAAGCTGGTGTATCCACGTGGCCCTCGAGTTTCATCTCATAGAGTTCCTTTCATGGAATGGAAAAAGTGAACGTGCCATCAAGGAGCTTTATGACATTGATCACCTTGATAGACGCAGTCTCCTTCAGAAGAGCACAGTTTTGTTCATCACCAGGAACAGTAATCAGAACACTGTTGCTGGCTTCTTCCTTCTCATGCAGCTCTCCAAACCAAAAATTCCTATTCTTCGAACAGTTGGCCTTTTTGGCTCTGCACATCTTGGAAAACTAGTCTCAACACACTGACTGCAATGTGGGTTGAAGGATGGGCAAAACATGGCATGAGCCATGTGATTGGGACTGCCACATCTAAAACATTGTTGTTTGCTGACCCTTTGACACAGACGTTCCTCATCGCTCTCACTTCTTTCTCCTTGGCGTTTCAAAGAAGCTGTATCCTTGATTATATCAGAAGACCATATTATGGACTGCGTCTTGCATTTGTTCAGGCCCATAGCTTTATCTAGGTTGGGGAGAACACCAGTCATCCAGAAACTATCTCTGATCGGTCTGTCTCAAAGACGTACCATTAATTGTTCCCTCATGACCTCATTAAGGAACAGTCAGAAGTCCCTGGATACAGCAAGGGCCTCAGCATGACCACATACTGTTCAAATGCCTCCCACCCCTTACCCCTTTTTCTGGAAACCCATTTACAAATAGTGCATTTTCATAACTTGCTTTTGGCTGCATAGTGATTTTCTCAAGAGGCAGAATGAAGGGGGGGCAGAAGGATTTTTGGGCAATCGACCCCAAACTGCAACTGAGTATTGACTTGCGCCTCTAACCTCTAAAGATGAAGACCCGAAACAGTAACAAGCTAGGTCAGAACGCCTCCTTTCATGGTGGTGACTAGCTCTCCTGGGGTTTTTGCAATAACTTTTGAGGATTTTTTCATAGTTGCATGGCAAAGTCGAGCACCAGGCGATGAGTTCAGAAAACAAGGGCACAGGAAAAGCAGGCCTCTGGATGACGGGCATTGTGACCTTAACTGCTGTTGGACTGGCTTAATAACCAGAGATCTATTTTGACCTCATATGGTTGCGTGCAATAGTGCTGGCTGGCAGGACCATGAAGACTTCTCCAGTACTTACGAGGTAGTTTCAGTACAACGGCTGGCTTCACAATAAATGGGCATGGAACAACGAGGTATGAGGCGGTATGGTGGTGTGAGAATTGGGACGATTCTTCAGATGGCGCTTTGTCTCCCGAGGGGAGCCCCTTTCCATGAACCTATGGAGGTGAGGCAGCTAACCAATAGTCCCCCTAGGGGTGGTAACATGCAGGAGTATCTCATGGAGAGGGACTCCTCTCCTGGGGATAAGGAAGCAATTGGGAGACACAAGCCCTTTAAACCACAACCCCACAGGCTGATAATGCCCGAATCTTCTACACATAAGCTCACGTCCAAAACAGTGTTATTTTAAAATATCAAACCACCCTGATGTCATAGGTACAGGGACGAACAGCTTGAGAACGCTAAAACTGAGCAGATGGAAGGCTTGGTCGCTATTTAAACTGAACAGAAAAGGAGGACTGGGTTCTTCATCGTTGTCTGACCTATCCAGCAATGGCCCGTGCAGTTCTGCTATGCCGAGAGCTGTTGTACGTCCAGAAGGCGAACCCGGCGAGCAAGGAGGCCGCGTTGTAGCCCATAAGGTCGAGCTTGGGCTTCGAGAGACTGCCGCAAGGCACGTCTCCAATGTTAAAGAGGCGAACAGCGGGACTCCCAAAAAGCGTCTTGCAAGTCGGTTAGGAATCAGCGCAGTAAACCTGAAGAGACGCAAAGGTGGTGGCGCAACGTGTAGTGGGTGGACAATTAGGTCTGACAACAGTGCCTGGACTACCGCAGCAGACAGTATAAAAGTGTGCGGAGAGTACAAGAGACTGGTGGTGGTGTGACATGTCATTGGTGGACCCAGCAGTCCAACAACTGCGCCAAGACTGCCAGTAGCAATTGGCTGCAGAAGAAGCATGGAAGAAGAAAGTAAAGCAGAGGGAGAGGACCCATGACCCCTGCAAAACCAGTGAAGAGTTCCCCCGGAAAAAGGTCATGGGAATGAGTACAAGTCCGAGAGGGAGCCGGGAAGATCGAGACTGCAAATCGTGAAGAAACAGACAGTAGTAAATCACTTTTTAGCGCAATTCCCTGGGCAGTTCCACAACAGTGTGGTACTGGAAAGTCGAGGGGAACTAAGGGAATACCTTTGTTGTCCCAGTGGGTGCAAGAAAAAGGGTATACAGGAAGTGGAGAATGCTAAACTCTCATTGAAAGAACTGCAAGTCTAGTTGAAAACTTTAAGGAACATTGGGGAATCAGCTAGGAGTAGGGGGGCATTCTACTAGCCCCACAAGGATCTCATAGAACTGTTTATTATGCAAAGCTTGTAACTTGCTCTTTGAAAAGACTTTTCATCCTTTGGATCCGGGGGAAGGGAGTCATTCTCTTGGGTCACGATCAGAACCAGAACTCTATTGTTTACTGTAGTGACAGACATAGCATAGCAGCTTTTTGACTGGGACTTTCACTGACTTCCTGACTAGCACCCGAGTTTCTTTAGGTAAGGAAACCCCATTAGAGTCAAGGATGGATAGGTCTATCTTTTCTTTGAATAAAAGTCTATAGCAACCACTATGGCACCACTTGGTCAGTCTCGTCATTGATTGTCACTGCACAATATTGAGAAGGGGCTTTCGTGAAGACAAAGGAAAGCTGCAGAAGAAAGGCAAGTCACAGCTAAGGCACGCCAGTCCACACCGTCTATAATCCAAAAGATGCACACGCAGGCCTGTTTGACAGTTCTTTGCTGTAGCATACATAATGCATGGAGTGCCTTTCAGTAGCTGCTCTGAACTGGGTGGGGGGCATAGAGAAGTGTGGTGCTGCAGCCAATGCAAGACTGATGGACCTAGAGTAGCCGGAAGGCTCCCAGTACAGAGCTCCCTCAGGACAATGGAGGCAGAATGAAGACTGCACCACCGGCCTCTGCAAGGCATAGGGCCAGTGGAGAGCAAGTGCATAAGTCTTTGGGGACCAGGCCCCATACATCCACAAAAGTTCCTTGCAAGCAGTGTCCTTTGATGGCCTAGGAGCCTCAGCAACGTTGCCGGTCACCAAACAGGAAGGCCCAATCAGGTAAGGTGCTCGATGGTGAAGCAGCAGAGGACAACAGGAGATGGGCTCGCAGCCACGAATTTTGTGATTGCTGCTGTTGAAAAAAGCCACTGCCTTGACTCCAGTCAATGCCTCAATAACTGCCAAATGTTAATCTAGTTGGCGGTAACAGGCACTCCAGTACCATGGGACATTTACAATTGCATAACCAACCTCCTCTACAGTTCCAGTCTACAGCTGCATCATCAGCGTGAGGCCAAAACTATTCTCATTATAGGACCTGCAGTAATGTAAGAATTACCACAACTGTCAAATAAGGGGAGTACATTTAAACTTAAGATTTTACACGTCCTCTGACTGATCACTAACGATTTTAGTATTAGCTATGCACTTTACCGGCACAAGCTACAAAGGAAGACTGCCGTCTTTAAGTTCTTTAAAGCAGATTCTCCATTTGCGCTGGCTCAGTGTCCACGAACAATCATGTCCGATAAACGTGACATAAAACGCATGTTAACTATTTGGAATTATTATCATTTTTTTTGTTATTGTCAACCCCACAGGGAGGGGAAGTTAAAAACCATTTGCTTTACCCTCAGCGCTCCAAGCTCTCCGGGGAGGTCATTCAATTGAAAATGTGTATTCCGTCTAGCCAAGCAGTGATAAACAGATGCTTACATTTGCTACGAAACACCAGTGCTACATTTTAGAGAAAAAAATCTAGATTAAGCAAGGGGTTACCAAACCTCAAGGCACACTCACAGAACATCAGGAGACATTCCAGGACGCTGTGCCATGGGGCTCAATAAAATAACAGGGCAGTTTCTGTAAAATGTACCTTCTGGGTGTTTTGTATAGCACCACAAGTAGCAGGGTGCTGCTTCAGAGGACTGAGTTTACGTGATTTTTAAAAGAAATTCAAATGGGATATATGATATTTTTTGATCGTGGACCTAGCTTCAAAAAGCAACGGAGGGCCTTACATAGGTATACAACATAACAGATATACAACAGGGGTGGGATAGAGAGGGGCACAATGGAAGTGTACAGGGTGGCGGGGAGGAGAAGGGCAGATGGCATCTAGCGAGTCATGTGGTGTGGGGCGATGTGATGGCCTAGGTGTTGAGGAGAGACTCTTTGAAGAGGTAGGTCTTGAGTTATTTTCTGAACTGTAGTAGCATGCGGCGAGGCTGATGGGAGGAGGTTCCATTGTCTTGGGGCGTAGGCAGAGAAGGCTTGTTTTATGGTCCTTTCCTTTCTGCAGCTGCGGATTTCAAGTCTGCACATGCCCTGGCTTGTGGTGGTGCCCTGTCCACCGGAGATGCTGCATTTCTCCACGAGGTAGCCGGACAACTGCCTTATAGATAATGCAGCAAGACTGGAAGGTGACTTCTGTGTGCAGTGGGAGCCAGTGAAGGTCGACAAGGGTCGTGTTGATGTGGTTGCATCTGTGTAAACCCTTGATGAGGTATGCTGCCACCTGTAAGACACTTCTCAGGGCCAAAATTAAGGACAATGAGAGGCCTTCAAAGAGGCCATTGCCCCCATGCAGGTGGGATAGAACTAGTATTTGAACGGTGGATCGAAAGCTGTACGGAGGGAAAAAGGGCTGGACTTTCCACAGGAGGGAGAGCCGATACCAAGCGGTCTGATTTTTCTTAGCTATGCATGTCTTGAAGAAGAGGTGTGTGTCAATGTGGAATCCGAGGGACTTGGTGCAGGAAGTGAGCTAGGGTGTGAAGCCCTCAGGGTTAACGGTTGATAGCCAGGTCTGGATGTCAGGGTGTTCGGCCTTACTGGTGAGGAGTAGGAATTCGGTCTTGGAGGGGTTGAGCTTCATGTATGCACTGGACATCCAAGACTGGATCAGCACGAGGCAGGTTTTGAGCCTGTGGATATCCTTGATGGAGTCGATCTTGAGGTAAAGCTGTGTGTCTTCGGCGTACTGGTGATGTGGCTGTTGTGTGTAGCTAGTAGGGCTCCCACCAGCTCCAGGTATAGATTGAAGATCACTGGGGAGAGGCTGAAATCCTACAGGACTCCTGAGGTGACAGGTAGCATTGGCGATCTAGAGGAGTCCATCTGAACAAAAAGTTAGCGGCTGGCGAAGTAGGACTTGAACCAGCATAGGACAAGGTCACTGCGCCATGCGCCGATGTAAGCTGCCTGTGAGCACCTGGTGGTCTACTGTGTCGAAAGAGGAAAAGAGTGAGTAGAACCAGGAGGCAATGATGGCCATCATCAAGGATGTTGAGGGTGTCATCGACCATCTGTATAGTAGTGTGTCCATGCTGCATCTGGGTCTGAAACCAGAGTGGTAGGTTTGGAGGATAGAGAGTGGCTCAGTATAAGGTGTTGTGGAGTGTAGATCCAAGATTAACACTCAGTGGAGTAACAACATAACCCTAACATACTGACCAATTACAGACCCATAACAGTCACATTTCCTAAAAATACTAGACAGAGCAGCCTAACTCCAAATTCAAAAACATTTGGAAGACAACCTCCACCTTGGCCTACAACAGTTTGACTTCAGACCGAGAAACAGCACTGAAACCACACTCACTTAAAAATCCAAATGTATGAAGCCAAAGACGAGGGCAAGCTTGCCATACTGCTACTGCTGGACCTTTCAGCAGCGTTCGATTTGGTCGACCATCAAATCCTGACCAAACAGCTAACCTCAGCTGCGACGTTCTCTCTGAATGATGCAAGCTGGATCCAATCCTTCCTCTCGAACAGAAACGTTAGGGTAATCGCACCCTCAGCTGATCCAGTACCTATCAACTGAGGAGTTCTGCAGGGTTTGTGTGTTACACCCACGCTTTACAACATCTTCACAAAGCTCCTCTTTGATTGCCTTGACAACCTGGGTGTCACCTACACTAATTATGCAGATGACACCCAGGTCCTCATCACACTCACTGGTTGCTATGTTATGATATATTTTATTTATATCGCGCTCATACACAAGTCTTTCAGAGCGCGGCCAAGCAAAGGGAAAGAAACAAGGGAGAATAAAAACAATCATCTTACTAGGCCCCGTGACCTTAAGAACACGCAAGTGCATGAAAAAGGGAAAAGGGGGAAAGTGCGAGGAAGAGGGAGGAGTGGAAAGTGCGGCACAAATGAGAGAGAAGATTAATAAGGGCAATAAATGCAATAAATAAATAGAATACATACAATAAATAGAATAAATACAGCCAGAGTCATGTACGTGATTTGTCAGATAGGGTATATCTGATAAGTGCAGAAGAAAAATGGGAGACTGTATGGGTACAGATACAGATCCCAGTGCAAGGGGTGGCTCAGAGGCAGTGAAGGAGGGTGAGCAGGTACCTGGACCCGAGGGACAAAGGGTGGCCAGGAGCAAGGTGCAGAGAGAGAAAACAGATCAGCTGGGGAGAAAAGGAGCAAAGGCAGAAGCAAAGAGGAAGGTCTTCAGGTGTTTCCAGAACCGGAGATGGTTCTCCTCAAGTTTCAAGGTTGCCGGGAGGCTTTTCCAAAGGGAGGCCCCCGCCGAAGACAGATCTAATCCCAGCTCGTTTCTTTGAATAAAGATTGACCCTGAGGGAGTTAGAAGTAGAGGAGCAAAGGGCTTTAGAGGGGAGGTATTTACAGAGGGATAGTTGAAGGTATTTTGGACCCAGGCCCCAGAAAGCCTTGTGGACAATACAGAGGGTTTCAAATTTAATCCTTGCGTCCACTGGGAGCCAACGAAGGGATTTCAGAGCTGGAGAGATACGATCACAGGGCTTGAGGCCAAGGACAAGTCTTGCAGTCTTGTTCTGGATTAGTTGTAAAGGTCAGAGAGTGGAGGCAGGTAGATTTAGAAAGGGGCTGTTGCAGTAGTCCAACCTAGAGAGAACCAGAGCTTGCGAGAGAGTGAGCTTCTGGGTGAAGGGGAGGAAAGGCAGAGTACCTCTGAGGAGGTGCAGTAGGAAGTTTGACTATTTAGAGACAGATGTGTGCGGAGAAGGAAAGCGAAGAGTCAAAGATGACCCCGAGATTCTTAGCCTCACAGTTAGGGGTAGGAGGAGGGCCAAGGAGGTGGGCAAGTGTGAGGGGAAACGGATGGTGAAGGGGTACCAATGAGGAGGATCTCAGTCTTGTTGGCATTTAGACAAAGATCGTTGGCGGCACATCAATTTTGAATGGCACTTAGGCAATCTGAGATGAGGGAAAGACAGGAGGTGTCTGAAGGAAGCCTGAAAATTGAGTTGGGTGTCAATAGCATAGCAGTGGATGTTTGAGCAGAAAATGGAAATGACAAAGATTCCAAAATTACCTCAAAATTCAGGCTTGGATGGCCGCCCATAGCCTCTGTCTAAACAACAGTAAGACGGAACCTCCGATTATCGGCTCACCATCCCGGCTAAACAGTCTGGACACACGCTACAAGAACTTTAGCATTGATGGGTATATCAAAGTTGCCAATGAGGTCAAAACGCTAGGTGTCTACTTAGACTCTACTCTCACTCTCAAAAATCAAGTCAACACCACAGCCACAGCATATACCAACAAATTGATAAATGCCTGCAAACCCTTCTTATCGACCAACAGTTGTCTCACGCTAGCGAGGGCCCTGATTCTCTCGAAGCTGGACTATTGTAACACCCTATGCCTAGGCCCTTCATTATGGAACCTAAATAGTCTACAAGTTCTGCAGAACAACGCCCTCAGATCGGTCCTGAATATCCCTCGTTCTAATCATATCTCAGCCATCAGACGAGACACAAGTTAGCTACCAGTGCGTGACAAACACACTACGCACACAAATGCCTCTCAAATACGGCCCCTAAATACCCGGACAAATTCCGAGGAACCATTCTGACAGACCCACCAGATCCTACTATCTCAACCTTCTCAACATCCCGAAGTACAAACTGAAAATGGCAGGAGGGTTCAGTTTCCCTGTGTTAGCTGCCAAGTGCTGGAATTCCCTCCCCTCAGCCATCAGAGCTGAACCTTCCTTCTGGACAGAAAGCATGACTCTTCTCCCAGCTCCCGTAACGGTGCCACCTCAGACTCTACAAACACTTCTGCTTAGCCTCCCCCGTGCCTTTCGTTCCCTTCCACTGCTACTTTTTGGCCTGGCTCGAACTGGTTTGACCTATTGTTCTACAAGATTGTGACGTTTAGTGCCATGTACTACAGTGAATGGAAGACACTGTAACCTTCCTGTATTGTCATGTGTAACCCCTATTTGGGCCTTTTGATCAATTTGTAACCTGGTCAACAAGCTGTGTCATCTGTTTTTTTCTTTTTTCTTATATGTACCTATAACAATGTATGTATGGTCAAGCGCCCAGATACCTCCTAGTTTGGTGCGCTCTAGAAATAAACTAAACATCATGGTGACCCTGCTGTAACTTGCTCATGTTCTTCTTGACGGGAGCAGAGAGTAGAATGGGGAACATCTATATGTGAAGAGGGGGCAGGTAGTGGGCTGTTTGACTGGGGAAGTGGCTATCTAGAGATGGAGGCCGCAGGTGATGTATTTCAATAAAGTGGTGCTTCAAACTTGCTTCCCCAGCCATCCATTACTATAAATTTGGCAATGAGGATGGGAGCACACATGGTTCAAACTGTGAGCAGTGTGAGGCGGTATTCAAGCTAGGCAGGCGCTTGGGATGAGGGACGCAGCTGGAGAGGAGAGGAACCACCAGGGAGTCCACCGAGCACAGATGCTCCAAAGTACAGTACTGTTGAGTAATTGCGGTGCAGAGAGGGAACAGAGAAGATTGAGGAGTGCGTACATAGGTGAACATTGTCGCACCAAAGGAAAGCAGCTAAAGGCATGCGCACAACAGGAACAAAAGAAAGCCTTAATGGTAAATGGTTGTAAACTGGGCAAGCGTAGTAAACTAGCTTACGGGGTTCACTTGATGAGCTGAAACAAGAACTACTACGTTACTGCTGCAATTTAGGCAACCGCATTAAACAAGACTTACAAAGGATAATCAAATAGAAAATATAAATTAAAACAAAACGATTGGATGACACAACCATAAAGAACTAACACTCAGTTATCAACAGTTTAACTGAATTGCATATTTGCACAGTTTAGTTGCATTGCACAGTCAGTGAATAACCACCAAGTAGATGCAAGCCATAACAATACACCCTCCAGGAGTATTTTGACGAATCCAGGGGAACCAACAATTCACTGGTCAGAATGTAAAGAATATTTTAAGAATGATTTGAAAGTGGTTGTGCACTATGGCTTACCTTCTAGGAAAAATATGTTTACTACTTCATGTTTTATGTCCAGAAGTGCACCATAAGTATAGAAAATGACCTCCTCAGTATCTGACCTTGGAGCAGGCTACATGGATACGTATGAAAAAGCCATGGACAGAATAATATGTTTTACGCCTATGAAATAAACGTAGCAATTAACAGGTTCACATTTTATTCCAGAACTCAAAGGGCCGATGAAACGATGGAAGAATATTTTTAATTACTAAAAGGTATTGTCCGTTTTGTGCAAGATTCTCGGTGGAGGAACTACTAAGAGGTCAAATAATTATATACAAGAATAATGTATTAATGCAAGAACATCTATGGATGTGTGCAGACCCGTCCCTGGCAGAAACGCTGCTCACTGCAAAGAAGACTGAGCACACACAATTATGCTCAAAGGAGATAGCTGGAGAAAAAAGAAGCCTTTCAAAGTCAAGGAGAAAAGAAAGCGCTTACTAGCAAAAGTGGACAAGTAAATATTGTAAGGAAAAAGAGCAAATTACTTGGAAAGAAGGGCACTGTGGATTCAGATAAGGAAAATAAAATAATATGGTCGACAAACGAGCAAGAACACAAGTGCTTCTTGCCAGTTGCAGGTCTTGGCGAAGTGAAGTGGCAAGATTTTGGATCAAAATAATGTCCATCTAAAAGAGGAGTATGTGGGATGCAGGTTAAAATAGGGGACCACCGTTTTGGAGTATGGAGTCAACAGAGCTGGTGGGGGTGTGTTGTATACGCAGACAGATTGCGCCCACCCCCTGGCAAGAACAGGCAGGCTGCACTGAAAACTGGAAAAACAATGAAGGCACCAAAGTCCCCCCCCCCCCCCCCCCCAGGGCCTGGGAGTACGCTTGCATGCAAGTAAGGTGCAAGTAAGGGGGTGGAGAGGGGCACCAAGGGAGAAAGGGAAGGGTCGGAGAGGGTGTTCGAGTTGGGGGCTGATCGATATGGTGAGGGGCAAAAGAGAGGCAGGCACAGGGAGAAGGCTACTGAGACGCAGGAAGACGGGAACAGGAACAGAAGCAGAGAGGGACAGGGACACAGGAGACCCCACTGGTGGACAAATAGAGCAGGTTGGGGAGTAAGGGAACTAGCGGAGGAAGGGACCGGCCAGACAGGGGGGGGGGACAGACTAGAAGGGAAAGCGCCTCAGTAGAGACTGCCCCCAAACCACATGGTCAGCACACCGCCAGCAGCCAAAAAGAAGAGCGATGTTCTCTCTCCACAGGTCTTATATAAGGCTGTCACTCCCACCCAGGAACACAACATGTGGTTGTCAGGGATACGTTTGTGTGTGTGGTCTCCTGGGAAGGGGAGACAGGGCAACTGGTTTGTTTGCTTGTTCAGGGACACGTTTGTGGTTTCCAGGGGAGGGGAAGATGGGCACACATTTACATGTAATTACAAGGTGGAGGACAAGTGAACTTCTAGAGCCCAGCCCGACCCATTCCCACAAAGTGAAAACTAAATTCTGTGTGATTTAAATTATAGAATAAAGGGCAGTTATATGATAAGGCATTTATAACACCCCTAAACACAAGTGGGATTCATTGCAAGACTGGGGAATGGAGGAGGGTCCCAGAAAGGGTGCAAGAGGTCAGGGGCTAGCTTGGTGACTCAGAATAATTACAGGAAGGTTAAGTGGTTTCCCAGAGCCAACCCACCCCCATGATGGACACAAGTGGAACTTGTTTTGTAGGGCTCAGGGTAGGCCAATGGGTAAAAAGGTCAGGCCAGATTGTTAGCTCTGGAATGGTGTCCAGTCAAAGTATTAATATTAAAGGGTTTATTTAAAGTTTTTATAGTGAAATAAGTGTTTGAAAAAAACATAGGATAAAAATAAAAAAATAAAAACTTTGACACTTGTGTCGGAACTTTTGTAATTTGAAACTGTGACTGTCGAAACAGTCACTATGAACCCTCTGGAATAGATGGGCGGGGAACAGGTTACACTGGTTTTTGGAAGTCCTTTCCCAGGGCTTAAGAAATTCCACAAACCACCCCGCTCCCCACATTTCACAGTTGCAGGGGACATAGGACTAAACCCAATGGCACAAAGCTCAACTCAGGTCCACACACACTGTCCAGTGTGCCAGAAACCAAATACACACACCGGGGAAGACACCATAACGTGCATGGTACTTAAAGCACTGGACACAGCAGAATGTGTGTAGTGGTGATTTGCAGTCTCACAATTTTAATGATATGGTTTTAGACATGAGTCATTTGCAATCTGATGGTGATGGAATTAGCGTGATGCCAAAGTAACCATGTATATGAATACATTGGAAAAGTCACTGTTAAAGTTGGTGATACACTATTGTATAAAGGAACCCAAGTACAAGAATTAACATTAATGAAGTCTGGATCTTGCTTTGATTTATCTTGTTTTACCATACACCCATAGAAGTCCAATCCTGAAGGAGGAGTACAGCGCCCCGAAACGTGTAGAGTACGAAGGACTTTGCATGAAAGAATTACTCTATTGTGGCCATGAAAGTCTTCTGACTCAGCATGCGCCTCTCCCAGTCACATAAAATGTGGGGTGCCACAGGGCTCCTGCATAGCACCCACCCTCTATAACCTGTTCACCCGGCCTCTCTTCAATCTCCTTGACGCCTTGGGCATCTCATACACCAATTATGCTGATGACACCCAAGTGTTCATCCTGCTCACAGGTGACTGATTTGGACAAGAACACCCTCAACTCCATTTACGCCACCATCCAAGCCTGGATGGCAGACAATTGGCTATGTCTTAATAGTGTAAGACCGTGCTCTTACTTATTGGGTCACCGACCATTCTGGGTAACCTCGACAAACAATACTCTTCCTTAACCATCAACAACATACCAATTGCTGTGTCCCAAACAGTCAAGACCCTAGGAGTCTATCTCAAGTCTAATCTCACAGTGGACAGGCAAGTCAATGCCATAGCCTCGTCCTCTGCATACAATTCCAAATTGATTAATGCAGCAAGACCCTTCCTATCCTCTCAAAATGGCCTCACTATTGCCAGGGCCATGACAGGATCCAGGATGGATTATTGCAATGCTCTCCTTGGTGGGACATCCAGCGAAAACATCGCTAAGCTTCAACTCACCCAAAACAATGCCCGTAGGGCCACCACAGGATTCTCCAAGGACCACATTTCTGATCTTAGAAGGCAGGTCCACTGGCTGCCCATCAGGCAAAGAATCATCTTAATAATCCTTTCCCTCACCCATAAATGCCTCCATGACCTTGATCCTCCATACCTTGCCCAAAGAATATCCCGGCCAACTTCTGCTAGGCCCTCCAGAACTGCCTACACCAACCCGATTTCCACCCCTAAAACCTGCAGAGTATGTGCGGGTGGCACTAGCTTCCCAGCTTTAGCAGCCTCACACTGGAACACCCTACCTACGCACCTCAGGGGGATTGACTCTCACCTAGCCTTCCGCAAAGCCATTAAGACTAGGCTGTTTGTCTGGCCCCACTTGCCTTGGCTTCTGCGTGCAAGCCAACGGCGCAGGTAACCACGCTCCTAATCTGTAACTAAGTACTTCTTGTCTTCTATGTATGCACAATCTTGCCTGCGTTCACTTTCATGTAATAGCGCCTCGATGCCTTTGGGCTGCAGTGTGCCCTACAAATGTAAAAAATAAATAAATAAATTGTATAAGAATACTACAAAGTTATTGTACATAACAAATAATTGTGTTCTTTATTATCATCTCATTAAATGATGTATCACTTTTGAAATTCTTTGGCTGGTAATCAGCATTTATGGTGTGCAGGGGACGGGAGTGTCTATAGATTGGACACTAGTTGGATGTTTATGACGTTACCCTTTGTGCCAGGGCCAGTATTCCTCCCCTGCACCCTAATCCTCCTTCTTAAGATTTAATGAATGTCCATAGATTTACCTGAGCAAAAGGTGTGCGCTGATACATGCTTGTTAAACATTCAAGTACTTGACAGAAATGAACAGCGAGCATAAACAGTTCAGCGAATATACAGGCATATGCAGTGCAAAATGAAAAAACATTTGGGAAACAAGGCCATTTTCACAGGAATCCTCCTTCCCTTGAAACCAAAGCCATAGTTGATATACTCCGGCAACAGGAGTGTACTTCAAAGGAGTCGGAGACGTAGTAGCCCGAGGCCACTGGCTGCATCAAGGACCATTCCAATAGCCGTAGGGGACAGATGGCGAGAGGCAGGAAACAAGATGGTCTAGGGAAATGCACAGAACGACGAACGTAAAAACAAGGCAAGCAGCTTGAACTAGCATGGAACTTATTGTAACGCTCACCTGGTTCCCACGGAGGCGCGGGCGTGGCTGGAACTGCTGTGACCTCTTCTGGATTCCCCAACCTGGCTTTTCTGGCTCGGAGGAATATCCCACTGTGTGTGAAAAGGAAGGGTTAATAGTCTGCGGGTGATGTTCCGACCTCCCACTTCCCTTCTCTCCCTCCGTGAAACCCTTTTGGGATTCCCTGTGAAGACTCACCTTAGGGACCAAAATGACGAGCTCTCCATCCTGCTTCTGATGCAGGGGCGCGTTGTGATTCCAGTTACTTCACTGGATTGATGAGTTTAAACTAGTTTGTCCATTCCCGTCGTACCGCAAATGTTTATGGCAAGTTTGGGTTTATATTCACTCATCTGTTCTTTTCTTTCGCAGGTGCTGGAGGAGATTCCGGGCTGCAGGCGATTTGGATGAAGCCAAATTCTGGTAAGAATTCCGATGAGAGATTCCTTTGCAGTTTTAAGTATCTCCTTTAATGTCCAATGTCTTTTTCCCCATAGGGGCCGGGTTACGGCAATGCCGGAGGTAAGGCGCCGACCCGAAAAGAGCTGCTGTGTCTCTCTTGCAAATGGGTAAGTCTTGAGTGAGCGTATTGCTAATGTTCTCACATGCTCTCACTAATACAATGTCATACAAAGGTATGGCACAAACCCGAAGGCGGAGAGGGAATTGAACCACAGGTAAGTTCTACTTAGATTCGTGTTTCCCTTCTCACCTCTCTTTCTCCTTCCTTCCAATAGGTGCTGGATGGTGGTGGAAGCTCCGGATGGACGTCTCAGGACTCGAAAACGCCACGTGCAGGTGAGTGAAATGCAGCGTGCTGCGCGCGACGCGATGCGCGTTTAAAATGTTTGCCTTCTTTGCAGGATCGTCGGCGTGCAGAATCCAGAGTGCAGATGTATCAGGCAAGGTTCTTGTTTTCACCTGTTCTCTTCCCTTTTCTTCTTTAGGTGTTTCCAGGATGCTGGCAGGCGTGATGGAGGACCAAGGCAGGAGCAGGCACGGTGAGCGTCCAGCTGCTAAGTGCAGAACAACGCGAAGCGTGGTCTGCTGCTTGGGTGTGGCTTAAATAGCCTTTCAAGTAGTTCCAGGTATGTATTCTTCCCCCAGAAATATGTATTCCTCCACCGGTCACACCCTAGAGATCAAGTAGTCCCTAGAAAAATAGTTCCTTCCAGTCTTGGAAGTTGCAGCATGGTCTGCACAGGTAAGTTTACACCAAGCACTACTCCCAACCTACTTCTGTATGAGCCTGGCGCCGATGGCGCCAGGCCTGATGTCCCCTATGAGCCTGACGCCAACAGCGCCAGGACTGAGTCCAAAGGGCCCCCATCTGGGGCTGCTGGGACTTCCCTTGAATGCATGGTGTCTGTCTCTGAGGATGCCGGGCCTGGTTTGGCTCCTTGGAGGCAGGCATCATGACACTTATGCAATAGGGCGCACCAATCCCTCGAGACATTGCGCACTGCTGTCAATCAGAACCCGGAACTGGAAGTCGCTAACAGGACCAACAGAGGCACCATCTTGGAGTGTGCAAAGGCAACGAATGCTGCGCAGTGGCTGCCATGACCAAAACCGACATAAGGACAGGCAAGTTGAGTCATGACACTTACGGATGTGCCAGAATGGGGTATTATGAACATTCACGATTAGGCCCAGTTGTCACTAAAAAATCTGCAACATTTTGTGCAGAAGGAGAGCTCTGAGGAGGTATGCGTACTGAGGAATTAAACTGCAACCACTAATCAAGTTGTCCCAGTTGTGTTGCACCCACTAATGGCACATAAGTAATCATGATGAAAGATAGCTGCTCAGCATATACTATAATCATGGTATAGACATGGGAAGATCATTGGAGACCAGGATTAAAAACTATTGTTAGGGAGAATTCTCAGAAATGTGCTAATTCCCTCTACCTTAGAGGCTCCCAGCAACGTTGCTGGATTTTGAGGACTTGGTTTTTTTAACCTGGAGAAAGTGAGACCCTTTTTCCCACTCATGTATTTTAATGCAATTTTGTACACCATTTCTTTTTGGTTGTGGAGTCTGATAAACTCCATAGGCATCATCTTTTACATTGTGTCACACGACACCTTCAGGACAGTGACACAGGGAAGTCTTTCAGATTTCCCAAAGGTTAAAATAGCTTCTCTGGGACAAACTACTGTTTTCCAGAGCTGTAAAGTGAAATTGACTTTATTTACATTTGCAACTTTCTAGACTCAGCACACACTATCTTACAATAGGGTGCTGAGGGGTTAGTTAGTATCCCCTTTGATTAGCTTCTCATGTAACATTTTTAAGTTACTCTTTCCTCACTGAATGGCTGGGTGGCAGTGGTTTACTTTTCACTACAATTATGGGATTTTACTGCGGGCTGCTTTCGCAGCCACGGTGAAGCACCCATGGTTGCCATTTTTGTCAAAATGGCCCCAGTCTTTTTGCCATTCTTTGTTGAAAGGTCCTTCTTGAGATTTACTCTGTGAGCCAAACCAGGTCTGGTCCCTTTGTTCATTTTGCCTTTGGGGGGGATTTACAAGTGAAGCCTGCCTCTGCTCCAGGGTGTCTGGCGGGGGCAGGAAGCAAGGGAGGTGCCCGAAATTCCCTGTGCGTAGTCTCCTAGGAGACAGCAATGCACTCTTAGGTGATTGGCCGGCAAGGACAGCCACCCTGCTGGGTGATTGACAGCTTGGCTGGAAAGAATGGGAGCAAGCTGCATAAAAGGCAAGGCATTTTGGCTTGGAAGGCACAGTCAAGCACTGGACGAAGGAATCTGAAGAAAAACTTGGACGCCTGCTGCAACTCCTGGGCCATTGATTTGCCTGGTGAAGCCCTGCTGCTGTGCTGAAACTAGAAATTCGTATCAACAGAGAAGCCCCTGCAAGGACGACTTCTCCCCTTGAGTTGTTGGGACCAAATCAACTCCAAATGTAAGCCACCTGGACATCCTCTCAAAGCTGGTCGAGTATCTAGTGCAGTCACTGCTGGAACCGGATAGCCAGGGAGAGGAACACCAGTTTGCGTGTGTTGCTTTTAAGCTAGCCAAGAGCTCCAGGAAGATCCTCTGGACTCCCAGGAAGCAGGGCTGACCAAGCCCCCCTCAACAGAGTGCGGGACCCCTGATGTGAGGAAAGCCCATTTCAATAGCCAGAAACCACAGTGTTGCTATTTGTAGTAGACGCTAGGAGCTGAAACAACGAAGTGCCACTTGTTTAAAGATTGCCGGTTGCAAGCGGTGACCATCCCTTTGCAGTGCAGGAGTCCCCAGACGTCCTCCCTCTTGTTCCCACGACTGAGGCCCAGGAACAGAGAGATCTGCACAGGAACAGAAGTCATCTCTAAGAGAACTTACCTCTTGTTGTATAGCCACTTGTCCGGTTGCATTTGTAGAGTTGCCATTTGCTTCTTTACTTCACAAGCCTAATCATCTTGTGGCCCTACTTTGCTTTCTTCTACTCTACCAAGACTTTTGAAACATTGTGAAAGACTCTGTACTTACCTGAAAAAAGTGCTCCAGTTCACCTTGACTTAAACATTGGCTGGCCTGGCTTCCTGAATGACTCTTCTCTCCTCTAAGTGTTTTTGCCTTCCTTAAAGGAAAGGGTAAACTGACTTTGTATTGGGGGGTTATAAGTACTTACCTGCTTGAGAATCCTTCTGTGAATACTTGTTTTATTGTGATCCCTCTTTTCTTTGACATTCTCCTACAAAAGTCTGAATGCAAACAGTGATATATTAATGTCCACAGCACCCTAACAATTGATGTCACATGAGGGTGTAGGACGTGTCAGAGCCATCCCAAATGGGTCTCTGCTGATTCAGAAAACTAAGAGTGTTTATTATTTTTGAGATATTTGTGTGCTGCTTAACATTGCCAGAAAGACTGACCAATCAATCACAAGTAACTGATCTCCTATCCCTCAAAATCACAACCTCACACAACTGCACTATCACACTGCACATTGTCTACCGTCCCCTGGTCTTCTAGCTGACTTCCACTCTAACATCTCACACTTCCAATCAGACAACCTCAAAACATCTTCCAGGGTCATTCTAGCAAGCGATCTTAACCTACGACTACTTGATCCTAGCGATGCCGCAGCTAAAGCCCTAGTCAAGGCGCTAGAAACCCTAGGTTTCTCACCATCCATATCTAATCCAACCCATAGCAAAGGCCACATCATCAACTGGATAGCCCACCACAACTGCCTACCCGTTGTCACAGCCAATTCTCCCCTCCCATGGACGGACCACCACCTCATCCTTTTCACCCTCTCCCCACCGAAGCTCCAAAAACCAATCGCCATGCCTCCCCCTCCTCCACTAGAAGCACACGCCTCCTCACTAAAGAAAGGTTAGCCCCTTACCTCAGTGTCCCAGCCTATTGGCCCCTTTTTCCAAAGACCCAAACGGTCTCGCCCTCTCCCTCAACCCCATTCTCTCTGAGGCAATTGATGTCATTGCCCGCCTAACTGTCCGCAAAGCCAAACACGCCAAACACTCCAACACATGGTTCACTCCAGATCTCTCGGCCCTGCGCGCTAAAAACAGCACAGTCCTGTCGAAGTGGCAAACCAACCAACGTGCCTCAGAAACGCTAATTCAAAAAACTGTCCAATGACTGCAAAAAAGCGATCATCCTCGCCAAGGCCAAATCTAACTGCAAGGAAACATTTACCATCTTCAGGGAGCTAGAAACTCCTGCCCCCCCCTCTAAACCCCTGAAAGTCATCCAAAAAAAATGAAGTCTGGTGCGCTGATATCCAAGCAGCCATGTTTCACAAGCTTGACACCCTTCAGAACAAAATCTGAGCTAATCAACTCCATCCATACCCCTCTAATCATGCCCAGCCACCCACCCCCAACCAGCAGGCTTCCAACACAACACTTCTCGTTCAGCGAAGTCTATGACACTGAGGTCGCAGCGATCATGAACATTATACCCTCCATTTGCAAAGGTGAGATCTGCCCAGCCTCCCTTATGGAGGAGTCTGCAGACCTGCTTATACCCTTCATCACTGTGTTCATCAACGCATCCTTTGCATCAGGATCGGTTTCTCCCAGCCTTAAAGAAGCATGGGATCGCCCCTTCTAAAAATAATTTCACTTGACCCATCCAATAACTGCAGGCCTATAACCGTGCCCTTCCTACTTAAAATTCTGGACAAGGCAGTCTACCTGCAAGTCCAGCAATTCCTAGAATTCAACAATATCCTAGGCGCCCGACAATCCGGATTCCGCCCTGGTCACGGAACCGAGAAGGCCCTACTGGACCTTAAAAACCAAATTCACGATATCAGAGACACAGGCAAACCTGCCCTACTCCTCCCTCTAGACCTCTCCGCAGAATTTGACCTAGTGGATCATGCACTACTCTGCCAACACCTCTCTGCTTCAGCCTTTTTCTCACCTAATGCAATCACCAGGATCGCCTCCTTCCTTCAAGGAAGAGCTATGCGTGCCTTCTCAGACCAAGCAGCCGCAACTCCAGACACCATCCTATTTGGAGTCCCACAGGGCTCCTGCCTGTCCCCCACGCTATATAACATTTTGCCATTTCTCTATTCAACATACTTGACTCACTCAACATGTACACCAACTATGCCGACAATACTCAAGTCCTCATTCCTTTGTCTGGTAACTACGAGGCTGACTCCAAAACTCTTGACTCCATCTACACCGCCATCCACATATGGATGGCTGAAAACTGGTTTTGCCTGAACAGGGATAAGACTGAACTACTATTGTTAGCCCCACTGACTTAAGCATCAAACTTGATGACCAGTACCTATCCTTCACCATCAACAACACTACCATCTCCCAATCCGTCAAAACACTGGGAGTCTACTTAAATGCCAACCTAACTATGTCTAGACAACTTAGCGCAATCGCTGCCTCTGCAGCCTATTACACTAAACTCTCCACGCCACCAGACCGTTCCTCTCCACCACAAACTGCCTGACAATTGTTTGACCCCAATAGGCTCAAGGCTGGACTATCGTAATGTCCTCTTCACAGGAACCTCGGCAAAGAATCTGGACAAACTCCAAACTATTCAAAATAACACCCTTCGCACTGCTTTGGGTATCCCCAAAAGAGAACTCCTCTCAGCAGCCAAACAGCAAGCGCAATGGTTGCCTGTCCACCAGTGCATTCTTTCAAAATGCTTGCCCTCACACACAAATGCATCCATCACACAGCACCTCCCTACCTCTCTGAGTCATCAATCCTCACACCTCCAGACCCACACCACCATACAATCTACTGCCTATTCCCAGAATTAAACGTGCAAGAGGTGGGGTGCTAGCTTCCCCTTCATTGTCTCCAGGAATTGGAACTCCCTGCCACGTGCCCTCAGAGCTGAACCTTTTCATCTCACCTTCCGCAAAGCAATGAAAACCAAACAGTTTGCTTAAAACCTTGCACACACTTCATCTAAGGCCCTTACCCAGCCACTGCTATATGTCTAATGTCAAACAACTGTATCCTATTGACATGAATCATGATCTGCAGCTCAACATGTAACCCTTTATGGCACTATCACACTTCTAACCAACCCTGCATACCCAAACTCAGGTAAAGGCTAATGTAACCTAGCCACCTATCTAAGTAATGTAACTAAGCCATTTTATCTTGTGGGCTAATGTAAACTAGCCGCCTATCTATGTATTGTAACGAAGACATTTTGTTGCAACAGGGCCTCGATGCCCCCGGGCTAGATGCACAATATTTAAATGCAAATAAATAAATAGCTTTGGCCAGAGAACAGGGTTTCTTTGTAGTACAGCCTGACGGACACCCGTTATTTTCCATTATTTTCTAGAATAAGCAACTCCTTGCAGAAGTAGGGATTAGAATATGCCTTACTTTTCTTTAATAAAAGTAGTCTGATATTAAACAGGTCTTTTTATCCGCCACCTTGGTCGGACTTGCTACAGTATTCCGTCATTCAGCGCAAATTACCTACATTTGTATGGTCAAACCGTTTTCGTAGATATCTGTAGGAAGTTCATTCACGATGTATATGGGTCATAAACCTCTTGTACAAGTGCTGTCTGTGAAGGGCATGGCTCTGGCATCTCTCAGAATAGAGCGGTCAAGTTTGAAGCGTCAAGAGTTTGATTTCCAAGTAAGGTGGGTGCCTGGTTCTCAGAATAAAGTGGCTTATTTTTTTCACGATTACCAATAGCTTATGAGGAGGAAAAACCAATGGAGGATGAAGAAGTGGTTGCTTCTTTACAAACTTTTTTCCGGTGTATAGATATTCAAAGAGGAGGAGTAAGGAATTGAATGCTGATGTGGTTTTAGAGAAGGTGGTACAGTGGACCACTGAAGGTGGGCCCTAAAAGAAAATATGTGGATGGATTGATGATTGCTTTTTGGGAGGTTAATTATGAATTATCTATACGAAATGGATCGTTAGTAGGGAAACAGCTGATTCCATCTACAAGTCTCGTTTAACGTATTGCAGTTATGGCACATAAAGGGCATCCAGGCATCACAAGCACGAAAAGGAAAGTAAGAGGTATAGGTGGCCAGGAGTAGAGTTGTTTGTGGAGCATATGGTCGGATTGTTGGCCCCGTCAAAATTCTGATAGGAGCCTTAAAATGTCAAGGTAGCCGTTGAATCCCAGAACAATGCTGAATGAAGTTTGTGCTAGTGATGATTGTTATTCCAAATGACCAGAGATCAAAATGGAACCAAGGGTACAGGATATTGTGGTGTATCCTGAAAATGTATTCACAAAGGATGTGATTGTGGTTTGTGACAATTGGCCCCAATGCAAGTGAGCCCCCGTCACAGACTACGTTACGAGGTGGGGGTATAAAGCAGACATTGTCAGCTAGCCACCTAGAATCAAATGGGCCAATGGAAATGCATAAAGAGAGTACTGGTGGACACAATAGAATGGACTAAGAGGAATGGTATAGAAAGTGTTGGTGAGGGGGAATCCATAACCTTTCACCACATCTACAGACCACCTCAGAGAAGCGACTCTTTCATTGCAGAGATCTCCAACATGCTCCCCTCTGCCAAATTAGAACACAGTAATAATGTGTTTTTTCAGGAGATTTTAACGTCCCAGAGCCTCACACCAACAACCCCACTTAAAGCACACTTCGCATTTAGCAGTTACCTTGAACTTAAGCAAATTTTGCTCTCATCCACGCTCAAAGGCTACACCCTATACTTAGTCTTTACATCATTCCCTCATCACTAACGCCGACCCTATCCCACTCGATTAGTCTGACCACGGTAACATAACACTGTCGATCACCCATTCGACCCAGAAAGGTCAGGCTAAAAGCCCCCTCACTCAGCACCGCTGATTCAAAACCATTCCGGTCAATGAGCTAGAAGCACAATCCGTAGACTCTCCCACCCCACCACCTCCGGAAGGAATGCAGCTGCCGTCCTAGAATTATTCAATAGATCTGCTATAAAACTGGTTGACACTCATGTCCCCCCCTAAAAAACAGCTGCGCTAAAACCAAACATCTGCTCCCTGGTACGTTCCAGAACTCTCGCCCAACAAACACTTAAACAGAGTCCTACAGAAACAGTGGCGCAAAAAACATAACCCTGGAGATCTCATCGATTACGGAGGCCAAATCTGTTTACTACGCCAGCACCATCATATCAGCCTGTAGCCGGAGCAAAGCCTTCTTTGTAGTAGTAAAGGATTCTACCAAACACTTACCCGACCGTGCTTTGCCAGCAACTCAGGAGAAAGGCCATGGAATCAATCCAGCATGCACACTGTCCCACTGGACTAAATTCCTTTCTTCTTGCTTTCCCAGACTCCTAAAATCAATTGCTCCCCTCAAACTTCCTAGTACGACCTACTCCAATATCATCCCGGCCTCCATCATTAAACAATTGATAGGCCTGGTACTCACCACACTGCCATTCCTCAGCATCATTAATGCTTCCTTCACAGACCTACCTCTTTTGTAAAAAAAAACAACCTTAGACCCAGATGACCTGGTCTACTACTGGCCCATTACGAACCTACCATTTATTGGCAAAATCTTGGCAAAAGTAGTCGCTACACAACTACTCGCCAGAATTGAACTACAACTCCTCCAAGACTATCAGTCGTGGTTCCGCCTCAAGTGTAGTAGCATTGAGACAACCACTATCCAGGCGGATGATGCCCTCCAAAACATGGCATCGTTTTCTGCAGAACTGTAATGTACAGGACTTCCTATCAGCTAGACTCGCATAAATGCATTATATAAAGGGTTAGGAGAGTGGTATTGGCATTATTTAGTTCACAAAATACTGATGTAGCTGTAACAATGATCAAATGGGAAGAAGAATGATTTGGGAGAGAAATCAAGAGAGACACCAAGGGGTAAAATTTAACAAAGGAAATGCAACCAATTGTCAAAGTTACTAATGAGTTATAAATTGAGAAATGTTGCTAAAGATCTGAAGAATCCCGAAATGTATAATGCATGACAAAGGTAGAGTAAACAAATTATGTCTGAATATCGCTTGGCAGGTGGTGTGGAGCAATCTATCAAATGCCATTTGGGAGTTCGACTTCAAGTTCCAGCATGCACCATTTCACCTTGCTTTCTTAATGGGCTCCAAACCATTCCTTCAAGTGACACGTGTTTCTATGGTCAATCAATTTTTCAAGAAGCTTAGCGACCTTGCCATCAAGTTTAAGCAGGAAGCATACTTCCTGTACAACGAAGTGAATCCAGCTGTTGTGATTCAGATGCTAGTACGCATTTATTCATGTAATTAGCAAATAAGAGATGGCAACTTATCAAAATGGGATTTGTAGTCTTTTTACATCACAAAATCAGCCAAAGCACGTTTCGTGCAGATGGCTCTCTCTCAGGTCTCTAAAATCCAGCAACAGATTTGAGATCTCACGGATGCCAACATCTTTCATCTTAACTCCAGTGCTGCACATCATTCATCTGCCCTGCACCTGTGCGTTTTGTTTTCCTTTAATGTTAATTGGCTCTAAAACATCTTCAAATTCCAACAGGCAAAGTTTCTAACTTTGCCTGTGAATTGTCTCATGAAAATCTGTTTCTCAAGTGGCTATATGTACACACTCTGTTCCATTCATCAGACTCTAGTTTTACAATTGTCCAAGCAGATCTGTAGTGTTTTCCTCAGTTCTCCCTCTATGCAGACTAATCTACATACCTCTCTTTTGCCTTGGTTAAGCTCATTGCCTCCCCATCAGCATCAAATCACCTAGAACGCCTAGTCAGGGATCACACCAGTAACTGTGCGTGATCCTAGCATCTAGTTCTGCTCGCCACCTCTGAAACCTCAATCCTTCGGTGAGGCATCATGTCCTACTTCTGTGGACATGTTGTGATGCTTACCTCATACTCCCTGCTACATTAAAGCTCTGTGGTCCAACCTCCCCACACTGTCTGCCACACAGCCAGTCTTCCAGGAACAAGTAAGAATAAATTGCCAGGGATTCTGCGGACCAACAGGGTTGCATGTCTCTTTCGCTATCCCTGACGTTTCGCTGGATTGATGTCAGAGCTACACAACAATATTTGGTATTTATGGTCCTCTGAACGCAGGTCTGTAGCTTTGAGGATACATAAATGGGAGGTAGAAAGCTGTAAACAGAGAAAAACAACAGGTTTGTTAAAGTAAGTGCTGATGTACTCCTCACAGAGGTATCTTAACAAGTGATGGAATGAGGTTACAGTTCATGTGAGGATCGCAATTAGGCGATTGATGAGCCAGGTGAGATTGCCAGGTGTAGATATGGTGGTATGTTGTGGTCATCGCTCATGGAGAGCTGATGCTTCTGTATGTGATTTTAGGAGTGTTGTGGTTGTGTTGGGTGCTGTTCAGTAGCATCCGTGGTAGGGTTGTCGGAGAGGTGCAGTTGTGTGGAACTAGTGGTAGTGTTGTCATAGTGGTGTCGTTTTGTAGCACTTGGGTGCAGTTGCATAGCACCTGTAGTAGAGGCTATTGTGCACCAGCCATGTGTAGGTGCATGTTAGAGTTTCCAGAGGGCGTAGTTACACCGGTTATGAATGGGTGTTCAGAGTATAGCCAGAGCAGGTGTTGTAGGTTTCCTGGCTAGCCGGTGGCCTAGCAAACCACTGGTTAGGGTGTGGTAGTCCCGGGGGTAGGTTATGCTCCAGCTATTAGGTGTTTTAGTTTTAGGAGCTAATGTCAGAGAGTAAGCATTAGTGCACTACTGTGCAGAAAGTTTGGAGATGGAATTTTGGAAGCAACGTTGCAACGTAGTTTTGGTCTATTTTGTAGTCTCAACGAGGAGTGACTAACCTGTGTCTGTGTGAGCTAGTTTCCAACCATGTGCGTGGGTCTTCTACGTACTGTCTCTCTGCAGTCATGTTTGTTTTCAATGTGTTCTTTTATCTTGCAAGTCGCTTTTCTTCCTTCCATTCTTGGGGAGAAGTGGGTGTGGTTGTGTTGGTGGCATTTGCGTTTGTTGCTGGTTCTGTTGGTGGCGTTTCATTCTCAAGATTTATTTTGTTAGGAACATGGTGTTGGTTGCTCTGGTTTGTTGAGCAAGGATTTTACCAGATGTGGCAGATCTGAGGCTGGAATGTGGCAGGTTCTGGTGGCAGGTGGTTTGTCTTCCTTGAGGGTTGTGTGGGTACGTTTACAGCTTCTGTGCAAGCAGGTTGTTGCTAGTCTGGGAGCAAGCTGTGCTCCAGCGTGGCAGGTCTGAGGCCCTGGGTTGGCAAAGAAGGCCAGGAGGAATAGTTTCTTGTTTAAGTAGTTTGTGTTGTATGACTGGTTTTAGGGTTGTGTCCTGAGTGGTGGAGAGTCTGTGTGGTAAGGGTTGTCTTCTGTTTCTTTAGGAAGGGAGGTGTGTGGTGTCTGGCATGTTTGCATGCTGAATGAATGCCTCCCTTTTTATGTAAGGGTCGGCGATTTAAGGAACCCCTGATCGAATGTAGGATGGTGAGTGCTAGTTATTCTAGGTATGACTGTTTGCGGGTACTTGGAGATGGGAACCTGCAGGAGAAGGATGCCTACCCCTTTGTCTCGCCTGTAACCTTCTACCTGAGTTTTAAGTAATAAAGTACATTTCCCTTTTGTACTTACTCGACTCCTGTGTGGTTCCTCTGTGCTGGCAGGCTGACCTGAGGTTCCCAGATACTACACCGAGGCTTGCCCGAGTCAAAACAGGAGCCTCTAGCCCAACCCTCGCTTCGAATCAGTGCCTGCTCAAAAGCAATGGCTGACTGCAAACCCTACCTGCTACCCCATTTTTAATGCATTTTCCAGACATGCCCACCAAAGGTAGAGGAGCTTTGCTGCCAGACTTCCAGTCCCGCCCCTCTGTGGCTAGCTGAGGAAGGACCGGGAGTCCAATCACTCTGTGTTCATTGGCATGGAGGAGTGAAGAGGCAAGCAGATTGGCGGAGAGTTCAGAGAATGTTGCTGTCCATTATAAGTGCTGCAGGCCACAGCGTTCCATCCCAAACCTGTTCCACGCATTAGGCGCAGCTCCTATCCCCCACCATCCCGGGTGCCAAGAGTGCCTCCAATCCCTTTTCTCTGCTCCATCGTCTCACCTCATACTACCATCCAAAATACCACCAGCACTAACCCACCCAGCTCTCAACCCCATACCTGCACCAACATGTGTTTTGTACAGCAAACACCAGTGTTCCAATTTATCACACATTTTCACTGCACTAGTCTGTACAAATATTTCTTTCATTGGCAAAGTATTCCATGTTTTACGTAGACATTTCCTGGCTTGACTCTCTTGACTCTTAGAGCCAGGCCAGAGAAACTGGCTCGACACTAACCAAGAAATTTCATTACTCACCCAACTGTAACCACTATTGCCACAGAGATGTGGTGGGTTTATCAGAGCATGGCACATTTGCCGTGCTATCAAGGGGGCAGAGCAGTCAAAAAGGCCCTTTATTCCTACAATTATTTTAGTACATTTAACTCTTCAAAATCGAACACGATCTTATTCTATGAAACTGCATGTGCAGTGATCAGCTTAGCTAAATAGGAGCACACACAACACTGCCAGAACAGCGTCTCTGAACTGGAACAAAAGCCTACTGTCCCCTGCTGACAAGTTTCCATTTAGGACATGCACCCCCAGCAGCAGGGTTCATTGCTGGGTGAGGGGGCACGTGCAGGAAACCCTCCCAGACAAAGAGATAACGTGTGGCTTCAAGTTCATCTGACCCCAGGTTGCCGTCAGCCTGCAGGCTTACACAAAGGCTCTCCCCGTGTTGCCTTTTGAAATCTTACGCTAGAACAATAAACGGGACGATTAAAACCCACAAAGTACTTTCACTCAGCGCGCAAGGACAAGCCACGTACTGCACAGCACTGGAGTCTTAAGTACTTTTCAATGTGCGCACATGGGTTAGAAAACTGTTCCCGATTCGCTTATTGGCATGTGTTACAATACTTTAAAAAAAAACATGGCTTACAACCTTAAAAAGGCAAATGCACAGAACGTATTAAATACCAACAATCGTCTGTCTACATGCTAATACAACACCTGCAGTAATGGGGTAAGTGTATGATTAACGTTTTCAGGAGACCAACAATAAATTGATTATATACAGAAACCCTGCTGGACATTTTAGATAAACTGGCTCTAATGGGCACTGGTGCATTTGAGATTTTGGCGAGATACTGAAAATCTAATGCGAAAACTCCAGCTTCTTGAAAAAAGTTAATGTCAAATTGTCAATGGTTCTTTCCACTGTTGACACATACTCCAGTGTCGTAAAGCCAATAAGCTGCAATAGGGTCCAGTAGAACTCAATTATTAAGTAGTCAACTGAAATTTCCGCTATTTAGGGATAGTTTGAAAAACTGAACAAGTTCCGGAAGATTGAATAAAGAATCCCTGATGTAGAGGTTCACAGGCACACAAAGTCCCCCCTGTTGCAAGATTTACTTTGAAGTGAGTCGATTGTGGGGAAAAAAATGACAAGCATGTGCACAATTTAGGGGCGCTAGCAACAAAATAAAAAATGATGTATAATATGTCTGTATTTCACTATTGCATCATATCTATCTGTTAAATTATAACAAAACAAAAAAGAAAAGAGGATTGAATCCTATGGTGGCACACTAATGTAATGTTAGGGCAATCTTTAAGATCTATTATGACCTATTTATGCATCTGAAAAGTAGATCTCATAACTCAATGTTTAGGTCTGACTGATGAGTTTTCAGTCTCTGAATCCAAAAAGGTGCTAAAGGAGCACTTTGCTAGTTGCACGTTTCTGTACATTGATGTGTCACTCGGAGGTACATGCTAGTCCTCACTTTCCATTAATTAAGACAGTATTGCTTAGCATGCTGTTTTGTTTACAAAGAGAAAGAATGCAGTTCAGAGGGGGGGAAGAGAGAGAGAGAGAAAGAGAAAGAGAAAGAGAAAAAAAGAGAAAGAGAAAAAAAAGAGAAAAAAGAGAGAAAAAAAGAGAGAGAAAGAGAGAGAGAGAGACTGACTGGGTCTTGACCCTGTCGGGAGGGTATGGAAACCTGGGGTAGGAGGCCTACCAGCGTTTAACAGAGCCAGTTCTGCCCCAGAGGCGGGATGTAGGAGTTTGGAGGGCCTGATGCCTGTTCCCTTCCATATGTGCCTGGCTAAATGAGGAAAGTACCAACTTTTCTAGCCTCATACATGTTGTGCTCAATGCAGGCCAATTTCTTTATTTCTTGTCCTAAAGAACTGCGTTAGCCAGAAGGCATGGAGGTGGAGAACTGAGCAGCAACACAACTGAGGAAGCTCTGGCAAGGACCTTCAAGACCTCAAAACAATATACACAGCAGACTGGCAATCCAGACACTACATTAACTTATCTGTGAAATGGATTATATCTTCAGCAGGACCGCAGAGCAGTCTCAAATCAAACAGTTAACCCAGACTAACTGTACTATGGATACGAACTCTCGAATTGGCTACACCTTAAAAGAGCTGCGGTTTATCAAAGTGGGCAGGCATAAAAACTTTAAAATGGACTATTTTGAGTGAGCCGCCATTTCCAAATGCTGGCGGACCCACATACAAAAAAGGGAGGCGTGGCTTAAAGCCGGTTATATGGGTTTGTAGACTTGTATCCCTACCCATGAGGCGAAGGAATCCAGCAGTTGGCCTAGGGAACCAACTGAGGGAGAGCACTAATGAAGGGGGAGAGCTGGCGCACGTGCGAGCCCCAGACCAGCAGAGCTGGCACACTTGCGTGCCCCAGACCAGCATGCATGTATGTATCTGTGTGCGCATGACACACAAGTGCTTGTAGGGTGCAGCCGTGGGTCTGAGTGTGATACGCAGGACACAACGTGATTCTGAGGAGTGTGTGCAGGAGAGTATTCAGGGTGAAAGTGTACTACTGGGGGCTCTGAAAGCAATGAGGTTGCTCAAGTGCATGAAGGGGGTTGCAGGAAGCTCCAAAAAGAGTGAAAGTTAGGGGTGCTGGTGGGGGGGCTGGGAGGGATGATAAAGAATGAGTCAGTCTCGCAGACACAGCAAAGAGTAAAGTGCTGCAGGTAGTTTGGGTTTATTTATAGCAGTATAAGAAGATATTCTGTCCCAAATTATACACACACTACCAGTCCTTTATCTAGAGATTTCATGGCACTGTCGAGGTAAAAGGTAACAGTTATGCACGCACTTGAAAAACGGCTCCTAAAATTAGAATTTTTACATTGCTACATATGGCAAATAGACTTAACTTCCTAACTTTCTAGAACCCGAATTAAAATGCCACAAAGTAAACGCGACATACACAGAGATAGGCAATGAGTATCAAGAGGTCTGATCACAGCTATGTAAAGTGCGCCTTCGGTCATTCTGTCCTGACGCCTAAATCCCCACTTCCCCAGGCTAGGCTAGGACAGCGCAGGAAACTCCGAGATCAGTTCCGGAGCCGAGCTGTCACCCACAAACAGTAAGCGCTTCAGGGGACTCAGGCACGTGAGACTATTTCACGCATGTGCTTCAAGCAGAAACAGCCAACGCCTCACATCCCGTTGTGCAAATTGGTATTATTTATATATATATATATATATATATATATATATATATATATATATATATATATATATATATATATATATATATATATATATATATATATATATATATGCCTGGCAATTTACAGCATGTTTCCATAAGGCTAAGTATTGAGACAAACGGAAAGGGCAGAGGGCCTAAATCCCATTACCTTCTCCAAAAGAGTTTCTTGCGGAATCACTGCCACAGACCTATTTCAAATATAAAATTGTGGTCGACTACATACCCACCCATCACTCCACAAAGCAGGGATTGGGGTTACCAGAGTGATTTATTTCCATTTCCAGCCCGGGACATGCATATTTATCTGGGTACTTGCCCTGCTCATACCACTGGTTACTTCAGTTTGATACAATGAATCTTAGTAAAACAATCATTTTAAATAAAAACATTCTCCCATAGGCTTTATGGATGCCAGCATCTTAAAACACCATTTACAAGGAAGCCCCTAGGTCGCGGCACAAGCAGAACCTCATGGAGTGAAATTAAGATATTCTGATTTCAATTACAGTCAGCAGTTGCTGGCCCTTGAAAATCAAAATTTGTATTTCTACCAATTAAGTCTTCATTGCCCAATTCCAAATGCCTCGATCACAAAGCACTGCATTTATTACCATACACTCATGCAACTCAGATTGCCACTTAAATACAATGTATTTGTTTTTCTTCTGCAATGTGAAGAAACCCAACTGAACCGCCTGAGTCTCTTATCTCGCCATTTTCAACCCTTTGTATTAAAAGACAAGATGTTTTATGTATAGATTAAAATTAATCAACATCCAACATATGGAGTTGTAAAACAAAAAGAAGAAACTGTGAACCAGGGCGCTTGGCTCCAGTGAAGGGGTTGAGGCAAGGGACTCCTGAAGACATCTAGGGTGTACCAGTCTTTGGTTACTAAGTATTCGTGAGCAGTCGTCTTTGAGAGTGGGTTTCTGATCATCTTAAAATCACTTGGGTAGGAGGAAACATGCCTATGAACCATTTTGGCATGTCGGACCAAGGGACTTTGTTATTGGCCTGTTGCAATACCCAGGGTTTCCAACATCGTTTTAATGACGACCAATTTGATCTGACATCCTATGATATTCTGTGATATTCTGTGCCTACAGGAAACATAGTTGCAGCATCTGTGTGATGTGTTCTCAGTCTACCTAAATGGGCCCAAAAAGGGATAAAGGGAAGACCCTGTGCAGGCTTGTTAACCCCGATATAAAACGGCCAGAGTCTGTCTGTGGTAGATTCAAGAAACCCAAACCCCTTCATTCAAATTTTAATTTTGATCAATGAATTAATCAAGGCCAGGATCCTAAAGGGACGATTTTGTTTAATCTATATTGGAACCCAGCCATGATTCATTCAAATATCTTTGTTAAATGGGTGTGAGATCTAATAGCTGAATCATGCATGCAATTGAGTGACGCCCAATGTATCACCTGTGGTGACTTAAACATTAAAAGTTTGGATGAAATGGGCCTCCCTTTGCCTCTCTCTAAAAACATTGATTCACCAATTCAAGAGAGGGCGGCACTAGGGATGAGAGAATTGAATCATAGGGAAGTGTTTATGCTAAATGAACAGACAAAAAGGTAACATACCTAGAGGCGTAACCTGGGGTCGAGGGCAAGTAAAAGCCACTCTGGGCTATCTTTTTACGTCAGGGAATCTCCTCCATGGAATAGAATCTCTCTGTCCTCCCAATGATGCACAGTGACCATAACCTATTGAGGTTGATTTGGAAGAGCTAGAAGAGATGCGGTTCAGTTGGCAAGTTGGGAACCCTTCATGTTTCGCAGGGGAGAAACAGAATAATTGTGAAACCTGGTGATCTCCCCATAATATTACCTAAATATGAGGAGATTCTTGCTGCTGGTAAATCTGGTTTGAACTATACCCCTATCCTTGCCCTTTTTGAAGAAGTGAAGGTAAGATATAGGAAAACCGATTTCCGCCCCAAGCATCTTCATAATAAAGAGTTGGTTACGCAAAGGAAATCTTTGCAAGCTGATCTTAGAAAGCTAAGATGCAAAGCAGCAAGGTCCTTGAATTCAGAAATAAGGAAAAGGAAACGAATATAGAAATTTGTTAAAAATGTTCCACCTCAGTGTACCGCTACCGTGAAACGTGAAGATGCCCACTACTAGCTCATCCATTTCCAGATTGTAATCCTGGAAAAGTGGGCTCATGAGAATAAACCATCCACGCCAGACCCTCAATTCTCCTACCACTATGCTCACTCTCTACTTTACACCAACACTCAATAGAGCGCAGCTACACCGCCCCCCCGATCAATTTCGGCCTAGATGCTCACATACAAACAATATTCCATGAACACCTGAACATCCTAACGCAGCCACAAACCAAATTGACCTAGCTGTACACACAAAATTTCAACACGGGCATAATGCCGGCAGAATGCAGTCTCAAAGACCAACCACCTGACTGCACACATTTGATTGATCTCTCACTACCACTGCAGCTAGTGTTAGTATGCAGCCACCATCACGCAATCGCACTGTTATCTATCCTGCTCCCTCGATTCACCTGGACTGCGGTCCCCAAGGACGTTCAACACACAAGCGCTCTGAGATCATACCCATGATATATAGGGCGCTATATAAATGCCAAATAACAATGTTGTTCATTTTGCGTTCCTTTTCTAGGAATTATTTGCACCTCTAGAAATAATCTGCACCTCTACACGCGTTTGCCCACCTTAATTCGGTGGATCATCAGGAGGATTTGTAATGCATATACCAATTTCACATGATTCTTGTAGTTCAATCTGAGAATATCTCAAAAGCTTTATTTCTCGTTTTATTCTCAATTAGTTGGATCTTTTCAAAGTTGGACTGGTAGCATGTTGCATACTGTCCTTTAATGATGAAGTGCCTGGGTACAATTGTCCAAAATGCCATTTTTAAACAAATGGTTTGTATTTAAGATGTTTATATGTGAAAGGTTTGTAAAAACCAAACATTAAAAAAAACAGTCCAGACCATCCTAGAGGAAAACTGATGGTTGATGTTCTGCCTGGTGATCCAGATCCAATTGGCAAACACCAACTGTAGAAAAGCAGCTACAGGGTAAAAAGGGCTCAAATTTCAGCTGTACAAGGAGATACAAAGACTGCATGATGGACAGTGGCCAAGGAGATGCAGGAGCAAAACCTTGAAGGAAGACTAAGGTGGAAGAAATCAATGCCCTATGCTTTATCAAATCATAACAGGAATTCACTCCGTCTAGAAAATGACAGGGAAGAAAACAATGGCTACTAAGGGATACTAAAATGGCCTTCTAGCCCAGAACAATGGTAGTCACACTCACTGAAGGGTCCACAATATGGCATGATAGACAGATAGAAGACTTACTTGAGAATATTCTCACTTCAAGAACCCAAACTCAGCATAATGTTTAAGCATTTTGCACTTCATGTTACCTTTAAATATAAATGTTTCCGATAGTGAAATGTAAGTCTTTTCAATCACTTTGCTAGTTGAACGTGTGGAGAAAGGGAATCGATGGAGCTGTAGAAAACGGGTAATGGACTTGAGCCATCAAACTGAAAAGGTTTGCAACTTGACACCACCCAGGTACTGATGAGGAACATCCGCTCAAGGTTAAAGAAATAGTCTGCTCAGATATATTTTTGGCTAAAACGATGGGCAATAGTCGAAAACATAGTTGAAATATATTTTGAATCAAAGTTCCTATGTAAACACTTTGAGCAAACAAGGCTCAAAGCGTTTACATGCGAGCATCCATTTTGCCATTTCAGGCAGCCTCCTCAGCTGTGCCCTTGCGGCACTAAACAAGCAGCAAAAGCCCCCTACTGGGAGCTTTTGCTAACTGCAGCCAGAGCAGAGCTGAGGAGGCTGACTTCACTTTCCTTTTACGGTGCTCCCTAAACCCAGGGAAGCACAGAAAATGTAAAATGAAGGCAAAAAGCAGAGGAGCAGCAATTAAAAATACAACATTGTTGTATTTGTGATTGCCATGGTTGGAAAACGGAAATCATAAATACAACAACGTTGTTAGTCTGACTGCGGCAGCTTTTGCCTGGAATCTCCTGGGCCCCCCCAACCCTGCGAGAGTCCAAGAGACTCCAAGCGAAAACTGCTGCAGTCAGAATAACAATGTTGTTGTACTTGTAAATACAGCTGCATTTACAAATACAACGTTGCATTTCTCACTGCGGCAGCTTTCGCTTGGAGTCTCCTGGACTCCCTCAGGGTTGGGGGAGCCCAGGAGACTCCACGTGAAAGCCGTTGTAGTGAGAATCACTGCAGCATTTCAAAACACACCCGCGTTGTGTTTCTGCCTGCAGCAGCTTTCACTTTGAGTCTCCCAGCGGGAGACTCAAAGTGATAGCCACGGCAGAAAGAAACACAATGAAGGTATGTTTCAAAAGCGCTGCGGTTTTTCTTTCTAAGTTTCTCGGGCTCCTCCGGCTTGGAGGAGCACAGGAAACTTGGAAAGAAAATTGCAGCGTTTTTTAATACAACAACGTTATAGGGCTCCAAGCTGAAGCTACTGCAAACATAAATACAATGTTTTAAAAGCTGCGGTTTTCTTTCTAAGTTTTCCAGGCTCCTCCAGCCAAGAAAACGTAGAAAAAAAAACGCAGCTAATGCTTATTTTAAAAAAAAGAAATAAGCACTTACATAGCTGCAGCTTTCCTGCCTGCAGTCTCTGGTCTCCGTCCTCCGGCACTAATGAAGCAAAAGCCACCAAGTGGTAGCTTTTGTTTATTACAGCTGGCTGCTTTTGCTTCATTAGTGCCGCAAGAGCAAGCAGAGGAGGCATCTATTTGACAAAATGGATGCCTCCTAGTGTTTCCCATTTTTAAGTTTGAGCTTCATTTGCTCAATACCTTACATTGGGACTTTTTAAAAAAAAATGTATATATATTTTTGATTATTGGCCATCTTTTTAGCAAATAATATTTCTGAGCGCACTATTCCTTTAAGAATAGTGCTCTACCAAAAAAAGGAACAGGGCAACGATATGAAAAACCTCCCTCGAATAATGATCACAAAGAGTTCCTCGAGACTGGTCATCTTCTCTGGGCTTCCCACCATGACTCATAATGTAACTAGCACCTCTAAGAGCTGGTGGAAACCTCAAAAAAAAGGTATGGGGTAAATAAGCCATTCATAGGCATTTCTGCCAGCGAGAAGGCAAAGTTTGGTGGTCAGGAACAGTGTCGGCTAGCCCTGTCTGGGAACTAGACCCTGTGACCACTAATCCCATTACTGCAACTCTCAGTGGTGAAGACAAATAAAAGGTCTGAAAGAGAATGACTGATGAAGATGAGGGACAGGGAGGAGTCTCGTGGTCTGGATCAGAACCCTCCCTCACTCGGTAACAGGTTGCTAAGGAGAAACCTGTCCATCATGAGCACTGCTCTTCATCTTCTGAGGTTTAGCAACACCGAAATAAAACAGTTATCCAATTACATTTAACAGAACCTTTGTTCAACTGCTCAGATGAACATTTGAAAAGCAAAACAAATATGAAATTGTGCCCATTCCACTTTGATTTTTGGTCTTAAAATGAAACTGCTGGTGGATTGGAGACAACTGCTGAGGAGGATGCGTCTCTGCTGAGCTTCAACACAGGCTCTTCTTTAGCTGCCAAGGCCACTCCTGGTTAGAGAATCTGTGTGGAATGCTGCAGGGTGGGGGATTAAAGCAACTCGCAGAGGTACTCTGAATTAAAAGGGGAGGTAATAGCTGCCAAATTTAAAGTGTGTTCAAATGCAAGGCAAAAGGGCAACCGTAGTAACTAACACGTGACTAGCACCTCACTAAAGAAGTGGCAGAGGACGCACTCACTCAATTTAGGGGAAGAAGGCTGATCCTGATAGAAGGGGGGGCACTACCGTCTACCATAGTGGGGAGCTTGCACGAGCCAGCAGGCTAGGCTGGGGCAGGAAAATGCAGAAGATGGTGGCTGCCTGAGACAAAGCCCCAGTATGGACAAGAAGCACCAGTGCTCCTGGTAGAAGAAAACTCAGACAGTGAATACTGTACCGGTGGAGCAAAGAAGCTAATCTGTCAGAGAGAGGTTCTGGTTTGATAGTCCAACAACCCTCGCAGTCGGGTAACTGAAGTAGAGTAAAGCAATGTTATCGAGCACCCAGAGCACATGCTAGGCTCCAGATGGAGCCGTACAGCCAAGATTAATTGGTGGCCTATTGACTGAAGTGACAAAAGGTGTAAGGCAGCCTGTTACAGAGGGAATCTCTGTTGTAGGGCATTCAACTAATACAGCGGAAGGGGCGAATGAGTGCTACTGAGGCCTTTGATAGATACAACACTAGGTAGCTCATCAGCAGAGGCATGACATTACCAATATAGTATCATGATTGAAACAGTGGATTTGAAAGAGGTTGACACCACTGGCGAGGCAGATAGCCAGCTGTTACTGGTATATGTCAGCATTGGCAAGTAGAAAAGAAGGTATGCACTCACTGCTACTATGCAGCTACCTGATGGAAGATGGCTTCAAGGACAGGGCTGAACAGTCATTTGTTTTCAGAGTGGGACTGGAGGGAGTCTTCTAGTTAGTCATTGGGAGAATTGTGCAGAGCCTATTTCAAGTTCTGGAGTTTTTATTTCTTCTTTGTCTTGTGAATTCTTTTAAAGCTGCCTCTTTGCAGTTCCATTCTTTGAGCCCATCTGCCCCTTTAGCATAGGATTCTGTGTTTGAACAAGGATATTTTACACTAGAGGGCGTAGCCAGAGAGAATTAAAAAAATATGGGATGGGGGCAGGGAACGACCTGGGGGAGCGACATGCAGCCAGATGATAGATTAAATACATGGATAAGGGACTCAGAGAGCTAACATGTTAAGCGCTCACCCACTCAGACATGGGACCAGACCACAAACTTGAATCCTAGCAGGGTCGACTCAACCCTCCTTCTGATAAATGGAGAAGCATTCAATCTGCTAATAACAGCTATTACAGTGCTTCGAAGTAGGAGGAATCGCCTTACGCACATGATGCTGTGATTATTATAAATATGTAAATAAAAAACTATTCTTTATTATTTAATGTGTCTGGTATGTACTCTTTTATGGCTCAATACAAATTTAAGTTACTCACTTTAGTGACTAGAGTACTCCTAGACCTTAGACCCCTTTCCACAATCCTTGGGGCGTTCAACATGCAGCTGGTACAAGACCTTTGGCAGCGAAACGTTGAGCTTCCCCTTTAAATTTAGTACAGCGTGGGAGGTGCAGCCCCGGGTCCTCCAGCGTCTGACCTCAGTCCCCTATTCTAACATCGGACGCTTTAATACCTGGCTATGCTGAATATTTTAGCCACTGACATACAAGATGGGAAGGTGGATGGGACCTATGGAGAAAAGGGGACTGTAAGGGATTTCAATCAGGCGCACACCCAAGTCTCGCCCAGCATGTAGTGTGCAAAGGAAACCCTTATTTATTTTTGTCTATAAGTTCAATATTCTGAATGATATACCACTCCTATCACACCCTTCTCAAAATACTGAACCGGTCACACTGAACCAGGAATCAGGCTGGTTTGGAACGGTAAATATTTATTTATGGAATGAGAATTTAAAACAATATATTTTTAATAGGTAACATCACCCACCAAGGGGTGACAAGGACAATGCATAATATCTTTTATGCACTGGGAATCAGGTAATGAACACAAAAAGAATGCAGCAAAGAAAAGAATACTTTTGGATTGGAACAGATAGCAATGTGGTTAGAGGTTCCCCCTGCGACACCCCTCGACCCACCAATAGGCAATTTAAATAGATGTGAGAAGAGAGCAGGTACTCAGGAATAATACAGACCAAACAGAATATCACCCCCACCTTCCCCCCCTTAAACACAAGAGAAAAACAGATTTGACTTTAACTGTCAGATTGGCTTTGAAACTGGCTGAGCAAAAACACTAAATGTGGTCAAAAATGCTTGAATTATTATACATTTGTATGGGAGCCGCTTTGAACAGATGCAAACAATCAAAAGAAAAAAATTGGAATCTCAAAGGCAAAGTGGGAAATAGTTTAAAGACCATTCACACGTGTAAAACTTTTGCAAAATGTAAATTCGAGGCAAACTTTTAATATGCGATTTTTGATAAACTACACTGCAACGTAAGGATGTTGGGTATCAGTGGGAGTTGAAATTTCGTTTCTATCTTTAAAACTGAGGGAGTATTGGAGGTTTTCGTGGGAGGTGTTTTTTGAAAATAAAGACACGAATTTGGAAAAGAACTTCAGTTTAAAACCAGAAATTATGGATTATGCTTTTACTCAAGACTAGACCATGCAGGCTAGACAACCAGATTGGGACAAAGTAAGCTCTGAGACCGATTCATGACTTCAGTAACAGATCCCCACTGCCTTCCCCAGCGGAACCAGTCCAAACACTCGAAGTGGGATTTTTGGATCAGAGTTACACAAATAAAAATGACTATGAAAATGACGCTTTAGCAAACAGACAGAATAAGATAGCACTAAAGATTTCGACACGGTCACTGGTTATGACAGTAAGGATAGTTCAGATATTAGAGTGGAACAAGAGAAGGCAAGGTATACAATAGTTCTCTAGCGTCGAGTTAATACTCACAATCCACTGGGATTTAAGATTTTTGGCCCGTCAAGATTCTGGTCGATGGATCGGGTCCATCAGGGAAGGACAGCACATCAGCTAGGATCAGCTAGGCCGGTCACCGGAACTGCACAGGATCTGCCCTTCTTGTTTCTGGATATTTCAGATCAGCAGGATGACGAGTTCATCAGGCAAGCGTTATGGTAGCAAGCCAGATAGTTTCAGGATGCTTCCCCACACCACAGTGCTTCACTGGGTTGTAAGGATTAGCGGAGGATTAATTGAGGATTGAGACCTAGCTGAAAATGGTTCAGCTACTGCTTGGCCTGGTGATTGGCATCTGGAAGGATGTTGAATGCTGGATCAGAGTGCTTCGCTGGAATCAGAAGAGTGTGTGTGTGTATGTGTTGTCAGATGTCTCCATTTATCCTTTCAAATGACATCACAAAAATGGGTGTATGGGCCAGCTTAACTAAACTCGCCCCTGTGAACTGGGATTGGATAAGAGCCTCATCTCCACCTTGCATTTGAGTGATTGGATCAAAGACAGATGTCAAGTTTATGGTTTAGTTTTTACAATCCTTAGATCCTCACCTAGCCACTAGTATCAAAATCGAATTTTGTCCTAAATACATATTTATACATTTGTAACCTTTATGAAAATCACATACAAGGATTACATATTTTATGGAGTATCTGTTCATCAAAATCGCACAGCTGTGAGCCCTTGTTTCGCCTTTTTGCAGCATTTTGTCCTTTTTGCCATGAACACATTTTCCAAACTTTCTCCAAATTTCCACAAATATGCGTGTTTACCATAGGAATGTGTGTGCAAATTTGAACAATTGTAGCATAAATACAGTTCCCATAAAACCACATATATTGCCATTCCTGTTCAGAATATTCTACACATTTCCACCACATTTTGAAATATAGGGCCAAAAATTAGATGAACAAATCAGCCCTTTTTATATTTTTCACCACTTCTGATAGCGAGTTTAAAAGTCTCTAAAAAATATTAATTACATATTCTTAGCAGCAAATGGTCAGCCTTTTGTCTGTCTCTGGAGGCAAGGAGCAGCCCCCACCTTTGGGATTTCCTTCTGCAATCCTAGTTTACGACCTCTTCACACGTCCATTTCCTGGCCTGCAGAATCTGCCATTGTTCAGTCCTTGGTAGCAGACAAAGGTCTGGCCTACCCTACAATTTTCATGTGTCAGTGAGCATCTGCGGAGATCAATGCCCTCCCCCTGGGTGGAAACCTGTTTTTCAACCTCTTGCAGGCCCAGCGAGCCCAAGTTAATTTTTAATTTCTTGACTTGAAATCCAGCATAAAACAAACTTGTTGCATCAGATGACATAGATAAATTACATTCTTAGGTTTAAACCTGTGGGATCAAAACAACTGAGATCCGTGTTCCTTTCAGCAACAGTCCTTTTATATTTGGTAATCCGGCAGATCTTTAGTCTTAGACAACTTTAAAGTTTAATCAGGAGAGCCCATTTGACAGGGGCTGTCACTCACAGGTAGCCCAGTGTGGCTGCACACAGATTTTTGACAGGAATTGTCATTCACAGGCAATCCAGTTTTGCTGAGAACAAGTTACTTACCTTATCTGGTAACGTTTCTTCGATGGGATCTTCCTCCGACGTATTCCACATCTAGGACAGGTAATGTCCACAGCTGTGTGGCTTGGGAACATTTTCGGCATAGGGTATCCTGCGTAGATGACATCGATCCGTTGTCCCTCCAGGGCCTCCGTCGAGGGTCGACGTCACCGGATGTTATATATAGGACGCACAGCGCCCGTAGTCTCAGTTGTAGGTTTTTCCCAGAACGATGGCACCAATCTCCTGCCAGTATGACTGCAGCAAACCTTGCGGAAACGTAAGCTGCAATCGCATAAGAAATTCTGAAGAGGGGCATGCTGGGAGGGTTTGATGTGGAATATGTCGGAGGAAAATCCCATCGAAAGAACGTTACCAGATAAGGTAAATAACTTATTCTTCGAGGGGATTGTGTCCTCCGACATATCACACATCTGTGACAAACTCCTAAAGCAGTACCAACTACAGAGGTGGGAAAAGAATTTACAATTTATAATTTTAGAATGCCCAAACAAATTGCTGAATAAAGGACTGCCTTACCAAAGGCAAAATCCTGCCCATGGATGGAGTCCAAGGAATAGTGTCCCACAAAAATATGGACAGAGGCCCATGTGGCTGCTTCGTAAATATTGCGAATCGGAACACCCCTCTGTAGAGCAGTGGAGGCAGCCACACCCCTAGTAGAGTGAGCCCGTAAAGCCTACTGGAGGGTCCTTTCCCACCAAGTGGTAACACTCAGATAGTCAAAATGATCCATCTAGACAAGGTATGTTTGGAAACAGCCTGACCCAAGCGCCTTCCAGCATAACCAACAAAGAGCTGATCGTCCACTCTGACCCGGGACATCCGTGAGAGATAGAAACTCAAAGCTCTTTTAGGATCCAACCTATGGAGCCTCTCCTCTTCCTTACCAGGGTGTGGAGGCGGATAAAACGCCGGAAAGGATCACCTTCTGGCTCAAATAGAATTCCGACACAACCTTAGGAAGAAAAGAAGGCCACACCCGCAGGACAACTCTGTTCTTATGGAACACACAGTAAAGGGTGGCTTGGTGGAAAGTGCCTGCAACTCCCTCACTCTGCGTGCAGAAGTACCCGCAACTAAAATACAGTTTTAAAGGACAACAGTCACAACGGACAAGAATGTAAGGGCTCAAACAGAGCTCCCATTAGGAACTTTAAAACCAAATTCAAATCCCATACCGGCACCTGGAAATGCGACGGTGGAAACAAATTAGTTAGCCCTTTTGGAAACTGAGAAATCAAAGCGATCTTAAAATAAGAACATTCCTCAGACGAGCGCTTAAATATGGACAGCATCGCCAGGTAACCCTTAATGGTACCCACTTGCAGGCCCTTGTGGGCTAAAGAAAGCAAAAAGACAAAACCAAAGGAATGGAACATTGGAAAGGATCCACATTCTGTACCCGGCACCAGTCACAGAACTTTCTCCAATGGCAACAGTACAGGGATTTCTTTGTGGGCCTCCTGGCCGAAAGCAACACCTCCATCACGTCTTCGGGGAGGTCCCAATCCTTATATCTCAACCTTTCAGATACCAAGCATGAAGGCTGAGAGACTTGACGTCTGTATGGAGAACCCGACCCCCACTCTCCCGTGAGAGCAGATCATCTCGGTAGGGAAGACGGCATAGAGGACAGATGGACATGTCTAGAAGGTCCGGGTACCACGCTCTCCTGGCCCATGCCGGAGCAATGAGTATCATCTGGGAACCGAACCTCCATAACCTCCGCAACACTTGCAGAATGACGGGGACTGGAGGAAACACCTACAGCAGTGGGAAGGACCACTCCACTACGAACGCGTCCCCTAAGACTCATCTTGGAGGAATTTCCAGCGAGCAGAATCTTTTGCACTTCCAGTTGACACTGGTGACGAAGAGATCCACTTGTGGGGTTCCCCAAAAGGCGAAGATCTCCAACAGAACTTCCCGAGCCAGCTCCCACTCGTGAGAGACCGTGTTCTGCCTGCTCAGAGCGTCCGCTGCATTTTCATCTCTGGCCAGAGGAACTGCCGAGATTGAAATGTCCTGCTGGATGGCCCAGAACCAGAGCTGCATCGCCTCCCTGCACAACGGGAGTGACCCTGTCCCCCCCCTTTTTTGTTCAGGTAGTGCATGGCCACTGTATTGTCTGTCATAATCAGGACATTCTTCCCCCGCACAGACGGCACGCAGCTCTAACAGATTGATGTTGAGTTTGGACTCCGACGGAGACAAACAGCTGCTGGCTGTCGACTTGTTGGCATGAGCTCCCCAACCCTTGAGGGATGCGTCCGTCACGATCGTCACCTCCGGCCAAGGTTGCCAAAACGGAGCTCCCTTCATCAGATTGCCTTCGACAGCCCACCACAGAATATCCTGTGCGACCAAGGGTGGTATCTGAACGGGATCCGACATCCTGCCAGAGAACTGCGACCACTGCATCTTGAGAGCCCACTGCAGAGATCTCATCAGCAGCCTGGCCTCTGGCACCAGGAAAATGCAGGATGCCATGAGGCTGAGCAACCTCAAGAACTCGAATGCCAGGAGACTCTGGGCACGTTGAAATGTGTCCACCATCTGCAGAATGTGATGAGCCGTCACCTGGGGAGGCAAACACTGCCTCAGGGATGTGTCGAGCACTGCTCCGATGTATTGGAGCCGCTGGGTAGGTGTCAATTGGGACTTCTTTAAATTGAGGGAAAAGCCCAGCTTGTGAAGGGAGTGGCAGGTGACTGATAGATCTAAGGCTTGCTCGGGAGAGCGCGCCCTGATCAACCCATCGTCCAGGTAGGGGCAGACGTGAATCTCCCCTTTCCTGAGATACGCTGCCACCTCTACCACCACCATCAGCATCAGCTTGGTGAAGCCCCTCGGGCAGAGGTCAATCCGAACGGCAGGACCCGAAACTGAAAATGCGAGTCGCCAACCGCGAATCTCAGGTACTTCCTGTGCTCGGGATGAATCGGCACATGAAAGTAAGCATCCTTGAGGTCAAGAGACACCAATCAATCCTGAAGTTGAAGGGCCTGGAGGACTTGAGAAAGAGTCACCATCTTGAACTTGTCCTTCCTGAGGAGCTTGTTCAGCCAACTTAAGTCCATGATGGGTCTCAATCCCCGGTCTTTTTTCGGGATCAATAAATAAGAGGAATACCATCCCTTGTTCCTCTCCACTACAGGCACCAGTTCTATGGCGCCTTTCTCCAGCAAGGATAGGATTTCCTGCGCAAGGAGCGGATCCGGACGCTTCAAAGAGCTTCCCCGTGGATTGTCGTGCGGCCTCTGCCGGAAGGGATGACAGTAGCCGTGGGTTATGATCTCCAGAACCCACACATCTGACGGAATGGCTTGCCGTTCTCCAAGATGCTGCGCAAGTCTGCCCCCAACCAGCGAACCATGGGACATGGCCTCATGACTGAGCGGACTTGGCTGCGGCACTGCCCGAGGGCAAAGAGGCAACTGCCTGAGCGGCTTTGGCACCTCGAGTACCTTGCTTTCCACCTCTGGTACTCCTACGGTGGCCCCTTTGACTGGCAGCTCCTCTCGATCTACCAAAGGAAGAGTAGTACCGAAAGGAACCTCCTCTCCATTGCTGTCCCCTAGGACGAAAACGCGGAGGTTGACGTACTGCAGCACTCAGACTTCGCTGCAGCTTTGGAGGTCTGCAACCTCTCAAGGCTCTCGTCAGCCTTGCTGCCAAACAGATGGAAACCATCAAAGGGCATGTTGAGAAGCCAGGATTGCACATCAGGAGCAAACCCTAACTTCCGCAAACAAGCAAACCTGCGTATCACGGTGCTCGCAGCCATGGACCGGCGGCTGACACAGTCTGCCGTGTCCAAACCGGACTGAACGGATTCACACATGGCATCCTTGCTGTCTTGCACGAGAGCTAGAAAACCATCCCGTTCCTCCCCTTCGGGAATATGCTCAGCCGCCAAAGATGCACAATTCCACAGCGTGTGAGTGAATCTAGCCAAGGCACAAACTGAGTTGGCTGCCTTCAAAGCCATACCCCCAGATGAAAGTACCTTCTTCGCCCAACCATCAAAGCGCTTATCGTCCCTATCAGGAGGGATGGTAGGTAGGGTACGCATCCTGCTTCACGGGGCCGTAGCCACCTGCACCGCCAAACTCTCCAGAGTAGGGTGCGTCAACAAGTAGCAGGGGTCACTACTGGCTGGGCGATATTTTTTCGGAAGCGACTTATTCACTGCCGGGAGACTCTTCGGAGCAGTCTAAGCCGCCACCACCCTTCTTTGCAAAGCCATGTGAAATGGCAACACCAGGTCAGTGGGTAGACCTTGGTCCAGGATGTCTGTCAGATCATCCTGATCAAAATCAACAGGTGGAGCAGACCACCCCAAGTATTCAGTCACGCTTGACAAGAGACGCCTATAGGAGGATTCGGCATGCGTCCCAGGCCTGCCAAAATCCACCCCGGAGAGGTGTCAAGACCACTGGCGTCATGCAAGGACTGGCGGAGTTCCTCCCTCTGACTGTGCCCAGACAAAAGGTCATCAGGGACATCAGGAGGCACAACCATCTCCTCATCAGACCCTTCCTCCACCAAATATAACCCAAAGGTTGGAACAAATCCAATCTGGGAGGAGGAACAGAGTAGGGCTCAAAAACAAGCCTCACAGACTTACTGGGAGCCTTCCTCTGAGTTTTCACAGCCCTCCGGGGCACCTTCGGCAAATCCTCCACAAACGAAGGAGCCGAGGGAATCGGCGTCGACCGAGGCGCCGACAGCGTCGACAACTTCTTCGAGGGCGGAGCCTCGAGAGCTTCCTTCGACGGACACGGCGCTGATGGCCTCGAAGCCTTCTTCGAAGGCTTCAGAGGTTTCGACGGTCTCGATGGCGTCGAGGACCGGGACATGGACCTGGCATGGCTTTGGCGATCTTCCTTGTCCGAGCGGGACCACGACGGCTCCCGATGATCGCGCCGACCTCCCGAGCCTGAAGGCGTGCGAGTGGTGGACCAAGCCCGTTCCCTGCCGGCTTCTTTCAAAGGCGCGGATGGAACGGTGCCTTGCGATTTGAAAATAGCCGCCATCTGCTTGCGGAATGCATTCCATTCAGCCGGCGACGAAGACTTGGTGGGGCAAGTCAACCGTCTGGCGGAGTCCTCCTCCTCCTCCGACGGGGAAGGCGACCGGTGACAGCGCTTCCTAGAATGCCTCGATGAGGCAGAGGAATGACGGGACCCACTCCTAGACCAAGACCCCCTGGATTTTTGCTGACGCAGAGAGTCGCCCCTCGAGTCATCGGTCGAAATCCCAGCAGCGGACTTCGATTTATGGGGCTTAGACAACCTACCTATCTTTAATTTCTTCTTACATTCCCATAGGCCTTAGACGTTAGGGACTGGCAATCATCGCAGTCGTCGGTGGCGTGGCTTTCGCCGAGGCACCAGTGGCAGATGTCGTGCAGTTCCGTGATGGACACCTTCGAACCGCAGTCCCGGCATTTTTTTTAAAGCCCGACTTCGGGGTAGTAGAAGACGAGATTCCGAAGTAAACACGTTTGCAGAAAAAAATGGAACTGAGGCTACGGGCGCTGTGCGTCCTATATGTAACATCCAGTGATGTCGACCCTCGAGGGACAACGTATCGACGTCATCGACGCAGGACGCCCTCAGCCGAAAATTTTCCAATGCAGCACAGCTGTGGACATTACCTGTCATAGATGTGGAATATGTCGGAGGACACAATCCCCTCGAAAAGGTTTTGTTCTTAACATTTCAGGACTTTGTAAATTCACAGTGCTTCATTAGATTAACTGAATTTTAGCGCCAAGCAACATTTATAGTGTTGATTGTGTTATGTACAGGCATTTTGAAGTTTCAGCAGCAAGTAAATGTCATTACAGGCATTTTGAAGTTTCAGCAGCTAGTAAATGTCATTTTTTAGGCAAATTCTGGAATTTCACTTGCAAAGCGCGGCTTCTCCCTCTGTACTCCATGTTTACTTGTCATGGAGCCCACTGGCACTTTAACTGCAGCGTGCGCCCTGTTCCACCACACATGCACCATGGGTGGCAGGTTGTGCAGCCATCTTTTTGTGTGTTGAAAAAACGCTGTTTTGGAGGTTTTGGCACACACAAGGGTTTTGCCGCCATTTTGATGTTTCTCGTACCATAGATAGAGTGAGGCCGCATAGCAGAGTCGGTCAATACATCCCACATGACCAAGGACTATGAGTGCTCTAGGACACTCCAGTAAGTAACTTTAATTACTCGCACGTCCCGTCCCCTTTCCTCCATTCTTGTGGATGATTCCACCAAACAAAACCATAGGGTGGAGCTGTGACACCTGCATCATATTTAAGCTGAAGCAAAAAGGTTCTTCAGAACCGCCTGAGCAACTCTGCATCTCGCCTGGATCTGGTATTCAGGGAGCAGTACTTAGAGACTGCTGACGCAGTGGGTCAATTAGCCACCCTGCTAATGACATCCCAAAAAGCAGGTCTCTGAAACGCGTGGCCTTAGCTGCGACTGCATGTGTGTGAATCGCTGCAAGAACTGATTTGTGCAGGGCCATATATGCCTCTGAAATGGCCTGAACCATCCAACGGGCTATAGACGCTTTGGAAGCCTGGTTGCCGAGAGACGTGCCCCCAAAGGTCATGAACGCCTCAGACTTCCTCAAGGATTTCTTCTGAGGAAGAAAGAACGTGGATGACTCTCTTAAGGTCCAGGGACTGCAAGGCCCTTTCGGCCTCCGACTGCGGGTTCGGAAAGAAACCCCGGCAGATTTCCTGATTCGAATGGAATGAAGATACCACCTTGGGCAAGAGGTTTGGATGAGTGCGCAAGATGACCATGTCGTTATGAAACGTGGTGATGGGCTCGCACAATAACAAAGCCTGCAGCTCGCTGACCATGTGTGCCAAAGTGACCACCAATAATACTGTCTTCATTGTCACCAGCCGGATGTCGTGCGGAAATAGCCAGCACGTTGTCCAGAGAGCAGGTGAGGGGACCCTTGTCGCAAGTCCAGTGGCAAAATCTAGTTCACTCACTCTTGTACTGAGATCAGGTTGACTGCCTTCTGGCCTCCTGTATGATGTAACCATTCTCCTCTGAAAACTGAGCGTGGTGCAGTCTCAGCTGGTCAGGAACCAGGCCGCTAGGGCCAGCCTGGCTGGGTCTGGTGCTCTACTGCCATGCCCTGTTGCATCAGGAAGCCGCTGCTGGGGATCGCAAGATGGATGGGCCCTTGGGAGCACAATTGCAGCAGATCCGAGAACCAAGCACTCCACGGCCAGGGAGGGTCAATCAGGATGAGGCTGCAGCCCAGCGACGCCCGGAACTTGCAGAGGGTCTGCTGGAGCAACGCAGGAGGAGCAAATGCATAGTTCCTGCAGCTGTGCCAACAGAGCTGGAAGGCGCTCTCCAGAGACCCCTGACCCAGTCCTGCCCACAAAGCAGACCAGGGGCACTTGGAATTCAGAGGAGATGCAATTAAGTCCAGATTCGAAAATCTCCAAACCCTGGAACAGGGGCAACAAACAATGGATGTACAACACCCATTCGTAAGTGTTCAACCCCAAGCGTCTGAGCTGGTCCCCTTCCGCATTGCTGTCCACCGCGAGACGACTGTGGAAATCCATATCCCCTCTGACAGGGTCCATTCCCAGATTGCGACCACCTCCATCAATGGTGTGGGGGGGAGGGCGGACACGGGTACAACCCTGCTTGTTCAAGTAAAACATTGCCATGGAGCTGTCGGTTCTGACCAGAACCGCCTTGCCCTTGACAAGTGGCAGAAAAGCCTTGAGAGCAGATTGATATGCAGGAGGGCTTCTGCCCTTGACCATGCATCGAATGGCCCTCCAGAGTAACCACCCACGTCCGAAAGTGAGTAATCAGTCGTCACCACCACAGTGGGCTACAGCAGGGTAAAGGGGGCTCCCACTACCACATTGCAGTCCATCAGCCAACATCGAAGATCCGGGAGGAGGTACAGGGAAATTGGAATCCTGTCAGACTGCGATCCCATTTCCTGCTCCCAATTGGCCACAAGGTGGAGCTGGAGGCGCCTCATCTTGATGCGGGCGTGCCACACTGTGAGCATGCAAGACTCAAACAGTCCCAGAAGGTGCTGGAACCACCATGCAGAGGTCGCCGAATTGGCCAGAAACTGCCCCTTCGCTTTGCAGAGGGAGAAGAGCCTCTCAGACGCTGGGAAACCCCATTATGCAGCTGTGTCCCAGTGCACTCCAAGGAACACCAGGTCCTGTGCAGGAGTCAGCCTGCGACTTGTGCTGGTTGAGGGAAAACACCAGTTAATGAAGAACGTCCACCAGCCGTTGGCAGGAGTGCACCACCCCCTCGGGCGAGTTGGTCCTCACCAGCCAGTCATCCAAAAAAGGGTATAAGTGATGGCCCTCCAGGCGGAGGAGACCCGCCACCGCAATAATCGGCTTCACGAACACATGAGGGGCCGAGTCGAGGCCGAAAGGCAGAACCTTGTACTGGAAATGGTACAACATAATCGTGCACTGCAGAGATATCCAATACAGCTGGTACATGGGGTCATGAAGATACGCATCCTTGAGGTCTAGGGAACACATCCAGTCCCCCGCACATAAAGAGTCGGCTATGTGCGCTGGAGTAATCATCTTGAAGCATTTGAACGGTTAAGATAGGGTGAGGAATGACAGGTCCAGGTTTACCCTCAGGCCAGCCTGGTTGGTTCATGGGTACTGTGAAAGTCCTGAAGTAGAAGCCATACCCCCTGTCTGACTGAGGAATCGGCTCCACCGCCTGCATCTACAAAATAGAGAAGATCTCACATAAAAGAGCCGGGGCCCCTATCTGAAGCAGAGGCAGAGAGGAAGGTAGAGGAAAAGGAAGAGGAAGACTGAAGCGTGTGGAGACTATAGAAAGGATCCAAGGACTCTTGAAACAATGCTTCCAACTGTCCTGAAAGAGTCAGCCAGCCCCCCTACAGGCGAGCTGTGTTCCCTGACTTTTACATCATTGCTTTTTGGTGTCTGAGGGGGGGTGCAGAATAAACCATGCAATGTCCTCTGCTGTTTCCTGCTGTGGTTGCGGGGGGACCTGTCTGGTCTCTGCATACCACGGTCCGGAACCCCTTGAAACCCCTGAAAGTGTGGGGTCAGTCCTGCCCTGGGACTCATGGAAGCACTTCTGCACTGGTTTAGTCAGGTTGGCCAAGGACTTTGCGACCTGCATAGAGCTCTTCTTTTTAGTCAGCTCATCATCAGTGGATGAATGAAGAAAATCTGACCCCTCAAAAGGAAGATCCAGGATCCTCTCCTGCACATCAGCGGAAAATTTAGTGGCATTCATCCATGCAGACCTGCCTCATCTCGACCCCCAGGCACATCCCCCTGCTGGCTGTGTCAATGTGGGAGAATGAAGACCACATGAGTTCCTGCATAACTGCCCAGGCCGCTGCCAGGCCGGCCTTGAAGGAAGCCTGTTTCTCCTGAGGGAGGTCTGGCAGGAACTCCCAGATCTCTGGACACAGCTTCTGGTTTGCCGCGGCTAGGAGGGCATCTGTATTGGTCTGCCACAAATGAAGCCGGAGATGAGGTAGCAACGCTTGCCAAAAGGCTCAAGGAACATGTCCTCGTTGGAAAGACAATGGAGGCTACCCCTGCTGAGGAAGACGAAGAAGATTGTTTGGAATATAAGGAAGCCGCTGTGATCACTGAAGAGAGGCTGGGGGTGGGAGGCCAGGAGGATCAGCTCCCCCATCCATTAGCCTGAACCGGCTGTCCAACTTCTTGTCCATCAGACCTTTCTCGCACCTGGCAGGACATCCTTCTGGAGGGGAATGCCCAAACGGCTCGCAGCCTGCTTGCCAGAGCCTCGGCCAACACCCCGGACTCCTGGGGGGGGGGGGGGCGCCTGCTCTGGCTGGGGGACAATCAAGAACTCTGCAAGGCCCTCATGAAACGCCTTCACTGATACGAAGGTTCTTTGTCCTGGGTGCCCCATTTTTTCCAGACGGAGGAGCGTCTGGGTCCTGGGATGCAGGGGCCAGAGGGGGTCCCCCACCACTGATCCGGACCCGAAGATAGCTGTGGATCCATAGGTGAATATGTGGGAGGCTGTGGTGGTATAGGAGGAGGGAGGGCTCTGAAGTACTGACAGGGTTTGTACCAGAGGCAGAACGGGCTGCAGCACTGACACCGCCGGAGGAACCAGAGGAGGGCCCAGGGGCAGAGTCCTAGGAGGCACGACCTGTGGGATCACTTCCTGGACAATGCCCTTGAGGAGCCCTGTCATCTGTGGGGAGCGCATGAGGAGGAAGTGCTCAAGGAAGCAGTCAGCTGCACTGGGCCTCCTTTCGTGATCGAAGCATCTAGAAGTCTGAGGCGTGTAGCCATAAGGCTGCGAGGGGTAGATGTAAACTTGCAGAGACCATCCGCCTGTACCATAAGATCCACTGCTGCTTCCAGAGGGAGGGGGGACTGGAACCTACATGCAGTGCCCACTCTATGTGCGAAGGACCTGGGAGAGAGCCGGAATCCAAATCCTGGCCGCCGGCCTTGCAGGATCTGCTGCATGTCTGTCTGCCATCATTGGGCCTGGTGCCACACCAAGGGAGGGAGGACACACCCCGCGCCACGTGCTGGTTCAGACATTAAAGGGACCCCAGGTCCTGAGACAAGAGCGTCGACCTCTTTGATAGCTCCGGTAGACTCTGAGCGCTCAGTCGGCAGGCCAGTAGATGGATCGCCCTGCACGACCACCTTGGAGGTGGCCCTGGTAGGCTAGGTGCCCTCAGCTATGGAGCTGCCAGTCGTTTTGGATCATGCTATGAACTGACTCTTGGGAGGTAGAACACGACAATCCTTTGCCCGCCGGGGCAGAAGATGACGAACTGGATCGTCCCTCTGAGGACCGCCCGGAAGAGCCCCAGGGCCCCTTGGCTTAGCAGCCGTAGCCTTAATGGCCTTCGGTCTGCCAGATTTAGAATTCAAGGTCCCCTTCCCAGTGGAAACCCCCAGGAAGGAGTCTCTGTGCTGAGAACGATCTCCCTCCAGCAGGAAAGACGATTCTGCAAGGCCTGGTGACTAAGAGCGATACAAGTTGCGAACGCATCCCAGCGGTGGTCGGGCCCCAGGCACTCAAAACAGAGCCAATGGGGGTCCGAGCTGGGAACGAGCAATGGCAGGATGCGCATCTCATGAAGCCACCTGCATCAGACATGTGCTGGGGAAGGCAAGGCACCGAAGGGGGGTGAAGATTTTTTTGTTTTTTAAACAGTGAGCACGCAGAAAGCTGAAAAAGTCTCTGCACCTAGCTGCCAGGTCCGACACCGTCCATGTGGAAAAAGGGACTGGGGTGAGGTGCCGGGTGCAGTGTCTCGGGGGCGCTCCCACACCCGGGGCACGCTGTACTAAATTTAAAGGGGAAGCCCAATTGTTTCACCGAGAAAGGTTCCAGGACTGTCACCATGTTGGGGGACACCCACAAGGATGGAGGAAATGTTTTAATATCTGTACTGGTCTACTGAAAGATATGGAAAAGTAAATTTCTTCCTGATGAATTATGTTGCGGTTGTAGGAAGGAAGAGGGATCCATAATAAACATGTTCTGCTACTGTGAGAAAGTCAGATTGGAAAGAAATCCTACACAAATAAATGTGGCCAGACTTTCCATTCCCCAGAGAGCTGATTCCATGCATACTTGGTTTGTTGTCAAAGCTACATGATTTGACTGAAACAAGGAAATAATTGACAGAGCCAATATAATGGCAAAAAAGCAGCTACTGTGTTTGGGAAAAAGTAAGGCTGAACCATTGCATGAAGATTAGTTGCATAGCCTAGTGTTACTCTCGGAAAAACAATGTTTTCTATCAAAAGCGAGATGCAATGGAGGAATACAAAGAGATGTAGAATTAATTTTACGAACATTATGGTTGAAGAGTATAAAGAATTGAGATTGTTTATGAATGGATAGGTGAATAGCCTTTACCTCGTCCCCTTTGTTTCCTTCACTTCTTTCTCTCCTCCCCTTTAATTTTTCTGTATATTAAAAGTTGAAGAGAATTTTACTGGGGGGAAAAAAAGGAATGCTGCACGAAATAACTGCTTCCATACATGGCAGAAAACGTTACTCACCACAGTGACCAACGTACTCCTAATCGATGGACCCCTTTTCTACAAACTTGTGAGGGATATTCCGTCCTTCAGGGCGGTAGACCCTTTTGGTAGCATCAAAAAATGATTGGTTTATATTTACGTGGGGCCCACAAACGTATGGCTCTTGCCCCGCCTACCTGAGCCTCGCCCAGCCCATCTCCCTTAAGTCTTACAGACCTTTTTTCGATCGGCAAGTACGGCAGATATTAGGAACTAAATAGAACTTTTTATAGTGCACAGCGAGAGTACGAAGCAAAGGTGGGAGAGAACTTAATCATTTAATTCCAATTCGTGGTTTGCCGAGGACCTGGGGCTGAGGGCATCAGCAGCTGTTTTCCTGGCCAGTAATTAATGAGCACTTCAAGCCATATTCCTTTCTGCACAGCCCATTGCCATATCTGTAAGGATAGCTCAAGTATGGGAAGGCACCTGCCACCCTAACCCCCCCCCTGCAGATTTACATAAAATATCAAGACAGAATTGTCTGTCCTCATGCAAACTGTTGGTGATTCTGGACGAACGCTTTCAGGGGCATAAAAATGGCTAGCAATTCGAGGTAATTGGTATAGTGTTCCCCGTCTGCCCGAGACCAAAGGTCAAACACCTCCAGGTGACAACATAGCCATGCCAGCCTACGAGGAGAAATCAGTTAACGTCACATGAGGAGACCATCCTCTAGAGGGAACCCCTTTTCCGAACAGAGTAGTCCGCTGACCATTTGAGGTATGGAATCATATCCAGAGTCACCCAAATCAACAGAGTCTGGATCGGCAGTATCGGCTCTCCGTTCTCACCAAGAAGAGAGCCCTTATCCAAGCCCGCATCTCTGCGGCATCTAACAACTCCGCCGAACTCTTTAAAATCTGCAAGGAGCTGGCCAACCCTGTTGCAGTCTCTACCTCTCCTGTCCCCTCCCAGGCCCTCTGCACTGCATTGGCCTCTCACTTCATCTCTAAAACTCAGGACATCCTGTCCTCGCTCTCCTCCTTTCACCTCCCTCCCTCCCTTCCCGGCTCTTCCTCTGGCCCTTCTGCAGTCACCCCTCCTCACTCTTTCTCTGCCTTTCCACTTTTCTCTGCTGACGAGGTTTCCAGACAAGTCCGATCTATGAAAGTCTCGTCTAAACAGGTTCACCCCTGTTCCTCCAAAACTATCAAGGACCACATCGACTCCCTGGCTCCTGCCCTGGCTGACTTTTGCAACCACTCCTTCGCCTCTGGAGTCTTCCCTTCCCCCCTCAAGCACTCCCTTGTGCACCCTCTTCTCAAGAAACCCTCTTCCGACCCCTCCTGCCCGGCTAACTATCGCCCTATCTCCATCACTCCCTTCCTGGGCAAGCTCCTGGAGAAACTGGCCATCTCCCAGCTTAACCTCCATGCTGAATCTGTTGGTAGTCTTCATGACCATCAATCTGGTTTCAGAGCTGCCAGAAGCACGGAAACTGCTCTCCTGAACATCCGTGAAGACCTGCTCTTGAACCTCGATTCCAACACTCCGTGTGTTCTCATTCTGCTCGATCTCTCCTCTGCCTTTGACGCTCAACCGTCTCCGTGAAAACCTGGGTATCACTGGTCAGGCTCTGGCGTGGCTGACCTCTTTCCTTTCAAATCGACCCTCCCAGGTCCAACTGGGGTCCTTCCTCTCCGACATCTTTTTCTCCACCTGTGGTGTCCCCCAGGGATCTAATCTCTCTCCCTGGCTGTTCAACCAGTATCTGGCACTCCTTGCCCACCGCATCGCCGCTCTCTGCCCTAATTTCCAGTGCTATGCGGACGATACGCAGCTCATTTTCAGGCTACCCTCAGCCTCCCCCTCTCCTTCCCTCATCTCTGACTGTCTGTCTGCTATCCAGGAATGGTGTGCCGCCAATGACCTCTGCCTTAATGCCAGTAAGACTGAGATTCTACTCATCGGTACACCCACTCCCTCCTTCCCTGCAGCTCTCTGGCCTGCCTCCCTTGGCCCCCTCTCTGCTCCTACCTGCAATGCAAAAAACCTTGGGGTCATCTTCGACTCCACACTCTCCTTCTCTCCTCATATTTCTGACGTCGCTAAGAAGTCACACTACCAGCTGCACCTCCTCAGAGGTATTCTTCCCTTCCTCTCCTTCCCCCAGAAGCTCACTGTCTCCCGAGCCCTGGTTCTCTCGAAGCTGGATTACTGTAACAGCCTCTACCTTAATCTGCCTGCCTCCACTCTCCGCAACTCATACAGAACAGAACTGCGAGACTTGTTCTTGGCCTCAAGCCCAGGGACCGTATCTCTCCAGGACTGAAATCTCTACACTGGCTCCCAGTGGCTGCGAGGATAAAGTTCAAAACCCTCTGCATTGTCCACAAGGCCTTCTGGGGCCTTGGTCCTAAATACCTTCAACTCTCTCTTCCCAAATATCTTCCTTCCCGAGCCCTTCGCTCATCCGCCTCCAACTCCCTCAGGGTCAGCCGCTTCTCGAAGCAACGAGCTGGGGGTAGATCTCTCTCCGCGGCAGGGGCCTCCCTCTGGAACAGCCTTCCTGCCTCCCTGAAACTTGAGGAGAACCATCTCCGGTTCCGGAAGCACCTCAAAACCTTCCTCTTTGCCTCTGCTTTCTCTCTCCCTCTCCCCTGCTGAACAGCTAATATTCTTCACTGAAACTGCACTGATTCTGCAACTGGACCACTCTTAACAGCCTCGGTCCTGGGCCGAGCCACTCTCCACTTGCACTGATGCCCTGGAACCCCTCTGCACTGCGGGACTGTCTCTGTATCCCTACAGCCCCCCCCCCCTTTTCCAGCACTTGTTCTGCACTTACCTTGCACTTGCCACCAGCTGGCCTTATTTATTTATTACTTACGCCACTTACCTTGTACTGCACTCCCCCCTCCCCTTCCCCTTGCACTTTTCCCCCTCCCCCACCCCTGCACTTGCGCGATCTGAATGTCACCTGGCCTAGTAGGATCGTTGTCTGTCTCCCCTTGTTTCCTCCCCTCCCTGCCTCGTCGCGCCTTGAAACACCTGTGTATAGGCGCGTTACAAATGCAATATCATATCATATATCATATCTGTTGCCTGAAACTAGGTCTGTATCGGTGCTAACTGTGTACACCTCATTTTTAACCTCGGCAAGGTAAGAGCTAGGACAGGAAGCCAGAAGCCCAGAAGTCTCTGGAACCACCATGCTGACATACAAGTGGACTTCAGAAAAGTGGTAAATGTATGGTTTAAATCCCTTATTCTGTCTTCCGTTACGAAGACTCAGCCATTGTTGTGTTCCAGCAGAAACCTAAGAAAATCAGGTCTCGAGAGTCTGTCATTGAAGACTTCTTCCAGTTTACTGATAACCCCACTTTGAACAGAAGCTGAAATAACATTTGTATCGGGGAGGCTACATTTTGGGGGCAACAACATCTGAGGAGACAGTTGTCCAAATAAGGATAGACATGGACTCCTCGAAGCCTAAGAAATGGTGCCATCACTGCCATAATCTTGGCAAAGACTAAGCACCAAGCTGAGCCCAAAGGGAAGCACTCTGTACTGGAAATGGTTGCCCCTTTACTGAAAAACAAAAGGCATTTGTGGTGCCGAGGCCATATCTGTATGTAAAAGGTATGCATTGTGAAAATCCACTATATGCAGCCAGAGACAGAGCAGAACTGTGCCTGCTCGATAATCTTGAATCTTTCCTGGGGAACGTGGAGATTGAATTCTGACCAGTCTAAAATAGTGCATAGGCCCGCCTGGTTGGATTTCGGCACTGTAAATATGGAGTAGAAGCACCCCACCCTCTTTCGCCGGAAGGACTTGTTCTATTGCCCTTATGACCAATAGTTTATGAAGGGGATGGGGATGGGAAAGGGTAACGGAACCCCGAGCGGGTTAGCAAGAGGACCCAAAGATCCTTCGTGATGGTCCACCAAGCCTCTAGATGTGGAGAAATGCAACCCTCTACCAGAGTCGTGTGGGGCCATTCCAAACCATCCTTTGGGGTTTTGGTCCAAAGAGGACGTATTTTTCTGTGAAGTGAAGGGCGTTGACTGAGAAACAATCCAGAGCACTCGTTCTTTGTTGTTTACGGTGAGGGCCACAAGTGGAGCAGTCTGGCTGAAGCGACTTCCGGTCTTGAAACCCATGAAAACCTGACATGGATCTGCAATGACAATCAGACTTTTGGGGGGAAGAGGATTTCGCTGCTGGAGCTTTTGTGAAAATGGACAGCGATTTTGCTGCCAAAGTACTGGCCTTGGTTTTTGTCCAACTCATCATCGGTAGAGCTGTGGAAGACCTCTATACCCTAACAGGGGAGGTCCAATATCTTCTGTTGGACCGCCTTCATGAACTTGGTTGCATGGAGCCACACTTGGTGTGTGACATTAACGCCAATTATAAGACGCACTGAAATATCGAGATATCGATATGATGTGCCGCTGCTTTTGTAACATGCGGAATGCCACAATGTAACCCAGTAGGGAGGCAGGTCTGAACAACTCGGAAAAACATTTGACATCATCATACACGTTATGTCTACTTTAAAACCTCTCCTGGTGACATCTACTTCAATGCTCAAGGAGGCTCGCAGTTGTGGATTGACATTTTGAACTGGAAGTACATTTCTCACATGAAGGCTGAAAGTACCAAGGTTGTAAACTTCCATCTCAACTCTTTAGGGGAGCCTCGATTGTTGATAAATGGCATCACCATCCACTGGCATCCCTTGTTTACACAGACTCCCTGATCCGTGTGCAGAGAGAGCTGTCCTCCTGGATGCAAAATGGTCCTTCTGGCGAAAAAGCCGAGCGGTTGCTACAACTGCGCCGTCTGTACAGAAGGAGAGATTCCCAACACAATGGATCACCTAGTTCTACTGGTCCTTCTTTTGACATTTCCTGTGGCGCCTCAGTGGAGGGAGTGCAGGGTGTTTTCATTGCCTGGGTGCCTGTGAGATGCTTTAGAACAACATGAAGAGCTAAAGTGTTTATGTGACAGTGTGCCATCCCACCAGCACAACGTTTTAACTTGCTCTGAAGAAGGCTGGGTGTTTTAAAGAAAATTACCCACACCGTTGGCCGAAACTTGAGTAGGGAGTTCAAAATATGTCTGTGATTGAATAATTTTGGTAGTGTTTTCATCATGTTTAATGTTGGTGTCAATTCAGTTTAACACCACGTGTTACAGAGTAGTGGTGCATGGTGGAAAAAAGGCTAGCATAAGCCAGATATATTCTCTCTGGCATTTTTTATGTTTACAGTCTATGATGCACATGCACTTTACCTTGGATATTGTCTGTGATGTGATGGGATTTGGGTATTACAGAATGTGTGGTGGATGGTTTTGTAGGTACAAGGGATGTACCCCTGATCTTTACATGTATATCGTCAGTAGTTTACGTATGTAGTGTACTTTTGCATCCTTGCACTTGCCTTTTGCACAATGTTTAAATATATGGCTATGTATCCATTTTGTATTAATTTTGTACCATGTTGCACATTTCCAGAAATGTTGATTAATATGAAATAATATGAAATAAAACATTGGTTCATGTCAGTGGCCATCCAATTCATTGAACTGGTGGTCTACCGCATATAAAAGCAGCATTATTTCGAATTTTTCTTGGGACCCCTTGTTATTTGATGCGATTCCCAATGAGCCTATAGTTTAAAATTACGAGTGTAGGACAACATCATATTTGTGTGTTTCTGTGGCTTCTAATAGTTCTTGAACCAGCACCTTGGCATCTGCAAGACCAGTCTTGAAATGGTCAAGTTTGTCTTAGGAGCAAACTGTTTGAAATCCGAGAGCTCCTTCCAGAATTTTAGGTTGGCCGGAGCCAGAACCACTTCAGCATTTGCTTGACTGAGTTGGAGGGCTGTGTTTGCAAACGCTTACTTCCCCACACCCTCAAACATTTTATTTTCCTTTGACAAAACATATGATGCCAACGAGGAAGATGCCAAAGACTTTGTAGCCGCTGCCACCACCATATTACTTTTTGAAGTAATAGGCCTTAACGATGTTGCGTGGAAATGACAATTTCTATGTACCCCTTTATTTGCAATGTAGTACAACACTTAATTTCCCCACTGTAGTCAATGCATTGCACAACTTCATTTGACTTTCATGTTTCCTGCTTTGCGGCTCCAGCTTCCCCTGAAAAGCGGCCAAAACAGCACTTTTCTTTCCCTTCCAACATATGCTTGCTGTATATTTCTATTAAGTGCCCTGTGTGTGTATTTTGTCCTGTATTCACTGTGCTTTGTCCACACATTGACTGATCACTATATTTTGTACTTGATTCTGGCACACTGGACAGTACCCGCCAACTCCCATCATCAAAAAACCTGTTCTGCCACCTAGGGCTGAATCTTTACTCTTTTACTCTGCTCTCCTGAGACCCAGCGACAGTCTGCGGGGTGGCTTGGGCAGGCCCACCCTGTAATTATCCTGAGTCACCAAGCTAGCCCCCGCTCTGGGAACATCCTCCATTCCCTATTCCACCAAATAACCTCCCCTTTGTGCACAACTGCCATCCACAGTATGCTACAATTAACATCTGGGCTTAACTCTCCATACCTGGGAATCACACATGTCCTAGCAACAGCCAAACAGACACTTGCCTGGTGAGGGGGCTTGCCCTGGCCTAGAAGTGACTCTCAACACTTACCCAAACAAACACTTGCCTGAGTGGGAGACCGCCATGCAGTGGGAGGGAACAACAGCCTTATATAAGCCTGTGGTGAAAGGACTGGGGACTCTTTCCTTGGCTGCTGGCTGTGTGGTGTGCCAACGTGGGTTGGGGGCAGAGAATGCAGAAGCCCTTCTGGCAGGTACCCCCCCCCCCTATCTGGCCTTATCCTTCTCCCCTGGTTCCATTCCTCCCCAATCCTGCTCTATTTTCAAACCAGTGGGTCTGCTGGCCTCTGTCCCTTCTTCCCCTGCTTCACTACTGGCCGCGCAGCCTCTGCCACACCCCCTGCCTGCCTCCCAGTCCCTCTCCGTTTCTCTGTCTCCCTTGGTCTCTGCGCCTGCCCCTCTTTTTTCCCCACTCACCAGCTCTACCAGCCCCCTTCTCAAACCCTTCCCTTTATCCCTTGGTGCCCCCCCCCTGCATCCAAGGGTACTCCCCAGGCCCTGGGTTCCATGTCAGTGGGTGTGCCTAGCTAGTCCAGTGGGTATAATGTATGCTGCTGGCAATGTGTTTACTCCTCTTCCTGTAATAAATCTTCCTGGTTTCTACAAAGATTTTGGTGCCTTCATTGCGTTCACAATTTTCCATGTAACCTCTCTGTTACTGCCAGAGGGGGGTGGGGGGGGTCAGTTTGTCTGCGAACACAACGCACCCGCACCGGGTCTGTTGACTCCCTGATCTGAAACTGTGGCTCTGGCTGGAGTATCCCACAAGGCTTCCCCCATTTTGGCCTGCTTCCCACTTCCACAGCTGCGTTTTCAGAGTAATAGTCCCTGACAAAACTCCCATCTGTGAGGTAGAAGGTTCTGGAATTGGGATGTCCAACTAAGGCAGAATATTAACCACCCGGTCATGAAACGCCTAGAGTGACAAAGGTGGCTCCTCCTCTTCCTCGTGCACATTCGCCACACCCTTATCAGCTGGAATTTCAGCAGGAGGAGCCAGGTGCGGAGCATGTGGCATAGGCTCAGGCTCTTTTGGCTCAGGAGGTCGATCCACCGGTGGTGGAGGAGGAAGAGATGGAGGCGGAACTGGTCTGGCATCCAACCTGGACATAGTTGTAGGCACAGACAATGGCTTACATGGTGGACACCTGAGCCACCATTCTGAAACTGTATGTTAATGCGAGTCACAGATTAGTCAGAAGCCATGGTGGTTTTGGCCGTTATTTTAGCGTCTATCGATGGTTCCTTAGCTCTTTTTGAGGGATCCTCAGCAGAGCCGGTAGATGTGGGCTTTGGACAAACCTCCATCTGTTTTGCTCCCTCGGCCTGACCAGTGCAATGTTTAGCTCTTTTGAGGGGTATCTGAGAACTTAATCTGGTTTTATTAGCCCCGGTACAGAGATCCTCGGCCTTGCTGGTAGTTGTTTTAGCCCCTTTTTAGGAAACCTCTGGGTGTTCCCGGTATCTTTAGTACCCAAAGGGGGGGGGTATCTAGCTTAGTCCCGAAGTGGGGCACTGTGTTGGGCACCTCAGGGCGAGCTCTGGTGACGCTAGAGTCAGGACTCCTCCTTCCTGAATTGGCTGACCCTGGAAAGGTGTCGCCTGGACGGAGTGTTCACAGGGTGACTTCTTTTTTCCTTCCTGAATTACCTTAGGTGAACTGGGGGAATGCTATGCAAGACCGCCTCCCACCTGACTAGTCGTCTTTCGAGTGCCCAGAGCGAGAGGGAATCACAATAAAAGCACATGTTCCACCAATGATCTGGGCCTAGACAATAGAGGCAAGAATTGTGAGGGTCTGCCGCAGCCACAGCGTATTGGCATCCACAGGAGAGACACAACACAAAGCCTTTACTGTCCAGCATAGGAGGAGGAAAAACCTTGCAGAAACATGGTAGCGTCTTCCTGCCTCCGTTCCGCGGTTAAGACAACAGATTGATGTTAAGAAAGCTTTTTAGGGACAGTGGGAAATGCCATGGCCTCCTAATGTTCATCTGGACTTGCGGAGACACAAGTGTTCGCCTTTAACAAGGAACAGGCTTAGAAATTGAGGGGAGCTATTTAGCTCCTGCTTGTAGCCTAGAAGAGTCAGGTTAGCTTGGCACCAACAGCTACCAGGAGCTACTTTTGGGCACCTCAGGCCAACTGATGCAAAACAAACACCTATGTGAATTTAACTCTGTGCATGTGGGGATAATCTATAAACATTCTAGGACACATATATACAACATTTAAAGCATAAGGTGTCATACATAATGGACATAATTATATTGTTGCATCTTATGTGGAAGTTATATTTGCCGAACGCTATGTACTAGATCCTAGCCCTGCCATGGTAGCTCCTGGTCACGGATTAATGCAAGATACCCAGGTGCGGCTTTTAGTTCCTGCTTATCCAATTTCAATGTTGATCCCTGAAGAAGTTCCTAAAATGCAGCGCTATATGCGGCCCAGGTTTCCATTGAGGACATGCTGTATCTAAAGTGCACGGACAGCACTTGTAGGTTGGTATGTCAGCATGGCACACATCAATGAACTCCCAGGATCTGTGAATAATATGGGTGTGCATTCAAAGCCAACCACAAGAATGAAAATGCCTCCTCACTATGTGGAAATTGCTGGAATTCCTAGGGTCAACACTAACCTTTAAAAGGTTGTAACATGTTAGTCGACCTTACACCATGAGATGAACAAAGCTTTGTCAGCTTTGTGACCTTTGTTTAGTCTTCGCTAAATTATTAGCAGCTTTACTGTGTCGATCTGCTTAAACTAAGCCCAATGCTGGATATAATTTGAAAGCTGTGCAAAGTTTTTTTCTTTTTTTTTTTTAAAGGGCACCCAGCTTGAGGGGAAACTTAAGTGATCGTATAAGATCACTTAACCTAATCTTATAATTGGGCCAAGCCCCTTCTGGCAGACGCAATAGAGGGCAGAAGTTCAAAATGCCTTCATCTCTTTACAACTGCGGGTCCTGTCGCCACAGAGAGATGTTTTGGTTACAAGTGAGAGGTAAACGCCTTTGATAGACCAGGGAGCCCTCATCACAGCGCAGAATGTGCACTGAATTAAAAAGGACCCACCCTGGTGCATCAGGGCACCCAGCCAGGGATGCTCCGATACAATCGCACCTTTAATAAGAGGAACATTGTCTGACAGACCCACTAGTCTTCAAACCTAAACAGGACGGAACTTTTAAATTGCCAGTCCCGAGTTTCGCTCAAAGGGCCCGAATGCCTGGAGTACAGAAGATTAAAATGTTCTGACCTTTTCCTATGCAGGTTTAAGAGCAGGACAAATAGAGCCGAGTTCTTCGTCAATATTTAACTTTTAGAATTCAGAAGGGTGCGTGAAGTATGTTAGATAAGACGCACGAGATTTGTACATGGCAGCTATGTTGCTGAATGACCCGAACACATGTAAGACAAGATTCACATGCAAGCTGAACGTTCTGGCAATGTAGTGTTAACAACCCATGAGCACTTCCTCGCAGACAGATACGATGTGTAGTGATGTCAACTAAAGGGAAGTATTTGCAAATTAATCCAAGATACATAGCTAAAGGGCTTATTGCACTAGACGAATTCCCAACTAACTGCGCAAAGCACGCAAACAACTTGGTCTCCGGATTTGCCCATTTGCCGTCGCCATAAGGTCATGACTCCCTTGAACCTGCCCCGTCGCTTTGTAGGTTAACTCGCTGTCTTCAATACCCATCGTACTGAATTGTTTGAAGGTGGAATATTGGGAACCAGGCCAATGTCAACCAAACTTGATCTCATTCAAATACTGCATCAAAGTAGGTGTGAACACGGGATGATTAAATGGTAGCCCCAGTATGCGTAGAGAGTTGGCGGGAGACGAGCAAACTAGTCTGGTAGATAAAAATGCAGACCCGACGAGGTGATGATAGTGTCTGGGCACACGTTGGGATAGGTGCAGAAACTGCACCGGGGATGGAGCGTGCATAACCAAATCTGCCGAGACCTGCAAGACTATTACTTGAAACGCAAAGCAGACCTGCACAGAGGGGCTGGTACCATCCCACTCGAAGCAGAGCAGCCATTTTATTTACCAGAATTGTTTTTCAGCAGTGGCCCTACCCAGATGGTCTCTGAGCACCTTACAACGTTGAAAATGTGTGCCGTCAAACAGAAGTAAGACAATGTTTTCAGAATAGGATCGAAAGGTTAAGTGGTAGAGGAGAAGATGGAGGGTGGGCTTATGTGTGAGGAAAGCACTTCTGGTTTGAGGCTCTTTCTAAAAGTGGTAATGGAGGATGCAGTCTGCATGTGAAGAGTATGGTGTTCCATGCCCTGGGTGCCCAATGGGTAAATGCTTGTTTTTATGTGCACGTTTGTAGAGCTGAATGTGTAGGAGATGCTGGTTGGCTTGTATGGGTGATGGCATCAAGTTTGTTGTCACGGTCAGATGGGATTTTGCAGTGGGCGGCTTTGAAAACAATGCAGAGTCCTTTGAAGGCAATTCTTTGGGGTAAGGAAAGCCGGGAGAACTGGGGTGATGTGTGAATGTTTGGGGAGGTGAATCTTGCTGCTGGGTTTTGTATGGCTTGTAGGGGCTAGGGTGCTGCTGGGGAGTCCAGCGATCAGAGTATTGCCGTAGTCCAGCTTGGAGGGGGCAAATGCATGGACTGCAGTACAGAAGTGATCGGGAGGAAATATAGTAGTAGATTACGTGCTTTGGTGACAGCAGCTATGTGATGTGTGAAGGAAAGGTGGAGGTCTGTGACGTAGCAAAGGTATTTGACAGGTGTGGAGAGTGATGTGCAGGTTGTCTGTGGTGAGTCCTTTGATCCAGGAGGCGAGTTTGAATCAGGGGATGGGTGGGGGGGGCAGATGAGGAGGTATTCAGTTTTGGAAGGGTTGAGCTTGAGGAAGCGGCTGGTGATGGTGAAGAGAGCTTTTGAGGATGTGGGGCTGTGAGGGGGATGAGTTTTGGAAGTATATTTTTGAGTCATCTGTGTAGAGCCGGGAAGATAGCACAGCGAGTAGAGCGCTCGCTTTGACATCCGTGCAGAGCTTGCTGACTCAGGTTTGAATCCTGGCACGGCCAAACACAGCCTTTCATCATTTCGAGGTCGATAAATGAGCACAACACACTGTGGGTAATGAGCAGCGCTCAGATACCTGAGGGTTTGTAGCGCTATATAAATGCAAATTAGTATTATTATTGGTGGAACTAGAGGTTGTGTTTCAGATAATGGACTGTCCAATGGATTCTACATATGGATTGAAGAGGAGTGGAAACAGAGGGGAGCCTTGCAGAGCCCTGCACTTGTCCGTGGGTGGGTCGGATGAAACAGCATGGAGACAAAACAAGTCCTCTCAGGAAGGCGGTGAACCAGTCGAGGACTGTGCCCAATAATTTTGTCCTGTTGAGTAGAATGGTGAGCTGGTGTCGAAGTCTGCAGGGATGTCGAGAAGTGGTGGGTGCCCTTTTTAGGATGTTTTGGAAGTCATGGAGGATGAGAGGCGTGCCGGTCTCGGTGCTGTTTCGAGGTCGAAAACCAAATTGGAAGGCTTTGTGGTTGTTGCAGTTGAGTAGTGACGAAGCATTCCATTATACTGATGGGGTATGGCAGGAAAGAGAGGGAGCAGTAATCTTCGGGGAGTACGACGTCAAGAGATGTTTTTTTGAGGGAAGATTTTTCCAGTTTTGGGCACACCGGGGATAGATAGTACCATGAGAGGAACAAGAGTTGATGTTGAGCCAAAGGGGAGCAAAGGTGTTGATGCAACTGGGTGTGGCTTGAGGTGGACATGCATCATCCAGGATGTATGCAGGGTTTGGTTTTGGTGGTAAGGGTCACAAGGGTGTCCGTGTCAATGTGCTGGAAACTGTCCCATGTGTTTGGAAAGTTTGTAAGTGATGAATGGGAGTAGGGCTTGCCTAATGATTATTTTGGAGGTGAAGTAGTCCCTGAGGGAGTTGCATAGCGTATTGGATGAGGGTATGAAATTTGTGGATGGTGGTTTGGAAAGGGATTTTACAATGTTCATGTCTGTATACTATTGGTTTGCAGATTGGAATAATTGGAGGGAATGGATGGCTTTGGCATGGCGTATAACTGTTTTTGTATTTGTTGCAGCAGCGTGTGAATGGTGTTCCTGGGTATGGGTTCTTTTGCCAGGCTCTTTATAGGTGGCTTTTCTGATTGATGGAGAGGAAGGAACTGTTGAAGCATGATTTACGGTGGTGGCTGCAGTGTTGGGAAATGAGGGAAATGCCAGTAGTAATTAATTTGTGACCGGATGGATTTCTGAAATCGGCATTGCACAGGAAGCCTATCAGCTGCTGGTCATCAAGGCTGCTTAATCCCACCCGTATCCTCGACATGTTTAAATGCCTGTTCTTGGGGCTCAACAATATGCAGGCAGGCTTCTAGTTTGTTTCAATGGGTCAAATCGGCTGCATCGAGATGGTTGGGGTCAGTGGTTCCCAGTGGATTGCAGGGATCGAGACAGTTGTGTCTGCTTGGGATGGACCAGCAATGCAGTGCGGTCCTGTAGCAGTGATCTGCTTCAATCGGATGAAGAAACCAGGCAGGTGAAGAGTCGAGTCAGCAATGAGGTGATGCAGTGCTTCATTGGTGATCAGTTCAAATACAGCTAGAGTACAGAGATGCAATGGCTCAAGTCAGCAGCTTGAACAATTAAATAAATGATGTGTGCCAAAGTCAGCTCTGGGTGCCTGCAGCAGCTCGAAAATAATCTTGAAATGGTTGAGACAGCATGAAAACTGATCAAAGTTGGAAAACGGGGTCTAGAGAAGTTTGTCTTTTGGGTGCTGTGGACCCAGTGTAGGGTCTCCTGGGGCAAAGTTAGTCATTCTGCACTTCCCAGCCTGCAAGGTTTGAGGGAGCACTTGCAGGCTTCTGTCAACTGCAGTGAACACGTTCTTGCCAGTGGTCTCAGCTTCAGAAGGGCCTTGTCCAACCAGAAGATGACTCCAAATGTTCTTCAATGATGGATATGGGAAAATGCTTGCCCTTTTCTTGAAGATGTCTTCACTTCTACGAAAGAGGGCTTTGGGGCACACTCTACATCCAACATTTACAAATGTTATCCTTCAGATGTTCAAGATGATTAAACATGCGTGGGTCTAATCCCCATAAAATAGGAAATCTGGTACAGCAGATTGGTCCTCGTTTGGTCTTTTGCAAAGGGTCCAATCCTGGCTGCTGTTTCTGAAACGTATGTCTGGTGATTTCATACCCAGAGTGCCTTGTCTGCAGGAATTGGGGAGGATGATACAGGCAGTTTGGGAGAGCTGGGAGAATTAAAGATGGGGGATCCATTCAATGTACTATCCTGAATATCCTAACCCCATCACCTTCTCGTGTCTGCCTACATAAAAGAGATTGTTAATTAACACCATGGAGTGAGTTTCCTTACAGATCCTGTCCTTTCTGAAGAACTGGACCTCTCCTTTGGCCCCCACGACTCCCCCGTGAGTAGTTCCTATCCTCAGGGAAGGTGCCAAAACGTTCCCAGGGAAGACTAAGGATTTTGCTGGGGTAGAGCTCAAATGTTCTGGTGAAAGTCATTCCCAGACAGTGAATACACAGGAGGCCCTGCCAGAAAGGTCTCTGTATACCAAGCTGACAAAGGACACCAAACGATTCTGGCCAGTATAACTAAGAATTCCACCTTGACACAACCAGACATGGCGTATATTTATATTGGTCAACTGACGGCAAGTTATAGGATCACACAATTATGATTTTAAAGGATCACTACTTTTTCCTCTTTCCACACCTCCCTCAAATCTCTCCTTCTCCATTCCCCACCATGACACCCCCCTCCTCTCACTCCCCTCTCCTACCCCTTTCCCCTCTTCCCCCCCTTAACCTCTCCACATCCCTTCCTTTCCATGCTCCTGCTACCTTCCCTCCCTCTTCCTCCTAGCCCTCCCCCTCCTCTCCCCTTCCCCCTCTGAATAATTGCTCAACATACTGTTTTTGGGACTGATTCATATTTGTAATTTGCTTCTGTTACAGTTATGTTAAATGTACCCTGTTGTTGTAACTGTACAGCGCTTTGGTATAAAGCGCTATATAAGAATAAATACAATAACGACTCCTGCCCTCTCCCAAAAAAGGCTCCACCCCTTGGTTGGAAGAATGCACATCACTTTGCACTGCAATATTGCCAAACTACAATGAAACTGTTGAGATGTGTCAGTAGAGAGGCGCAGCAGAGTTGCATGCTTATACTATGCTTTTCAGCGTGGATTATTATGAAGGGGTGGTCTGATTAGCAGACCTCCCTTTCAGAGACAGATCACATTATTAATACAAAATCAAAGATCAGGCTATCCTGACCTCACAAATGGCATTCTGTAACTGATTAACTGGATGTATGAGTGGGGATGGATTGATAGGTGAGTTTGTGGAACAATGGGTTCTGTGTGGGCGGGATGAGTTAGTTTGTGGTGGCTTCTAACCTTGGAACATATTAATCCTGCGTGTGGGGAGGGAAGCATGGAGGGACAAATTGCTCAAATCCACTTGAAAGTATAATTATTTCCCCTTCAACAGCCTGGCCATTCAGAGGTGCTTTAAGTACACATCGTTCAAAAAGAGTTGTGTATGTTGCCTCCTCATAAAGCAGTGTTGATTGCTGCTTTTACAAGGGCATCAGTGGCAAGGCTTCTGAATGATTAATGCTCAAAACAAAACATGGAGTGAAGTAGGAACACATCCCCTTGAGGTAGCCCTTTCAAAGCAACCAATGCAAGGGTTTGTAATGTAACTTTTCTAAAGGGATTATAGGCAAATGGTCCCAATAAACATAAAACCGGGATTCACAGATAGGCCTTTGTTGCCACTTGCAAAGCTCTGCTGATTTACTAGGGTCAATGGCATCAGCAACGCATGTCACACAGAGGAGCACTCACTACCACCAGTCCTACAGATAAGGGAAGTGTCAGCCACTTTTACTCCATGATAAATTGGAAAATACTCCCTAAAAATACAAATAGGGAGTATAAATACTCCCAACCGAAAATAGGAAAAAAGACATGTACAATATTGCACCCCTGCTTTCACCCTCAAAGCTCCATGTATATGTTTCGGCGAGTAGTGATACGATATGGCATTTATAAGTGCAGGAAGAAACTATTTTAACTGCCCGATTGGAAGATGTAAACGTGTATCTTTCCCTAACTTCCTTATTGCTACAATTTCCCTGCTTCTTACCCATGCTTTTTTAAAATCCAGCCCTGGATGTCCAATGCTTACCTGAAGCTCAGCCACCGTGAGTTCGTACTGCTGGCCAACACCACCCAACACCATGACATCCAACCTGGCCCACCAATAGACACCGAAGTTGACCACCTGCCCCAGATCCTTGTGTTCCAGTGACACTTCTTATTCAAGGAGCACAAAGCAAGGTAGTCGCAAACGGGTTGGTACCAACTTTCCCTCCTGCAAAAAACTAAGCTCTGCAACAAACAACTTTATATCTGCTGTCTGCAGCACGGCTTACCACCACTGCAAATTCAACCACATCACCCTGACCTTCATCAAACTGCCATGGCTCCTGCTTCAAGTACGTATCACCTTCGAATCCTGGTGCATCATCTAGAAGTCCATCACACTCAAGTCCCCAAGCTACCTCATTGAGAGGCTTGGCATCTGTGGAGGCCTACAATCAACCAGAAGCAAGAACATGTGCAGATTTGAATTCCGCCCATGCAGAACGGAAAGAGCTAAAAGGCAATCCTCCTCTGTCGAAGCACCAAGACTATGGAATCCCCTCAGTCAGCGCCAGACTTGCGCCATTGCTTCTGCATTTCAGGAAGGCGCTCAAGGGTCTCCTCTTCAAGGAATGGCACCTTAACACGTAGGTCCACACAACCTACACTTTCTACTCAACATGAGACTTGGCAATCTGCTCCCCCATTTCCTACCCTTGTTGCTAATGGAGCCCTTGCTGCCAAATGGCCAACCTCAACATTTCCCTTGTATTGATACTTTGCAATCTCCTTCCCTTGCCATGTACATCTCCTTATGACTTATAAAGCTAGGTTCGCAATCAAATACCCTAATAATAATAATACATCAATTTAGTGTTTGTCCTCTCATTATTTTTGCACTGGCCGAAATTAAGATTGGATAAGCAAGAGCTAAAAGCTGCTCATGGGTATCCCGCATTAACCAAAGGCCAGGAGGTAGCACTGGGGAATGAGGCGCTGGCACATAGTGTTCTGCAAATCCAACTTCCACATAACATGCAAACGTAACATTGAATCCATTATTTATGACTGCTTCTGCTTTAAACGTAATATAGATGTGCGCTAATGCTTATTTATAGATTGCCCCAAACACACAGAGATAATGTCCATTGGAAATCTTTATTTGGCATCAGCGGGGCTGGGGAGCCAAAAGTAGCTCCTGGTAGCCATTGGAATCAAGCTAACCAGGCTCTTCTAGGCTGCAAGGAGTTATACTGGAAAGTATATTGTATTGACCTTCTTGAGGTCTCCAACTGCCCAGAATCACATGCTGCCCTCCAGCTTTAGGAATAGTTTTAAATCAGGATTGCACCTACACGTGCTGCTGTTGGCCATTCTATAAAGCAAAACCTTGGGTGCATGACTTGTCAACTTTCCGATGTTAAATTGTCACCAAATCAAGCTTTTTGCAGCCACATTTACCCATTGTGCATAACCTGTTCAATGCTACCATGCAAAAATCTGACCAAAAAGTACAGAAAGGCCAATGTTAAGTTAACAAATATTTAAAAGCACAGCCATTTTGCACTAAAAGAATAGCAACTACAGATAGGCAATTAAATCTGACCCTGTATTTCCAATATTCATCATGTACTTTGTTTTTTTCTCTCGCTAACGTACCTTTCGTAGAAGACATCCGCCAGTCAAAACTTTAAAAAGGTTTCTTTCCAAAATGCACTGTCATTTTCTTTATAAATGACATCTTGTAGAAATGTTATTAATACGAACTATATCTGTGACTTTACCATAGAGAATCAATATACCAATCAGACTAACTTGCATTCGAGAGAGCCACATAAAGGCACCATCATCTTGCCTGGGTTGGTCCCTTGCATGTTATTTTAAAAAGGACAAAGTGTTCAAAATAAAGTGTGAGGACAAGGGCTTTTGAAGTCGAGAGTCAGTCATCGGTTAAAGCCAGCCCTCCTATTAACCTATACAAATCATTAAAGCTGAATTAGTACCCGGCGAGTGCATGGTTTCGGGCTGCCAGCCAATGAGGAGGCTCAGAACGGGGACTTTATCAAATGGTAAAGCCCCCGCTCCAAACCTACTCAGAGCAGGAGGCTGCCAGTTTCCCCGCCGTGTCTCAAGTATGTGCTTCCCTGCATCCCCACCACCTTTTCCACATGAGTAGACCACCACCCTTACCCCACTTACCTGTTGCTGCCATGCCTCTTGCCTGCGCCGGGAACAGTACTTTTCACAGCACGTCCCCCAGACGTGAATGACCGCCATGGAAAGGGAGAAGGGACTACGTTTAGGTCCCTTCACCCCAATCCATGGCGGTCATTTATTTTAGTAGTTTTAGCATGTTGTTTCTCAACTTAAAAAAATTAAAATACTATTAGTATCCCGTACAACGTGCCGGGATACTAATAGCAATATAACCCTCGCAGGGGGGCATTAACGGGGCAGGTAATTCCCTGAGCTATCATTAAAGATTTGGTGAATGCCCCCCAGCTTGGGTTATTATTGCTTAAGTAAACACACAGAGGGACGTCCAGAGTAAGTAATTATCTTAAAAAATAGAGAAAAATATGTACAAATGGGCTGGATTGCATGCTAATGTGTTGGTTTTCATGGTCTTCGCCCACTTTATGACTGGAGCTGGTCAAATACCCAAGGCTTGCTTTCCACACTACAATGCTTTAATGAGGTGTAAGATCCAATAAGCTTCAACCTTTCAGAACTCTTCCTTGGCCATAGAATGCCATCTGGGCAAGTTGGCCTCCGTGGCTTGGAAAATGACAGCCTCGAGTTGATGGTTAGCTTAAATGGGCCTCAAAGACAGAAAAACAAAAGCCAAAATGTTTTCCGTTTAAAATTGCAAAGCTTACATCTTTTGAGAAAGCAGTGTGTTTAGGATTCACAGGAGCATGCCCCATGTATGATATATTAGTAAACCAGTAGATTTACAGTAACTGTATTTTTCATGCTACAGAAGCGTGTAACATATCTACAAATGCAGATTTGTAGTGCAATCCCAAAACTCTATGGAACAATAGTAGACGTTAAGGCATAAAAATGGATTTGGTCCAAATCTGAACAGAGCATGACCTCATCGAATGGCTAAGAGTATAGTATGTAGAGAGAGTTTTGTGAAAGCCTGCAGATGGGGAAAGCCTGCCCAAGAGGATAAGTGCTGAAGTGAGATAATACTTTCGGATGATTGAAGGACCTCTGTTAAGGCACTGTCCAGAGGAAAAGTGAGGCAGGACTTGCCTCATTGGACCAGATTCCAGGGGAAGGATTTGTAAACTGAGGCTGGGAGGCATTACTGACTGGGTGAAACTGTCGGGAGCTGTGAGATGACATGCTGGTTCTGTGCCTTAAACGAAACTCAGAAGCAGGTAAAATAAACCCGATTGAATTTGAAAACTCAATAGGGGAATCATTTATTATTAAAGCCAATGAATGGGGTGAGCTATAAGGGAAGTCATTGGGGAAATGATTTTCAATAGAACGCCAGAGTATTTGGTGCAAAATGCACATAGCTCTCAGACACTAGAAAAAACAAATGGGTGAAATTATTCTTAACAGAATAGCATAGCTTTCTCAGTGAAAAATGTACACTCTGCTCCAATATCAATAAAGTAATCCAAAAACTTGTGTATTTATAGGTGTATTTTAAAACGAATTGTGAAGTGGTTTACAACATTTCACAGATTACAGAGGATTATTAAACTGTTGATATGTGAAAGCAATAATCCTATAAAAAACTTCTGGGCAAAGCCACAACATTCTAGTGGGGTTAGAGGGAGAGGACCACTTCATACCCCACAAAATGATGGAAAATGAATGGTCACTGAAACCGTTTTAGTAACATTACTTTGAAAAGAAAGGTCCCTGTATAAAGTAAACTCCAAATGCCTACCAAGATTGGAGCGGTTGGGTTCCCAACCCGTTCAAAATTTTTATTTTCATGTTACTATGACTTTGAATCTAACACCTTTTGTGCACTCTAAAAATGAAAGCACGGTTTCACAGACACAAGCCTATAGATTACTAGTGAAACTATCTCACTGTGTATTTCACATGCATGCTAACACTAGAAAACAACAGAAACATAACCTGTAGTTTGACCACCCTGTGAATGAGCTTTCTTTAATTTAACGCACATGATGTAGATTTACTCTGGTGTTAGAGAAACAAGTGAAATGACCATGTTGAAATATTGTCTCATATGAACACTTGTCGATGTTGGAGAAAATAAAAGGTATATTCAATAGTCTATTGTTGATGGAAATCTTTCTGATATATGATGGCCGATAAGTGGCTATAAATCAAAGCTGATTTAATATTATTGTAGCGAAAAAGCTATATAGCTATATATGTATATATATATATATATATATATATGATACATTACTCACCGCAATCGTATTTCTGATGCTTGGATCTGCTTAGATTCACATGCTGTGCATAGGCCGACATCTAGTGGAAGCTGCGGAGTATTACAGTTTGTTTTTCAAAACTCGAAAATGGGCGTCGACACAGGGCGTGCCAGTAATACTATCCCTAGTGTGACGTCCACTGTACCCAAGATCCCTCACGCGTCTAGGATCCTCAGATTGTATTTTTTCTGACATGAGGTAGCATGAGGAGTAGCGTGAGTACAGATAATCCAAGCAGATAGATAGAAAGGTAAGACTACAAGCAACCATGCGCCTTCTCTCAGAGGGGAGGAAGGGTGGGTTGCATGTGAAACTAAGCAGATACAAGCATCAGAAATACGATTACGGTGAGTAATGTATCCCTTCTGAGGCTTGTGGAATCTGCTTAGATCACATGCTGTGCATAGATTAGCGAGCGGTACCTGAAGGAGGTGGGATGTGAGAAGGGTCATGAGCAAATAAGTGTCTTAGAACCGCTTGTCCCACTTGTGTATCTGCCTTGGAATGGGTGTCAATGCAGTAATGCTGAGTAAAAGTGTGAATAGAGCTCCAAGTAGCTGCTTTGCAAATGGTGTCAAGGGGTACATTTGCAATGAAAGCCAGAGTGGCCCCAATGCCTCTAGTAGAGTGGGCTCTTGGCGTGAAAGGCAGAGTTCTTTCAGAGAGTGAGTAACACAGCTGGATATAGTTAATAATCCACTTCGAGATGGCACCTTTAGAGACGCAATCCCCCTCTCTGCCTGTAGCTACGGAGACAAACATTTGATCTGTTTTCCTTAGCGGTCTGGTTTTATTTACATAGTAGAGGACCGCCCTACGCACATCTAGGGTGTGTAGTTTCACCTCAGCTGAGCTTTGAGGGTCCTGGAAGAAAGCCGGAAGCTCGATGGACTGTTTTACGTGGAATTTAGATATAAACTTAGGTGAGAACCTAGGGTGTGTGCGTAAAACCAGTTTGTCTTTATGGACAGTAAAGAAGGGATCCTGCACTGACAGAGCCTGAATTTCACTGACCCTTCTTATAGAAGTAATAGCTACTAAGAAGGCCGTTTTATAAGTCAGGTGTTTGAGACTGCTTTTATGAATGGGCTCGAAAGGGGGCCCCATGAGCTTAGATAGCACCACATTAAGGTCCCACCCTGGTGGTGGGTTCGAAATAGGAGGGTGAAGTCTCTTTACTCCTTCCATGAAGGCTTTAACTACTGGTACTTTCCACCACCAGACCTTGTTATGGGAAGTGGTGTATGCCGACAGGGCTGCCAGGTGTACTTTCAGTGAGTTAAAAACCAATCCTGCATCTAGCAGGTGGAGCATGTATGTAACAATAGTGGAAGGAGAGCAATCAACTGGGTTGATTTGTTTATTCTGGCACCAGATAACGAATCTCTTCCAATTGTCAAAGTAACAGTGCCTTGTGTTTGGTTTCCTAGATTCCTTTAGGATGTCCATACACCTCTGTGGTAAATTGAGATGTCCAAACTCTATGACCTCAGGAGCCATGCTGCCAGGTTCATTGAGTTGGGTTGCTGATGCACTGTTTGACCTTGGTGCTGGGACAGTAGGTTGTACCAGGCTGGAGGTTTGATGGGCTCGCACACCGCCATCCTGCGTAGGTGTGGGAACCACGGTTGTCTTGCCCACATGGGAGCATCTAGGACGAGCGTCATCGACTCCCTGTTCATCTTGTTCACCACCTTCCTGATGAGAGGAGCATCCACAGGGCGTTCCCCTAGGAGTCTGGTTGGGGGAACCTGGATGCAAATCCTGGGCATTGTCTGTTTTCGCTGAGAGAAGATATTTTCTACGACCTCTCTGTGTAGAACCCATTCGTGTTCCTCTGGGAGGGAGTCTCTGCTCAGAGCATCCGCTAGGGAATTGAGCTCCCCTGGAACATGTTGTGATGACAGGAAGATGTTCCGTCTGAGTGCCCATATCCAGATTTTCTGGGCAAGCTAGGACAGATTTGGCGAACGAGTCCCTCCTTGCTTGTTCAGGTAGAACATGGCTGTTGTGCTGTGCGTCCGGATTTGCACTGACAGGTTTAGTAGGTGGGGCTCGAACGCTTGAAGCGCTCTGAATACTGCCAGAAGCTCTAGCAGGTTGATGTGGTTCTTGGCCACTGAGGGAGACCAGAGACCACGAGCTGTGTGGTGGAGATGGTGAGCTCCCCACCCCGTCAGACATGCATCGGTAGTGACTACTGCCTGTACTTCGGGATCGTAAAAGGGTTTTCCTTGTGCAAGATTCTCTCTTGTCCACCAGTGAAGGCTTTGTACTAGTGTTGGCGAAACGACCACTAGATCGTCCCGCTGACCACTTGCCTGTGACCACTGTTTCGCCAACCATTCCTGCATGGGACGCATGCGCAGGCGCGCGTGGGGGACCAGGTAAATACATGAAAAATCATGCCCAGCAAACGCATTGCTTTGCGTACCGTTATTTGGTGACCGGACTGATATTGCGGAATTTGCAGTAGTATATTCCAAATTCTTTCCTCTGAAGGAAAGGTCAACCCCCCTCTTGAGTATCTAGGATTGCTCCTAGGAACTGTTTGGAGGTGCTTGGCACCAGGCTTGACTTTTTCTCGTTGATTGAGAAGCCTAATTCGTGGAGGAGGTCGATAGTCCTTTGAATGTTTGTCCTGCAAATTACTGGGGTTTCCCCCGTTATGAGCCAGTCGTCCAGATAAGGGTACACCGGGATTGCCTCCCTGCGTAGGTGTGCAGCCGCCACTGCCAGTACCTTGGTGAATACCCTTGGTGCCAAAGCTATCCCAAAGGGCAGTACCTTGAATTGGTAGTGCTGACTGTCCACCTTGAAGTGCAAGTACCTTCTGTGCGCTGGGAACATGGAAATATGGAAATAGGCATCTTTCATATCCAATGTTGCCATGTAATCCTTTTTGAGGAGGGGGATTACCTCTTGTAGCGTAGTCATACGAAACTTTTGGGGCTTGACATACTTGTTGGCAGGCCGTAAATCCAATACTGGGCGCATTGTCAAATCTTTTTTTGGCACAAGGAAGTAAGTTGAATAAATACCCTTGTTTACCTGGTGTCCCGGGACGAGTTCTATCACGTCCTTTGCTAGCAGTCCTTTGCTAGCAGAATGGTGATCTCCTCGAGGAGAATCTTCTGATGTTCTAAAGAGTGTACTCTTTGTCGTGGAGGATGGTTCCGGGGACGCTGCAGTAGTTCTATACAGTACCCTGTGGATACTGTTGACAGCACCCATCTGTCTGATGTGATCCCTTCCCAAGCCTGGGTGAAGTTGGAAATGCGTCCCCCTACTGGGGTTGCGTGAGAAGGGACCCTGAACTGAGCGTCACTGCTTTGGTGGAGGCGTGCCGCCTCCTTTGCTGGGGCTGCCTCTGCCTTTACCACGTCCTCTCCTATTACCCGTGCCGTAACCCTGGGTAGACTGTTGGCTGTTCCACTGTGTACCCTGCCCCTGGGAATAGTTAGATCCTCTCTGGGAATTTTGGCCGCGTGGGCGACGAAAATTACTATTCTCTCTCTGGTTAGGAATTTATTGGTTAACTGGCCAAGGGACTTGAGTGTCTCGTATTCGTCCTTGGCATTCTTCGGCGCGTCCTCTACCGCCTTACCAAACAACAGATCGGCTTCCACCGGTTTGTCCAACAATGATGCCTGGGTTTCTGCCTTAAAACCAGACTGCCGTAACCACGCGTGTCTCTTGATAACAGTACCTTCTGCTATCAATCTGCCTGCGTTGTCCGCGGCGTCAAAGGTTGCTTTTAAAATGCAACCAGACACGGCTCTACCCTCTGCGGAAATCCGAGCTAACTGGCCCTTTAAGGGTTCTGGTGCAGAGGCTATGAGTGCCGCGACTTCATCCCACTGATGGCAGTTGTAGCTGGCCAACAGGCTGGTGGAGTTTGCAATCCTTGCCTGATAGGCGGACGTTCAGACTACTTTCCTGCCAAAACCATATACTTTTTTGCTCTCCTTGTCTGGAGGAGCTTCGGACGATGACAAGGGTGTTCCAGCACTCTTACGAGTGTTGGTGACAACTAGGGAGTCTGGCTTCAGATGTCCTCTTATATAGAGAGGGTCAGACTGGGCTGCCCTGAAAAGTTTTTCAACTCTGGGATTGACTGCTATGGTGAGGTTCGGGTTCACCAGGGACGTGTCTATTCTTCGCTGAATAGACTTGAGGATCGGGATGGTCTGGGCAACAGGCCTCCTTTCTCCTACTAACTCCTCGGCGAAGTCCCTCTCCTCCTGGACACCGTGGGTGTCAATATGGAAATGTTCTGCTGCACGTGCGAGAACCTCGTTCAGGAGGGGTTGGTTATCGACAGGGGAGTCGGTAACCGGGGCTTCCTTTTCTACCGGGGAATCTACTCTGTAGGTTTCAGGGTCTTCCTCTTCCTCTTCTTGGTCCTCATCGTCCCCATAGTAGCCCGTCCCGGTTTGCTCTTCTACCATGCCAAAATCTTGGTCCTCACCAAAGGAAGTCTCTCCTTGATATAGTGAGTATGGTTGTGAGTATGGTTGTACCTCGAAGGGGTCTGTAGACCTCATCGTTGTCTCAAACCGGGGCTTCTTACTCGGGGGGGATAGGATCATTAGAGCCTGAGGGTGTAGCCCCTTGTGGATCATATGAAAGGAAATGGTCTGGATTTTTATCGTAAAAGTCTGCCAAGGAAGACATCCTTGACATGACCCTATCTATGTCATCACTGGACCATTTTTTGGAACTGGGAATGACTCTCAGAAAGTTTGAGATTTATCTTGAGTAGATTTGCTCTTTGAAATATCAGCAGATCTGGTCTTGTCTGCCTGTTTAGGAGGAGTGGAGTGTTTTACAGGTGTGGAAGAGTGCAGAGGCTGCTTCTTCTGCTATTTTCCCCCCTCCCCGTGAGTGGAAAAGTGTTTTCCCTGTCCCTTTGTGGCTCCGGAGGTTTTCGACACCTGGCGTCGAGGATAGGGGGTAGAGTCCCTGTCCTTCGAACGTGGGGCCGTGCTGATCTTATCTGCGGGCTCCGACTCCTGGAGTGCGGCCTGGGGGTGGAAGCCGTCTTCGTCTTCCGACGATCGAACTTCCGTTAGCCTAGGGAGCGAGGCACTCTTGGCAAGAATGGATGATTGCTTGGAGTCATGCGGCGATCTCGAACGCCCAGAGGACACCGATACGGACCATTCTGTTTGTGCCTCTTTCCGAGCACTCGACGTCGTCGAGTCTTGGTTGGACTTCGTGTGTTTAGTGTGTGTGGTGTGTGGAGCGCCTGTGTCGCCGGGGGTCTTCCACATAGCCGCCCTGTCGGACGACATTCCGAGGTCGGGGACCTGCGCTCGGCTGTCTTTCGACGCCGTAATGCCCTCGCCGTCCGAAAGCACACGTCGCTGCCATCGCTGAAGGCGCCCTCCGCTGCCATGGCCGCCTGCCTGGCGTGGTGGGCCCAACGCTTCGTTGAACGGTCCTTAAGTGTCTTAGGTTTAAACCTACTACACGCTCTGCAGTTCGCTTCGGGGTGGTCCCTCGGCAAGCAGAGATTGCACGTGGCGTGCCTATCGACCCAAGGGTATTTGCGATTGCACTTGGGGCAGAATTTAAAAGGGGTACCCTCCATACGCACCTTGAGGCAGCGGGCTGTTAAGTGTAGGAAATGTATAAGGTGTACCTATACACCAAGAGTGTAGAGTATGTCCAACCCCCCACTCTCCCTACTTGCAGGGCCGAGGCCAGAGGCCTTCCAAAGCCTGGGCCGAGGCCAGAGGCCTTCCGAGGCCCAAATCCGTCGTGCAGCAGCCGACGGTCGATTTCTTCTCCAGCCGGCGTCGAGTGTCGAAGTTCGACGTTGGGATGGGGAAGGATGTCAATTAATCAATATTTTAGCAAAAGTATGGCTAAGGCCAGGGGACTCCGCAAAATGCTTCCGACCAGTATGGCGGAAAAAAACAATCTGAGGATCCTAGACGCGCAAGGGATCTTGGGTACAGTGGACGTCACACTAGGGATAGTATTACTGGCACGCCCTGTGTCGACGCCCATTTTCGAGTTTCGGAAAACAAACTGTAATACTCCGCAGCTTCCACTAGATGTCGGCCTATGCACAGCATGTGATCTAAGCAGATTCCACAAGCCTCAGAAATATATATATGTTTGATTTATACAAATGGTTGTTTGTATGCCTTGTAATTTAAACGTGAAAAAGTAGGCATGTTCTATGCTATTGTAGCTAAGCAGCCTGTACTTGTTTGTAAAGAGTATTTGGAGTGACTTTCCCCCAAACAAAGTTAAAGGACAACCTTTGGTTTTGCTTGCCATTTTTAGTTTAATTAAATAGTAAATGAAGTAGTACAGGCTGTTCCTTGACCCAGCATTTTGGGGTGATATTATATAGTAGGGGGAGTTTGATCACAGGTTGCCGGGTCTGTGAAATCAATGAATCTACAAATCAATTGAAACACCTTACAGGACATACATCCTGAGGACAAAATCAATTTGCCTGTGAGCCTGGCATCCTTTTTCACTGGGTGCCTCGCTTAAATTCATAGCTCTCCTATGACTTCATGGTTTACTTTCATGCCCAAGTCTCTGGATCCACCATCAGCGATTGTGTTCTGAATCCTCACATTCACTCCCAGTGTCAAATAGATGCAAGGAACGTAAAATGGAGCAAGGGAATCTAGAAGGTATGCATCCAAAATACTGAGAGGCAATAAGCTGAATGCGCAATTACTGCACATTTGGCTTGTGAAACAAGAATGAGGCACAAAATGCCGAACATGCGGAGCAGGGATTGCGGCGGTGTCCCGCGCTCCCCTTGCTCAGCAATATGGGCTTTAGGGGCTGTGAGGGAAAAAATACAGACAACCAAAATAAAAATAAACAAAAACAAAAGAAAAAGGGACCCTGCGGCATCAGCTCGGACCCATGTTAGTGGGAGGAAATTGACGCTGCAGAGGTATAGGAGTGTCTGCGGCACACTGCTGTGTGTGCCACCTAAAAAGTTAAGTGGGAGAGTGGTAGGGGGACGCGGGATTGCTCACAGATCTACGTGACCACTGCACAATGGGATTTTGCGATTTGATCTTTTCGAATTCGCAATTTCCAGATGCGCAGCGGTCACGTAGGTCCATCTAGAAACATGCTAATGCAGAGCATGCAAGAGTAGAGTTGGTAGGGTGGGCACGGAGGGAAATGAAGGGTTGGCAAACTGCAAAAACACTGTTGCACCATCAATGGAGTCATGTAGATAGCATGTAGTTCCCCATTTCAGGCGTTTTTCGCATCAATCACTAACAGATTACATAGAACTCCATACACTACGTGCTCAACTCATAGCTCCTTTCACTGCAGCACAGTTTAATCCAGAAATCCACAAGACAATGCCTCCGTCTCCGTGAAAGTAGACCTACGGCGTACCAGAGCGCTATATTTGGTTGAGGCCCTCAGCCCCAATTAACAGCCTTGCTTCACCGAGGCCAATAATATGGAGTTTCGGCCTTTAACAGGCAGATAAGACTATATTCAATTTCCTGTCAACTCTGCAGTTTCATCTACTTACAATGCCACCAAATTGAAGTTAAGTATGTGGACACGTGGAGGAAATCATAGAAAACCCATTCGGAATATACACATGCACCCCACAACAGTGATATTTTCAAACATTTAGCTATTAGAATATACTCCCAGAATGCTGGGCAACGTTTTGGTGGGCTTTTTTGTCAAATTAAAATTCAGAAGAACAAACAATACACAGCAATCGATTCTCTGTTCAAGGTGTTATAAGGGAATTGTACCACAGGAGGAGCTCTTCTACAGTGGGCATCTATGCATTCATCAAGGAAACGCGTTTAACATTCTGCAGAGCAGTGACCCACTCCATTAAACTGGACGCATTCTATTAAACAGCCGTCTGAATGAGAAATAAGGCAGATAATGGTGGAATAAGATGAAGAAGGCGCCTGCAGAATGCACAAGCACCACCATTCCCTTGCCCCTCCTGCACATCGGAAGATCATTCATTAGGTGCACATCTAGAAATATCGTCAATATACTTCGCCTGTAACCAAACTGATCAGCACGTACTTGACTTATCTGCCGAGATAAAAGTTATCTTAACATTGTTACACTCCGTCTGCACTAAAAACATCAGATAGCCTCTTGCAGGTCAAACATTGAACGATAATGCTTAAAATAATGATACCGGAGAAGTATAAAGGAACTGATGGTTGAGCCCAGGGGGGCTTCTACAATTAAGGTGAACGTCTAAACATTATAAGGATTTAATCAGACCTGATTTCAAGCAACAGAAGTGGGCCATTATCAGGCGATGTGATTAAGAATGGTGGAAATGGCAAGCTGGTTTACAGAGTAGGCAGAATTAAGTGGCAGAAGAGGAGCAGCAGGATAAGCGTGCAAGTGTTGTACCCTAAGGGTGTAACACAGGTGGGATTAGGAGGGCTGGCGATGAAGCCTTCAGTACCGGCACAAACAAGAACGGGAAACTGGATTCTCCATAGCCTCTTCCTACTGACGACCAGAGACCCTCAGTTCTGAAACGCTGGTACTTAGGGCTCCTAGCAGCTAAATGGAGCTTGAGCTTCAATTCCGTGTTGCAGCAACTGACCAAAAAAGAAGCATAGTTGCAGCAGCTGTCCCAAAAGCATGCGCAGTTGCAGCAAGTTTGTTTTTTAAGTTCAAGTCCAGAGCACAGCCCACCACCACACATGTGCACAGTGCTGCAAGACCAATTCAATCTTGTTAGTGGAGGGTGGAGCCCTGTTCCTGGAGCAGAGGAGAATGTTTCCTCTGCATCACACTGAGCAGCTGCCATGATGGTCATTTCTATGTCTACCCCATAAGGTACTATAGATTGATCCACCAAGTATTCAGATTATTTTGCCTTTGTTTTAATGGCATACCTGCGTGTGCACCATTCACTTCTGTTGTGTGAAAAATCTAAAATCTTACCTTAGTTGCCTTGTCTTTTTCGAAAAAGATTTTATGTTTTAACGAATACCAAAAATAGAAAAAGACCCCGTTGAAAAGATTCTATGCACATATATTTGCATATTCTTATTTAATTCCTATGGAAATGAAAAGGGTAATGTATTTCTATGTTACATGTGCAAACATCAGGAGCACAAATATTGTGGACCTAGCAATTGGCGTGCACTGGGCAAAGGCAGAAAGAAGAGAATCGGACTTGGGTATCAAGATGAAGTCTTTCAGGTCGGGGCCAAGTGCTTGACACCACCATAGTAGCATTAGGGACTGCAGGGGGTCAATAAAGGAAGTTACAGGGCGAGTCACAACAGAGGGTGCATAAGAAGAGTAATTCACATTTACTACAAGTAGTGACCCTCCAACACGTCGCACAAGATTTAGCATGGCCTGTTGGCTTTTCCCCTCCCACCACCTTCTCTGGTCTGTGCCATCCTTGAGCAGTTCTTTCTTCTGCTTTCTAACACGTATAACCCGTATTACAGGTGCAGGACAGCCAATAAAGGCGTTTTGTCAAATGTGCTATCTTTTATTTGTGTATTTTGTAGTACGCTGGCTCCTTGTGGCCACTTCGCAGTGATGAGAGTTAAGTCTCTGGCTCGCATCGCACTTTTGTGCCAATGCTCATAGGAAGTGGCTAGTTTGAGGGTTGTGGTTATGGCTCTATGTACACTGTATTCAGTCTTTATAACGAAAATGTTATGTAGACCTGCACATATACTGAAAATGTTACAACAAAGCATAATGAAAATGTAAGTGGGTGGGTTTTTAGGGGGGGTTCTCCCCCCCAAAAACAATTTGTTTGTCATTGCTATATATGTGCATTTGTTATAAAAAAAAAAAAAAGGTCGTTATAAAGACATGTAACCTATGTACGCATTGTGTACTGGATCCTGTTAGCAGCTCTAGAGCCAGTGCCTCCCGAGGTCGAGTGGGGCTTCAGTTGCACAAGTACGGGTGTCAATGAAGTCTTTTAAAAGGATGTTTTTCAGGGTGTTCATGATAGAGGAATGGCTCCCACTTTTTAAAATTTGAAATAGGCAGTCTGCACTGCTATTCAGGTCCTGTTTAGAGGTAGTTGAGGCATCTTGCCTCCTGCAAGATGTACCCTGGGCCAGGGATGTACATGTAGCAGGGACCAGACTGACCCAGGTAAGTGTAAAAGGAACATACTTTATTGTCTCTTTGTTACATAGTACAGGTAAGAAGTAGGAGAGAAGATCTCAGGCCTCCACCCTGGTTCCCTTCCCAGCTCCAAGTCCCGAACTGTAAAATGTGGAACTCCCAGGTGTCCCAACACTCCAAGCTCCACATGACCATTCCACAAGGCCCCTGCACTCACACATACAATCAACATAATATCCAGGATACCACAGTAGTCTTTGTAAAGGGCAGAGTGTCCGGAATGTGATCCAAAGTTACAGTGGGAGCCACGCAGCAGTTTTAAAGCCATGATGATGTGGTCTGTCTTCTGACCAGACAGTTCTGACACAAGGTAACTTAAAAGGAAGAGTGATCGGCCTTGTATATTGAGATTATTTCTTGATTTTTTTTTTCCACATTGGTTTCCGAAGTTCAAAATTATGTTCTACATTTCCCCTCCATTTAATTTCTGGGGGTATGAAGACAATCGCCAAGATAAACCAACAATTTGCTAAACTGGATTAAATGTCTCGTGATGCCTTTGGTGTGGCAGTGATTGGCACGGTATTAGAGTCTTAATAACATGATCAGTTATCCCTTCATGAACTGCACATCCCGACTTCTAGTCCCCTCCCCACAGCGGCCCTTCTGGCTTTGCTAGAGGAGCACCACAGCACTCGTTTTCGTAAATTTAACCATTAGGGTCTCTGATTGGATGAGGATTATAGGCGACTACGTTAAAGCTTTATGCTTTAGTCCTATGACTAAAGGCTGCAAGGAATTGGAATTGGCCTAGTTCTTGCGTCTATGGGCCAGTAAATCAGTTCATTTCCCAGATTCCTTTGTGGACGTTCCATACCCACCACACTGGCATTACTGCCCTGGATATGGAGGATTATCTGGGTTAATCCATTCAAAGGGGCACTTTGTCCCGATTGCATGGAACGGGCAGATCTTGATACATTGGTTTTGAACCAGATTTATACCTGGACCACAACATGGAAATACTTCCAATTCTCACACTATTAACTAACGAGCTCTTAAACCAGAAAAACACCTGTGCAAAAACGGCAACTTGAAACCTATTAGACAGACAATAGTTCCTTTGCCCACCACAGTTGTACACATGCACATAACAAGCAAACTACTTACTCACCATGAGTCCATTTCCACTCTAATTGAGTGTGCAAAATAAGAGGCCTGAAAAGTAGCTTGCCAACGGTTCATGCCTGAAATATATCCGCAGTCTCCCTCATGTACCAGACAGTAGTCCTGCTACAACCAGTAGTTGTGAATTCACCCTTATGGAGAGACAATGCAGGTATAGCCTCAGAGGGTGGATTCCATTTTTCCCCCATTCCCCCTCTCCAGCTGTAGTTCCCAACTTTCCCCTTTTTATACAGCAAGGACTTGGCTTTGTCACTTCTGAGAGTTTGGCTTGCCAGTTCCAGATTATTTATTTTATTTGTATTTATTGTGCATTTGTACGGTTCTTATACATCACGTAAATTGTGTTTCAAAGCGTCACAACAGGGAGGGAACATGGGAATGAAAGGCAAGTATAACAATGAAAGAGGTGGTCCTACTAGGTCGTGCGAGCATTCAGAAAGTGCAAGTGCAGAGAGTGAGAAGGGATGGGGTTAAGTGTTAGGAGTACCACAGAGGGAAGTGCTAGGAATTAAGTTGCAGACAACTTTAAGTGACTGACAGATCACTTGGTAAGAGGGGTCTACTGCCAATAAATAAGTGCAGGCCTCTGATAGCATAGGCCAGTGGGCACCAAGGCAAGTGCTTGCAGTGGACAGAAGACGATTGGGGGTGGGGAGTCCAGGACCCAGGTTGACATATATGGGCCGTGGTCACCAATCTCAGCGACAGTGGGGGATTAGCAAAGGACGGAGAGGGTGGGAGAGAGGAGGTGAAAAGGAAAGTCTTGAGGAGCTTCCGGAATTTGAGGAGATCCGGCTCAAGATGAATAGGAGGGGGGGGAGGCTGTTCCATAGGACGAAGCCAGTCGAGGAAAGAGATTGGCCACCAGCTTGTTGTTTAGCTAAGTGCTTGACACGCAGATAGTTGGTGCTGGAGGAACAAAGATCTTGCGGGAGAGTATTTGGTAAGAGCCAGTTGTAGATAGCGTGGTCCCCAAGCCCCAGACAGCCTTATGGATGATGCAGAGGGATTTGAATTTGATCCTTGCAGCAACCGGGAGCCAGTGGAGAGATTTTAGGGCTGGAGAGAAGCAGTCCCTGGGCTTGAGGTCAAGGATAAGTTTTGCTGCCCTATTCTGCATTAGCTGGAGGGGTCGTAGATAGGAAGAGGATAGATTCAACAGAAGGTTGTTGCAGTATTCTAGCCTACAGAGTACCAGAGCTCTGGTCACATTGAGCCTCTGGGGGAGAGTGAGAAAGTGGGCCTTCTTGGAAAGGTCCTAAATGTGAGAGAGGAAGGAAAGGGAGGAGTCGAAGATGACTCAAAGGTTTTTGGCTTCAGATGAAGGAGAAGGGGAGAACACAGAGGGTGGCCAGAGTATGGAGAAGAAAGAGGGAGCAGGAATCCCAATGGGAAGGATCTCAATCTTGCTGGTATTGAGGCAGAGATCATTGGAGGCTCACCAGGACTGATGACAGATAGGAATGATGGGGGATCTCAGGAGAGGATCAGAGGGGAGATCAGATCCCTGGGTAGTTGCTGGGACCGCCTAAAAATGTTTTGTGAGTTTCTGCCCTTCAGACTTCTAGTGTTGCCCGAGCATATCTTGGGATCATCACAACACCCATCCACTGATTCCAGTACTTCCCTCTAAGGTACTAAAACTGCCATCATGGGAAGGACTTGGTGCCACGAGACATCTTATTCTCTCTTTTTCCAGATCCGCATGTCACCCGAGTCACTGCACACCAGTACACGCACACGCCTACTTCTACCATCACGCTCCTTGGAACTTCACTCCTCATCTACCCAATGTGTTGGTTGTTCATGTTCCGTTCCTCTTCCTGCTTGCACCGGTGTCCTTTTTCCTTTTCTTTTGTACAGACCGTGGCCTGGTGGTACCCATACACTGATAAACGCTTGGATGGGGAGGATTCTTACAGCACGCCACCGCCCTTCAGGAAGCTGATTCAGAGGGCAACTCTCACTGCATCAGTGGAATGCCATGCCTGGCCTTTTCAGCGCTGCATAACTTAACATTTGACATAGTTAGTACCCGCTTGGGAAGTTGGTCGCTCTCTAGCTGGGATTGCACAGGACAAGCTAACTATTATGCATTCCCGTTTTTTTATGGCAGTGCATAAGGTGGCTGTACAGAGCTTTTGATCAAAACTCAACATAAAAATAAAATACGGAGACAAAAAGTGTACATTCGAAAAAAAACTTTTGCCAATCTTAACGTTATATTAATTGAAAGCATAAAGGACCCCATATCAGGAAAAAACACTTACACTTTTGCTACCTCGTTTTTCCCATCCGGCGTATCGCTCACCTTTTGCGATCATCAGCATTTAGCATGGAAATCCTACGGGTTCCGAGAACCATCGGCGTCGCTTTATACGTGCGCTATGCAAATTAGCCGTATATTAAGCTTCTTATTTGTGGCTTTCCATCTCCTTTCAATAGAAGCCAAGCTTCGCAGACGGCAGTGACCCATTGCAGAGAACAGCGGTCCTAAATCACGCAAGGCATTGTACTGTGCGTCTTGGTGTTCACTCATTTCTCAACGACCCCTGCCTGGAAGGGCTGCCGTGGGACTGGTCTGGACAGTGACATCTGAATGTAGGAGCAAGATCCCACTCTTGCCAAGCCCGCAGAAGAAAAATCACGTTAAAGCGGGCCAGATCCATGCCTTAAGTTTAAAGAAACAGCTATTCTACTATGGGACCCTAAAATCAACACGCCAATGAGGCGTTATTTATGTATTGCTATTGCCAAAACGCTTTACATAGAACGTATTTACATACAATATAACGCAACCGAAATTGGTATTCATTTATTGACTTTGGAAGGATGAAAGGCTGCGTTGGCATACAGGGATTCTAACCTGCGACATGCAGATCACATACATATCTCAGCAGGGAGCCCTCAACCCGCTCAGCCATCTTACCAGCTAGAATAGCCAATGGCCTTCAAACGACTGCTTTAAATTAATGTGCATCCAACAGAGCAAGGACACAAACACGAGAACGTTATGCTGCGTTTCAGAAGTTAAAGGATACATTTTAGTAAAGAGGTTCCCCCACTAACCCCTCCACTACTTTAAGTCCACCTGGTTCCTAGAAGTGGAGAATATCTGGGAACGCATGGCATTGGAAAATAAAACGCTGTTCAGCGCCTTAAACAATTACTCTTCAATGCATGAACAGAACCAAGGGACTAAAAGATTTACAAAGCAGAAGTGAAGGCCTTCACAATTCTGTACCATGAACATAAGCGTCCCCCTTCAGTGGGCACCGCCATATGCACTTAGGCACACCTCCATCCAAGTTCAGCCAATGCACTACAGGTAAAAGATCTTTCAGGGTAGCCAATGTATCACACCTACATGAACTGTGAAGGTAGCCATTGCATTGTACTTAGAAGTTTTATGGAGGTAGATAATATACTACACTTAGATGAATTGCAAAGATAGCCAACGCACTGCATATGGAGCATCTTGACAAGGGAATTGCACCTAGATGAATTTAGAGGGTAGCCAATGTACTAACAAAGCCTGATCCTGCTGCCCTCCCAAATACCGCCCAAGTACCACACGCCGAAGGACCAGCCAAACTACACACAAAACAAACATCCAACAAAACAAACATTTGCAAACAACAAACAATCCCAGATACTGGTCCTTACCCTTCCAGATACGACAAGCCAGTGCACACAATCAAAACTCACCTAGAAAGCCGACACGCACAGACGCCAGTTTCTCCTGGTTCTGCAAACACCAATAGAAGAGCACAACCTCTAGCCTATCCCTCTTGTGACGAATCAGCTTGCAGGGCACCAGTGGTCCAGGGGGGAATATCGGTTTCTAAACCATGAATCAACCCCACAACTCTAGTACATCAGAAGGGATCCAAACAGGTTGGAACAAGCAGCACATTACAAACCTCTTTGTCCAATTTTGGTAACTTGGCCGGTATGGCAGGCTCATCTCCGAAAGGTTGTGGATCGTTGGCTAGTTGAAACACAGCAAAAATACAATTATTACCCAATGATAACAGGGACTGTCCAGTCAAGTTTGTATAAAAATACATACTTTATTTATATCACTAACAGACCGCTCTAGCAACACTACGAAATATAACCCACCCTGTAAAGGAATGCAGAGGACAGACAGTTTCAAAGAAGAAAATAGTATGATTGATATGATAGGTGATTTATAACGTGCTAAATACTGAGAGGTTTCTATGCGTGGGCCCAGGGATCGAACCGGTGTTGCTCTGTGTCGTCTTGCTTCCAAGGTGAGCACGTCGCTGCTGAGCTATCCTCCAGAGACCAGTATGCCATCTGGATACTGACAGAAGGTTAGTCGGTATGGTTAATAATCACAACCGTTTAAGGTTGCTTGGCTTTAGTACTAAGGGAGCAATGGGTCTTAATAGGTCTCTAGGGGCCTTCCGGGAAGGACCAGGGGACAGAACCACAATGTACCTTGTGCTGTAGGTGTTCTTAGTGATGGACAGGGTTGAGTCAGCTTTAGGGCACTTGGCAGACTTCTGTGACAATGTTCAAGATAGGACACAGCTGCGGGTATCAAGCGGCAAGACGGTTCGGCGAGCGAAGCTGGACGAACGGCTGCAGGCTGGCCTACACAGCGGCCCAGAAACTTCGTCTCAGTGCTGATGGGTGGTTCTGAAGTACTGGTCGGAACATCTTGGATGTCTTTAAGTGACTGCGGCTTGATAACATTCAGAGTTGCAGTCGGTTGCAGGAACTCAACTGGCTGGAAAATGTCCTTTAAGGCGGACAGCGGTAGATGCCTGTCGGGGCACTTCTCCCAGCTTCTTCAATGGGCTTGTGCCGTCCTTTAAGGCGAACGGCCCACAGCTGTGGAGTGTGTTGAAGGCAGCTGCCTTGTCCTTGGTTGTAGGGTCAGAAACCTTCTGGACCTTCTTACCTAGGAAGCTTGCTGCAGAGCCTAGCAGAGCATGCTGTGTGCTGGCTGGGTACCGATTCTGAGCGGCTGGAGGGTCATATTTCCCTCAGGTCGCTTGGCGATGTTTAGGGGAGGGATCTTGCTTCCCGCTTTTAAAATCCTGGCCTTCCGTCACTGACGGAAAATGTAAGGTAGACTGTACCTTCAGCCAGGGTTCAAGGTTAAGTTCTTCTTTGTTACTTCCGATGAAGTCGTCAGATCTGCCAAAAGAGGGGTTGAGACCTCTTTTAAAGCCAAGTGGGCCACAGTGATTGGTGTACGCTCAACCTACCTTAATGAACCAATCCTCGGGTCCCTACCAACAATTTCCTGTATGCGGGTGCTATGCAACAGGAAAGGTAAAGGGGTGAAAACCTGTGATACTAATTCCCACCCCCATCTCCCTGTCTATTGTTGATGAAAGGGCCTCTCTTGTTAATGGATCGCTCTGTGGTTACTGATTAAAGCGGCAGGTCTTCCTTAAAGCTGTGGCGAGACAAAACTCTCCGGCTACTGCAAACCACATTCTCGTACCTTATGAATGGGGTCCCCCTACTGGGGTGGCCTACTGTAAACACCATCCGCAGACAGAGTTCACCGTCACCGATACAGAGGGCAGGAGCAGGCTTTGGGTTGACACAGTTACATATGAAAAGATATTGGGTTTCCCGTCTCCTTTGTAAAACTCTGCAGCCAGGCCCTGTGTGGGCCCGTTTGAAGTACCCTCTATTGTTATGTTAATCGCTGCCACCAGCTGCAGGGAAGAACAAAAGAGCAGGGCGGATCCATGGAGCCTTTGTTCGTTAATCAGGCTGGCTGGGGATTGGCCCTCCGCCTTTCTGGAGTTGACATTGTGCACTGCTGGCTGTCACACTCCAACTAAATATGACTGGGTGGACTAAGCCTGTAGGCTGTGTCCACCCAGAGTACACACACAGGTCGATGCATTTGTCATGGTGTAAGCATAGGAAAATGTGTGTTGATTAACCCCCCAAATGTTTCTGATGTTGGTCTGCCATCATTTAATTACAAATTTCAAAAAATCCCAAGCGAGCGCATGCCCACCATGTGAATGGTCGAATTCCTCAAACTCACTAAACCCCCTCCACTCCTTTTCTTACACAGCCATGTGAGTGACTGGAGACCATACCAATGATAATGGTGCACGGTATAAGACAACTTTACATAACATATTGAGGATTGTATGACCGTGAACAATTGTGAAGCACTCCACCTTTTGGAAAGGGTTAGTTCCCCTTGTAAAATGGGGAGGAAGTTACAGGCATACGCAACTTTAATCCACAAAGTTAAACAGACAAGCAATTGTACAAAAATGAGGGCCAGGTTTGGATGTATTTCAATGCATAGGCAGTTTTTATGATAACTATTCTGGAGCGTTTTTACCTCTGCATCACTATTTTGGTTTAGGGTTGCTGTTAGTTTACCAGGAGTTGTGGGAAGAGGGGAGGTGGAGCAGACAACCTCACTGCAGATCTTCCCTGAATTTGGAAAAATACTGCTCTCTCCCAGCCTACCAAGCGCTGGGCATACACAGGAGCATTCCAGGACCTGCATGCAATTTTGAGAATAGTGTGTTTTCTAGTAAGGGCGAGCTTTGTGCACTGCCTGATGTCACGCAACCTCGGTCATCCCAGGCAAGTGAGATGAGATCCTTACATTCAAGACATAACTAGAATCGTTACTGGCATTGTGCGCAAAGAAAACATAAGTATGTTCTTCTTTGGGAATACTGGCATGTATCGGTGCACCTAGCATGGACAGGTATCAGTTAAGTTACTTGAAAATGGTTCATATACTGGCATATTTTGTGAAAAAATGCATCATGAAATGAGTTACCCCACAAAACGAATTGCAAACGGTGTAGCATTTTACTCTTTTTTAAAAAAAAATGTTTCGTTTTTATACAGAAACTGTGCTGTAAAAGGCCCCATTATTTTAAACATTTATTGTCAGAAGAACCCACCAAGTTACCCTCCCCCCCCCCCCAACCACCACCACATTAATGTTGGTTCCCTTGCTATGTTTGGTCTCTCCCTCATATTTGTGGGTAACATTTACAACTTTCCAATTAAAAAAAATTCCCCAGCCGCCACTGATCATTTGGTAATTTGATTCTCATGATGGCTCAGAGGATCGGATTTAGACTACACAGTCCTTCACTGTATTCTGTTCAGTGTCATGTCAGGTCATGTTATTTCCTGCGAGGCCATCAGGTTAAAGGCCATGTGATGTCATTTCCTGTGATGTCATCTTTATGCTAGTCACCATTTTTGAAATACAAAGATCATGCAGCTTTTTGGTCACAAAATGTTGGCAAGTATTAAGCAGGGAGCCAGCATGTGCATCCAATCTTAAGTGGAAAAAACCTCGCCAGGGTCCCCAATGGAGACATTAAGTTGCAATGCTCCCTTCCTTTCATGTGCGGCAATTTACTAAAATGACGGCACTTCGTTTCGCTTCCACATTGATCATTGAGATGTATAAGGATGGCAAGTATAACGATTCGCTTTCTAGCGTCAAAAAAAACAAGCATCAACAGTAATTATGCTGGAAACGGAATTTAATTACATAGGAGAACATTACTTTAAAAATGATCTTTAAAAAGGAGATAACGCCTCAACTGCAGGATTGGTCTTTCCTTCCACGCAGCAACAGTGCCCTCTGCTGGCCGACGAAGAGACCGCACAAAAGCATGAATTATATAAACGAAGGTAAGGTAAAGATTACGATTCTTGGGCTTCCTTGGCTGATCCATCTCGTACAGCTAGAGGTATTGGAGCGCCGCCCAGCGACAAGGGAGAACCAGCTGACCTGCAGGAACTTTCAGCCCTATAGGGATGGAATTTCTGTGCTAAATGCCACGCCACTGAAGAGGTCGACACCCCCCTATCCCCCACATCCCGGAACGCCAGGTCGATACCCTTCCTCTGCTGCCTTTACGCCAAGGCCTGGCCTTTCGTATTGGCTCGTATTGTATGTCTGGTGTGTCGCCTCTGTCACTGTTGTATATATAGTTTGGGTCAAAACTGATGTGTAAAATGTTTAACATAATACGTTGATGGTAAATGTGTTCCCCACACAAGCATGTTCATCTTCTCTTGTTGAATATAATAAAACATTTGGAGAAAAAAAAAGTCCCTTGCACTCCGCTTTGAAACACGACAGCCGTGAAGATTTCCAGCGGTGTCTTTTTAAGCGTGACCCGGCCCCGTCTATTTGTAGATGCACTTCGGCAACATATAGATAGCGGGAATTTGCAGCGTTCCAGCTCTGCCTCAAAAACATTCTAATTGAAAGCAACAAAAGTAGAATAAACAATGTTCACTAAATAAAAAAAATTGACATCAATTTATGCAAGAACGCTGTGGCTCTCGTTACGATTGTTCGAAACTGCTCATACGCAGACCGCCAAGAAAAACTGCGGAAGTCATGCAAATATGGAGGTTAATGGCTAGCAGAACATGAGGCACGCTTTGCATGGACAGGAACCACTCAGTACAGTACATCGATTAAGGGCAGTCGCCGTAAAATGGGAGGCTGTACAACATGGCCTTTGATTCAGGAAACAAGAGGCCAGTATGTGGAAAACCTGCATATGATGCAACAGTCTTTTGTAGTATAGTACCGACAGCTGCTAGACAATGGCTTCCTTGTGGTTTTACAGAGAGCCTGAACTACACACGTTCTGTTAAAGCAATACATCTTTAAGGCAGTCCCGGAGACCAGAGGATCTGGCAGATCTAAAAGGAAGAGTTCAGCGTCTACCTCCAGTACCAACTCCTAAAGATGGAGATCTCCAGTAGACCAAGCAAAGGGGGCCAGAGTGAGCGAATCGAAGTGCTGGTATTATCGCTGATAATTACTGGACTTACCATGAAAGACAGTGAACTAGACAAGAGTACTTTGAAGTCCCCTTTGCTTTGGAAAGTGCAGAAGTAACAGAATCATTTGGTTTCAGAGGTAAGAAGAGATGCAGAAAGGAAGCTCTAGATCAATCCTACTTGCGTAGTCTAGTTTGGACATCATTCTGACCAGTGTAAGAAAGCCAACAAAGTCAAGATCGTGCCCAGAAGCTTGGAGAGGCAGATAGGCCTCCATCTTCCATCAGTTGTAGTTTGGTCTTTGAGAACATGGTGGTTTCGTCTACATTCGGACTCGCACAGTGGACCAATAACAACTAAAGCCAAGTATGCAGTGTGGTGAATTTCATTTTTGAGATCATTCAATAACCCTTTACAATAACGATAGAAGCCCTAGAAAACAACAAGGTGTATTGTTATCACCAGTTTTGTCCCATTTACTGTTTTTATTTTTTAAGGTCCAATTTGGGCAGTTTTTGCATTTTGCATGGAAATATTTTTGGGGGGTTGAAATCCGCACAGTCCCTTTGTTAAGATACAATCTACACTGCAAAGCTAACCCAATTTGCATGATGATTATTCACAAAGGGGTGATGGACTCTGGCTGAGGCAGACGAGTTCCTGTAACTGACTGATAACAAATGAGAGAGCAAGACACACCATTTATTTGCATTGATGGAGTATTGCTGCTCTTATAACGGCAACTGCGGCGTATAAGCATGCAAAGTACACAATTTGACACAAACACCATTTCATTAAGAAAAGGGAATCCAATGCTAGTAAATGGATTGGGCAACAGTTTAAAAGAAAACACAAACAGTCCGTTTCCACATTAGTAGCAGATCTGAGAACATTTTTCATTCAAAGGACACAATAAGGCAGGGATCCCCAACGTGTAGCTCGGGAGCAACATGTTGCTCACAGCACCCTAAATTGTTGCTCGCCAGTTGTCCTGGGCCATGGTGTGAAGGCCTAGAAGGGGGTGCTGAATGGATGAGACCTCAGTAGCACTGTAGTCAGGACAGAGTCCTGGACTGTGCAAGAATGTTGGCCAATGAGCCGCTGTGTTTCCAGCTGGATTATTTTTATACATGCAAGATTTGTTTGGTGCCACCATGCACATACTTCTTCAGTAAATGTCCTTACTTGTTATGGTAGTGTCATTGCTAAAACCCTGTCATCTCCAGTTACTTTGCCCAGCTGACAAATGTATTAATGAGTACAATATTTGAACCATGTTTGTGTCATGGAGAAAATTGGCATATTCTGTTCTTTGATACAACTAGTATGAGCATAATGGACAAGGTGGTGGTATGCATACCCAACTTTCCTTTATTAAATAATGTGCATGCACACTTTCTGTACAAGTGATGTTTGTGTTTGATCCCACCATGTATATTTATTTACAATATTCATTTTGGTGTCTCCTGTATTTATTATTACATAGTGTCCTAGCGGAAAAATGGTTTTCGTTTGATAACCTGCCCATCTAGCACATGGTTAATGGGCAGATACGGTAAATGCATGCCACATTTTTCATAATTAATTTGCCCTGTATTCCAATTCAATTAATTTATTGTTAATAGGTTTAAACTAACAAGTCAATTAATTGATTCAAATACTCAGTTAACACCACTACACCCCTCTATGAAGTGGTCATCAAATGCTCAAAGGCTTGACCAATGTTTGCCACTAAGTCTTGTGTAAAATCCCTTTTGGGCAGAGTAAATAGGCTCCAAATAATTGAGAAAGGTATTATTTTTATTCCTAACCACTTTTTCACCAATGCAACAGCCTTCTGGAGCTTTAATAAACACCATTTGCCATAACATTCCCAAATAATTCTCAGGAGGTAACCTCCAAAGGCCCAATGAAGTGATCTTTAAAGGCTACCATGTAATGACCTGAAGTACTAATTCATATTTATATTTCTCCATTAAGTCAGCAACATTTAAAAACATGTTTCATATTTTTCATACAATTCACACATAACAAGCCCAAAATAAAAAGGCAACTTTAACACATTCAAACTTGCTATATATACAAGTCTGAACATTACAATTAATTATATATATAGCATAGCTCCCATGCATTCCACGCTTATGCAAAACAGAGAAACAGCAAATGAACAGAAAAAGAACCAAATCTTTGACTCCTATTTTGCAAGCACACTTTGTGCTTCCTCCTGCACACGTTCTTAATTTATTGAGGAGTGGGTACATTTAAACGTACCATTACCACCAGCCTCCTGCATTCTGGGAATCTTATTTGACAGATTTCTCCTTGCCATCTTATATGTGTATGTAAGTCTGTATATAAGGCTCAAGTGGGCAGCCTGTGTAGATTTTGGACATCTGACTTTTTTTCCATCGGAAACGCTCTTGCTTTTGGAGATATTTTGAGGTGGCTTAATGCACCAAATGTAGTTATTTTGCATCCCTATTCAAATGGACAGTGATTTACAACCGCCCATAACCACAAGTATTTCTCTTCATCAGGGGAGGCTACAATCGCACTTGGACTGAAATTCACTTTATGATTAGCAGAAAATCCCAGATGTGCTTTTAAAAAATAAGGAACATTCTTAACTGGCCTGACACTCAAATTGAACACCCCCAATTCGGCTCACAAGGGGCTAGCAGGTGTATCTGCAGGGAGACCTGCTATTTGGCACAGGAATTTATTTTGCAACCCCTCCAAGAAATGACAGTTCTAACCACCCTAGATTTTGCGGCCTTAAAATCATGGAGCAGACCTTTGTTTTATATACCTCCAACTTCTCCAATCAGAATGCCGCAAACCTGAAATAACGTAAAAAGCCATTTAATCATTAATGATGCCTTTTCAGCTATCTTAATAAAATTACTGACGCAAGCACTGCTCTTTCAAAAGAGTAGGCTCAGATAAAAATGAGACTGCCCCCTCATCTCTACATTCATTTAAAAACTATCTACAAGGTTTCACCCTTTGCCTGAACACCATCATTTTTATTTTTATTATATTTAATTTCAAACTGTAATTCCCAAAATAGTAACTTGTGTTTAGCAGGCCCTGTTGGAGACCCGCTGGGGGCAAGGCCAAATTAGTTGTCTTCTGCATAAGGGTGCATGCTATAAAATGAACCCTTCAGGTGGAGGGTGGAAAGTTAAGTACTAGAATCAACATCCAAAAGGAATACATTGGGACCAACTGACATCCCCAGGACTCGGACACAGTGGGCTCATGTTGATTGACATATACTTTTATTGAAAGGAAAAGGGTGGGGGACTGGGGAAACTCCTGCCTTTCCCTAAAGATAAGAGGGGTTCCCCATCCTTAACCAAAACTAAGGAAGCTGCCAGTATGTCTTGTCTAAAGTAAATAGTCCACTGTCTGTCACAAGTCCGAAGCCTATTCCCATCCCTCACACTATTTACTAACCTATAAAAAACAAAATGTCTTCTTAATTCAGAAGAATAGGTTGTAGATCCAATCAAAGAGTTCCAAATAACAGGTTCCAAACCCAAAGTTCTTAAATATAAAACAAAGTTCCATAAAGTTCTTACACATTTCTCTGTTGCACAAACTTCGTAGCAACCTGGGCAACAACTCCCTTGTCCTGGTTCCTTCTCTTGGCAACTCTCTATTTATTGGAGCACAGCCAGGGGCAATGACTCCTTTGCCCTGGTTCCTTCTCTTGTAGGTCCCAGATCTCTGTCTTTCTCTCTTTCTGCTTGGGCCAACTTGGTTCACTTCCCTGCCAAGTGTGGTCCTTAGTAAATTACTCTGTGGTTTCCCTTCTCATGGGATTGTGCCCCAGACCTCTCTTTATGTTTGGGAACTGGGAGCCCTCTTCTCCCAAGTACCACCACGAGGAAGAGGACTTGTGTGTTTCTCCTGTATTGGGTCCCAAACCCCCCTTCTTTGGTGAGGGTACTTGGAGCTCTCTTCTCCCATGTACCACCACGAGGAAGATGACTTGTGTGGTTCTTGTGTAGTGGGTCCCAGACACCTTCCTTGTGTGTGAGTACTTGGAGCCCTTTCCTCCCAAGTACCGCCACAAGGAAGAGGACTTGTGTTGCTTTCGTTTGGTGGGTCCCAGGCCCTTAAGTTTCTCTTGTTGGGGGACAGGCATGGTTCACATGCCTGCCAGGTACTGTGACTATTAAGATGCTGACTGCAACGTCTTAGTTTCCCACCAGCCAGCCTGAGTGCTCCCCTTTGTAGTGGGCTCTGGTCTGCCCAGGAACACTGCAGTGTCAATCTTTCCCAGGACAGGGTGGTCTTCCTTTCACGTGCTTCCCTCTCTGCAGGAACACCGGGAGCTTCTCTCTGCCAGCTCGCCTTTTGGTCCTTCCACTGTGGACTGGCCCTTGTCCTTCCAGCTCCTCTCTTGGCATCCTGGTGTGCTTCCTTGCACTTTCCTTCACCGTGCTGGCTCCTGCAGCTCCTTCATGAAGGACTAGACAACTTCTTCCTGAGTCCCTCATCCTTTTCTACTATGCATCGACCAATGAGCAGCCAGCAACAACTAGGCTGCTCATTGTGGTTCTTAGAACTCTTCATGCCTCCGCTCTTCCTCTTCATCCCAGTACTTATTCCAAGTTGTCTAGAATGCTCATGTTGGTTATGCAGAACACTCTACATTCCTCCATGCATCTCATTTGTCTCAATGGTTGTCAATAACCTATCTTTCAACTCTTCCCCATTCTTCCTCGTCTCAGTATTTCTAACCTTGATCTCCCTTGGGTCAGTTGTGCTCTTCATAGTCCCAGTATGTATCTAGGGAAGGGGTTTTTCTTTGGGTTATAGGAATGGGGGGGGTCCTAGGGTCTGGTGATTGGCGAGTATATTGCGTTCTCAGGGTAGGGTTGTTCCTAGTCCCAGAAGGGGTTTCCTCTCCCATGTGATTCTCTCCCTGTGCACCACCCTCAGGGGAACTATTGTACCGAGGACGTACTGCCCTGGCCACATGGGAATGGTCTCCTCCATAGGGGAGAAGGGACAGCATCCACAGATTTGTCACAGACTCCAATAAAATGTAAATTCCGCCACATTATGTTTCTATCAATCAAATACCGACGAAATCCACCCTGGAGTGCTACGGACTCCATAATTGGGGACTAACACCGCCATACCACCACTCGTAATCTGGCAGTGATACCACTGGACCAAGTAGCAGTAACGGTACCGTTGAGATGCCACCAAACTCGTAATAAGCCCCAATGTCCAGTAAGGGAATTGGCCTATAACCTTGAGGGGCTGGTGTTCCAAGAAATACTTGTCTAAGGGGATGGCATAATGCCTGTCTTGACAACAACAATGAACATAAAACGATTTGGTATCCTTCAAAAAAGCTTCCATTTTTTTCTCAAATTCTTTTTTTGTCTTGCCGCAATTTTTTATGCCATTTTGAAACTATAAATCTCACCAGCAGTGTACACACCCCTCATTAAATCATAGTTCAGTTTTCTTTTCGAGATTCTACATTCTGCATCGAACCATGGTGCATCCCTTTCTATAACCTGGAATTCCTGAACTTGGGGGCACGGTTTGCCAATAGCTCTGTCCTGGATAGTTTCTCCTAAATACTCAGACAAACTGACACTTTCCTTTGTGGCCTCTGAACTGTTCAACAGTTTTAAGAGAATATGTTAATTTCTTGTGAATTAGTAATTCTTTCCAATGCCTCCTTTTCGAGCGTAGGCATCGCCAACCAGCCTCTCTGGCTGTCAGATATCTTCTTTGTGGTGCCTAACCTGGCCATTGGAAAATGAACTCAAGAGGATTGTGTTTACTCTTTGATCAATAAGAAATGTAACATTTCATAACATTCCTGAAGAAACAAAAATCCACAGTACAGTCATCAATGGTTGTGGAACAGTATTGCCGATCTTGCATGCTTAGGAATGCACCATTTGCCATTAAAGATCCCATAAAATCCTAGGCAGAATCTCATGCTCAGTTTGTGGCCATTTTTGATTGTCAATACATTTGCACTAATATTTTGCTCACCAACCTGAAACCCCTGGTAATGTTTATTTACTCCTACTCTATTTTTGAACAGCTGGACTGGTCCTATATGTCTATAAATGTACTACTGACCACTCAATTTCCTCAACATTCCTTGTAAACAACCACTTAACGTCAAATGAAGTTAAAGGCCTTGCACGTTTCCTTGACTAGAATAACACGTGGTCTTAAGTACTGCAAATTAAATGTTCTATATGCAGTTTTAATTTTGTTACATTTCTAATTTGTGTTGTAAACAATTTGTCCGCCAACTGTGCGCCGATATATTCAGTCGAAAAATGGATGTTGCTCACCATTTAATTTGATATGCCAATGTTGCTCATTGCGCACAAAAGGTTGGGGAACCCTGCAATAAGGCAAACCCCTTACCCATATTTACTAGGATGCATTATGGCAGTACTCCATCTTTGAACTCTTTAGTGGAGATGGGCGCAATGTATGAATAGTGTGAGTTTATGAGGTCTTCTGCTCAAGTGGAGATGAAAGCAGCAGGTAGATCGTTATGGCTCCCATAGCGATGGCTTCATAAAGTAAGCCAACTGAGCACTGCCGCATTCGCACCAGCTACCACTCGGACATCATCAGTCTGTCCCTGCTGGCATACAATGTTTAAGGTTCATTAAGCCATTATGTATCGACTCGGCTCCTTGGCAAGGTAACAGTTTTAATCTAGAGCTTGATGCTAGACTCCTCCAAAATGTAAGCACTATAATAAGATCTGTTTTTTCCCAATGTGATAGCAATCAAACTACCAACCTCGGAAGTATAAAAGCTGAGTCGTCGCCCCTGCAACCAGCTTCTAACTTGAAATTGCAAGCTTGCCCCATGTCAACCAATCGGGTTCTTGTAAGGCAAAAAATTCACCACAAGCATCAGTGTGCAGAGAAAGAAGTCGGGAGGGGGGAAACTAACAGACTAATTAAACAGAAAGGTCTTAAGATGCTGTTTGAATCTACTGATATCCAGAGTCTGGCAAAGTGCCCCCGGCAGTAAATTCCACAGCTTCAGACCTGCCACAGAAAAAGCCTGGCTTCCACAGCGTTCAAAGCGGTAACGAGGAACAACCAACTGGGCCTGGGAGGCCAAATGGTAAAGACCTAGAAGGAAAGTATGGCTTAATCTTCTACTGGAGAGCCTTGCAGCCTTTACCCTGCTTGGCGCGATGAATGAGGCAGAGATATGAAATGGGTATGTGCCACAACCGGTAACCAGAGCAGCTTGCGCAGAGCCATCAACACAGGCTGTCCATAGGGGATACAGGTACCAATCGGACTGCTGCATTCTGGAGCACCTGTAAATGATTCATCAAATAGGGCGGAGCAAGCAACAGGGCATTGCAGTTATCTAAACTGCCATTTAAGACCGCAGCAACAGTTTGGGCATGAAACTCGGCTGGAAGAAAAGGGAGAACTTTCTTCAGCCTCTTCAACTTCAAGAACCAACTACTACAGATCGCTCCAAATTGAGCCCCGATAGTGAGGAGGAACATTTCACCCCATAACAGGTGTGGACAGAGGTTAGACAGCAAGAGTTTAACCGGTGCCAGACTGATGATGTAAGGAATCTAATAATAATATGGTCAGGCCTCAACATTTCCTTTAAATTTCGAGATGCAAGCTACTAGCCAGGTATAAAAGATCACTTGCTACTACCTCAATTCTACACATACACAAGAAACACCATATCTTACTCGCCAAGAGGCAATTATCGCTAGCCAATGATTAGTAGCGAGTGCACATTTTGAGCCCATGGCCACTAGTCAATGGCTAATGATAATGGACTATTGGAAAGTAAAAAATGTAGAGCTGTGCGTATTTGTTGAATTGAGGGGGTAATCAACCCCACAGCAAAGTGGTGTATCGGCCCCTTTTACACCCACAAAATAGGCAAATACTACCAAAAAATACAAATAGGGGGTAAAAATACTCCCAACAAAAATTAGGAAACTGACACATGGGATCTTGGGCCCCTGCTTTCAACACATCTTCATGGATATGTTTGGAGTCGTAATGTACCCAGTTCCACAGAATGACACTATTATTACTGGCTGAAACATGCATCTTTTTAAAGTGCACGAATAACTAGGGACACAAATATTACGTTTTACAGTTAAAACCTATTATGACTTGCTTATAAAATACTCCCATTGGGAAATTGACTTATTTTTTGTACTCCCATTTCAAAATCTTATCTGGAGAACTGGGGGTGAGAAACCTGTATGCCTGGCTAGTTGCTTATAACTTCAAATGTTGAATAACATGCTTCACATTTTTGCAGTACAATCATTATTCCCTCTTAAACAAGCTGACGACTCAACAGCTATCTTTCAGAACAAGTTCATGGCAATATCGCGGATCAGGACCCATATCAAAACCGTTTCCAAAATGAATGCCTCATCGCTGCAAAGCCATCTTTGTGCAGCTAACGGAATCAAAAAGAATATTAACAATTTGGCTCCTGCATGGACGACCCCACCACCCCCCCTTAAAGGGCTCCTTCGCACACACAAAGGTGTCTCTTGGACTAATTAATTCATCACTGTGTCCCTCCGAAATAAACCTTCAGTGGACGCCTCTGTGCCTGCAAACTATCGTCCAACCCCAAATCTGCTCATGGGAAAGATCCTGGAAATAAACCACCACCAAACAGTTAAAAAAAACTACTGCAAAAAAGAAACCATCCTTCACAACTTCCCATCCAACGTCCCCCCTGAACAGTGCATGGAATCCGCCTTGTTGCGCATTAAAGAGACAAAAATTCACCAGCATCTTCCTTTACAACATGGCTGCTGCATTTGCACCATCAATCACTGTACCTTGCCCCAAAGACTACATTTTATTGGCATTCGGGGGTGGGCTCTAGATTGGATTTCTGTCTACTTATAGGACAGAACCTCTGGTGAAACCAGGCACCTTCTGCGTCAAACCGTTCAATTCTGCTCCTGGCATCTGCGTCCTTGCTCCACTCTTAGCTGACACACAAAGCCACTTGTTGACATGCTGAATCTTTCAATACTCTTTTTCCAGTTAAATGCTGATGACACGCAGACAAGCTTCAAGATTCAAAACACAACCAACTCCAGGACATCGCAAAGTACCTGGTCTCCCTCCAAGACTGGGCAACTGAAACAGCTTTTCTTAAAACGCTCCGAAAACAGATCTTCATAGTCATGAGTACTGCCTCCCAGTAATTCTCTTTGCGGAGTGCTGCAAGTGTTACTGCTACTGGGAAGGAGCTCTGCAGTAGCAGACCTGAGCAGAGGCTTTATACAGCCTCTTTCCCTTTGGAGGTGGAGAAACCCATCAAAACTAAAAGCCACAGCGGAGTGCTGCGAGTGAGTTCACTGTGTTTCTCTGATGCTTCGAGTGGGCATTCCTACGGCTAGGCTATACTACTCTGGGGAATCTCACCTCTTTGGGCAAGAACTGTCAACATGATACACCTTTACAACGAATAAGAGGCTGAGGACGTGAGCGAGCTAAGCGCCTGTGAGGTCTGGTGAATCAAAGTGAGTCACACGTGTATGCACATCTATGCTGCGTAAATGTTTTTGCATATTCAGTGAATTGCATGTTTCTTTCAAGGACATAAAGGTCGGGAACCTGAAGGGAGTGTGTATTCCTCTTGTGCCCTCCTGACCTACCTGCAGTATCTGCCTAGTCCGATAAATGAGTATTTATTCTTTATGGAGTGGAGCTACGAGCTCCCTCACTGAAAACCTGGCGGCCCAAATTGGGATTATCGAGCAGTCGGCAAGCTCACATCAAAAAGCTTACCCCCGTTTCCTTAGGACTTCTACCATTGACTAATACTGCGCTAATCGTATATTTTTTCTACTGTTTAGGCTTGTTGTGCACCATTTGGAGGCAGTGTCTATATAATCTTGCAGGCCCACGCACCTCGCACGAGCAGCCAAGCAAGTCCCCTCAAGTCCCGCTTAGCCGTTGCGCAGTGGAGCTGCGGTAGGGGATTCTTTTTCTTTTTGTTCTGTGGGCTGATACGGCATTCTAAACTATTGCTGTTTGTATTGCTGCTTTGCTGTGTGCTGCTATCTATTATAATCTATAACCAGCTCATTTTCAGGCTACCCTCGGCCTCCTCTTCTCCTTCCCTCATCTTTGACTGTCTTTCTGCTATCCAGGAATGGTGTGCCGCCAACGACCTCTGCCTTAATGCCAGTAAGGGTAAGTAAGGGAGAAACATATGTTTTTAATTGCAAATGTGATGCCTAAGCTTAGATGGGATTTCATTATTAGCTCACCCAATATGAGTTTAAGAACAGCCTCGGTGAATTTTCTTAAAACTCTACATTTTAATGAAAATGATAATGAATTATTGTCAAGCTGAAAACATTTGAAGTACGAATTAATACAATTAGAAAATTACCATCCCTTGCATTACAAGATGGGTATAACATTGTATAATTATATTGTCTTAAAACTACATTTGTTTATATTGATTTTATACTGAAAATTAATTTTGTGATTTCATCTATGTAAATAATTTCCATGTAAAATGTAAAATGAAATAAGTATTGTTTGTATTGTAAATTAAAAAAGTTGATTAAATTCAGCAGAAATTCAATAAAAATAAATAAATAATGCATTATGGACAAAAGGAGAAAGTCTGTCTCATATTGCCACGATTACGATTTTTTTTTAAAAAAACGATACTGCACTTTTACAGCTATCTTGCCTAAATATGAGTCAGAACGTGACTTCTCTAGAGACTTTTCAAGAAGTGACTGCTCCGAAAAAGGCTTTGCCACACCAACTTGAATCAAACTTGGAAACACAGCGAATCTTTCTCCAGGGTCCCAATTTATGAGAGATTAAAACTTGTCCCAATCTCAAACATTCACCTCTGAACCTTTGGACCCCAAGCAAAGGCATTCACTGTTGGACCACTGCAGGACCTCTCACAAGAAGCAGAGGGATCTATTCACATGCACACTACCAAACAAGATGTACCCAATAGGGATGTAACGGTATTACGGTATACCGTTAAAGATACCGTGAACCACTTAATTGAACAATAATAACCGTCACATTGTTTATACCGGTATACCGTTCATACCTTTAAGTGTGCTTTTCAATCTGATTTGGAAAGGCTGTAGTAAGCAAGTGCTGCGCAGTCTTGTTCTTGCACTGTTGGATGTGCCGTCTGCCAAGTAGTTTCAGTTGGAGCAGTTTTTAATGTCATTCCATAAACCACACATGCCCGACACAAAATCAATATGTTAGCAATAGGAAGAATAAATACAGTGCCAAGAAGGAAACGGGTTTACTTTGGGTTGGCGGTTTGGGGTTTATATATTTATAATGGATAATGTTTTCTAAACATATGACAATGGGGGATTTCCCTGGTTCCATCATTGAATTTACATATAATAAGTCACAGTGCGAAATTTACTCATCTCTGTGGGTATTCCCTGCTGCCATACCAAAGTGTAACATGTCCGTGATTGCTGAACACCTTTTGGCCCTCAAGTAAACTAAAGGCTGTAACGTAAAGAGAGAGTGCGTGTGTGTGTATGCGCACAAGCGTATACTACCATCAGACTCCATTGATCTGTGGCATGCAGGTTATCAAGATGGCAATATGTTCATCTTCACCAGTAGCCAGTGGGGGGGCTAAAAGCTGAAATGACCACTTAAGAAAAGCTATTCAGTTTGCTTTGCCAGGCGCCGCAGGGCTCCCCCCGCCCCTCTTCCTCTCCACACGTGTGTTTGTGTTTGGTGGAAGCAAGGGGTGGCATTTCAGTGGAACGTATGTTGAAAAGCCCAATTCTGGCCCTGGGTACCTGGTTTTGTTTGTGATGATAAATCTGACAATTTATGACCTTCTAGAAAATATTTGTTAAGATTAGTTAACTCCACCTGCTATACCGCGATAACCATGATATACCGTCATTTGGCAAGAAGGTTATTGTACCGTCATAAAACTAATACCGTGACACCCCTAGTACCCAATACACCGGGCTCTGCCTTTCATGCTTTGAATTTTTTATTTTAATAAGTATTTATTCGTTTTATAGAGTAGAAAAAAAAGTAAAAGTGTTGGCACAATGCAGACGTCAATCTGAACTATTCTGAACTAATAACAAATGAAGTCTTACGGTACTCATATTAACAATACTAATTATACAATATATATATATATATCTGATAAAGAATTAGGTTAATATACATAATAAAGGAACCAAAATTGTAGAAACAAATTGTTATCAGAAGTCTGATTAGGAGATCATTTTAAATGAAAAATACAAGGAAACAGACAAGGTACAGACATGACAAATGGAAGAGAAGGGGAAAGGGAGTAAAAGGACAATGTATCAGATTTACATGACCACTGTAATTGTGATATTAAACCAGCCTGTAAATATATCTATTATAAAATAGCTGTAACATTGAGTGTAAATAAGAAAGTTCACGTGCCATGCGTATTGAAACAGTTGAGATAGCGAGTGAAAAAAACCCATTTAGCATTGTATTTTGGAATAGCATTTAGGTTGTTAGCCATACATAGTTCCATTCTTTGAGTGTGACATATAGAATGCCACCATCCCTGAGAGATTGGGAATATTTCCAGCTGGCTGTAATACATTTCAATGCTGAAACAATAAATAAATCATAAAGTATGGCAAAGTCAGGTGGAAAGTTGGTTGTGATAGCCAAACTGCCCAAAAAAATATTTAAAAAAGATAACAGGATTTCCACTGGAAAAATATGTTTGATGAACTTCCATATATCTTGCCAAACCCTGAAAGTAAATGGACAATTAAAGAACATGTGTTCATATGAGTCTGGTGCCGAACCACAAGACCAGCATTTACTATTACTTACTTTTAGATTTTTCAGGAGTGATAAATGCCCTGTGAATAAAGAAGAAATCATTTTGTGTAATATTCGCTGAAAGAGATATTTTTGATTTTGGTAAACAGAAGGGACCAAGTATGATCTTCCAAAGTGTAACCAAAGTAATTTTCCCATTTAAGACGTATAGAACAAACCTCAGATGTTGAGGCAAGAATATTGTAACATTTTGAGGCTCTTACATCATTAACCATGGTAAACTGTAGTAGTCTAAAAGCATCTGTTGAGAGGACCTTATTAGAGAAGTGAAGGAGTGTATCTAGGCAAGAGTTAACCAGTTTGTTATAGTAATTATAGTCTGACTTGGGAGTGGCGAATTGAAGTAATTGCCAAAATGAGAGAATGGAGGGGCCTTGAACAATTTGCTGAATGAATTTGATTCCTTTTTTTAAACCATGATTTTCGACAAAGAGCCCCATCATTGATCACAATATTCTTGTTGTGCCATAATGATGGAGAGGCACTTATTGGTAGTTTTAGTATGAGGAAAAAGAAAGACTTGAAGGGCTGAGATGGAGACTTTAATGGGATCGGAGATAGCTACGGCTAAATGTATAAATATAAGAATGACTTCATAGGGGAGAGCTAAATGTTTTTCCAAAGTACACCAAGTGGGAGTGTCGGAAATGTCTGAGTCAGCAAACCAGTGACGGGATTGTTTCAGAAGAAAAGCAGAGTGATACAATTTAAAATCAGGAAATCTGACCCCTCCCATGTCATAAGGTGTTTTTAGCTTGGCCATGGCAATTCTTTTAGTTTTCCCTACGCCCCAAAGAAAATTTAGTAGAATAGAGTTTATAGATTTGAAAAAGGGAAGTGATAGAGGGACAGATAGGAGCTGCAAATAATAGAAGAGGGGAAAGCATCATCTGAATTGTTTCTAATCGTCCCCAGCAGGAGAGAAAGAGAGGGGAACCATCTGGAAGTTAGATCTTTGAGTCTACCAAGCAATATCTGGGTATGAAGCATTTTAGTATGTATCGTGGGGGCAAAACGAATGCCCAAATATTTAATAGATATGCTACACCATTTAAAGCCGAAGATATCAATATCATGTTTGTGACAGTAGGAGTTTAGAGGCATCATTTCTGATTTGTCTTTATTTAATTTGTATTCAGATACTTTGCCAAACAGAGTATTTATTAAAGTAATGATGTGAAGTTTAGGATTCTTAATAAAAAATAGGATGTCATCAGCATAAGCCACTATTTTAGTATGTGAGGTCCCTGCTGGAATTCCCAGAATATTTTTATTGGATCTTATGGATTCTAATAATGGTTCCAGGGAGAGAATGTACAGGGTCAGTGAGAAAGGGCAGCCTTGCCTAGTACCTCGGCGTAGAGGGTAGAAGGAGGAAGATTGGCCATTCAGAAAAATTGAGGATTTTGGGGAAGAATGGAGAAGTTTGACCAGGGAGATACATTTATGACCAAAACCGTGCCAATGTAAGGTTCGAAACATAAAACCCCAGTTAACACGATCAAATGCTTTTTCTGCATTCAATGCAATGGCTGTATAGCCTTGTTTATCCTTCTTATCTTTTCCAGCTAAATGGATAGCGTTAAGAAGCAGCCTAGCATTTGAAGAGATGTTGCATCCTTTAACATATCCAGTTTGGTCTGATTTGATAAGGGCCGGGAGAGAGGATTCAATTCCATTGGCTAGTATTTTAGTAAAAATGTTGCTTTCACTATTAATCAGGGAAATGGGCCGATAATTACTGGGAAGTGTAGGGTCTTTATCTGGTTTAGGAAATACAATGTGTAAAGCTTCCGAAAATGAGCCAGATGCGTTTTGAGAAATTAAATAGGAAAATAGTGTTTTGAGTTTTGGGGAAAGGGACTCAGATAGGCTTGCATAGAATTTGGTGGATAGGCCATCAGGACCAGGTGGTTTGCCCTTATCCAAGCCGTTGACAACTTTGGTGATCTACTGAAGTGTGATATTGTCTAAATGGGAAAGATCTATTTGAGGGTATGATGTTCTGCTAATATTATTGAGATATGACATATCATCATGAGGAACAGAGATTTCAGGTGTATATAAATCACGATAGAACTAAAACAGTTAAGTATGCTATCCGGACGATAATGTGAGATACCTGACGTGTCCTTAATGTGGGAAATGTAGAACATTTCTTTTTTTGTTTTCAAATAAGAGGCTAACGCCTTTCCAGCTTTATTTGATGTTTGGTAAATTTGTAAGTATGGTCCCTGCAGCCAGATCAGTAATATCCTTATTGATTTGAAAACGCAGGGCTAAAACCAGACGAAGGTTGGCCGGGCAAGAGTTCTCATAATAGAGTTGCTCTGCTTGGGTGAGTTGGGTGTAATGATCATCCAAGTGTTTTTTACGTATTTTCTTTTGTTCCCCAGAAAAGCCATTATTTGACCTCGTAAAGCTGCTTTAAACGCATCCCAATTATTTTTAACAGAGGTATCACAGTCTTGATTTTTTTGCCAAGTATTGTTGAGAGAATGATTGTACAGATTGAATGAACTGTGGGTCTTGTAAAAGAAAGTTATTTAGTTTCCAACGAGTAGATGCCTTATTTATATCTGAAAGACAAAGGGCGTACAGGCAGTAGCATGATCCGAAATAACATTGGACATTTTTGAGTCTACAATAGAGCTAGCAAGAGTTTTGATGGAGAAAATACAATCAAGACAAGAGTGTGTGTTGTGAGAGGCTGAATGAAAGGTGTAATCGAGATGCGTAAGATAGGACAGCCTCCATGTATGAATTAGGCCCGTTTCCGCTAGGCAGTTCGTAAAGGATTTATGAGTTTTGTTAGTTTTAAACACATAGCTAGTTTTTCGATCGAGAAAAGGTTCGAGGCCTTGATTAACATCACCACACATGATCAGATTTGTGAAATTGTTTTTAATTATCATTTATTTGATGGAGATCCAAAAGTTTGGATCAGGCATAGTAGGACCATATACATTCAGAATGGACACGTTTAGATTTGATTAAAAAGGATTGTTTTTTTACTAATATAGCAACTAATTTTTTTTGCCTACTGCTGGACTTTAAATGACCTCCTTAACCCAAAGGGGCTTACGTTTCATAGCTCGTTTACTAGATAAGTGTGTTTACTATATACAAGCGACCAAAGGTTTGAATTTGTTAAGGTGAGAGATTATTTTGCATCTTTTGATCGGATTATTACAGCCTTTGATGTTCCATGTAATACACTTAAAGAACATTTAATCATTCGAAAAGTGATATGCACACAGCTTAAAACTGTAAAATAAATTTAGATTTAGTACAGTAGAGATGTAATTTAAATTGTAAACACCCAAGCATAGACACAAAAGGTGAACACATCGGGGATCAGGAAAGGGGAAAGGGAGTCTAATCATGGACTGAATGTGTAGCGTGGAGAATAAAACCCAGCTACAAGGATTAGACAGGACATGGGGGGGAGGTGATGGAATAGAAGAAAGTTGCAGGGATAAGTAACACATGCTGAGTCGTCAAAAGGAAAAAGAACTACCCAGAGTAGAAGAAGCACGCAGCAACAGTGCCCGTCTCATCACATTATGATAACCGAGTAAAAATGGCATTAAGTAAATGGTAAAAAGGGGAAAAAAGTAGTAGTTGAAAGAATAAAGTACTCATGTAATGGGGGAAGTTGAGGCTGAGGCATTAGTAGGGGAGGACGTGTCCATGCCTTTATTTTTAATGTATTGAATAAAGATACTTAGGTCGGCCGGGTCATCAAACATGGCTGTGCGACCCTCATGTGTAACTTTAAAAGAGCACAGTGGTATACTCCATATCTGATATTTAGCTGCTTCAGGGCAGGACAAAAGGATAGGAATACTTTGCTGCGCTGGGCTGTGCTTCTAGCCACATCTTGAGAGATAAATATCTTGTTGCCATGCCAGGTGAGGGATTTGCGTTCCTTAGCAGTAGATATGATGAGCTGAAGTTGGGAGTATTCCAGGAGGTAAAATATGAGTGTTCTGGGTGAAGGGCGAGAAGTGGTGGAGGGCGTAGATTGAGCTATTCTATGAGTTTGCTGTATGTTAAAAGCTGTATCTGGGGATAGACGTAGTATGGCAGGCAGATATTTTTTTCAAGAAAGCAAAGGAGTCAGACCCTTCTGAAAGACCAGAAATGTGTAGATTATTTACGCCTGCTCCGGGTTTCTATATCTTTGTTGTGTTTTTGAAGATCTTCCATGGACTTTTCAAGCTGTACAACTCTGGGGGATAAATCTTCTATTACCCTCACTCTTCTTTCCCCTTCTTCCACTTTGTTGTCGAATCCTCTCCATCTGTCATCTAATTGTTGCAGCTTAAGATTTGTGGTCTCAAGAAATGGTTTAAGTGCTCTAATTTCAGCTAATATGGCTTCAATGGCAGGGTCAGAAATACCAAGTGGTGGTGGTGAGTCACTTAAGTCTTTTGAGGTTTGTCAACAATGTGTTGGAATCTTTAGCAGTGAGCGTATTTTTCTGAGTAACTTTGCTAGCAGCCATTTCAGCTGTAGTTGAAGATCAATAATATGATCGCACTGCCAGCCCTAGTTTGAGACTGTCTTTTGTGATTATACAGAATAACATGTATAATTTTGAGAGTTTATAATACATTGCTTTGAGGGGGAAAATACTTAATGCTGCGGCACTTCCCTGCTTTAAAACATTATGAAGAAAGAAAGTTCCAATTGAACAAAATTAAGACGTAAATTTAAAGATTCAGCATGTCGTGCGTATTATAACGCTCAAGTGATCGATAAGTAAAAGAAAAAAAAAAAGTTCTCACTTATTTATGTCCTGCAGTGGGCCAGTTATACCAGAGGTGGCGCTGCGCAACAAAGGAGGTCTGCCGGGCCAAAGCCGGTGCGTCGCATTAAAAGTGACACCGCTCCTCTCCACACGAGGGGCGGCGCTTCGTGGAGTCGCAGTCGGAGCTCTGGCTTCGGGCGATGCTGTGTCGTTGCAAGGGGAGGTACAGCAGCCAAACCTACGCGATTTTATTTGCAGCAGTTGAGTCTTGATGAGCACAAGGGAAAGGTAAGTGAAACTAATCAAAAAAAAGGATCTTAATGCCAATATAAAGAGTGATGAGACGGAGCGGGTGTGCTAAGCGGCCATCTTCTTTGGCGTTTGGCCACGCCTCCCCAATCTTTGAATGTTACTCTTTCCCGGATGGGAAACTCTTATGACTCAATTTCGGTGGAGTTTCGTGAACAGCGCGCACGCCTAACCACAATGTCCTCCAAATTGGTGTTTTTGGAGGGTTTTATACACGGTAGGGTTCAGAGCCAGGGAGAACGCTCCGGTCAAGTTGTGTCACTACAGTGCAGAGGAGGGTGTGGGCACTAGAAGCAAGCATAAACCCTGGCCTTGAGCTTCCTTCTATAAATATGTAAGAAAACAGAAGAACTGAGCAGCTTAAAATAGTGGACAAGGCAATAAATACAGTGAGGAAGGCAACGAAATGGGACAGTCTAAAATTAAGAAACCTAAAAATCAGTCGATCGACCCCCACACCCCCAAAACGAAGGCTAAGTGGCTTGCAGAGTTTTATGAGGAATTTATGGTGCAGCCCAAGCCTCTCCCCTACTATTGAGAAGGTGGTTTGCAGAGCAAGCCAAAGCCTTTCTCCAACAAGAGAGGAGGTGGTTTGTATTGCTAGCCCAGATAATCTAACTCCTAAAAAAACATGCAAGCAAAAATCCATCATGTCCTCCAAGAAAGTCAAAAAAGAAACTTAACAAGCAGACAAAGTGCTTAGTGGAGGGACTGTAGAGAACAATTGTCAAGTTCGTAAAACCCACCCATTGACAATTTGGGCCAAAGTATTATGGTAGTGTACTCGGACATGGAGAGAGTGGGCGAACCAGCAGATTTAAGTTGGCATGTATGGAAGACTCTTGCCAACCTCCGCTTTGGTAAACGTCTTGACCTCGGTGGAAATGCAGCAGCGGGTACATCCAGCGCAAGGTCAGCATAGATTTCAGGTCAGCATAGATTTCAGAAGAGGGCTCAGCAATTGGCGCCAATTTTCCAAACACGTGGTCTTGGGCCCAAATTGCCATTGGAAAAAAGCCCAGGAAAGGCGAGACAGCGCATAAATGATCTCCAGTTTCCTAAACCCAGGCCCCCAGGGGCTCCGATGTGCATCAAGTGGAACTGGGATGCCCAGTAGCTCAAACGTGTGTATCGGTCCACTTGGAAAAACAAGTGGGGACCCAAAGAGATCAATGGCATAGCCCCTTTTCGACATTAGAAGAGAGGAGGCAAAATCGTGCCTAATAAATAAAGACTCAAACAGAGTAAAATCCACCGATAGGGGGCATCATTTGCCAGAGCGAGCTCCAAAAGGGAAAGGGGCCTCTGCTGCTTCCATGTATTGTCCTCCCAAGCACCCGAGCCATTTGGGTACGGCAAAACCCTTACACAATGGAGTAAAAGAGAAAGGGGGAGATCAATATCAGTTTATATGATCTGGGTATGGCACCTAAAGAAAACCTCTGACAAAAACAAAAAAGAGGAAGCGACTAGGGACAACTTGCGGGAAGAGCAAACATTCATTCTTATGAAGATTCACCTCTGCTAAATCGGCCTTAAATCTTGGCGCTGTTTTGGGAGATTCCAAGCCTGAGACTGATCTCCTGTGATATAGCGCTGATCCAATTTCCGGTAAGAGGCAGATTGAACTTGGCAAAACTTTATTTCACATCACGCATGATGAGGGCATTGGTTCAACTAGAATCTTTCTCAACTTTGGGATATGACGTGGTGCAGACCTTGATGGACCCAAAACCAGCCCCAAATGATCTCTTATTATCTCAGCCTTTCCGACCCTTTTTGCCTATTCAAGAATTGATTACTTTAAATCCACTCTCAGTAGTCACAAATATGCAAGCTCAAGAAAAGAGAAGAATCATCGAGGAGAATCCAGGGAGACCACCGCCTGAGTATGATTGGTCCACTGTCTTGTCTGCACTACACATGGAGGGGAAAATCCCCAATCCTTTAGCAGATAATCGGTGGCCCTTTGTTTAGCCGTGTGGAACTGTAGAAGCCATACATCTTTGGAGACATTTCCTTATTACCTAATGTGCCTTGCTACGTTTACAGGAGTCTTGGTTGACAGCATGTCCTACAATAGATGGTTATGTGGTTCTAACAGTAAATGCTACTCAGGGAGCATGTGTGCTGTGAAAAATGGCATTGTGCTAAAAATTGTTAATATTGAAACACATAGGAGGGACATCCAAATAGTAAAAGGGTAGGTGATTGTGGTACTTAGTCAAACTGATGTTATGTTTGTAACATATTTTAACCTGAAATCTGTTGCGATTGAAATATTTTTGGAAGCGCTTTCAGCTCTCTTTGCAAATGCCCGTAAAAAGACGACGCTGAAATAATTGTATTAGGCGACTTCAATAGTGAATGTCTGGTTTCTAAATGGTACTCTGAAGTGCCCAGGCAGAGGGCTTCCAAAATAGCAAGGAGGAGAGGGAAGATAATAAGATCTGAACTTAAATCTTGGGACTTAATCATAGTAAATGGAAACTTAAGGGAAGACACTAATCCCGAATTTACTTGGGATAATGGCCCCTTGAGATCCACTTTGGATTATGAATTCTTATCTGAATCCCTATTTTGGAAAAGTGATAGCTTTAGAGTAAAACCACTAAAATCAAGTGACCATCACATGTTAGTTCTCGCTATGCAGGAATCTGTAAAATGGCATGCAAAGCAATAATTGTACAGTGGCAGTAGAGGTTAAGGTAATCGTGCATTAGTGTGGAAGCCAGCACCAACACATCGATTTAATGAGGGTATCTTTTATATGGACTCAAAGGAAGAAGGTGACCTGTATAATCCTGTCACTTACGATAAAGCGATCCAACAGGCCTTGGGTGATTTATATCGTCCAAACAGGGAGAATGGCAAGAAGGCCAAAAAGAAGCAAGGTTATAGACATAAATATGATACCATGTTGGCAGCCCGAAAGAGGGAACTCAAAGAGTTGACAGTTTACAAAAAAAAAGCCCGCCCGACTACAAAAAAAGAGCGAGATTACTGAGACTCGGGTATAAAACCTGGGTAAGGGGGTCATCGGTTCTTTCTCTATATAAATGATTTGGAGGCAATGCTGTACTCCATTGTAAAAGGCCAGCCTCCTTTTGGAGACTGATTAAAGATCCAATACATCAATGTTCCCTGCAAAGCCAACCTATTCTGTCAGCTGAGTGGGAATCCTATTTTGGTACCTTGTATCGTTCAAGTGAGGGGATGGAGGAAATACCTGCTTCTAATAGTAATTGGTCAGAGCAGGTAAAATTTGACCTGAAGACAATAAGGATAGCCCTTAAGAAAAGCAAGACTTGAACTGGCCCGGGCCCGGATGGCCTAGCAAATGTTACACTTATGTCTAACCCCAACCTCTGTGCAGCCGTTTTACACGTCCAATTTTCAGAAATTGTTAGGACGAAAATCTTACACCCCTTTTGGAAAAAAGTCAATCTCGTAATCTATAAGAAGGGAAAGAGCACTATTCCATCCAACTATCGCCCGTTTCCCTTATAGATGCTTCAGGTAAAATCTTCGTCGCCATCATTTTGGAGAAACTGCAAGAGTGGACAAATAATATAATTGATACATTTCAATTGGTTTTCCCAAACGGATCGAGTACTGTCCACAATTGTCTCGTTATCAACCTCCTGCAGGCACAAGTCAAACAAGAAAAAAAAAGCGAGATTTACTGTGCCTTCCTTGATATCTCACAGGCTTTTGGCTGAGTAAACTGGCAATGCCTTTGGGAAAATCTCAGGGAGATGGAATGCCTGGTTGCCTTGGTGGACATCCTGATGGCTTTACATACAGACACCAAAGTGAGGGTGCGCTTGGACCAAAAAGGAAACTATAAAAGGGTGCCCAGACGTTGTGAGCTACGGCAGGGATGCGTGTTGGCCCCTTTTCTATACAGCTGGTATACCCGTGACTTGGGAAAGACCTTGTAGTAGATCAGAAATTTCCCTTCAAAGCTGGGGAGCTTATCAATGGATTACTTGCCGTATGCTGATCGTTTCGTTCAATCTGACACCTATAGGCCTTCAAAGGGCCTTAAATGCGTCCAATGAATATTTTTCAGCACTAGATGAGCAACTAAATGTAAAAGAAAGAAAATAATCTAGTTCTAAATTATGGCAAGAAAAACAAGCCTAAATTCAAGTGGTCAATAGAAAAAGAGGGCATGGAAATAGTTCAATCTTACAAATATCTAGGGGTAGAAATTAATTCAAAGAACGAAACAAAACGATTATGATCGGATGGTGAAGAAATCTAAATTGAATACCTCCGAAACCTTGGTGTTTGACAGGAAGTTTGGTAGATTTTGAACAATTACATTGATCAAATACCATCACCAAAACGTGGTCCCACGTCTCTTGTAGAGTCGAATCGGGTCATAGTGCTGGGCTAGAATAGTCATTTATATGGAAAAGGCTGCTGTCCTTTCTTAGGGGGACGCCGATAGAAGTAATCGGACACGAGGTGGGCTTAGCTTCAATGCAAGTGCAGGCAGACTGGAAGAAAATGAAATGGCTAAGAGATCTTATGCTACCCGCTCTGAATAGTACACGAGCAGAGATGCGCACAGTGCTTTTCTGCAACACTTTGAGAGTCTTAACATAAGAGTGGCTCCATTTAGGTACAAAATTGTTGGCTGGTTACGACCTGAACCTTGATAAATTCATAGTGGCTCATGTCGACAAAAAGAAAAATATATTCGAGCTTGACTGTGTAAAGAATAGAGACTGGGCTCTGGAGTATCACCTATTTTATCATTTAAAATATGAAATTAGATGATTTAATGATATGCCCTTTTATCTGAAACAGCACCTGTCAAAACATAGCTCTGACATGTTACGCTTTAAATTGAATGTACTCTCTACTAGGGAAGTTACAGGTTTTAAACAGGGAATTTAACTATCATTGAGGTTATGTATGCATTGCTTTAAAGACATCGAAACAAGTAGTCATCTTTTATTGGAATACCCTGTCTTTAACAGAACCTGCTGTAAGCTCTTCTGCCGTTTTGTTTGCAATATAGCGCTAATGAATACTGAGTGGTTTCGGGGATAGATCTTGAACAGCTAATTGGGGGATGTGTCAATTTCAAAATTGTTGGAAATCACTTTAGGCAAAATGGTAGGAAATACCATAAGATTTTTAGTGTTTCAACGTTCTTTTGTATATGGATTGACACCATGAGTAAAGTAACGTTATGATCAATTTGAATGATTTATGGGTATAAAAAGTTTTAAAGGTGATTCCAAGATGGCCGACCTGCCGGGGGAGGACGTGCTAATCATAGCATGCCCACAACCGAAAGGGGATTTTTACGCTTCTTCCCTCCATCCCCAACCTGTGGGAATGTAAATACTTGGTGGCCCCCATCCCCAATAGATAGGTGAAGGTCTGATCGGTGCGAAAGACAGAGGGAGAGCCGAATAACAGCAGCCGAGACACGCCGGACCGTAGGAGGTGTAGGGCGGGATTCCCCATCTGTATCACCGACAAAGAGGAAGATTGTCAGCAAGGGATGCAGTGTCCATAGGATTTTACGGAGAAGTACTAGGGGTACCCTTTCCCTGAAGTGCGTGGATGTGGCAGGCGACAGGTGCCTAACAGTGGAGGAGAAGCACAACGGAGGAGGTAATACTGTGCAGTGTGCAGCGCACCGCGGTGCTAGAAAGGTGGATCCCTTGGTGTTAGAAAGGTGGACAGCGACTGCGGTTCTCTGGGAGTATTGCAACAGACTCCTCAGCATTGGTGACATCCATGAAGCAGAAGTGGCCGGTGCCTAATCCCACTAATTTATGGACAATATAGCTCTAAAACGTTGCGCCAGTGAAGCCCCGAATTCAGCGACCGTGTGGTGAGTGGTGAAGGTGAGGAGAATTAAAGACTACAACGTGTGAGCTGTGAAAGGGGTGAGGAGGCCCCGGGGATTTAACTAGCCACGCTATGCTTAGCAGCCTTTAAAGCATCTGTTCAAAGGGCAAGACCATCAATATCACGTGTGCTTCAGGAGGGCTGGAGCTGTATTTTTGGACACATGGTCCTTGGTGACAAAGGGGACACAGGATACTGAGACACTCTGGGCTGATTTGACAATACAGTGGTGCATGCAGTCCCTCTAGGAATGAAAGATAAAGGACTGAAGGCTGTTGGTATTTGCCTCCGTTTGGATCGGGACTTGGTTGATGTAGCTAGTGGGCACCGCCGCCGGGCATGAAAGCAGAGACCACTGTTCGTTACAGTGCTGAGTAGAGTTGGTAAACCCGGCAATCCAGTTAATCAACAGAGTGCAAGTTAAGTGGTGAGTGCCTAAGGAAGCATATGTCGAGTGTTAAAGGGAAAGGACGTACTAAAGTCACTCTGGCGGGCCCCAAGGTGGATATTCGAGGGGCAGAGGGGACAATCACTAAGTGTTGGCAAACAGAGGTGAATGGCACACCCAGCGAGACTATCGCCAATACTACTGTCACCACACAGTGACTATAGAACATAGGGACACAATGGCAATCACTAAAGAGGAACTAATGCAATGTTTAGCTGATCAACAGAGCTTAAAGGAAATGCTCTAGGAGTCTTTTCAAGAACAGATTACTGTGGTAAGATCGACATTAAAACTTTGGTTCAAGAAAAAGGGGAAATATCAAAAGTAGGAGACAGTGTGGACATTGCTGAATGAGCTTTATAAGAATTGCCAGAAGACTCAGGGAAAAATGACGAAACCTTAGAAGCACGGATGACGCATAATTTGGAAATTTAGTGTGACGATCTCGAGAACAGGTAAAAGCGATCAAACATTCGCATTAAGAACTCCACAAAGGAGATCGCAGACAAAGACCTTAAGCACTCAATACAAGAGTGAGCCCTGATAAGAAAGAGCCAGGGGCTCGAACCTATGACGTACTGGCCGCATTCACATCATATGGGTGGAAAGGAGGAGTTCTGAGGGCAGCACGCACAGGTAAATCCTTAACCATCAACAAGTACAGCTACAATCAAGATCTGGCATTTTACGCCCTATTCAAAAGGAGGCAGATGAATCCGGTAACTAGCATTCTCAAGCAAGAGAAGGTTTGTTACAGGTGGACCTTTCCTTTTAGCTTGCTATTATTCTGGAAGGGTAGACCGTTCTGAGTAAAATTTGAAGAAGGTCCGCATGTGGTAGCACCGAAAAGTAGAGACCGGACTGGGACATTGTATGTGGGAGGCGGAAGGCGAGACCACCCAGCAGAGGCGACAATGGGAATGGTCCATGGCAAAGCGAGACAACAAGGAAGTCAGTGCTCCGAAAAGCTGTGACAAGTCGAAGGACACGCCACATTCTGAGATGTGAAGGCGGGGGGGACCAGATAACCGAGGTACACCAGACCGTGTTAGTGGGACTTTTGAAAGCAAACAGGGAAAGGAGAACAGAGTTGGAGATGGAGGGCCGGGATGTGATCGGGGATTGAAGCAGGGGATCTCTTGGAGAGGGTTAGTATACATCTCTCTGCAGTTGGTTGTTCCCAGGTAGTTTACCAGTACATGGACAGGTTTTCCTGTGGTTGTCACTAGGACCCATGTACCGGCCCGGGTAAAAGTGTGGGGGAGGAGGAGATTGGGGAAGCAAAGGGGTGGTTGTAATGGGGGGGGGAGGGTGCAATTAGGGGGCTTGGGAGGGGGGGATCAGCAGGATAAACGCGAAGGTACGGCAGGGGGAAGTGGGTAAGAAAAGACGAGACTCAACGGTCCTAATATGCGTAATATGTGCACTCTTTAAAGTAGACAAGGTCCATGTCAATTCTGGGGGACCCCTAGGGTATTAGAGGTAAAGTTCCAGCGGAAGGGAAAGGGACTGGTTGGACTATGTACTCCCCATGGGTTTTAAAGTACACGGACAAAATTCAAGGGCTAAACTTGCAAGCAAAGCGATGAGAGCTGGGATCATTCCTGAGGAGCGAGAAACCAGATATTCTCGCGCTTCATGAAACCCACATATGGAGAAACGATAAATCGCGTATTAGATTACAAGGATCCCCACAAATCTTTCAGGCCAATATGAATGAGAAAAAAACAGGGGGTCCGGATAGCCTTCAGAAATAAGCCTGATCTGGTGATCCTTAATACGGTGTGTGATGAAGAAGGGAGATACCCATTTGCGAAACTCTGCATTCAGAGGAAAGTATTCACGGTAGTGACAGTGTACGCACCTAATTCGGGACAGAAAGGTTTTCTGAAGGCAACACTGTCGGCACTTGTAAATATAGTGGTGGTTCATGTTATACTGATAGGGATTTTAACATAATATGGGATAAAGAAAGTGACACCAGCAGAGTGGGATTCACGCCACAGGGCACAGCATCACAACAACTTGAAGACAAATTTACAGAATTGGGGTTAGTTGATGTGTGGTGAGCTAACAGGGGAAAAAAGTGTGATTCACGCTTCATTCGCACGTTCATAAAACCCAGTCGCAAATAGATTATAGTTGGGTATCTGCCAGATTGGTGGGACAAATTCAGGAAGTTTCAGTGGGATCGATCGTGCTATCGGTTCATGCACCTTTAGGGGCGATATGGACCATGACATCCAATAATAGATGGCTGTGGTATTGGGTTTTTCAAGAATGGAGAGGAGAGAATTCAGGCCTACTTTGGGGGAAAATGCAATGGCAGATAACTCACCGCGGATTTGGTGGGATGCCTGCAAAGTGATAATCGGTGGGTGGAGGTTTAAGGGGGGAATGATGGCACGCAAAGCCCAGAGGTAAAATATGAGTCGACAAATTGAGGAAGACTTAGAGACTCAATTTAAGAATATAATGCCAAAAATTGGTAATTACCATACGAGCGAAAAAATATCTAGCAGTTAGAGGACAACTAGAATTTTTAAGGGTGAAAAAGGCAGAAAGGACCCTACTTAGAACTAAACATTATGTAGAAGGGAATAGAGCGGGTAGGGTATTAGCACGACAATTAAGACAGAGGATAGCCACCCAAACGAGTCTAAAAATCAGGGAAGGGGAGGATGTGACAGATAGAGAGAATTATAAGGTGTTTGCCACGTTATATTCTTCCGATCGGCTGCAGTATGGCCAGCTTAATAGATATCTAGCAGAAGTATCTCTACCGAAGTTACCCAGATTAGACAGGGAGCTCGAGGAGGACATTACAGAGGAGGAAGATATTGCAGCCATAAGAAAACTTCCACCAAAAATGGCCTCTAGGTACCGGATGGCTTTACAGCTGTGTTTTATAAGAAATATCACTGAAAAAACGGGGCACATTACAGCGTCAATGGATGAAGCTAAAGTAGTGGTATTCCTGAAACTGGGCAAAGACGCAACATGGTGTGGGTCATATCGCCCAATAGCACTTATCAACATTGACGCCAAAATATACAAGATATTAGCTTCACAAATGGAGGTCAGACTTCATACGTTAAGACCCGATCAAGCAGGGTTCGTAAAACACTGTCAAACCTTTAATATCTTAAGGAGGGTATGTCATTTAATTGAGAAAGTTGAACGGTGTGGGATACCAGCGGCACTCCTTGCTTTAGATGCCAAAACTGTGTTTGATCGGGTAGAGTGGCCTTTTCCTTTTCAAACAATGAAGAAAATGGGGTTTGGCGAACACTATCTTCATAGGATACAGGTGAATTACCAAACTCCCACCCATCCGTCTGTCCTTCAGGGGACAGTTTTCAAGTCGGATTTGTTTAAAAAGGGGAACCAAACAGGGATGCCCGCTGTCCCCCTATAGCGTATACGGGAAGCACCTGGTGTGAAAGGGGTCCATTTTGGGGCGTCAGAACACAAAATAATGGTATTCGATGATGACATGTTGGCTATATCGGATCCCGCAGAATCCTTGAAGGTGATTGCCTCAGAACTGGTATTATTCAGGGAAGTTTCGGGATTAAAAATGAATCCACATAAATCCGAAATACTTACACTATCAAAGGAAACTATAGAAGAAATACAGGGATCCACCAATTTCTGTGGGCAGAAGAAAAAATTTAATATTTATGGGTTTACATTACGAAATCTGTGGCAGCGTTGTAGGAGGCAAATTATCCTCAGTTGTTAAAGCTCTGAGAGGGGATCTGCAAAGGTGGAATCCTCTATACATATCATGGCTGGGGTGTATGGCTTCGATAAAAATGGTGACCCCCCTACTGCGCTTTCTCTACTACTTTCCGGTTTTGCTGCTTTCTAACCCCAGGAGTTTTTTCCAAGTCACTCAACTGCATTCTATCCACTTTTAAATGGCATAATAGACAGCGGGTGGCCTTGCGGACCTTAATGGCCCCAAGGAATAGGGGGGATGTATGGCCTCCCCTGATTTTAGGAACTATTGGGTGGACCAGTTGAGGCTATTGAAACGATGGCTTTCAGGAGATAATAGTAAGCATTGGGTTGCTATAGATAAAGCAGTGGTGGGTGGTCCATTAGATGAGGTTTTATAGTTGTCTAAAGCCGACTGTCCTCAGAGTATGACGGCATCGCAAATAACTGCACTTGTGGGACGAAGCGGTGAAGCAGAAGCACATAAACTATCCCGGGTCCCCTTACACCAATATTTGGGAACCCCCCAGTTTACTCCCTGGATGGAGGTGAGAGCTTTTGGGAAATGGAGGAAGGCGGGCTAAGGCTTGAGATTTAATGCTAGGCCAAGAAATTAAAACATTCCAGCAATGTAAACAATCATTTGAACTTGCGGAAAGGGATCGGCTCAGCTACTACCAGCTTCGGCATTGGGTTATGCACCCCCTCAATAAAATTCTAGCTGGCAGACAGCTCCCTGCATTTGAGAAATAGATCACAATGCATACAGGCGACATTCATCTTACCTCTACATTCTATGCTTTGCACTCTGAAGGGGGATCCCGGGAAAAGTGGCCATGCATGGGCAAATGGGAAGGTACTTTGGATCGTCTAATAGCTGAAGAGGAATGGGCGACACTTTGGTATAATATCCCGAAACGAACACAATCTAGCCAACTAAGGGAAATGTGGTATAAAATTCTCACTCAATGGCACTGTACACCAGAGACACTCTTAAGGGGACACCGCCGGACTGTTGGCCTAAGTGGAAGGGGCAGGGGGATTGGCTCCATATCTGGTGGTTTTGTCCGGCTTTGAAATCATTCTGGGGCCAGGTCAGTAGACACTACAGGAGGTGGTAGTGGCAAATACATCTGTGGGGTCAGGGGAATGTCTTCTGGGCCTCTGGACAAAAGATGTGGCTCCACAAGATAGGGCACGTACAAAAAGGCATTTATGGTTTTGACTTTGGCGGCCCAACTTGTCATTGCGTAGAATTGTAAGAAAGTTGGCCCCAACCTATCACGAGTGACTACATAAACTCTGGCATGTTTTGGCCATGGAATGGGTTACGTATAACTTACAGGGGGATACACTGTTGGAATAACTGAAGGATGATTATCAAATTCAATTATGCCCCCAAAACCTTCGGGTTCTAGACATTGCCTAATGCCTCTCTAGTGTACGATAATTATGATGGAGCACTATTAGTGCTTTTTATTACTAAAAGATACTGCTGATTGAGGGAAAGGTGGGTGGGCCTGTGGGTGGGGGGTGGAGATTATGTACACATGAAATGCCAATAAAACATTTTAAAAAAAGTTTTGAAGGTTGTAAACAGGTACTGATATTATGAATTGTAATGTAATGATATTTTTACAATGGTGTTTCTTTGCAAAGGTTTGTATTAACCCAAATGCAAATAAATAAAATAAGTCATCCTCCTTGCCTCCCTCCAGCCCCCAGTTATGGACCCCACCACTACGTCGTTAATCACAGAAAGAAAAAACATTGGTGTCTTAATTGTTTGCAAACTTTCCTTTAGCAGGCAGGTACTCATCAAAGCATGTCACTTCCACCTGCAAATGCTTAAACGGAGGCTACCTTGCTTGAAAATGTAGCCCAAAGTAGAGGTTACCCAGGCCATGGGCAGCAAGGCTAGACTACTGCAGCAGTGTACACCTGGGTATCCTTAAACACCTTACCCACATTCTAGAACATATTCAGAACAACATGGCCAGGCTTATCCTAAACATTAAATCTTGTTACATCCAACTGGCCTTGAAGAGCCTGCAATGGTACCCACTGAAAAAAGTAATACTCTTCAAAGCCTTCAGCCGTACATAACAAGTACTGACAGTTGTGACGAAATTACTTCACACAAGGATGAGCAGTGGCTAAACCGTAATTAACCAACCGCGTTTAGCCAAATTACACAGCCTAAAATAAAGTAATGTCCAAACAAGGTTCTATGAATATATGTATACTTTAAACACACCATAATCAAAATAACTAAGTGGAACAATACTACACAAAACCCACTACTGCGGAAAGAACACAAACATGCAAAAGATAGAACGATGATCTCTGGGTAATAAAACAGTGGTGAAAGGCAACCAATAAACACAATGTAGGGCTGGGCGAAGGACCAAAAGTCATCTCAATATTTTTGGGCTGAATTCCGATATACAATATATATTTTGATATTGTTTATGTGGGTTAAATGTTAATTTGTAAGCCGCCAACTACATGTGAGATGTCACAAACACCTTTATTCATAAGACATGGAGCAAAATAAAGTGCAAATACAGGGTTCCTCAACCTGTTTGAGAATACACAGCTGTGCAAATACCAAAATGTAAAGAAGAAATAGTATATAAAGTATATGTATATATCTCAATGTTAACGCTATTGTCTCATCCTATATAGATTTTGAAAATACATCGATATATCGCCCAGCCCTACCACAATGCTTGTACAAGGATAAGTCTCGAGTGAGAAAAAGAGAACAAAGGTGGCCTAACTAGTCTGTTGCTAGGGCACGGAGTTGGACTCAGGGGCAGTTAGGAGTCAATAATACCATCTTGTTGTTCTTGACGATTCAACAGCATGGTACCAGGCTTCTTGATGGTGTGCAAGGGATTTGAGGATGAAGAGTGTACCAAAAGCAGCCCAAGTGGGTCCTGGTGTCGAACAGGCTCGAAACATGTCTCGAAGCAGTTTGACAGTGAAAAACAGGGATCCTGGCTGATCTGGCTCTCAGGTTGCAGTAAGTCCAAGAAGGCCTTGTTCCCATCCCGCCAAACAAGGAGAGGCTGGCAAATACCTGCATGGAACATTCACCTGCAGTGAGGCCTTGCATACCAGTGTAGCTGGCAGAGAGGAATGTCTTGCTACAGCAGCAGGTCACCCGCAAGGTGCCCTGGGGGTGGTTAGATAGAGCTTGCATCTGCCATGGAACACCTGCCTTCATCTCACAACAGGAGGACTCGGGTAAAGGACTGCTCTCCCAGCAGGGTCCAAAACACTCCCATTGAAGACCAAAGATGAATCAAAGGAGGTGTGGAAGACCCCCTCCTTTATAGGGAAAAGTTACCAGGTGATTTGACAAAAGCAATCCTGGTTAAAGGGGTCCAATCCCTGTCCTGGCAACAGGTTTCCTTTGACTTCTTGCATTATATCCAAAGTACTTTGAGCTAAAGGAAATGGAGACTATAAGGAAAGAGGTGTAGAGAGAAACAAGATTCTGAAATTCTTCACCACGTGTGCCTATCTCCTACTAGCCACACTAACTCTGCCCCTTTCCTTGGTATGCAAAAGTCTGGTGTGAGGCTACTCCTTTTGTGCAGGGTGAACCCTTTGATCACTGTTTCACAGGAGAGCTCCTGCTGGGAAGCTGTCCAGATGGAAGGTGTTACCAGACCTCACAAATGATCAAAGGAGAAGCACAATCTTTCAGTCCCTTGTGCTACAGGCTGTCTGGCCAGAATACACACAACTTCCACAGCTGACCAGGACTCACAGCTTTGAAAAATGTGTGGTAACAGACGTGGCTTCTTAGAGTTATGTTAATTTCTATCCACCATACCCTAAACTCAGGTATGGCTTTATGATTAAAGAATAAACTACCATCAGAATAGTAATTCCTCACGACTGTGGCTTTGGAACAGAGGTGCAGAAATGAAATACAGCCTCTGTGTTAAAGTGCCTTAGCTGTCTCAGCAGTTGTTAAAACTGCTCCTGTAACCTCTGAATTGCTCTTTGTGATTGGAGAACAGGCGCTGCAGATCAGGAGACTGATGCAGCAGAGCACACATGTAGGTTATGCTTTTGTAAGGAGATTATGGGTGGGGGTCTGATTAGCAGGCCCTTTCTGAGATGGAATTACTCATCAATGTATTATTTATTAAAAATCAAAAAGGCAACGGCGTCTACAGCCCTTCCAGATGGCAATTTCTGAAAAGGGGAAGGCTCCAAAGTTCTTTACTGCTTGAATACAAAGCCAATGCTTCAAGAGCCTGAAGATCATTGCCAGCAAAAGCAAGTTTGCCTTCTACTTCGGAGGTAAGACAAAAGGCTGCTTGCACCAATGCTGGAGGCACCCACATGTGAAGCCCTCTTACTAGATGCATACAGCAAAAAGAGGGATTTTTGAGATGGAACAAAAATTGAAAACCCATCTCTTCAAACAAGCTTCCAGCCTGAATGGCTCTATTCTTTGAAGCACTTGTTAATTTCCCAAGCATGCTGCTTATCCGCAAGTAATTCTTGCTCTAGGACTCCAGACTCTCTGCCACCCTGACTGTGCTTATGTTCTCTTTGTGAATGGTCCTCCAGAACTTGCTTACTCTGTTGCAGATGACAGCACTTGCCCCGCACCACCAGATCTCCTCCCTGCTAGCTTCGACATTGATCTGAATTCTACAAAACCATGGTGAACGTACTGCTCATTCTTGTCTAGTTCCGTCCCACCCTTCACCTTCCTTCTTTGAGCACTGCAAAATAATTCTGTATTGTAGATGGCACCATATAAATTAACAATAAATAAAGGGTATTTCCATTTTTGCGAGGTTTAAGCAGAAGAAGCTTCCAGTCATTGTAAGGAAGGCATGCTATCAAACAGTGAAAGACACACACAAGTGATCACAGTTCAAGGGTATTTATTGAACTATTGGGTTTGAAAAACACCCATCTAATCCTAAATCTAAAGATGGGAGCATGTTACGACCATCAAAAAATAATAATGCAGTCCTAGTGGAGTCTTGTCAAAATAAAAGAGCCTATACTAATAAACCTAATGCCAATGCTTACTTCTAAATACAAATGTTGTGGGAAAGTGTTCAAGAAATTATATGTCAGGGCAGTTGAGTTGTTAGCTTCCCTTCCCCATGTTTTCAGCACAGGACAAGGCAGTACACTCGAGCTTAGCACAAACTCTGGCTTTTCTAGCATGAGGATGCAGTTCACATCTCAGTATTAGGACCTCCTGTGCCAAAGTCTCTTTGTCATTCAAAGTCTCTTATTTCAGAGGGCCTGATGCGACAAACATTCAAAGTTACTTTCTCTTCAGGATTCCCATCATGCAACTTCTCTGGTAATTCACTGTTACCCCAGGTACTCCTCCACCAGGCTCAGACCCACTTTAACACAAAACTTCCAATTGGTCTCCCTCTGCCGGGCTCAGACCAAATGTCTCATTTTCCAAACTTTCTTTATCAAAATCGAAGACTTTCGACTGTGCGCTATATTTTGCTTGACCCGTCGCAAGACCACTTTGATTCACAATTTCTTTGTTCTCTTAATATACCCTTTTACTTTCACTTCTGCCACTTCTCAGCTGGATACCTTACAGAGGCCTTCGATCAAGCACCCATGAGGTGCCGGACCACACTGTCAAAGGTATCGTATAAAAGTCTCTTTAAAGTTCAAACACTCATCCGCAATTCAACTTTACTTGTGTCTTATCACACGTTTTAACACTGTTCATTCCAGCGGTCAATATACAATGTTGCTGCTTGCAACCTTGGCTTCAACACAGACCGGTCTGGTTTGTTCTTGGAGCCAAGGACGGTACCATGGCGGCGGCTGCTTCTCTCCGCCTTGATGAGTGACGCTGGAGGGCCCTGGGTATCTCCGACACACAAAGGATTCTTCAGCATGGTTTCCTGGTCTTACGATTTCTAATCTCGAGGGATCTTGAAAGTAACGGTTTCATGTCGGAAAGGTCAAGGGAACTTCCCTCCTTGTAATCCCCTCCTGTTTTGCTGTCTATTTTCTCTCGTTCTGCTGCTGTCTCGAAACTGCAGTTTCCTCATTTGTTTTGCCCGCTCCGAGTAAGCTTTCGTGCACCGCCTTTTTTCTGTGTGGGGACGCTTGATGGAAGTCAGGTGTGAGTGATTGTCAGTAATTGCCTGACCATTGAATTGGGAGAAGTCCGGTATACTGCTCGGGTGTTAGTCTTTTCTCCCAGAGAGGGATGCCCGTGTTAAAGTGTTCATGTAGGAAAAGGGGGGTGGAGGGTGTAGAGTTCCTACATATCCTATCTGAAAGGATGTGGTAAAATACTGCATGTCGCCATCTGTTGTCCCACTCCCTGACGACCCCTCACACAGGTGATCCTCCACATTGGTCCACCCCCAGGAACTGGATCCAAAAGCCATGGCCGTGTTCTGGCCACCTGGATGACACATTCCCGGGGACTAGTGGGCAAGACACCTTCTGGTTTCTCACATCATCCATTGATTAATGTGTTTCAGGCAGAAAGATGCCACGAAAGTCTGAAATCTAAATCTCCAGTCAGATGGGTCGGATTTTCGGTTGTTTTAGAGTAGATTCTACTTATCAAACACCTAAAGTAGGACACACTTGTAGATAATGAATAGTAGCGTAAATAAGTTAAAGCTCTGTGGAATGCCTCAGGGTGCTTTTAAAGCAGCAAATTCAGTGAACCCGATTTGTGCCTGTTGGCTACGAATGGTGATGAGGGAATTGATCCAGTCTAGCCATGTCCAACCCTGATGGCTAACAAATATGGTACTGTGGCCCGCTGCATTCTAAGCTGCCAAAAGGTCCAATTAGTACTTTGGGAGTTCCCTAATCTAGTTGCCAGTTAGACTTATCCATCTTTGGCCAGTGTGGCTCCATTCCTGGCCTAGAGCTGAAACAATCAATTTTCCCAAACGAAGAAGTGTTCTGCATAGTCTATAAATGTTCTAGTTACCCCCTCTTATATTATGCTCCTGAGAAGCTTTATGTTGTGGGACAGTTATTAGATACTGTCAAAGGCTAGTTGCTCACAAATAATTCATTCACAATGACATTTCCTCAAGTCCCCCATAGCAGATAAATAACACTTGTAGGAGTAGATAATCTCAGCTATTTTTCTTGTGAAAAGAATGTTGGCTACTGACTGAGGAGGCCTGGTGGGAGGAAGTTTGCAACCACCAATAGAATGAGCACTACAGGAGAGAGACTAGCAAAGAATGTACTGCACCTGGTCGGTTTAATGCTTTCTCCATGCTTTTGAGCATAACCCAACACCCCTCTCTCCAAGGTACATGGTAAAACCAGGAGGTCCAATAACACCAAATAGGGTACCAAACACTACCACCGATAGACAAGGGGCGACAACAACAGAATAATTTTTTTTAAATTGCAACCCCAATTCATCTGGCAAGTTTTCAGAAACTTCTAATCATTTCTAAAAAGAGCAAGTGATAGACCTTTTGCTGATGAGCCAAACTGATGGGTAGAACTATGCAAGAGGATGTTTTAAGTATTTCCAGTTTAACACAAAATGCTTACTTTCTCCGATTAAGGAGCTTTACACCATGCCACTGCTTTTGGAGAACACCGGGACAGAGCTGCATTTCTTGCCGACTAAGACAATTTTAAAAGGCAGCCCCTTCGAGTTTAGGTCAAGTTCTATTTGGCTAGCACAGGAGAAACAATGCCCTCCTTAAAATTTCACAGTTGCATTTACTCAACGCCAGAGACCAAAACTTCTTGGCAAATACCAAGTGAGGGTACTATGAAGTCAAGATTTTCCTTCTCAATCAAGAAGCGTAACTCACTCTGCAGGTAAGGAGGCAGGCTACCACAAAAGGCAAGATGAAAGTAGAGAATTCCAATAAGGGAAAGTGTGAATAGAGAAGCCGCCTCAGGTGATGCAGAGGTCAGTGACTTGTCTGTTGTAGTAGGCATGGCTGCTTAGACTCCCCTACTACAATACACAGTGTTAAAAAGTGAAAACTCGTTTGAAGATGCTGACCATCAAGTGTTCCAAACATGATTATCTAGACGCTGAATAGAGCGAATGGTACACTGGACTAGGGTCTTTGGACTTCAGCAAAGTTCAGATTTTTCCTGAAATAACATGTCCAGTTAACTTCTTTTTCTGGACTAAAATCCAAAATTGTTTGTAAAAAGGAATAATGTGGATGTGTGAAGAAAATGTGCTCTTACTCAATGCATTTTAATATAAGAGTTAAATACACAATACTGAACTGCCAACTTTGAGATATGCAAAGAGATTCCAAAGGATGACTTTAGCAAAACCAGGCATCTGCTTCAGAAATGTTACGCTAGCAGAATCAGAAGACGATCCGGGTACAGTTTCTTTTGGCAAATAATGTGTGCAAAAGATTGCCACAAAGGCAAATGGTCTTCCGTTAACGCAAGTCATGATTGATCAGGTTTGGAAACCGTCACTGCAACACAAATCATACAATGCAATATCTGCATTGTCTGATTGCAAGAGCACAAATTGCAGAAGATGAAACTGGAGTGAATGTTAGAAACTCTTGTGCCATCACTACAATAAGAATCCCCTGAGACTGAAATTGAAAAAGTCATTAGCAACACCTGAAAAGGAACACAGCCAACACAGCCTCCCTGATGAGAGTTTGAGACTTGAAAGTACTTAGAGGAGTAGAACTATTGTGCATTTGAACTGCAGAAGTTGGGATTTAACCCTGGTAATTCTTTAGCATTGTTGGGACTATTTGCATCTGGGATTCAACCCTGTTATTTTTTGAACTTTGTTGGGATTTAACCCTGTTATTACTCACATCAGGATTAAATGACTGGGAACTAGAGTGTGCGCCTGACCTCCTTTTTCTACTTAATGTTAGAGACTTTCCTCACAGGTAGGATAACCGATTTCTGTAACGTCTTCTCCCGAATGTGAAAAACCAGAGGGTGCTCCACTGCCTAGACACTGGGGATCCCTTGCTCAGGTGGCCAGGGCACAGTAATCGCCTTTGGATCCAGACCCTGGTGGTGGAGAAGGACGGAAGGATCACCTGGGTGAGGGGTCCTCGGGGATCAGGGGAGGAACGCCCGATGGTGAGACATGGTATCGCTACTTTCCAAATACCCCTGTCCCATCCTGATTCATGGGATATTCCTGCTTCCTAGACACCCCCGCCCCCTTTCCTACACAAAAACTGAGCCGAGAAAGAGGAGGTCTGAGGCTGGAAAGAGTACCACCCAAGCAATACATTGGACATGTCCCACTAATAAAATCAGGCAGGGCCAGGCATTTGATCTTAATTACATACACCTTTTACCTATTAGCTCTCTCCACATGGTTAAAAGGTGGAATACTGAGCCACACTCTCAGCAGGGCGATGCACGAGAAAGAGCAGTTCTTCCGAATCGGTGTGATTTATCCGCGGCAGAAATGTTAGAGGGATAAATGACCGAAGATTATTTGCTCGAAATAATCTTCGGTCATTTCTCCCCTGAACATTCCCCATGTTCCCAAACCCCCTACCCAAACCCCCATCCACACCCCTCCACACCCCCACCTCCTTACTTACCTTGCCTTCCATCTCACTGGACCCTGAGACGCCTGTTCCCTTTCACTTCCGTGATTGGGAACCGGCATTACAGGGACCTTTTTTTCCGTGCATAGTATGGTGATCGGGATGTTGCGGGGGGGGGGGCCCACAGCCAGTTTTTTTTTTTTGTCGGGCAACCCCCGCTCTCTATCCTGTACAGGATAGTGAGCGGGGTGTTCCAGGGGGCGCCCCCGCAGCCATTGGTTTTTTTGTTGTGTTTTTTTTTTAAACCTACCCCACCAAAACATACATACCACAAAAGGTTCAGACTTTTGGTGGTATGCATTTTAGGTCTTTTGGTGGGGTAGCTAAATTGGATTCGGTCATTTCTGCCGAATCCGTTCTTCCAGGGTGACAGCGAAACAGGCGGAGCAGAGCGGCAGGCCGAGGAACAGAACCGAGGTACTGAGAAACCTTGGACATCCCAGCGAGAGATCGTTAGCTCAGAAGGGCCTTGAAAGTTGCACAAGGAAGCCCAGCTATGGAGAAGAGAAAAGCATCTTTTGTGTTTCAGAGATACCAGCCACCCTCCCAGGTGAACGGCAGAGTTGGTTAGGTGCAGCGGCATTTGTGGTATCAGCCTTGACTTCAGGATCAAACCCGCGAAAGATGAAACTGAATTAACACTGCCGGTGAGTTGATGAAAGCAATGATAGTCTGGTCTGTATTAAATGAAACTTGACGGTGTGTGCCAATAAGACACGAAAGAAAGCAAAGCATTGTAAGGAACTGTAAACTAAAGATACAATGTAACAGTCGTCCAGCAAAAGAAGATTGCCCAATCGAAAATCTCTGTGAAATGTACGATGCCGTAGAAGCGGCAGGAAGAGAAAAACTGAGATGCACGATTTGAACTGTTAGGTTTGAACATGGCAGAGGGAAACCTGGATGCGAGAGATATCTTTGAACTTTGAAATAAGTAGAAAGGAGGCTTGAGACCAACGGAGAGGGAAGCCTATGAAGCTGTAATTGAAGCTCAGGGAAGAGAACACCCACAAATTGCGATTGAAAAGTTTGAGCCCGGCGGAGGGAAACCTGTACTGAATTGTGGTAACCAGAAGGAAACCAGTGACTCTTCATGGAAAGCCAAGTGGGCCCTTGTCCACAAAACAAACTGCATCCTTGGGTCCGGAGCCAGAGTGTGTCGCAAGGTCCAAGTGTGCCATCTTACCGCATGCTACAAAACGTGGGGCAGGGAGTTTAGTGAGCAATACTGATATTTCTATTGAACACTGATTTTTATTTTGCATTACGCATTCCCTTTACACATTTATCGTATTAGAAAGAGGGCAGGCATTAGGTTTATTAGTATGGGCCATTTTATTTTGACTAAGGACTGACTAGGACTATTTTCTTTTTTTTATGGTCGAGAATGTTCCCATATTAGTCAAAGGGCAAGATAGGAGTTTTCCAACCCAATAAAGGTTTTGAAACGTGCAGCTCCTGTCAGTGTCTACTTGTGATACCATGCCTGCCTCACACAAGCAATCAATGGCCACAATTTATTAGAGTGTATGTCCAGCAGAATGAGAAGGGGCAGTGGCGACTGAAGGAGCAACGCTGGGACTTCCATGCGCATGGCAAGTAGCAGAATAACAGAGTCCAATTAAAATACTTTTCTAATATCTGAACATTTAAACAGTGGAAAATAGCTTTATTCCTACCTGCTGGTCAAACTACATTCTGAGTTACTAAGTAGCATGCAGTGATGCAGCCCAAGTTTAAATGTTGACCAGTTGATGGTCTTGTGCTTACACTTAATTTTTGGTTTCCGTATTTATGGTCTGCAAGATTGCCCTTAAGGCTCTCAGATGTATAGATTATCCAGCTGAGAAATGCATTCCGTGCACCTAGAATGAACACACCGGCACAATACAGAACTGGCTTGTATAGAAGTTCTGAAATTCAAACACATTCCCCATGGACTAGAATACTCTGAGACCTCCAAGTATTTTGAACATGGTCGGTCATGGGTCACCAAACCCTGTGCATTTTAAAAAAAAGAAATTACTGCAAAACCAGATCTTCTCGTTCCGCCAAAGTATTTTATTCTTCAGTTTCCTGCTGAGACCATTTGGAAAAACCCGCTTGTATACAGGTTTGTCAAGTGAACTGAACGCTTTCCATCAGAACATTAAAAGTGACAGGCAAGGCTCTCCTAGATGCCTATTAAAAAATACACTGCAGACAAAGTTAAATTGGTGAATGGACTGGAACTCTTCGGCAAACATACAAATTCATCTAGATTGCACTTCATGAAATGGCAGCAGCTACTTACTGTCTACAGCTCGAGGAAGTCCACTAAGGGAAAGCTGTCACAAAGTCGTGGTATGTATGGACATTACCAACAATTCAATGAAAGGCGTTTTAACAAAAAAACCCTCGCCAGCAAAAATCGAGAACAGTGTCCCCAGAGTCAAGTAAAAGCCACTCCCTCCTCAGTGAGGGGGTCTCATCGCTGGTGCAGTATCCTTTGACACACCCTGAAGAAAACTAACATTGGCAAAACACAAAGAGCCGCCTTCAGACAAGAAGCAACATATACTGGAATGAAGTCTCAAAATGTTCACTTATCAAGCAAAGCAAAATGTACAGAGAGTAGCTCTGAGAAAAGCTTAATGATATGTTGCTGCACTGGGCGCAATAGTCGGACAGCCACACAATCATAAGAGTGTCAGGCCTCCAGCACAACTTTAAGGAGACTGAAGTTTGGGGAAAAGCAGTGAATAGGGAACACCATCCTGGCTAAAGGTCTCAACCATATACATAATGCATGAAGATAAACATTAAGGCAATCCTGTGCAGATGCGTGGGGGGCACACAGGGGTACCACACTGGCCCTTAGAACATCAAATCTGAGCCACAAAGTATTAAGAAACATAACCAGGATGAATTCTGCATGAAGGCAATATTGCACAGCGGCAGAGTACACCAAAAGTACTCTTAGGTGCCACAGTAGTCATAGAACCTAAAATGTAACACGATCAAATGCGCCAATGAAAATTCTGGTTTAGGAAAACAAGCCCTGCAAAGAGTAAATTGCAGAAGTATTTGCTGAAACCGAGGCCAACATGAAAGATGGATTTGAAAGTCAATGCACATGTTCAACTTGAATGTAGCAGGAAAGTGTGCAGGATGGGGGACACCTAAATAGCTGGCTTTGAACCGCTCCCCGTAGCTATGGAGACAGATAGCACTTTATAAGTTGTTGGCACAGCGGAGGAATAGCTCAGACAAAGGACTGCAAAGCTAATGCGCTCTGGAGAAATCAGACTGCGGAATTGGGCACCAGAATCACAGATTCCACAGGACCAGGATGTCCAGAGCAACTGGGGCTCTTCGACTTTCCCAAGAGTATCCAGCTGTGCAGGGTCGAGCAAGCAGGAACTGCTGCCTTGGCACCAGTCTTCAAGCAGGGTCAGACCAGACCCGAGCACGGAGTCCTTGCACATCACGTTGAACGGCATTAGCCCAAAGAATAGTTAATCTTGTTTCAAGTTTCATTTGCAATGGGATACCTTGGAGCTTGGCCGGGCCTAGGAGGGCGCTGGACTGGTGGCTGGGCGCCTGCTGGGCCAGGCTCCACACATACTCCGGCTCTCCACTGGAGCCTAAACCCTTGGCGCTCCATTTCAAGCAAACCCCCTGATTGAAAGGCATACACTGGCCTTCCGAGGAAATGAGAAGCGAGTTCCCCCCGTTCCCGGGGGCACCAGAACTTCCGGATCTGCTCACTTCAGCTCCAGAGCAACCAGGTCCCGCAGGACGATTCCCAACTCTCATGTCAAATACAATTAGCGCTTTTACAAACCTCGGATACGAACAAGACTCTTTATACTTAAAGATGCAATAATGCATGCCTGCAGACTCATTTAGGGATCTGCAGATGCAAACGTTCCTTAAGCTTAACAATATGGGCGATTAAAGGCAGCAATTCTGTGGACAGCTGAACATTGTACCGGTAACATTTAGGGTAAACTAAATATCTGCGTTAAAAAATGCCACGTTCAACAAATATTTGAGTACACCACACTGAATACATTTAGTTTCAAGCTACATCAAACATGAAAGGAGGCCCCGTAATCTATTACGGAAGAAAGCTAGTAAAGGGTGGGAAAAGAGGCAGCCGCAAGCCATTTCCTTGGCAATAAATATGCGTTTTGGGATTGTCCCTTACTTTCTGCACTAACAAAGGTACATAATGTTTACATTTACAAGTTGGAGGTCTGGTTTCGAGCAGTGACTGCACCACTTCCATAGGTCATTAGAGCTCCACCTTCTTCATCATTTAAAATAAGTGTTGACATCGACAACAATTTTGGCTTTTTTTAGTGGGCATAGGATAGGCATTTGCTAGGCACTGCGGTATTAGTACTTATTGCCCATTAATGGGAGCAGTTGAAAAATAATACCCCTCATGAAATAGCAGTGCCCGGCAAATGCTTAACAGCTTCAATACAAGCCCAAAATATTGGCTTTGCCAATTCTCGTTTTTAAGACTGGCATGCAGGCACACTTGGTTAAGACCTTTTTATTACACATGTAGCTTATTTACAGTTCCAATTAAGCCACTCACTTTCAGAAGGACACTTTGAAAGGGCATTGTGGTCTCAAAACTTGATGTTACTGCTTGATATTATCAGAAAGAGATCCCAGGAGAATGTGTTTTGGGGCGAGAAGTGGGTGGGAGTCAATCGGTGTGTAAATAACCAAATACCACCTACAAGCTTTGTGGCCTTCCTCTTATTCCATCTTCCTCCTAGCTGCAATTCAATGCAATAGTTTTAGATTATAGGCGTCACTTCAGCGCCACCTAATCGCCAAAACTAAAAGGGATGATTGCACTTTATAAGAAACAAGCGGTGGTGCCAAGATGAGGCAATTGTACTTGCATTCATTCATCGTTTACAGAAAAAATCTAAATTGAATGCTTTGATAATAATAATTGTCTTTTGGAATGAACAACTTTTATTTAAACAATGGAATTGTTGTTCCACTTTCTTACATTTCCACTAAAAAAACTTAAATTAACTGTTTTAGGAATTGTATTAGCTGAATGAATGTATGAATGCCAGCTATATAGGATTTTTGTGTTTTTTATAAAAATGAATTAAAGACGTTCATGATGATTTTATCATCATTTTTTATCACAATTTAAATAAAATAAATGGATGATTTCATCTAATACCTCTTGCCTTGCCCTTCAGTTGCTCTCCTCATCTTGGCACCACCACTTGTTTCTTATATATTGCTTTACCTCGAGGTGTCAGATTTTTGAGGTTCCCACCATTTTTGTTGGTTTATGATTGCACTTTATGACAGTAAAATGCAACTGGAACTACATTTACTGGAGCACAGTCATGCATCAGACAAAGAAGAATGTATGCTCCGTATTGGAACAGTTTTGCTTTCGAATAATAGTTAAGAAAGTTCTGTTTGTCTGCCTGTCTGCAGATACGCAAAATGAGAGGTCACATTTCCTAAAGGACCTTTTTTCACCTTTTCACCTTTCACACAACAGGTAAGAAAGCACAGTTAGACCATTGCTTCAGAGAGCTTTCTTAAACCTGCACTCACAGGTTCGAATAGTAGACCGAGACGACTCAGTCCTTGAACTTTTCATTATTGATAAATTGATTACCAATGCATTGGCTACTAAAAAAAAAGTATCAAAGTGCAGGGAATAGTGGAATCGCAACACAGAAATCGTAACGTCTCTTCTCACAGATACCAATAGTCTCTTGACAACCTTTATTTGGCACCATGTAGTTCATCTTAGACTCCACACTCCATTTCATCATCTCACATCTAAATAATAGGAAGCTCCCAGCTGAGCCTGTGTGTACTGGATCGGCCCAGAACATTTCCAATCGGTCGGGGCGAGATTTTCTACTTAATGGACACAGGTAGGTGAACCTCTGCTAGGCTCCACACGCTTCATTGTTGCACTGGCCAACTCGGCAAACACTGGGCACAAATCTGCCCATTTGTCCTATTCATCTCCTTGTTCTTCTGAAAAAGTCTTTCTCGTTAGTATCCCTTGTGTGAATTCACTGGTGGTGGCGATGAGATGCAGTATCCAAGAAACACATTATGATTTCCTTGTTTTTTTCATTTTCTAGGCAACCATTCATTTTTTACCTAGGTTTGTTGCAAGTACGATTACAAATGTTTTCTATACCATTACATAGTGCTATCTTTTGGTAATAAGTGTACTTACATACATTGCTTTTGTGTGTGTTTTTCCCCCTTTTGTATTTAGTTTGCGTTTCCCATTATGTGCAAACCTTGTATATCACGTCAAAACCAGTCGGTTACTACAGTGACTTGAAAATGGAAATATGCAATAAACAGCCATCTCATAGACTGGGCCACCTCCATCTGTGATATTAAGTTATGTTGCTGTAGACTTTCGCAAACATTTGTAGTGCTGCTTTTCCAATTAATTGTTAGGCATTCAGTTTGTACCTATTATCAGGGCTTTAAGTGGGCTGGGGCGGAAAACTCGTTTTGAGGCGGGGCCCTGCCAGGCCCATTAATCTGCCTTGGCAGCCCCAGCCACTACACGAAAAGGTTTTTTTTCTAAAGCCTGAATCTCTCGCTCGTGTGCGAAAGCTTCAGGCTTCAGAAACAAATGCCATAATGGCGTCGCCGCACCTGCGAGGCATCCCTTCAAGCAAGAGATGCCCGTGAGCCGGCCGGCGCCACCATTATGGAGAAAACGTGAGGCCGCTGGAAGCAGAGGCCTTGTTTTCTAAATCCTGAAAATCCTGCGCATTCGCGGGAGTTTGTCTTCAGTAAACGGTCACAGCTTCCAGGGGCCTCACCCTTTTCAGCCTTAATGGTGACACTGCCCCTCCCCAGCTGGCGAGGGGCAGCACCACCATTAAGGCTGAATAGGCGAGGCACCGTCCCCTGCCAAGCAGGCCTTTAGAAAATAAAGGCAGAGATGAGCACCCTCTTCCCCAGGGGGAAGAGGGTGCTGGTCTCCACAAAAGGCTGCCTGGCAGGGGTGCCAGTAGCCCATTGAGCAGGGTCTCGTCGGGGGCGTGGCCTAACAGTCCAGCAGGACCCCCACCGTTAGGCCACGCCCCCTTGATGAGCCCCAGCTCATTTTGTAGTGCCACTTAAGGCACTGCCTATTATTCAGTAACTATTGGGTGTTCCCCGTATGGGGTTTCTTCATTTGTCATTGGAAAATGTTATGAATTATTTGTTGTCATTTTAAATGATTTATTCAATATGTACTTCATGTGATTTATCTGTCATTTAGTTCGCTTTCACTGTCTTTTTGTATATAAATATAGTTTTTAATCAAGGGTTGATTTTTCTACCTAATGAATTAAATGGATTGTTTGCATATTGATGACTCCAGATTTTCTTTCTGTATAATGCGATACATGTTTTAGGGTTACCTGCTCTTCAGTTGCTACTCTTCCCTGATTTTAATACCCACCATGACAATTCCACTCCAAACTCTGGGATAAGAAACTGACTATTCTGTTTTACACAGGCAGCTTGTCTACAAAAAACGCAACATCATGCCTGCTGTTTCACTTATGTTACCATGCACAATATCCAACTTATTTTGCATAATCATATCAACATTTATACGCACACATACATATATAAAGACACGAACCGAAAAACGACCAAAAGGCAGCAGACCGCACTCCAAGGTAAGGAGGCGCAGAAAAAAAACGACAGAAATCTGTAAATAAATAACATGGACGTTTATTAGAAAAAAACAGTAGAGCCAGGGTACAAACGGGGACAGAATGTCCTGGATGACGCGTTTCACACTCGCAGAGTGCTTGTTCACACAAGGGTTCTAAAGGAAAAAAATAGGTTTATATTTCAGAGTCCTTTTTTCATGTTGACAGCAAAAATAGATGAATGGCAGATATGTTGGAACAGAGAGCTACATCTAATATCAATAGCAATACAACTATGAAATGCCAGATAAAATTACCAATAAAAATGGAGAGCGATATGCTGCATGAACCATTAGTAACGCATTGGTGAAAAAGCAAAAACTCAAACGTCTGCTCAAGGGCAGTAGAACTAAAATGCAAGCAGCACTAAATGTGTGCTAAATGAGCACATACATATATATATATATATATATATATACACACACCATTCTAGACAAAAAACTTTCTTTAAACTAAATACTTCACCATCTGCTATAAATAGCATAACTCAGAAGGAACAGTTCAATAATATGTGGAAAATTAATCTATTGTGTGCCCATCAATTGTACCAGCAACCTATAATGTCTCTGAGAAAGACTAGTTCCCGACATTTCACACAGTCATTTCTAAATAATTGTCATTAAAAACAAATTTTCCTGCAAACATGGGAGATGTGAGCAAACTTTCTACATCATAGCTATCGGCAAGGCTTTTGCAAATTACTTTAGTTTTACTAGTGAGATGTATGGAATATCACTATCAGGTAGAAGCTTTCCTTGTGAAGACCGAACGCATCAGAAATGTATAAAATGTATCACCACAGCATGAGATTTATAAAAGTGAAAAATTCATTTTAATTGGCATTAGGAACCCACTTATGGCAGAAGGAACAAGTTACTTACCTGTAACTGTTGTTCTCCAGCATGGGTCTGGCATGGATTCACATGCTCATGAATATTCCCCGTCAGGCCGGGAATCCTCGGTATAGAAAAAATCAGTATCAGTTTCGTTTCTGATCTGTCTTTCTCAGTAGTAACCAATCACTGGTCTCTGGGTCATACTGCCCCCAGCCAATGACTGCCCTCTCCCTAAGCCCCTGCCCTGGCAGCCATCCTCAGATTTGGTAGCACATGAAGTGGCAGTATGACCAAGTGAAGAGCCGCAGAGGGGTAGGCGGGAGGGTTCGCATGTGAATCCATGCCAGACCCATGCTGGAGAACAACAGTTACAGGTAAGTAACTTGTTCCTTCTCCAGCATGAGGTCTGGCATGGATTCACATGCTCATGAATATAAGAATACATAGCAGTATACACATGCACAACCACGGGAGGTGGCACAAGGCTCAATATCAAGCAGTACAACAACTCAACATTAAGCAACTCTTACCTCTCACCAGGCTCACCTTAGACGAACAGGTTGCGCAGCACTGCCTGGCCGACTCTGGACTCCTCCCTGGAATCCCGGTCGACGCAATAGAATCTCGTGAAGGTGTGCGTCGACCTCCACGTAGCAGCCCTGCAGATGTCAAGCAGGGGCACACCAGACAGGAACGCCGTAGTAGCAGCGATCGCTCTGGTCGAACGAGCTCTCGGACGGCCGGGGAGCGGTCGGTTTGCCAACCGGTGACAGTGCATGATGCAGCCGGAGAGCCATCTGGAAATGGAAGTCTTCGAGAGAGCCTTCCCTTGATTCACAGGTCCAAGTTCACAAACAGCTGTGATGTCTTCCGGAAACTCTTCGTGCGGTCCACATAGAACTTCAGCGCTCTAGCCACATCTAGTGAGTGCAGAGTCCTCTCAGACGGCGACGAAGACGACGAGAAGAAAACTGGCAACACCAAGGGCTCGTTGAGGTGGAAGTCCGACGGCACCTAGGGCATGAAGGATGGGTGCCACCCTCGTGTCGTGAAAAGTCAAGTATGGAGTCTTGCAAGACAGGGCCTGGATCTCTCCCACTCGTCGTGCAGAGGTGATGGCCACGAGGAATGCGGTCTTCCACGACAGAAACATCAACGGCACTGAATGCATAGGCTCGAATGGGGCCCCCATGAGCCTAGTTAGTACCACGTTGAGCTCCCACGCCGGGGCTGGGGCCTTCACCGGCGGGAATGATCGGAACAGTCCTTTCATAAATTCCTTCACCAGACGATGAGACCACAAGGACGCCCGTCCTGTATTTCTGGTGTAACGTGAGACAGCAGCCAGATGTACCTTGATGGAGGCGTGAGATAGGCCAGCCTTGGCCAAAGACAGTAGGTACGGCAATACTTGAGGGGCCGTAATCCGCAGAGGGTTAATCTTCTGTGCTCGGCACCAGACAGAGAACCTCTTCCATTTGTGTCCGTAGCACTTGAGAGTTGAGGATGCCCTGGCCTTTGCAAGAACCTCTCTGCAGTCGGCCGGGATGTCGTATCCTCCAAACTCTAGTGCTGCAGGAGCCAGGCCTGCAAGTTCAGCAACTCTGGTTCGTGATGAAGAATGGCGCCTCTTTCTCTGGAGAGAAGATCCGCGTCCGTCGGTAGCTTGACTGGTGTGGACGCTGACAAGTCCAGAAGGTCCGGGAACCAGATCTGCCTCGGCCACGCCGGTGCGACGTGGATCATCCTGCACCGGGACCTCTTGAACAGTTGACGAGCCGGAGTAGCAACGGCAAGAATGCATAAAGGAACAGGCCGTCCCAGGGGAGCGAGAAAGCATCGCCCATGCTCCTCGGTTGGGGAAACCTGCTGGCGAACCTCCGGCACTTGGAGTTCGCCGCCGTCGTGAAGAGATCGATCTGGGGTTCGCCCCATTGTCGGTAGAGTCGGTCCACTTGATCCTGGCGCAGTTCCCACTCGTGGCACGAGCGCAGCTCCCTGCTGAGTGAGTCGGCGATGGTGTTTTCTTCCCTGCCAGATGAAAGGGTACCAGAAACATCCCTTGTGCGATGGCCCAATGCCACAGATCCTGGGCTTCCTTGGACAGGGCAGGGGATCTGGTTCTGCCCTGCTTCCGAATGTAAATCATCGTGGTGGTGTTGTCAGTGAAGATCCTCACCACCTTGCCCTTGAGGGACGGAAGGAAGGACCTGAGGGCCCAGAACACTGCGCGGAGCTCCAAGATGTTGATGTGGAGAGTCTTCTCCTCCGAGCACCAAAGGCCTCTCACGTGGAGGCCCCCGGTGTGCGCTCCCCAACCTTCCAGGGAGGCATCCACCGTCACCTGGTGGACCAGGGCTAGGAAGCCTGTTCCCGCTGTCAGATGAGCGCGGACACCCCACCATCGTATCGCCTGACGGAACGTTTCGTTGAGCGAGATCCTGTCCTCGAAGCTGCCCGTCGTCTGGATCCAGTGGGCGTCGAGGAATTCTTGCAAGGGCCGCATCCGAAGTTTGCAATGGGGCACCAGATAATTGCAGGAGGACATCATTCCGAGGAGGGACTTGATAGACCTCACTTTGGCCACGTCCATGGCCAGTAGACGTTGCACCTTTCCTAGGATGGTCCTTATCCTTTCCTCCGACGGTGAGGCCCGCCGCGCCACTGTGTCGAGCTGTGCTCCCAGAAACAGGGCGGCTTGCGACGGGACCAGGTGGGATTTCGGAAAGTTGATGGAGAACCCCAGGTCCGTGAGCAGCTGGACGGACTTCGCAGTGTGTTCCACAGCAAGCTCCCTTGTCCTTGCCCGTATGAGCCAGTCGTCCAAGTAGGGGTAGACGTGGATCCCCTGCAAGCGCAGCCGCGCCGCCACCGGTGCTAGGCACTTGGTGAACACCCTGGACGCCGATTCTAATCCGAACGGGAGGGCCTTGAACTGGTACTGCCGCCCTTTGACCACGAACGTGAGGAACTTTCGGTGCCTCTTTAGAATAGGGGTGTGGAAGTAAGCATCCTCCAAATCCAACGACGACAGGAAATCGCCCTCCTCCAGCTGTCCCAGCACGTGCTGGAGGGTGACCATCCGGAACTTCTGTGCCTTGATGTATTTGTTTAGTCGTCGCAGGTCCAGGATGGGACGCCATCCTCCGGTCTTCTTCCTCACAAGGAAGTATCTTGAGTAAACTCCGGAGCCCCGAAGCCTCTTCGGGACGAGCTCGATGGCACCTTTCCTGAGCATCGCCCGTACTTCCAACAGCAGTTGAGGGACGTGATTTTCCTTCCTGGCCACGGGAGGAATGCGGGGGCACCTCTTCTGGAACTCGAGGGCGTGCCCCAGGGCCAGGGCGTCCAGCACCCAACGGTCGGTGGAGATGGACTCCCACACGCCGACGAACTTCGTCGCCGGCCTCCCACCGGGGTGCTCTGGCGGGGGCCCGACCCGACGGACGGTTCAATCCTGCTTGGAGGCCGCTTTGCCTCCTTGACCACCTTGGCGACGACGGCGGGATCCACCTGACTTGACGCGTCCCCTGTAGGCCTCCTGCGACGAAGACCTTGCCGCTTGACGGTAAATAGAGGAGCTGCTGCCGGCTCCCTTGGAGGCACCCTGTCTGCCTCCGGAGCTCCGAAAGGACGGCTGTCGCTGTTGGAGCACCCCCAGTGCACGGGCCGTCTCCGTGTCCGTCTTGATCGCCTGAAGGGATTCATCAACCGCCTTGCCAAAAAGGTTGTTCCCATCGAAGGGCATGTCCAAAACCTTGGTCTGAACGTCCTGGAGGAAATCCGTCACCCTAAGCCATCCTCGTCGTCTCAGGCAAACGCCGTTGCCCAACTGACGGAAACCGGTGTCGGCGATGTCCGTAGCCACCGTAAGGCGTGGTCCGAGGCAATCTCACCTTCCTGCAAGATTTCCAGGGCCTCAGCCCTCTTGGCATCCGGAAGGAAGTCCAACAGAGGGGCGATCTTAAACCACAACTCCCTGTCGTAGCGGGCTACGATGGCCAGGGCGTTGGCTGCCTTGATGGTCGTCGCTGCAGATGAGATGACCCGTCGTCCCATTGCATCCAGTTTCCTACCCTCGCCGACCGGAGGGGAGGTTGAAGTCCGGGGTAGGTTGCGCTCTAAGTCACAAGGGGGCAGCGTCGGGGACCCGGTACTTCTTCTCATACCGGTCCCTCTTCGCAGGAGCCGTGGCAGGGTTCTTGAGGAGAGCGAGCCCCTCATCCCAGATGTCATCAAGAAGCAGTACGGCGAGGACCGTCTTCCATTTAGCCTCGCGCCGCTGGTAAAGGAACCCCTCCTTTTCCTCGGGGCAGAGCTGGAAGAGCTCGGATGCCCTGGAGATCATTGCATGGAAGGATCCAATCTCGTCGGGCGGGGACGCCCGGGCAGGGGGCGACGGGGGACACGTCCCATCGTCGCCTCCATCGTCATCCGTACCCGTCGTAGTCGTGTCCATGCCTGTATCATCCCCGTGGGTAGTGGACCGGGGGAAAGGCAGAGAAGGCCGCAGAGGCAGGAGAGGAGGCCTAGGATGCGTCGTCTTCCTCTTAGGCGGTGGGCTCCCCGAAGGTCCTAGCTCCGGATCCTCCGTCGGGTCTGGCTCAGGCTCCTCCGTCGGGGGAAGGGGCAACCTAGTCCTTATCTCCGAGCAGAAGGACTGGATGGCTGACAAAATGGCCGCCGAGGTGTCCTGCGGCACCGGAAACGTAGAGGCGCGAGGGCTCTTGAGGAGCCTCGTCTGCGTCACCGTCGCCCTCGTCGTCACCCTCGTTGGGATCCCTCCCAATGGGCTGTGTCTCCTCCACGACTTGGATCAGCTCCTCTTCAGAGGTCATGTCCGTATCCACGACGGCCACCACCCCCCTACCCCCCTTTTTCCAACGAGGACTTTGTGGGGGTCTTCTCGATGGGCCTGAAAGACGACTCCCTCCGCGGTGGCAGGGAGACTCTGGTACCTGAGGGCGCCTCCACTGGTGTAGCCTCCACAGGCTGAGCCATGGCCGCGACGACATCCTCAATCGAGGTCCTAGCAGGGTGAATCACGGCCAACGTCACCTTCTGTACGCCCGGGGCCTTCACCTTCGGGGGAGGGTCCGAGCCTCGCTCCCCCTCTGCCGGAGTCTTCGAGATCGACCGGGGCATCTCCAGAAGCTTCGCCGGGTTCTCTGACTTCCTCTTACCCGAGCCAGAGTGTTGGCTCGTGGTCGATGGCGCCGGGGAGGGTGCGCCCTGCCTGGCAGCCAAGGAGCCCGACCGTTCGGCGCTCCTGGACTCGCGGTGCTTAGCCTTTTGTTGGGTCGCCGGAGCACCCTCACAAGACCACTCGGACTTCTTCTTCTTCTCGCCTGGAGGGCTCTTACCTTCCAGCCAGTTGGCGAGATGGAGGTGGCAATCCTTCATGGTCCGCTCCGACATGTTTCCACAAAATGCGCAGTCCTTTTCCTTGTGCGTCTTGTCCTCATGGAGACAGTAGAGGCATAACGAATGCTCGTCCTCCTTGAAAACGTTCTGAAGCTGGCATCCTGGGCAGGTCCTGAATAGCTTCCCGGGCGTCGAGCTCCCTTTCTCCTGGGCCATGTCCGGGGTAGGCCTCGGAACTTCTGGAATCCTCCAAAAGCGTAACTCGACGAAATCTTCACCCTTGAGGGGCGTAGAAAACTCCGAAACGGATCCCCGTTGATCGGAAGTAGAAACGGTGGAGCTTGAGGCTCTTTTAACCGAAAAAATGAGAAAATCTCCTGAAAAAAGCACGAAAACGCAGCAAAAGCTCGAGAGCTAAGCACGAGGACTCCCAACACTTGAACGCGTGGTAAAAATCTGAGGATGGCTGCCAGGGGAGGGGCTTAGGGAGAGGGCAGTCATTGGCTGGGGGCAGTATGATCCAGAGAACAGTGATTGGTTACTACTGAGAAAGACATATCAGAAACGAAACTGATACTAATTTTTTCTATACCGAGGATTCCCGGCCTGACGACGGGGAATATTCATGAGCATGTGAATCCATGCCAGACCCCATACTGGAGAATGCAATTTTTGCGAAAGTGTACCTGAAAAACATGATGCTATTATTAAATTGACATTTTCATGGGACTGAAGGGAAGAAACAAACCCCTTTTGCTTCTCTACTTTAATGTGCAGAAAAACCTCATTCAGGATTTTCCTATGTAAACTATGGTGCTCACAGGTCAAGAAACTTCCGTGCCAATCTGGGAGAAACATTGTACACTGCACTTGCAAACCCTTTTTCCTGGGAAATCGCAGAAAAATAAATTCTTACTGTCAGACGAATATTTTCTGCACAATCACAAAATCTCAGACAAACTTTATCCAACTAAGTTTCATTTACAGGCCCAGTGCCCCTTTCAGTGGTTGACGTTTAAAGCAAGGTTTCCTGAAAACAATTTTAATTGCTACATGGGATTTAATTAATTCCTGGAACATTTGTTTTAAAGGACTGGGATTATTTCACTCACTTCTGGTTTGCCTTTCAGAGGCGTAGGACAGGTAGGAACATCGAAACGCTTTCAGCTTCACTGCCAGATAGACCGTGCCCACCAGTCTGTCCAGCTGCTCTCAAAACTCCCATCAAGTAAGCAGGTTCTGTCTTGGTGAAGGTCTCTGCATTAAGCCCCATCTGGAAAATGGCTTCTTAGAGAGATTTGCCATTGGCTAGAAATAGTTGAAGTCCCAATCAGCTTTTCTCTCATCAGACAGGACTTCATTTTCTGCTTTCCCAAAATTCTGCTTCCTTCCTAGATGTTTGAGTTTCAATACCCAGAAACTCCACCAATGCAGCAATATCAGAAGCAACCATTTTAGATAGAACAGAGTCTGTGATAGGCTCCCTTCACTTACTCACACCCACTAGGATCCTCCTCTTTGCTTCGATTGGTCCACTAAATTCTGTCTGTAAGAGGTGTTGGCTATGAGCTAGCCCTATCCTTTGGAATGTAAAATCAAAATTGGACTAGATTATCTATTTTCCTTAAAATTCCTGATCTAGATATGGGATTTTAATGATAGTTCTATATTTAAGAATCCTAAAATATCCTTTATAATCTTCCCACTTGAATACATAACAGTGAACATCTGAAAATATTTTAATAAATCAGATTGCAATGTATTTTTTTACATGCATGTTCATTGTTCAACTTAATTCAGATCCATGTTTATTTTTCAAATTGGACAAACTATTCAAAAGTTATAGCCAAAAAGGTATTTTGCACTTGTCCCTTTCAAATATATTGATTTTGTGCAGCACATTACAATTCTGTTTGAATTACATCCGTTGATGGGATCCTGGTATGAAAAGGAACCTCTGCCATTATGAACAGATGGCCTTTTTAATAGGCTCCTTTAATATAACAGACGCATTTAACTGGAGGCCTTATTGCCCAGCCAGGTCGAAGGTCATGGTTTGGAAAGACATCTGCTTCGTTGAAGTTGCTATTAATGACAGACACTGAATTAATCAATCTCTGACCAGCGTGGCCTTTGATAAGTGTACACAAATAAGACCATGAAAACAATGGGGTTGGAATGCATTTTGGCTTATTTTCTCAAATTTTGTCCACAGGCCTTTGTCCTGGCTACACACACCTTTGCAATGGGTCGTTTTCAATACCTCGTTCACAGTGATGGGCAAAGGGGTCTGTACATTCATGGCTTTAAGAAAGCTGGCACTTGAAAAAACAAAACCTTTCAGAGTTCAAATTAACAATGTCAATGTTACGTTTAAAGAGAAAATGTCATCTGTGTGATTTCTTTTTACTGATACTGGAAATCTAATAAAGTGTAGACCTAAGAACATATGTAATTCAATCTACCTGATTTTTAATAAATATTTTGCCTACCATTGCCTTACCGAAAACGAAAATAGAAGTTGTGTAAAATGCAGGTTTCCTTTTCACATGTCAGCATAAATACAGCAGCTCTTTGGCATTGGTGTTGTCAAGTGCTTGTTGGTGAATGTCGTGTGGTTGTGCGTCATTGGAAAAGAATGTATGGGAGGACTGGTCCAGGAGACCCCCCCTCCCATGCCTCTCCTCCCCCGGTGAGGTTCATGGCTCGCCGGGTATCCTTCCTGCCACCAGGGCCCAGGTGGCGGGTGGGACACTGGCTGAAGACATTGACCAAACCTGTTCAATTTAGCTAGGCCCTGGAAACCATTTTGTATAATAAAAATGGCTTGAGCCCTGTGCACCGCCGCGCGGCCCCCACCCTTGGAGAGTATCACTTATCCCTGTGGCCACAGCTCCCTGGCAGATCCGCTAAGAGCCCGTTCCCACGAACAGACGGACATGAGCTAGTGTTAGATACCAACACTAACATTTCACCTTCCGCAGTGTATCGCGGTTTCCAGCATGACCCAGCCAGCAGGGCCTGGGTGGAAAAGAACTGTACAATGGTGCCCTGACATAAACAAAATCCCCAAATATTAATTAATGAGCAAACCACCTGTGATGAAAGCGTTCTCTCCACAACCTCACCGACTAAAAAACCTGTAAAATATATGAAAATGGCAGGATGGGTGCTCATATGACATTAGGGATGAAGCACCCACATCACTGTAGCTATGCGCAAATGGTAAAAGCGTCCCGGTGGTTTTTCATGTTATGTGTGTTACCGAGAAGACTGCACCCCACATTCCCGCGCCAAAACTGAACTAATGCTGCTAGAGTGCAAAGGAAGACAAATGCAACTATACTGAGGGCTCATGTAAGGGGTGCACGAAAATGCACCATATGTGTGTCCGAGCCCACTATGTGCCACTGCCACCAGTCTCAGTGGCGGGTTGTTCCTGCATGCTCCACCAACCTTACTACTACCTTACTTACCGTGTATGTATAAGCATATAACAAAATGTTGTAGTTGCTAAAAACGTAGTGTACAAGCAATGTGCTCAAATTGGCCATATGAATGGCACTAGCAATGTCAAAAACGTGAGCTTTGGAAAGACTCAATGAGCATTGTATATTATATGAATGTTTATGTCTCTTCCACCTAAAGTCTGCAACACACGAAGAAAATACCTTTGTGAACACATGCAAGGCCATTCCCCCTTCCTCCCAGTGAAGCCTGCCAGACAAAAAAGCAGAGGCCTGTGCCGCACTGCTCCACCTCCCCCAATTCGGCTGGAGCCGCTTCAAGCATTCGCATTCCCCCGCAGCACCCAAGGCCGCGGCCTGCCACCTGAATTATTTACAACCCAGCAGTAAACCCCGGTCTTAAAACACAGATCCAAAAGCGCCTTTTTTTTTTTTAGACTCCACGACCCGCCGGCCCACCTTAGGTTAATGGCCCCTTTAAAATTAGGACACCCAATATTATGGCAACATTACAAGAACACATCCATAATGACTTCTAACAAGATATGATGACACAGACCGCCTGTCCCATGCCCCGAGACCCAACCCCACGACCTCCGATACCCGGTCAACAGGATGGTGGTAACCATGTATTGACGAATCGCCAACAGACCCCACTCCAGGTGCATTCCTCCTGTGTTGCATTAACCTGTAGAATAACCTATTGGAAGATTTACCAGGGAAGATAATATTGCAATGTTGAATGACTGCGGTGTGCGTGGCCCTAGGGCAGAAAGTCAGGAAAGACATTCATCTCTGACACTGATCACGGTTGGCACAACAAAACCGCCCGGATGAGCCCAGCTGACCTGCCAGGCCCAGCCCACGAGGGTAACCAGTGACGTCCTCCAGCCGCGGCAAACCACATCGCAGCAGCACCTATAGCTAGTCGTCGCCACCCAATCCCCACGAACTTGTGCCCCCTATAGCATGTAGGTTCTTATGACGTTTTTTGTAAATATATACGCCTGTCTTTGCTATTGTCAGACAGAGCGCTCTCGGAGTTTGCAGAGTTCTTTGCATGCCCTATTTTGATTGATAAACTCCCATTTAAGCTCACCCGCACTTTGTCCTAGCCTTATTCCCATCCTGGGAGAGTCCATTATTGTCTCTCATTGCGGGGAGGATCGTGCTATCTGGGGACGCTTGCCTTCAAGAAGGAGATGTGTTGTGAAGTGCTTGCTTGTGAATGAGACCCTGTGATGTCATGTGGAATGTTGATGTGTGAATGCTGTATGAGTGTTCTACCTAAGATGAGTTAAGCCTGGGTGATGGGTCCCAGTGGTTATCCTTATATGTAGCTTAATGTAACTATGTAATAAAGTATATGTAAGAAGCCCAAGAAGACCCCTGAATTTACATTATTACACTGGCGACGAGGATTACTGAAACAAAGAACCTGCGCAAAGAAGACGACTGCTGAGGGGGGAGCAGCAGAGGAAGGCAAGGAACCACTGCCCCTCAAAGATAAGAATTCCATCACCCAGGGGTGCAGAGCGCAAGGGGCACAGAAGTAATGAAAGCCCCAGCTCAGTCCCAGGGCTCAAATAAAGAAGAAGTGGCAGTCCAGCGCAGAAGCAGAGGGGTTGAGAAGTAAAGAAAGCCCCAGCGCAAGCCCCGGGCACAAGTAAAGAGGAATGGGCAGCCCAGCGCAGAAGCAGAGGGGTTAAGTCTTGAAGTGAAGACCCAAATAGTAAAGCTGGCCCCAAAGAGAAGTGTTGAAGCTTGTAGTAGAAGCTGCAGCAAAGTGACTGGGGAAGTGAAGCCCCAATAGCGAAGCAGGCCCCAAATGTGTGAAGTGTGAAGCAGAGGAAGGGTGCAGTGTTATGAAGATAAGCACCTGCGCTGTGATATTTTGAAGTAGAAGCAGGCTCCAAAGGGCAGTATCCAGGGGGTTGTAAAGTGGAGAAAGCCCCAGCATGGGCCCCAGGGTGCAGCGTGATGAAGATAAGCAGCTCTGCTGCGATATCTTGAAGCAGAAGCAGGCTTCAAAGGACAGAAGTAGAAGCAAAGTGAAGGAAGAACTAAAGTGAGGAATGTGGTCCCCAAAAGGAAGATTTGGGAAAGCAGATGCAGCGTGGTAACCAAAGGTGTGAAGAAGTCACTGCAATGTTCAGCCCAGTGAAGTTCCCATAGTGAAGGGAAGAAGAAATAAGTGGGAAGGACCTTTGGGCAATGAGAAATGATTGTTTTGGCAGAAGTGCTATAGAGCAAAGTGAAATCACATGACTTCGGGGGATTTGGTGCAGTACAACTTCCCCAAACTTTCCGAGGCCAGACTAAAAGAAGTGATGGGCATGAAGAAGGAGTGCCATTATATGAAGAGTCATCATTTGTATGTATCCTTTAAAGTTATGCACTTTACGGATGATTTGTATTTTAGTAGAGTCACGTTATTAAGGCTATGTTAATGCAAGAAGATACTGTATTCTTATGAGGATGCAAATGCTAGTGAGAATATTCATATGGGGTCTACAAGTATTGGAGTTTAAAAGTTACTGATTGAAGCCTAACCTTTTGAGGGTTTGCAGCTATAAATGGACTTTTTTGTACTTTATAGAATACTGTCACTTAAGTGAGAAAGTTGGAGGTGCAGGATCCATGCCTGGAGTTGCAAGAAAGAGAGCCTGAGTGGGCTAGAAGTAACTTTTTGAGGCATTTCAGGGTTATGCAACATGGACTTATAGAAGTTTAGAGGTATGCGCATAAAGCAAAAGTAGGCTGCAAGAAGGCGGCATGGACTTTGAGATTCATAGATTTGCAGGTTTTACTGTAATAAGATATTGAAATTCGAAATGTCCTATTTAAGAAGTGGGTCACCATTGTTGAAGGTTGGTATGAAGTGCAAATATACCAGAAGTGTGATAGTTGAAGTAACGTGTTGGGGTAACATTCCCACAGAGGAAGGTAGCGCCTTCCCTTTTTAGTGAAGCGTGAAGTACAGAGTAGGGATAGCGCCCCGCAGCAGAGTAGGATTAGCGCCCCGCAGCAGAGTAGGATTAGCGCCCCGCAGCAGAGTAGGATTAGCGCCCCGCAGCAGAGTAGGATTAGCGCCCCGCAGCAGAGTAGGATTAGCGCCCCGCAGCAGAGTAGGATTAGCGCCCCGCAGCAGAGTAAGGGATAGCGCCCCGGACCGGTATAGGGATAGCGTACCTGAGTAGAGTGGGGATAGCGTTCCTCATCAGAGTAGGGGTAGTGCCCCGTACCAGTATAGGGATAGCGTCCCCGAGCAGAGCAGGGATAGCGTAGCGTCCCGCAGCAATATGGGGATAGCGTTCCTGGCATATTTTCTTTAGAGCTGCATCTCTCTATAAAAAGATGCATGTTGTGGATGTCCTGTATGAGTGCCCTGTATTGTGTTGTGTTTCCCAGGCCAGTGGTGCTTGTAAAAAGGAAAGGGATGTGTTGTGATGTGTTCATTGGTGTGGTGTGGGAAAGTAAGGAGGTGTGTTGTGAAGTGCTTGCTTGTGAATGAGAGACCCTGTGATGTCATGTGGAATGTTGATGTGTGAATGCTGTATGAGTGATCTACCTGAGGTCAGTTAAGCCTGGGTGATGGGTCCCAGTGGTTATCCTTATATGTAGCTTAATGTAACTATGTAATAAAGTATATGTAAGAAGCCCAAGAAGATCCCTGAAGTTACATTACAATTGGCTCATTTAGTTTTTCAGTAAATTTTTTTGACTTATGTTTAACATCAATTACTTTATATGTAAATATAAAGCCATTCAGAAGCTGGATTATATAATTAAGAGCATGAAATTCAAACAGATAATTGCGTACACATGGCAACAACTGCCACAGATCAGATCCTTTCATGTGGAGTATCGTTGTCGGAATTTCTTGTTGGCTGTTTGTTTTGTGACTTTGCAGCGGTGGTGGGATTACACTCCAGATTATACTTTTTTTGGCTGCCAAAAATGCATAATTCTATCATCAAAAAGATTGTTACAACAGAATTCACACCGTTCTAATGCCTTCGACAAATCTATTGATGCTGTGATCCGCCTTAAACAATTAGTTGGGCAAATGGTGATCTGTCTGCCCTCAAAACTAACCGGTTTCAATTTCAACTCCGAGGTAGGAGAAAGACTGTTTTTTGGTCGATGTTGGCTTTGAAGCAACATGAATGGGAAAGTGAAAAGGGGCGTCCCACCCTCTAACAAAGATAAATGAATTAAGCATACTCGGAATGACAGTTCATTGGATGGCATGGTCGAAAGTACACTGCACTTAGAATTCATTAGGTTGTTGAAAAGCCTGGAAAACATGTACATGTAACGTAGATTTGTCATAAGCTCACACTTTGAGCAGCTCCTTTTCTTGGTATTTTTCTCTCAAGCCCTTTATAAACTGACAATAGTGCTAGAATAAGTTATTCTGCCAATGAGCACAGTAAAAGGGACATATGACATGGGTAGTGAAGCCTATCAGACAAGTGAGACGAGAGTGAAGTGTTTAACATACATTTAGGATTTCATTGGAAGCAAAGAAATTGTCTTGCCATCAAGGACAGGTGACATCAGCCCAGCTAAAAAAGGATGAACACAAATATCGTTAGGAGTGTGTCACAGTAGTACCCCAAGGCAAGAGGCGATCCCGTAAGTGGCAAGCGTGTGCACATCATATCAGAAAGTCTAGGAAGTTGATCTGTGACCAAGGAGTAAGAATATCTAACAAGAAAATTCTTGTCACACCAAGTCAAGAAGCATGCTGGATGCTGTGTCTGGAGGAAGTGAGGTGGGCACTAGAACCTGGAGATAAGGTTATTAGATTAGGGAATCCTTTAGATGGGCCCTTACAGTACTATGGGATAGCCATCCTGACAGATTTTCAAAGAGAGGTACCTTTGCATTATTATTTGGAAACCCTTAGGCCCTTTAGGAGTGCATCCCATCCCTTACCTAGCATATATTGTAACTAAAGGACACCCTTAGGGAGACTACCCCATCTATTCACCAGCGTAAGACATAGGTTTTGTGAGAAACAAGTAGCCCCCGGGGATCCACTGCTCAGGTGGCCAGGGGAGGGCCAATGCTTTTGGTTCCCAATCCTGGGGGGCAGACAAGCAAGGGAGAATCACCTGGGCATGGGGTCCTTTGGAACTGCGCGGAGAGCATCCGAAGGAGAGACGCGGTATCCCAACGGGATAAGTGAGGAAGTAGTAGTCCCAGAAGCTTTTATGGGATATGTTGGTTCCATCATCCCTGATCCAGGCCTCATTAATCCCGATCCAAGAGAAGACAAGTAAGGATTTTATTATAGGAAGCTAGGTGAGATAAAAGATCCAATATGACAAAGACATGGTCTTAAGGGAAGTATCCATGCACCTTTCACTACTCTAGACCACAGGGAATACTATCAAGTCCCATGCTTGTATTCCAGTATCTCAGGGGTACAGAGTCACCTACCGAGAGAGAAAGCTATCCCTTTAAATAAAACCAAGGTTAGAAGGTTTTTCTATATTCCCTTCAGTCACCTTCTAATGTTTCACTAAACAAATCTAATCTACAGTCACACCCCATCTCCCCCTCCCCATTTCCAATAAGTACTAGGACAAAGAAGAGTTGATCGGGAGCAATGAGGATTACACATAGAAACAACATAGGAATACTAGGTGAGGACTACCACGTAACACCATTGAATTGTGCCACTAATAAGAGTCAGGCACACTACTCCAACTGCGCACATCTGACTCCAATTGACTCACCTGCATTGTAAAAAAAGGGTGGTTCTGCCAGGAGCATTGAGCGAGCTGGGGATGCTGACTAGACCAAAGGAGCCAATGAGCAGGGAACTGGAGGATCCTGAGGAAAACAGCGTGCCGAGATGCTGGCCCGGTGTTCGTGACGGGTTGCAGTGTGGCCAGGGAGCCAGAGCGAAGAAGCCTGTATCCTCCTGGCAGCATTCAGGGAAATCCTTGTTGCTGTGGAATGTGTGCCGGTCCCAAGGGTGCCTGAGGGGCAGATGGTGAAACCCTGACCTCGACCCAAACCCATTTAACCTGCTCGACGACTCCGTGCTACTGTTGATGTTCATGAGACTGAGAAACTCAGCGTGCGAGGGGCTGGAGCGGGAGAAGAAGCGATGTTGAGAAAGGAGCCCAATGAGCGAAAGCGGGATGAAAGCAAGCAAAAGCGGTGAAAGGAAGCAAAGCAGAATGACAGAAAAGGTGCGCAAGAGGCACGGAAGTAATGAAAGATAGCAAAGCGCGCTGGCAGCGCGGAAACAGCCAAGAGTGGGTGCTAGAGCAACCCGAAACCGAGCGATACAGCAAACTTGTCATTATCTTCACCCTATATCTAATGGTAGTCGCGAAAGAATCAGTCGGCATGATATTATCTCCCAGGACAGTGCTGGAAAAGGAAAACAGTTACTGGGGGAACCTCCTCATCCTTGACAGAGCAGAGCCACAGGTCAGATCACGCAGTACAGTATAGTTTACTTCATAGAACCCAATCCTAGCGATTTGCATGAAAGGAAAGAGGCTTACGGAACATAAGAATGCACAATTTTAATTTTGAAACAGGTCCTTTTTGAGCGAACAATGGAAGTTGGGCTCTGCAGTTTTGATTGGTCACACTACTCATGCTAAGAAAAAGAAATCTGTACATTGCAGGACATCTGTACAATTTTGAACAGCTGCAACAAGTATGTGAGGCTTTATCGGTTTCTGTATTCAGTTTCATGTGCTGAGTCTGCTAAAAGGGTCTGTTGAAACGTTGGTTGTTCGTGCACGTAATAACTGTTTCAAGACAGATCTCGTAGAGCGTATCCAGTTCTGAAACAGAGGTCACACACACACATGCAACCCACACTTAAACCACTTTCAGAAGACTCAGAAGCGCTGCAGAGTCGTCTGAAGGCCACCTGCTCATGGAAGTACGGGTTGCATGGCTGCGCAACAATGCGGCTTCACAGCATATGCGCGAGTGTCGTGGGCAAGTGCCTGGGTCTGTGAACAGAGCAGATCTCCATCTTGTTCCAGCCCATTTCCTGTGCTTTTAATTAGTTTATTACAAACATTTACAAAACAGAATAATAAAGAAAAAAGAATTTAAAACATAACTGAGTAAAACATCTACCAGTTTCACAACTTGGAATGACATAAAACATAAAACTTTAACTGTTACATTGTTTTGGTGTCCCCTTGCCCAAGTAACTTTCCATCTTTTTCGTTAACTATCATCCTCTACGTTAAATTATTTCCATGATTTTATGAACGCCGCCATCGCCACAGCATCAGAGGCTCTCACCGCATTCAACAATCTTTTCTTACAGATCTTTCACCTCAAGCAATCCACCGGACTCCATTTTCTTCTTACAATATATGTTTCTTTGCCACTGTAAGGCCTCACATTCCATAAACAAATGCTCAATTGATTCTATCGACACTTTACAGAGTCTACACACTATTTCTGTTGAATCTATTAATCCGCGCCTTATCAAAATATCCCTCGTAAGGAAAAATTCCAGCGAAGCCTCACAATGAGCGAACGAAAGTGAAGGTTTGGGAACAGCATCAAATATGGTGCTATCTCACCTCCAAGCTTGTGCTCATGGGACAGATGACCCATGGATGAATAACCATGGAACAAATTGATGGTATTCATCCAATGCCACTTGTACAGTCATTTCTTAACCTTCTCCGGGTTCGACCTCAGCACACCACTGCCAAGGCCTAGGTCACCAAGTACGGAATGACAATTGGCTCTCAGCTTTCCCAGGAACGTATCCCCATTATATTGTCCATCCGTTCTTAGTTGTGAAGCAAGACGCATGACCATATACAGGTTATCGGTATTGGAGGATATGATTTTCTGGTATAGGGACAAGCTTTGCTATTGCACCTGAACCTTTAAAAAGAGGCGGGCCAGCTCATGTCGGCTACCGGGACACAATTGGGGATCCTCAAAACCTATCTCCACATCATCCCATCAATTGTGTCCGGCTATATGTTTAACTGGTCATTCCATAGCTCTAAGCCGTACATCATCTTTGGAACCACCTTCCCTTCATAGAATTGGATTCCTGCTTTGATCGAAAATCTTCCAAAACTTTTATCTACTCGTATTAATTAATTGGTCAATTGGTCAGCAGCTTCACTTCTATGCCAAGAAGGGCTTGTGTTTCCTTCATTTGTGATTTTGAAGAAAAATGGAAGCCCAGGAAACTTAAGCTCTTCTCTCTCTCCTCCCACCAGCCGATCCTCGAGCCTCCATTTACTCAGACAACACTTCCCTCAATGCGAGAATTTTAGTTTTTGGTCGAATTATTTTAAGACCATTGGTTTTTGCATAGTTGGTAAAGACACTCAACGTCCTCATTTCAACTTGAGAACTATTGAACAGGAGGACGTCATCGGCAAATGATAGCCATGCAGTTTTTACCACTCCCAATTTAGGAGATTCAGGCCTGCTGAATTAAGATCGGCCCCTATGGCTGACACATTTAAGTTAGAGGCAGGGAGCCAACATGCATCCCTGCCTCAATCCTGTAATTATGGTAATTCTCTGGGAAAGATTCTATTTTTTATCGTAGGCGTACATAAATGCTTGGGTTATCGTGCAAACCAATTATCAGTCTCAACAGGCCCGGAGGGAGGCCTCATTTTTTCAGCTTTGCCCAAAGCCTTGAACCGTCTACCCGGTCAAAGGCCGCTGAGAAATCTATTGAAGCTATAAATACACTGAATTTCTGTGTCCCCTTTGTCCTCTTCTGAAACTCCCTGATCACAAAACCACTGATGTTAGTTAAATGACCCCGCCGTAAACCAGTTTGAAATCTATCCAATCTCCCTGTAGACACTGCCCAGGCCTCAAGATGTCTTAATAGGAGGGATGCAAAGATTTCACTTTCTACGACCAACAGGGAGATGGGTCTATCGTTTCTCGAGTTCCATTTGTCACCCCTTCTTAAAGAAAGGGGTGACATAAGAGGACGTCCAAAACTCTGGAAACGAGCCCCTAGCCATTATACTGGAGATCAAGAAGGAAAGGACCACCGACAATGTAATTAGGGTCGTTCTTTAAAAGGTTGTTCCTAAATCTACTTGGTCCGCTTCCCCTCCCCCATCACCCCCGAGGCCTTTGCCTTCTTCGTCATTGTCCTTACTGAATCAGGATCCACTTCGATTCGAGATTATATTTAAAAAGGTATGCCTTGCGTCTCATCTTTCTTTGCACATATATATTCCGTAGAAAACTCGAAGGAATGCAACTAGGCTGATTATTATATGAAAATAAATAAGAACAAATGAATACTAAAAAAATCAAGATGCTCAAAAAAGAAATACTGAGAACCATGAAATGTCCACTAGAGGGGCTCCGTGCACTTTGTTTCGAAGAAATAACTAGTTTTACGTGCTAATTCATAGCCAGCTTTCTGTTCAGGTGGGGTTTGACGGAATCTCTCGCAGCCTTCAAGGGATGAACACTAAAGTAGCTAGTTTCAAATCCAGGATGATGGAAAGCTCTTGCAGCTTTTGCTGCAGTACCCACTCAGGCGTCTGTTACTTCACCTGTACAAGCCTGCACAGGGCTCATGACAAATTTAGCAAGGTGGTAGTCGGGCATGGGCAGTGGAAATCTAAGCTCTGGAGAAGGGGAGCGAGAAAGGGAACATACCAAAAAACCCTCAAAAACTTCCAATCTTCCTCTTTTTATTGAAGACACTTGAGTGGTATGCATTAAAGTTGATGAAAACGGCTTCTTGCCATGCTGCATACACACAGCCACAACCTGACCTGGTACAAAGAGTGGCTGGGCACAAACGCCTCCAAGGGCACCGAATACAAATATTTGAAGGTCACTCCCCTGGAGGGTGAGGGGCAAGGAGGGAGGGAGAAGTTGAAGTCTGCATGTGGTAAACCGGTCTCTTGCCACAAAGCGAGAAGTCTTCTCCAAATCTTTGAATTGAGCAGACTGATCTAGAAACGATCTAGAATAACCTTTAAAGTTCTATGCAGTGGTGTAAATTTACTTTTTTCCTCTGGGATCCCACCTAGCGGGGGGAGGGTGGGGTCCAGCGTGGGGAGGATTGGGGTGTAAAGCAGGTATTTTAGTTTCCCCCATAAACTTTTGCCTCTCAGGCCGTCAAAGATTAATCATGAAAACGTGGCAAATAGCTACATTTCTTATAAAGTTGTCAGCAAATTACAAAACGTGCACACCTTTGAAACCCCCAAAAATGTGCATTATTTCCTGTACAGTGCAACATTCACAGGGTGCCGCTCAAACGCTCAAGTTGTCTTGTGGTGAGTGGGGGCGTGTCTCGCATCTGAACCTAGCAATCACAGTTCAAATCCCAAACCTGGCAGTTTAAAACAAGAACGTACAGTAGTATTCTAAAATAAAAAAGGTAGCGAGCACATGGATTTCTTTGCTGGATCCCGGATGTTCCAGCCCAATGACAGCACTGGTACTTTGTATTGATTGCAAGACAATCCATGGGACAGATGAGCATTCCTACACTCAAAATTAAAAGACTCCACCACTGTCGAAATTTGAGATCATCCTCACATCTGGATCTAGTAGCGTCAAAATTGTCGAAATGCAGCTTTGGGAGGGGGGGGTCCTTTTACTGGAACACGAATTCACGGTCACTGCATTAACATCAAAAAATATTATGCAAACTAAATACAGTAAAAACCTGCTATTTCCATATCACACTTTTCTCTCCGCAAACGGAGGGCCCTATTCATTTGTTGAATTTCAGTACCATGCTTTATTCGCACCCGGAAAAGACAGCTGAAAGACAGGGCGCGATTGTGCTTTCACCGCCTGCGTCGCCCAACATCCGAGCTCCTGCGCCCTGGACTGTCACACCGCCGTCATTCTCCATTGCGTTAATGGACGCCCTGGAAATAAAAAAAGGGACTTGCCATTAACCATTTTCTCTGCCAGTCCTCTTTGTAGCTATTATTTCAGGGATATTGCGCGCATGTGTAAGCCGTAACCTCACTGTCCATCAGTGAAATAAAAAATGAGTACAGTAGAACATTTCCTGGGCAAATGGAGATCTTCCCCTTATTCGAGGCCGGACAAGGCTGGAAGACTTGGGTTGACAGAGTATTACAGGCCCCAGGCTTAAGTGGTGAAAGTATCCCAAATAATGGATGTTTATCAATATGACGGTGGCGCTTATTCTGCGGCTTTACCAGACACCGATTATTAGGACAGGCAGGATTGGGAGGAAGTGGGGTCGCTTTAAACCAATTAAAATTACGACTTCTTGACTTATCACTTTCCAAAGTATGTCACCATGCCATGTGGAGTCATTGTTGCCTTCATGTGTTTATATGGCAGTAGTGGACAGGGAAAGTCTTTCCAGGCAATACCATTTTCAAAAGGTTTTTCGTCTTACCTTTTTGTTATTTACGGCAATCCTACTACTCTGTACCCAGTTATTAAATGGACTGGGTTTTAAACTACTCACTCGACTGGGAGTTTACCCACTATAAGGTTTATACAATAGGCAATACAATTTTACAGAATCAGGCTTTCATCCTATAGCTAAGGATGCTCAGCCATCCTACAAGGCCCTCTACGCCCTCACCCAAGGTTTCTGGTCACATTCACCTACTAGCCTATTCCCGATTTAGCCACTCCTGATTTAGCACTCTCGGTATTATTATTCTGGTGTTGTATTTCACCAGATTAAGCCTCAACAAATGCCATCAGAATACAGCGACGACCTACAACAAATTTCAGTCCAGCAAACTCACTGCTGCAATATTATACAGGGCACGGTTTAGAAATAATTATTGGGACTACAAAATGTGACTATTCAAGCAACAAGACTTGAATCAGCTACATGAAACACAGATCCCCATTCCAGGTTTTAATGGCTCGATCAAAACATGCACCCTGTGAAGAATTCGACCATCCGGATGGTGGGTGGGCACTCACCTGGGCTTTTTTGAAATTTTAAATGAAATTGAATGATGGTAGATCAACCTCTGGAAAATGTGTAGGTCTAATCTGCACACATTTTCCCATGCTCACCACTCAACATACACAGACACGTGTACTCTCGCTGGACAGTCTACAGGCGCTGTACCCCCTGTCATATTTAGTTTGAATATGACAGCCAAGAGTACATCAAGGCATCTCAGAAAAGGGGTCGGGGGGGGGGGGTCAAAACCTTCCTCCTGCCATGGCAAGCCTAATCAACTAACAAAGGGTCCGCTCTTTCCTTTGGTAGCTGCTGGCGACAGCCTTGCATACTAATCAGAGTTCATTCATACAGTGCCACGGAAGGCCTGGTTGCAGGACTAACAAAGGATAGGAAATCCCAAACAACCATTAATATGCACTGTGTCAACCTGATGTTAGCTCATGCCTCTCAGTAGCAAGGGCAATGACCTGTCATGTCTGGAACTATGCATTTACAGTAGTCATCCCTGCATGGGGACCCCATTCAGAAGGTAAAATTATGTTTTGGCAGAGACAAAAAGTGTGGTACCACCGAAGCTTCAAGGGAGATCTGCCACTTTAATCTGAAACCACAGAGAGATCAATTAATGACAGACCCTTTGATCCACAACAGACAGGAAGATGGGTGGGGCTTAATATTACATGTTTTCACCCCTTTACCTTTTCTGTTGCAAAGCACTCTGGTTATGACCTGGAGCATACAGGAGATTGTTGGTGGGGACCCAGGACTGGTTTATTAAGGTAGAGTTAGCCTACACCAATCACTGTGACCCACTTGGCTTTAAAAGAGGATCGAGACCCTCTTTTGTGCAGATCGTTCTGAAAACTTTGCAAGGAGTAACAAGAACTACTAATTTGGACCATGGCTAAAGATACAGTCTGCTTTACAGCTTCCGCCAGTGAAGGAAGGCCAGGAGTTCCAAAGAGGTAAGCCAGATTCCGCCCCTAAACATCTCCCAGGGAACAGAGGGAGATGCAGAATCCATAGGACCCTGCAGCAGCTACAGAACCGGTACCCAGCCAGCGCACAGCACGCCCTGCTAGGCTCTGCAAGCAATCTTCCTATGTGGGAAGTGCCAGAGAATCTTTGAACCGAACCCAGGAGGCGGCCAGTGCCTGCAACAGTCTCCTCAGCCTTGGGCCGTCCGCTTAGAGGACTACACAAGCCCAGTGAAGAAGCTAGGAGGAGTGCATCGACAAGCAACAGACATGGCTATTTCGAGCCAGTCAAGCCCCTCGAGCTGCAACCAACCGCACCGCTGACTGTTGCGCCACAGTCGCTCACACTTTGAGACGCCTCAACCAGTGCTTCAGACCAGCCAACCAGTACCGAGACAATGATTCCTGACCCCAAGCCGCCGTGTAGGCCAACCTGCAGACGTTCCTACAACCTCGCTCGCCAAACTGTCTGCCGCCTGATACCCGCACTTGTCTCCAGTTTTGAACTCTGTGGCAGGAGCGGCAAAGTGCCCTGAAACCGACCCAACCCTGTCTAGCACCAAGAACATCTACAAGCACGAGATACATTTGTAGTTCTGTTACGCTGGACCTTCTCTGAAGGCTGCTAGTGAAATTTTAAGACCCATAGCTCCCTTTGTGCTGAAACAAATTATCCTTTAACCTTTGCACTTAATTTACCAACTACCCTCCCGTTAGCATCCAGAGTACATCCATTTTCCTTCTTGAAACTGTCCTCTGCATTCATTTACAGAGTAGGTTGTATTTTGTAGTGTGCTGGAACAGTCTATTGAATAATAATAAAGTAGATATTTTTATACAACCTTGACTGAACAGTCCCTCTTATCATTTGGTAATCATTGTTTTTTCGCGGTGTTGCAAATAACCAACGATCCACAACCTTGCAGAGATAAGCCTGTCGTTCCGTCCACGTTACCAAAATTGGACAAGGAGGTTTATAATGTGCTTGTTTCCAATCTGTTACGGTCCGTTCTGGTGTACTAGAGGTGTAGGACTGATTGACGGTTTAGAAACAGATATTCATCACTGGACCAGTGGTGTCCCGGAAGTTGTCACACACTGATCACCCATATTCAGGGCTCACCAGCAAGCTTGCCGAAGACTTTGAGTTGCCAATCTTTGAGAAGTCCTTCGATATTGCTTGCGCTGCAATTGGAATTGTGTTCAAAAGTGAAGGAAGCCCACCAGAGCATCTGCAAAAGAGAAGCATCCTGATGCTAACATACCATTTGGTTTAATATACTGAAGGGAGTGGGTGTAAAGCCACAAAACTAGAAGGGGGAAATACCACACTGCCAGCAGCTTCCGGTCCATTTCTTATGTTTGGACTTGACAAGGCCCCTGTTTAAAAGTACTTGAAGGAAAATAGCTATAAGTCTGGTGAAGAGTTGCTGTTGCACATTTTACCTATGCCATTATTTGACCACCGCAAAGGGTAATTTATTCTACATCACTGAGATAGGAATTTTATTCTGCATCAGATGCATAGGAATACTTACAACCAATCAAATATGCCATCATGGGACATGATTAGAGTTATACATTCTAGTTTCATCAACAAGGTCATGTGTCAAATTTGATTGAGCTTGAAAATATAAATGCTGTACACCAGCTAGTAGTTCTGTAGGAATTTGCTTTGAATACTCTAAATACAAAATCTTAAATGTCTACCTTATTTTTTGTACACAATATGGAATTATGATAAAGTTAAACATGCCCTCTCTGTCTCAAATTACTTTTAGATACATATGGTTTTCTTTCTATGAAACAGCTCCAGCAGATTAAAACATGTGGGCACCTCAAAGTACGATATCCTAAAGTACTGCCCATTGGTATGTATAGTTTTACCTTCCAGAACTTCTTTAGAAAAAGAAACTGCAAATTCCCAAGTTGGTTGGCAACAAGCACAATAAGGCTCATAACCACATTCACATAATTCACAGAATCTACACACAACTGTCTGGAATTAGATCACCTAGACCCCACCATCACCCAAGAGCTTCTGAAAGGTCATTACTTTGTAAGCACAGCCTTTTATGAACTAGATTTGAAGCTAAAGACTGCTTGGCGTATGGTGCAAAACATTGCAGACCTACAGAGGCAGAGGAATTGTCCAACCCTGTACAACCTTCAAATCTGAGGATAAGTAGATTTTAAAGACATATTCTCATCACACCACTTTTGTATTATCATAGTAATTGAAAAATCAAAGCAAGCCATAAAAGAAAACAAATCACCTGTCCGCCCGCCCCCTCCCTCAAAGAGACACATCCAGGGGAGCTCCTGGCAGCAACGTGGGGAAATGTGTTCCGAGAAACAAGGGTCAGCTTGAATAAAATCCACATTGTGAAAATGTCACCCCACTGTATCTTGGAAAAGATTACCTTGTTGAGGTGTGATCTGCAACCTACTCAGAGCATTCAGAACTCATCTTGTTCTCCTCTAATAGAAGAGGCTAAATGTAGATGCGCTTATGCACTGCCTTAAAGCACAAAGCTGTTGATAACCTGCCTAACGAGCGCGCTTGCATCTTTGCATTAGCTCATATAATGCATGGTACGAAAATGGTCTGCAAGCACCAGCACTTTTTCTTGCATTCTCATGAAAAGGACCAGAATATATTTGTGAATCTCCCGTGTTCCAAATATATATACAGTGAAAGCTCCTGATCCAGATTAATGAGACCCCACCATAAAGTTTGTAAAGATAAAGAAGCAGCCGCCTCCTCTCCACAGTAAGCATGTCCAAGACCGTTTTCAACTTATGGTTTGGCAGCCTGGAAGACTTCTAATTCAGAAGATCACAACATGCTCAATCCCAGATCTTTAACTACTGAGACCACAAACATGTCTAGTATAACCCCCAACATTGGGAAAAGTGGGCCCAAGGTCCCTATTAAAATGGCCTTATCGGCAGTGTTGCTTGTGGCACAAGAAACATCTATTAAACCAATACATGGAAAGAGGGTGAATACTTGGACACTTCGGACAGTACGGACAATATACTAAATTTTCTGGGCTATCAACATTTGGGAAGGCCAGTCTGACACCAGGCTATTACTGGTTATTACTCCTACAAACATCATCTTTATTGTAGGAATTGATTAAGATTTTGCTATATTGATCAGAATTTGCCCACTGTCAAAAATAGTTATGGATTAAAGCATACACCTTTGAATATAAGCAAGAGACTGATTTAAGAAACACATGGCAACACTTTGAAATGTTAATGCTAGAGAAAAAAAGAAATCTCGGAACAAAGTGTGTTGGACTAGAGAGGGTATGGAAATGTGCATGGTTTTATTTTAATTTATGCCGCGCCGGGAACCCCCAGGCATCAGGGCGCCAACACATACACAAAAGGTACATGTGAGAGGACGAGGCATACATGAAAATGTTCAGACCCTTTGACTGCCAACCTCATGGTTCAAAGTTGCGAGTTCATTTGAAGAGCAAGGTTTTCAATTGGGTACATAAATGTTAAAAATAATGTTTTCCAGTTAAAGCGATCTTGGGCATGAATTCCACACTTGTGCTGCCATCTTGCGGAAAGCTTTACCAAGTGCACCAGCCTTTTTAAATCTGAGGGACCCAATTGTTCCTGTGTTAACCGACCTAAGAGTGCGGTTAGCATTGTAGAGAGAAATGTGGGACTTCAGGTACCTCAGGGCCCTTCCGCACAAGCACTTATGCACCAGGGTGGCTGTTTTGAAGTGAATGCGGACAGGTATGGCAAACCAGTGAAGGGATTCTCTCCCAGACGAAATAGGTTTCCTGTGTAGGGATGCTCTTGATGATCCGAATTGCATCGTTTTGGAGCATCTGCAGGTGTTGTATGCGTTCTTCATGGCCCCGATAAAGAGGGAGTTACATTAGTCGAGTCGTGATAGTATGATGGCTCGACCAATAGAGGTACAAATCACTTCAGAGACAAAGGGTTTGATGTTCCTAAGAGGTTTCATGTAATAGTTACAATTTCTTTTAGATATAACTGCTCTGTGTCTCGGTGCTGATGGAGGCGTTAAAGATCATCCCTCAGGTCTTAAACCTTTTCAGCTACTGCTATGAGACAGCCTTTGATGCATAAGTGTCGGTATTCATTCTGCAGCTTTCCTCTTGCCCCATGGCTACCGAACAGTAGCAATTCGGTTTTTGCTACATTAAGGCAGAGCCAGTTTTCTGTCATCCATTGTTCCATCACCCCGTAGATTGTGGTCAAGTTCCTGGTATCCGCCTCAATATCCCCACTAATTTCCAGGATCAGTTGGGTGTCATCTGTGGCCCTGTAAGATTCTCTATAAACAGTTTGAAAAATGCTGGCGAGAAGCAGGCTCCCTGAGGGACTCTATAGAAGATGGGGGCCTGTAATACTTGGAGCTAAAATATGGCGCTGGTGAACAGTGCATTCCGGTGCACTGGGAACCCTATGGACATTTGCTCCATGCCTCGGTGAAAGCTGCACTTGCAGTGAACTGTAAACTTATTTTCAGCCCTGTTCGCATAATTTCACTAGGAAACATGTTTTCAGCTTTATTGTTTAGAATGGTTTGCATAGCTCATCCAAGGACACTGCGCGCAAAATGGCTGAGATCCGTAGGTACAGGCTAGTACCTGATCAGGTTGCCATGGACCTTGTCAAAGCTTAGAATAAGTTAGAGTTGTTTTTTGCTGCTTTCTTGAGAAAGGGAAGAGCGCTGCTCCTTGAGGTTACCATAGGTCAATCCAGCAGAGACTGAAGGTAGGAGGCAAGATAGTAGAGATGCCTGAGTCAAGAAAGGATATGTTTTTTGGCATTGCTGAAAGATGGTGTGCCACGAGAAGAAATTGATGGTATTGAAATGAGGGAGATATCCGAGCTATACAAAAAGAGGGCTTGCAGCGAAAGAGCGCTATAAACATGTTAAGAGACAGATGGTAACTGAGCCACAAAGGGACACCAACTCCAGCTCCTCCGGAGGAGGAACAGGAAGAAGGGTCTATGGAGATCCCTTCCCAGTACCAGCCAACATATGCTTATTTGAGGAAGGTGGCAAGTGCAATGTAAGAGTAGAGGTACACTCATTCGAGATTTGACTAGGATTATGGCCAAGCTTCGGCAGCGACTGCTCATATAAAAGTTGATAGGTGACCACACCTTAATGTTACGATTTTTGGGGGGTCTGGAAACACACGAGGTGTGAGCATTTATACCAGGTTGGAGGCCTCTGTGATTCATGGAAATCCGTTACGATTTAAAGGTAGACACTTTACCATTACGGGTCTAGGGGCAGGGGGGGGGGGGCTAACTGGAGTGGAGATGAAATAGGCACTTTGACAAGGCAGAAATACCATGTGTTGATTGTCATGATATCCGAGTATATTATAGGGTTTGGCATTTTGGAAGGGAAGGGTTGACTTTGGGACTTAGAAGTAAAACCTATCTGTTTGGAGTGCGTGCATTGACTTGTACCCCAGTTACTGTAGGCAAATTGAAAATACCCCCAGTGCATGTGCCTTTGACAACCAAGCATGTATGTATAAAGCAATACCGCATTCCCGGGGGGTCATAAGGAAATTTCAGAGACCATTAAGGGGCATGTAGAAGCACGAGTGTTCCGCCCAGTTACTACTGCTTGGAACAATCCAATCTGGCCCCTTAAAGGGGATGGAAGCTGGATGATGACTGGATTATAGAGAGTTGAATTACCACACTCCTCTTCTAGTGCCTGCAGTCCCAGGTGCCATTACTTTGAGAATGTACAAAAGTTTGAGGGAACCTGGTATGCATTTGTAGATTTAGCCAATGCATTTTTATCTGTGCCAATCGCAGAGGAGTGTCAAGAGCAGTTCACATTTTCTTAGAATGGAAGTCAGTACACCATGACAAGATTACCTATGGGGTACATGCATAGCCCAACCATCTAGCACCGGCTGGTGGCAGAACATTTAGACAACATACCAAGTAAACCAGACATACAAATCGTTCAATACATTGATAATATTTTGATTCAAGGTAAAGGTGAGCAAAATGTGTGAACTCAGAAGTAATCATTGAAGGGTTGAAGGAGGAAGGGTGGGAGATTAACCCGAAGAGAATTCAAGGGCCAGCTGAGCGAGTGGTATTCTTAGGAATGCAGTGGCATAATAAGCATTGAGAGATGGCGCTGAAAGCCCAACAGAAAATAGCACTCAGATGAACAAAAAACAAGCTCAGCAGTTCATAGGGCAGTCTGGGTTCTGGGGACAGCAAATACTGCATCTAGGGCAGATATTGCCCCCCCTTTATAAAGTGACACACAAGAAATATGAATTTCAGTGGGGGCTAGGGGAAGGCAGCAAAGAGCATTTGATTTGGCAAAAGACACAGTGCAGCAGGTGCTTAATTTGTGGCCATTGAAGGTAGGCGAAGTGGAGCTAAATGTGTCTGTACAAGACAATTATGCTAATTGGAGTGTGTGGAGAAACAGGACAGAAAACGTGCGCCATTGGGATTCTGGAGTCGCAAGTTTCCCGAGGCTGGTAACAGATACACTCAGTTTGAGAAGCAATGGGTGTTGAGCTCTCTTAAGACACAGAATAGGACACACTGAAGAACCCAGTATAATCAAGTGGAAATGGTACATTCAAGACAGAGCTAAATCAGGAAAGGGTGGAGTTGAGAAATGACACAAGCAAGTGGCTAACATACCACCCGCAGATTACATACCCCAGGAAGTGATTGAAATACGTTGAGTCTCCAGTGAAACGGGGAGTAGTTTATGGAAATGTGACAGGACAGCAGACAGAGCATGCCTGGTTGGCCCTGCTCGCTATGTGGGAACTGAGCAAAATTGGAAAATGGTGTCCTACAATCCCAAGACAAAAAAGATTTTGACATCAGGGAAAGGGAAGAGTAGTCAGTTTGCAGAACTCTATGCAGTTTATCAAGCTTTGAAACAAGAGATACCTAGTCAATGTTATTTGTACAGAGATTCATGGTCGGTGGCGAATGGGCTAGCGGTGTGGCTGCCAACATGGCAAAAGAATGGATGGAAAATTCATTCAAAAGAGTTAAGTGGAAAGGAACTTTGGCAAGATATTGGAGAAACGTTATCACAAGGTGAAGTCACTGTATATCATGTAACATTACAACACTGGTTTCATTCTGTTGCAGATCACACCAAGAGTCATCTGTGGACAGAGGCTCAGGACAACTATTTGGTGGGTCTGGCCAAGTGGACTCACCAGAAATGTGGGCACCATGGAGAAAAAGCTACTCTCAGGTGGTTACAAAGCTCGAGGGATCAATAGGTAGTGAAAAGAATCATTTTGCAATGTCCGGTGTGTCAACAGCACAGAACAATCCCTCAGATTGTTCAGGGCACACTGAAGTGGAAAGTTACCAGGGCAAATATGGCAGATCGATTATATCAATCCTATGCCAATCAGCAAAGGCTGTCAATGTGCATGCACAATTGTGGATACATACACTGAATATTTGATGGTATTGCCATGTAAACATGCTACACAACTGAACACCATTAAGTTGTTAGATAAGATTACGCTGTATTACGGTGTACCTTTGCAAATTCAGAGTGACAATGGTTTACACTTTAAAGGCAGATTGATTCAGGAATATTGTCAGGAAAAGAGTATTGAGTGGGTATACCAAGTGCCTCATCACCCAGAGACATAGGATTTCAGAGAATAAATGGGTTGTTGAAAGAACATCTGTGCAAATCTGGCAATGGCAGTTTAGCAGGATGGCGCAATCGAGATTTTTAATGCAGTACAGGTGTTGAATATAAGATCAGTAAATAACCATGAAACCCCATTGCTGCGACTATGGACTACAGCTTTACGGATTCAACCCAATTTAGCTAAAGAGTCTTTAATGTACTGGGAAATTACACCTGGGGCTTTAGCTCCCTACCCAGCCACCCAAGAAATCAGCAGGGGTAGACTCATGAAGAGATCAGGTTAACCAAGAGGGATAATTGTGACTGAAACAGGGATTGGAGTACAGATTCCACCAGAACATATGGGATGGATTGCCCCTAGATCTGGAGTAGCATTTGCCATTCAAGCACAAGGAGGGGTAATAGATGCTGACTACCAAGGAGAAATCAAAGTAATTTTAACGAACAGTGGAGACCAAGTGTTACTGATTCATAAGGGAGATAGAGTAGCCCAATTGATTATCACACCAATGTCCATGATCAGAAAGGGGGAGCTCCCCACAGTGTTAACTACTCGTGGGGATCATGGTTTCGGCTCTTCAGACAGCATGTTACCGGGTGCAAAAGTGTGGGTTGAAAGACCTAGTGGCCCCACCTCTACCCGCAGATGTCATTACATCAGGCAAGGACCCAGTTGTCTTAGTGATGGAGCCTGGCAAAGAAAAATTGAGTTATGTGCCCACAGACAAATGTTACTTAAGAGAATGATTATCAACACTGATATCTCTTTTCTGCGTTTGCCTTGTAGATCCTGTGTCTGGCTGGTGTAATTGTGGGACTAACTGGACTCCGTTGGGAGAGTCAAACAGCACGCTGCAACAAGTGCAAAATGTCAAATCTGTGCCAGTGATCCATGCGGGTCTGCAGCCCAATGCAGATGCCAAAAACCCAGCCAGACCGAAGAACAGGATTCGTGGAATGCGAAAGACATGTCAGTTGCGAGCGCAGGCAACATTGATGTTGATTCTGCAAGAGATGTCCTTAGGGCGGCAAAGGTATTCACCAATGATTGCCCAAACAGAGAACATGTGCATTTTGACCATTTCACATTTCTGCCTGACTGACTGACATGCACCATGCAGAAGCCTTGTTGACTACCTGTCTAGTAGCAACGCCAATGCCTGCTCCGATCCCAACGGAAATGTTTGGGGTCATGCATAAGGATTCTTAAGTACAGGATGCCGATGTACGACAGTCCTTTTCCATCTACGAGTATTGCAAGTTTTGCCAAGAAACAAATTGCAAATGGAGAAACGGGATACAAATAACCCTACAATGTTACTCAAGGCGATGTTTGCTATCGTATGCCCTGTGAACCGAAATAAATGGGCAAATGCCAACAGCTGAATAACTAAAGAGAAAAATCCAACTGTGTTCCAGAGGAGGTTGTGTGCAAGCCTTCCAAGCACATGTAACCAATGTAAACAATAGCATGACCTACAACTACACAGTGGTAGCTACTAGTCATGTGAATTATGTGAAACTTCCAACAAGATGGCTTTTTCTATGTGGCAACCTCACATACACGTATACTCCAACTAACATTTCTGGAGGTCCATGTGCCTTAACGCGATTAGGATTAATGATTTTCCTTTGCACCGACCAGTATATTGAAGCAAAAGATCAACTTTCAAATCTGTAGAGCTATGCCCAAATTGTGATTCACATGTGCATTTCTTATCAGAGGCCGAGGTATTAGCTCTTGCTTATTCATTAGTGGGAGTTTGGGGTTTAGCTGCATTGCAGAGGGCTCAAAACGCGGGACTCAGAGGGTCAGACACGAGGGGACGGGGGCAATTCTGTCTGGGCCCGTTGGTTACTGTGATCTCTGTGCCTGGCCGTTTGTGGTTTTTCCAGCCGTTTCTGGCAAGATGAGGACGTTCGCTAAAGTTGTGCCAACGGTGATGTATTCTCTTTAGATGACTGTCTTATATGTGATTTATTTCCGTTACAATTTATTCATTTAAGTATGCCTTTTGTGAATAAATAACTCTTATATGCCTAACTTATCATTTAGCTGAGTGCGTATGTGTGAATCATTGCTTACCTGCGTTCAAGGTTTTTCATTCAGTGTATTGGTGATAAAAAAGATATGCGTTTGTCTGTACACTTTTTGGAAAGCAAAAAAAAGCGAGCCAGGGAAGGCATTTTCCCAGGAGACCGACAATTGCCTGCCAGACCAGAAGGATTTGATCCAAATCGTGGCTTGTAGTGCACTGTTCCCTCATGAACCAGCAGGTCAAAAGCTGCGGACAAGTCGAGAAGGACCAGAGGCCCATTCTTTCCTTGGTCAGTTCCATCATGTTGGTCTGTAAATCAAGGAGGGCTGTCTGTGCTATGGTCAGATCTAAACCCAGATTGTTTGTTGTGAAATATAGAAGCTGACTCAAAGTACGCTTGAAGTTGTTTTGTAGCCACCTTGTCTAGAATTTTTAGCAAAATGTTTGTATTGATGACAGGCCTTAGGTTTTTTGCGGCTCTACGGTTCAGACCTGCTTTCTTGACCAGCGAGGGGGGGGTAATGGTAACAATCTTGATTTTATCTGGGACTGGGGTGTGATCAAACTATGTGTTGACCAGTCTAGAAAAGAACGGGACGAACTCCTTACCATTCTCCAGAATAAGTTTCACTGGAAGGATGTTCTTAGAGCACAAGCTAGAGTGCATTGAGGACAATATCTACTCCATCACAAGGTTGGTGACGTGTGTAAAGACAACGTTCGGTCTGTTTACCGACATTGGTCGACCGCACCTGTTTATTTAGGCAATTGGCCAAGTCTTTTTCAATTTTTCTCTGGCTATTTCGTTCACAAAGGTCAGTTCAACATCATCACAGTATTTATGTGTTGGGTGGATGGGTTGTGTTAGTGCCTTAGGCTTCTCTAGAAGCTTCAGGATCTCAAATAGCTTGTTGGTGTTGTTCTTGGCTCCTGGGATTTCTTTGTTAAAGAAATCCTTTTTTGTTGTGGGGATTTGGGCTTTATAATCTGCTTCCAGTGCCTTCCATTTTCCCTTGTTTAGGGCTGAAGGATGTTTTAACCATGGCTTTTCTGCACTTCTCTTCAGTTTTTATCAAGCTTAATAGTTCATAAGTGAACCATTTGTTGCGTTATCTATTTTCCCTCACCAATTTCCTTGCTATAGGGGCTACTTTGTCCAGAATTTTAATCAGGACGTTAAAATAGATTTCTCTCTGGGCTGTCAGAGCTGTTCCTGTATAACAATTTCCTGCAGGCAACTCTTAAGGTGGGGAGGTATCACTTTCTTAAAGTTACGGTTATACACAACCGTAGCAGAGTTTAGGGAGATTAGTGCTATTTCTTTTAAGCATATGGTAAATTCAACAATATCATTGTCTGACCATATGCATGGAGTACTGCTCTTATGACCACCTATTGCCATCCTCCTGTCTTCCTCCTGGACTTCAACGATCTGTGCAAAGTCCCAATTTTAAATTGGTCTTGCTTTTTGAGGCGGTAGCAGGACTCCGAAAATCATGCAATTGAAAAAGATACGATCGTGATCCACGAGGATTTGAGATCCACAGCTGGGCAAACAAGTTTTATGAAAAAAAACGTTCTAGTGAATAAGACAAATGTCATCTTTTGCAAGGTCATTTTGTTCTTCTGTTATCGGGGTGGGGTGTCCCAACATACTTCTTAGCTAGTCTAACCTACTGTCCTTCCCTAATTATTTGTAATCCTTTCCCTCTTAGGTGGAAAGTATACAGCTGATATTATTGACAAAGACGTATTTCACATGATTTTAACATGTTAGCTTTATGTCATCTAAGATGTCCTCTGCCTCGTAGACTCAAAAGCCACTAGGTATTCACATCCCTGTAATTGATTGAAGCCATGTCAATTCTACTGTTAGATTCGTACCTACTTTCAGTATCATGCAGCTGTAGCAGCCTACATATGTCTCAACCTTTTGTGTTCTCAAGGACAGAGAAAAACAGCCGATTTTGTTTTTGCCAGCTGAGAACCCATTGAAGGGTATGGACGTGTAAGGGTTGTTCGCAGGTGACTGAACAGATTATATGGTTGGTGTATCGCCAAAAGCGTGTGACTTGAGAGGTATGAGTCTACATTGTCTAGAGGTTGACTGCAGGTAACCCAAGCATTCTAATGAACCTCCAGTGTTCATTCTGACAGCTTTGGTGCCACAAATCTGCAGCCAAAGTCTCTGGAACAGACAATAGGCCTCAGCATTCTGTATCTCAAAAAAGTACCTTATGGACAGCTGTTCATTTTATGGACGATAAATCACTTTGGAGTACATTCCTGAAGTTGATGTCATCAAAAATCCAAACACAGGATAAGCTGTGCGGGCTACTCTACTTTCTGCCACGGTTCTAATTGCTCTCTTGGTACAAAACATTTCCAATGTATTGTTGCAATTACACACTACCACGGCTTTGGTATTCCCTTAAGGAATAAAACGGATCAAAACAATGCTACTTCCATACATGTTCTCCCTTTTGTTTACATTGCCACTGCTTTGGTGTAATGTAAGGAATAAGTGATGTGATGGAGAGGATGATTCGGCAATACAGGTCATCCCTTTCGTCTTGTACACTTGGACTAGTATCTTTCAGGTAGACTAATGAAAACAGTAATTTACAAAATGTTAGATTTCTGCAATAATCAAAGCCAGATCTTATAGCGGACATGCTAGGTTACATGTTATTTTTTCTTGCTGTGAAAAGTATGCATAACATTCATGTCCGACTTATTACCTGGTGTGTTTTACATAGGATTGGTATTACAAAGAGGCTACTTCAACTGATTTCACAATACACAATTTCTGTCCGTAATTTCCTTCACTGCCTTAACATAGATGAGAATTTCACATTCTTCTAGGATGCAACAATGCATCTTACCTCTGGACCGCACTCTACAATGGCAAACATTGTATTTCAAGAAAAGCAATCCCCCACACATCCCCAGAGACAGCTAATCAACAGCAGATGTCACACCAATTCTTGATTGCTTGTTTTATGGTTGGATGAAAGAATCCAGAAAATGTAAGGCTTGCCGTTACATATTTCAACTTGCATTCTCTTAAAAAGTAGAATACAAAAGATTAGAACTCCTACCTTCCTGAGAAGAAACGATTGGTGGCATGTAGTCTGGAATGTACTCCTTCCTCTCTTCTGCATCCTTGCTTCCGGGCTGGGGAAATTGGAGAACATTATTCTTGCTGACAGGAAAATAAGGGATCTGGTGTGGAAAAGTGACTGGTTCAATGTTGTGGATATAATCTTCCAGCTCATGAAGGTTAACTCCCATCAGCTTGAAAGCCTGCCCCACATCATCCAAAAGAGGATCTGTTCGGCCATCTGGAACAAAGAAAAGAAAGGATGTAAAAGCACAGTGACAAAAAAGGGCAATAACAAAAGGTTATGCTAAGACACATGAACCGTAGGATCTTTGGAGGTGGTTTTGATCCAGGCCCTAGTACTGCATAAAACATGTGTCTCCAAGACATGCAAATCTAGCTCAAATGAAGGCAAAAGGTGAGAAAGAACAGACGGGCACTAACAGAAATTTGGCAATTATTTCAATTGATGCAATTCGATACTTTTTATATATAATCCTGCTGAGAGAAACCTTTTGACTCGAGCATGATTTAAGTGCCTCCCTATAAGATCTACATTGTCTCGATGGTCAGGGGGCAGGGAAAGCAAAGCGTGTCCTTTGGTTACGAGGTACAGGATGATACTCTGCATTTTGTGCTTGTCTGTACAGTTTTTAAAGACATTCGAGTAAAACCAGTGGTCCAAGATCTTAAAGATAGACACTTGGTACAATGTGGACCTGCCTTGCTATACCTTCTCTGGGCAGAGAACGCGTATGTGAGCTGGTTGCTTTTTAAACAGCCTTTTGCTACAAGAGCATCTGTGTTATGTATTTTCTCTACCTGACTGATGTCCTGCACCCGTCTGGCTCATAACAAAGAGGGCAGACATACATGAGTATGTGTACATGAGTATGTGCAAGTCAAAAAAATAGGTAGGGGATGTAAAAGATGTTCGCATATTTAAGCCGTCACTTTTTATGTATCTTTGTACTGATAATGTTTTCGTTTCATTCAAACCTTTGTGACTTCTTTCCCAAAAGCCATTTCTTCTTTGTCCCATTTTCCTGTCTGTACAATGTTCAAAAGATAACTGGTCACAGAGTATCTCAGCTCATTCCGACCTTTGTCAGCAGCTGTCCTTTAGGTTGTCTGTGTTTTGGGGCATATAGAGACATGAGACATCATAAGGATAGCGACTTTAGGGATTCCGTTAAATACTGGCTAAAAGCATGTAGACGAAAACGAGGGCTTGGTGGAGTAGCGCTACGCATTTCAGGAATAAGCCAGTTAATATCATTGTTTCCATACTCTGTCCCTTCAAGCGAGTCCATACATTTAGAAATAAGGCCTACATGGTCTTGTAAAAACACACTCCAAAACGTATTCATCTTGGGCTGAAGATAGGTAGGCTATAATGTACATGATCAAGTCTGATGAGGAAAGCAAGACAATAAAACATTCAGACGAGTATTTAAAATTGGGCAAGACAAGGAAGCCATTGGCTAGGTTTTCAAATATGCCTTGTTTTTAACTAAGGGCAGACTCAAAGAACTCGTGGCAATATGAGGCATACAAATTATTAGCAAAAGACAACCATGTTTGTTTTAAGGCGTTATGTAAACTAATTTGAAGTATTTTTACAAGTGAACAGAAATGTTCACTAATGGTTGATGCAAGAGGGCAAGGTGGAAGTGTATTTGCTAAAACATGTATAAATCGAGGTGCACATCCACTCTCCACCAGAAAGCAAATAGTAATATTCTAGCTGTTGGGTCAGAAAGTAATTTGAGTCTCCTTTTGTTAACTTGGTTAGTCCCATTAACCTCATGGTGGCTTTTTGGTGTCCAAACTTCTTTTGTTTGGTAGGGAAACTTTGAATTCTAAAGATCCCAGAATCACCTTTGTGCGAAAGGAAATCAGTTCTGGCTACTTGAAGGCCACCCAAGACATCTCAATCAACATGCCAGAGTGTTAACACTACCAAAACTAGTACAAGTGTGCCTTATGTGCATGCGCCAGTGAAAGAAGAGCGCACAACAGCGAAAAAAAGGGGGGGTGCACGCTGAGTGCACACACAACATATTTGGCAACCCAAAACATTCCTCATAACCTCCCTGGAATCATGTCCAAGGAGCTGGAGAAGATGCTGTGCTGAAGACCTTTTGCTGGAACAATGATGGTCCCCGTCTAGGGGAATGCTGTCTCAGCTTTTCTTTCCTCCGTTAAACCTGTGTGTGACAGTTGAGATTGCCTGGGCCCTTTTTTTCCCCCATCTGGCAGTGAAGTTGGCGTTGCTGCTGCCAGCTGGAAAGGTAGTGGCTTTGTTGCTGCTCTGCAGTTCGTCCACCTTTGTGAGCCATCCCGACCTCAACCACCAAAAAGCGGTCCGTCGACGGTCCCTCCTGCAACCTGTCCTGCTATCCTTTGACCTAACTACAGCATCACTGCCCTGATGCAAAATATTTCTATTGTGAGAACTTGCTGCTGTGGGTGTCCGGTCATCCCTCATTGTTTGGCTATCTCCAGTTAGTGTGCTGACATTGTCTAGGTTGCTGTTCCACCCGCCAGTCCTCAGCAGCTTCATGGGCAGCCCCTGCATCAGGAACAAGAACCCTGACCTGTAAAAACCGGGCATCTCACCTCACCACTGCAACATCGAACCGTGGCTAGTTTCTTCAGGACTCAGCAACATTTGTTAGGTGTTTAGGCCTCAAAGTAGTTAGCAGTGGAAGTGTTCGATACTTGGGAGATACGGCCACCTTGACAAGTTGTATCATTCCAACTTTGCTTCTAATCCTGTCGGTCCACTTTGCAACCTTCCTCTTTCGGGCCTCTGACCGTCAGACCTGGGTAAAGAATTTATCTGGTGGGGTCATCCAAGCTTGCCAGACTGACTGCTGCCTCTTCTGCAGCCCCACTGGAACTCTAATTCCTACCCGTTGTTTCACTATAACCGGTCGCTGACTACTGACTTTGTCCCATTCATTCCAAAGGATAAATCTTTAACGATAAAATCCTTCTAAGTACTTGAAGATGTTACTTATAAAACTAACTACACTTAATACCTATTCCTATTGTGGTTTAGAATTTTTGGAACACTTTGTTGTTTCTTGCCACTTGCATACTATTTTATATGCATTTCTGATAGCACTTTTAAAAGCCCTCTCCAAGTACCTAAAATTATACTCTGGTGTGTAATTGTGTGGATACTAGCTACAAATGCGTTTTGGTCTTCTATTTTCAGAATATTTCTTAAGTACATACATGTAAAAGTGTACATAAGGGCTCGCAAAATATAACAGCCCACAAGCATTGGCTAGTAGTTTTTATGAAGGGTGAGTACCATTTGCATGATACTCCACCTTGCTGTCGAGTAGGGGGGGGGGGTGTTAGAAAATAATTTTCCATTTACTGAAAACACACTATGCAGTAAATGGCAAATGCAAGTTTCACTGTGCATGCTTGGCAGCATTGTACCAAATATGAAGTGTGTTTATGGCGACATGCACCATTTTACAAAAAGCACTGGTAAATGTTTTGTCACCTTGTGGTGAGTGCATTTCTCGTAAATCCATTATGTAAACTAAGGAATTTGCCGTCCAGCTGTAGGCTGATTTTTAAGAATTTGCAAGACCTGACATTTCTCAATGCGTTGATTTAACTACAGTATTTTCAGTGTACACCGCGTTGCCCTTCCTTTGTGTGCATGTGGGTTGACTAATGGTACTTTATGACCACCCACTGCCCTCCCAAGAGGGAAATCTGGCTGCTCTGTCACATTTACTAAAGTGAGAGCCACATCTAACTTGGTGGTAAACGCTGGTTGTTAAAATGTACAAATTTATTGGAATTTTATTTGTGTCCTTGGTGGCTTAAATAACTCCTAGACATTGAGGGATGATTCAAAAGTTTATATTTGAGATTCCAAGATGGACGCCAGAGAGTGAGGTTGCACTCCCACAAGCTCCTGGCTAGGCCCACAAAAAGGAGAAGTAAAGGATATTGCAAATAACGGGAAAACAGAAATAAAGACTCTTCCCTGAGGAAATAAGTACAGCATTTAAGGTGCAGACTGATCGGCGTCGGCAATTGGGAACAGAGTGGCGTTAGATTGGCTGCTCCATCAATGAGAGGCGGGCCTGGCACGCAGCTAGAATTCGTAACACTGCCGGAGGAGACGAGACGCAGCTGCCGAGGAAGAGGAGACTCTGTAAACTCAAAAAGCTTGTGGCTGCAACCCCCCCCCCCACTTCCCCATGCTGATGAGTGTGTGAGAAAGCGAGGGAGACCAGCCGCGAGTGAGGTGCCCCAGCACCGGTAAGACAGAGGGAGAGGCGGACCCCCGCCACCCGACCCCTGCAGAGTGGAGGAATGGACAGGGAAGGGCAGAGACCCTAAGCAGAGGCTTCCCCACAGAGGAAAAGGGGAACTCAAGCAGAAGCTCACGGAGCATGTGAGCCAAGACTTGAGGGAGGACCGGCACAGATATGGGCCCAGCACTGAACGCACCAGGGACACAAACACGGGCATCCAGTTACGTATCGGCCCCTAAGGTAAAGGTTAAACTGAGTGCAAACCTAGATCGGAGGGAAGACCGATTCAGAGAACCAGCCTTTGGGCATAGAACGAGTAGGATACAAACGCACAGGCGGCGGCCCGCTATTCAAGGGGAGGTACAGATTTTCTGCACCCCGGCCCCTTGAACTGAAAGAAAGGCACATAACTGAAGCCGGAGGAGGGCTACTCTACGGTCCCTGCTACGGGGCCATCTTGACTTATGATACCACATTCACCAACCACCTAAGAAGCAGAAATTGGACCCATGGGCTGTGCCTAGGCACCCTGCGACGTAAGGGAGAATTTGATAGCCTGATGGTGGGGGCAGATAAGGAAGAAGCAGAGAAGTTCTGCAGTTGCGGGATGCCCGCAAAAGAAAGAGCCTTCATAGCAGGGGGCCCGAAGCAAACACCAAAGAGGTCAACACATTCAGGCAGATCTACGTGAAGTCGCAAAGAACCAGTTAACTCAATGAAAGTGGTTTAATTTCGGAAGCACGGTCAGATGCCCGGAAAAAAGGGGAAGCAGACAACAGTGTTGCAGGCCTCTAAGAAAGGTGTGAAGAAAGACCAATTGGAGAGGTGTTGGCAATGGGCCTCTACAGAAGACGCCGCGATTGGGCCAACAAGAAAAAGGGTCCGAAGGCCTCCCAGACACTGGAAGATATGGCTCTAAGCAAAGAGGATCTGCTAGCAATGCTTAAAGGGTATGGAGGAGAAGATGACAGCATCAATATAGGAGCAAATGGCCAATCTGAAGTAAGTGCTGAAGAGCGCCTTGAAGGTGGTCAGGGACGATATCAATTCTCTAAGAAACAGGGTGGACATGGCAGAACAAGGGCTTTCTGAAATAGATGAGTTACTCTCTTACCTGGTAATGTTCTTTCGATGGGATGGTCTGACGACGTATTCCATATCTATGACAGTAATCACCACAGCTGTGCTGCTTTGGAAAATCTTTCTGCGTCCTGCGTCGATGTCGATACGCCGTCCTCGAGGGCCTCCGTCGAGCTGACGTCACCGGATGTTATAAGTAGGACGCATGACGCCCGTAGCCTCAGTTGTAGTTTTTTCCCCAGAACGTGTGGCACCAAACCACTGCCAGTATGACCACAGAAAGCCTTGCGGAAATGTAAGCTGCAATCGCATAAGAATTTCTGTAGCGCGGCAGGTAGGGAGCGATATGGAATACTTGTTCCTCGAGGGGATTGGGTCCTCCGATGTATTCCATATCTATGACAGACTCCCAAAGCAGTACCAACGTATGGAGGAGGGAAAAAGAATTTAGAATATAGAAATTTAGAATGCCCAATCAAATTGCAGAGTAAAGGACCGCCTTGCCAAAGGCCAGATCCTGCCCATGTATAGAATCTAGGGAGTAGTGTCGTACAAAAGTATGGACCGAAGCCCATGTGGCTGCTTCACAGATGTTACAAATAGGAACACCCCTCTGCAGGGCAGTAGAGGCAGCCATACCCCCTAGTAGAATGGGCCATAAGCCTACCGGAGGGTCCTTACCCGCCAGGCGGTAACATTCAGAAATTGCCAAGATAATCCATCTAGACAAAGTCTGCTTAGTCACAGCTGGTCCCAAACGCCTTCCAGCTTAACCAATAAAAGCTGATCGTCCACTCTGAACCGGGACATGCGTGAAATGTAGAAACTTAAAGCTCTCCTAGGATCCAACCTATGGAGCCTCTCCTCTTAGTTACCAGGATGTGGAGGAGGATAAAATGCCGGAAGAACAACCTTCTGGCTTAAATGAAATTCCGACACCACCTTCGGAAGAAAGGAAGGATGAACTCCAAGGACAACCACACAGTGAAGGGTGGCTTAACAGAAAGTGCCGGCAACTCACTCACTCACTCTGCGAGCAGAAGTGACCGCAACTAAAAACACAGTTTTAAGGGTTAACAGCCTCAAAGGGAAAGAATGTAAAGGCTCAAACGGAGCACCCATAAGGAATTTCAGAACAAAGTTCAAATCCCAACCAGGCACCTGGAAAGGTGACGGCGTAAACACACTAGTGAGTCCTTTGACAAACTGAGAAATTAAAGGAATTTTGAAATAGGAACACTCGTCAGACGAGCGCTTAAATATAGACCGCGCCGCCAGGTAACCTTTAACAGTACCCACTTGCAGGCCCCTGTGGGCCAACGAAAGCAAAAAAGACAGAACCACAGGAATGTCACATGATAAAGGATCCACATTCTGAACCCTGCACCAGTCGCAGAACTTTCTCCAACGGCAACGGTACAGGGACTTCGTCGTCGGCCGTCTGGCCGAAAGCAACACCTCCATCACGTCTTCAGGGAGGTCCCAATTCTTGTACCTCAACCTTTCAGAAGCCAAACGTGAAGGTTGAGGGACCTGACCTCTGGATGGAGAACCTGACCCCCCCCTCCCGTGAGAGCAGATCGTCTCGGTAGAGAAGACGATGCGGAGGACAGATTGACAAGTCGAGAAGGTCCGGGTACCACGTCCTCCGGGCCCATGCCGGAGCAATGAGGATCACCTGGGAACCGAACCTCTGTAGCCTCTGCAGCACTTGCGGTATGACGGGCTGGAGGAAACGCGTACAGCAGTGGGAAGGACCACGAACGTGTCTCCCAAGGCTCCATTTGGAGGAAATACCCGCAAGCAGAAACTTTCGCACTTCCGGTTGACACTGGAGGCGAAGAGATCCACTTGAGGGGTCCCCCAAAGGGTGAAGATCTCCAGGACAATCTCCTGAGCCAGCTCCCATTCGTGAGAGATCGCGCTCTGCCTGCTCAGAGTGTCTGCCGTCTCGTTTTCGTCTCCAGCCAGATGAACTGCCGAGATCGAAACTTCCTGCTGGATGGCCCAGAACCCGAGCTACATTGCCTCCCGGCACAGAAGAAGTGACCCTTCCCCCTCCCCCTTTTTGTTGAGGTAGTGCATGGCCACTGTGTTGTCCATCAGAATCAGGACATTCTTCCCTCGCACAGTTGGCAGAAAAGCATTCAGGGCAAGCCTGACGGCTCGCAGCTCCAACAGATTGATATGGAGTCTGGACTCCGACGGAGACCAACGACCGATGACTGTCAACTCGTTGGAATGAGCTCCCCATCCCATGAGGGATGCGTCTGTCACGATCGTCACCTCCGGCCAGGACAGCCAAAATGGAGCCCCCCTCATCAGACTGCCTTCGACAGCCCACCACAGAAGGTCCTGGGCGACCGAGGGCGGCACCTGAACGGGGTCTGACATCCTGCCGGAGGACTGTGACCATTGGAGCTTGAGGGCCCATTGCAGAGATCTCATCCGCAACCTGGCCTCTGGCACCAGAAGAATGCAGGATGCCATGAGGCCGAGCAACCTCAAGAACTCTAACGCCGGGAGCATCTGGGCAAGTTGAAACTTGTGCACTATCTGCTGAATGTGAAGAGCCCACACCTGGGGAGGGAAACACTGCCCCAGGGATGTGTCGAGCACTGCTCCGATGTACTGGAGCCGCTGGGCGGGCGTCAAGTGGGACTTCAAGTTGAGGGAGAAGCCCAGCTTGTAAAGGGAGTGGCAGGTGACGGACAGATGATCCAGGACCTGCTCGGGTGAGCGCGCCCTGATCAACCAATCGTCCAGGTAGGGGTAGATGTGAATCCCCCCTTTCCTGAGATACGCTGCCGCCACCACCATTAGCTTGGTGAAGACCCTCGGGCGGAGGTCAATCCGAACGGCAGGAACCGATACTGAAAGTGCGAGTCGCCAACCGCGAACCTCAGGTATTTCTTGTGCTTTGGATAGATCGGCACATGAAAATAAGCGTCCTTGAGGTCGAGAGACACCAACCAGTCCTGAAGTTGAAGGGCCTGGATGACTTGAGAAAGAGTAACCATCTTCAACTTGTCCTTCCTAAGGAGTTTGTTCAAGATGCAGGTCCATGATGGGTCTCAATCCCCCGTCTTTCTTCGAAATAGAAAAATAAGGGGAATACCATCCCTTGTTCCTCTCCGCTACAGGCACCAGTTCTATGGCGCATTTCTCCAGCAGGGATTGAATTTCCTGCGCAAGCAGCGGATCCAGACTCTTCAAAGAGATATTCCCTGGTGGATTGTCGTGAGGCCTCTGCCGGAAAGGAAGACAGTAGCCGTGGGCTGTGATCTCCAGAACCCACACATCTGAAGTAATGGCGCGCCACTCTGCAAGATGCTGCGCCAGCCTTCCCCCAACCGGCGAACCATGGGACATGGCTTCATGACTGAGCTGAAGCGGCTGCGGCAGTGCCTGAGGGCAAAGAGGCAACTGCCCGAGCGGCCTTGGCACCTCGAGTACCCTGTTTTCCACCTCTGGCACTTCTACGGTGGCCCCTTTGACTAGCAGCTCCTCTCGATTTACTAAAGTATGAGTAATATCGAAACACACCTCCCCTCCATTTTTGTCCCCTAGGACGAAAAGGCGGAGGCTGGTGAACTGCAGCGCCCAATGACTTTGCTGCAGCTTTGGAGGTCTGCAACCTCTCAAGGCTCTCGTCAGCCTTGCTGCCAAAAAGATGTTCACCATCAAAGGGCATGTTGAGGAGCCGAGCTTGCACATCAGGAGCAAACCGTGGTGTCCGCAACCAGGCAAACCTGCGTATTACGGTGCTCGCCGCCATGGACAGGCTGACGCAATCAACCATGTCCAGACCCGAATGAACGGACTCACACATGGCGTCCTTGCCATCCTGCACGATAGCAAGAAAACCATCCCGTTCCTCCCCTTTGGAAATCTGATCAGCCGCCAAGGAGATACAGTTCCACAGAGTGTGCGTCAAACGAGACAGGGCACAAACGGAGTTGGCAGCCTGAAGCGCCATATCCCCAGAAGAAAACACCTTCACCCAGCCGTCAAAACGTTTGTCGTCCCTATCAGGAGGGATGGTAGGGTACGACGCCTGCTTTGAGGGGGCCGTAGCCGTCTGCACCACCAAACTCTCCGGAGTGGGGTGCGTGGTCAAGTAGCAGGGGTCGCCACTGGCTGGGTGATATTTCTTCGGCAAGGACTTGCTCACTGCCGGGAGACTCTCCGGAGAAGTCCAAGCCGCAGCCACCCTTCTCTGCAAGGCCATATGGAATCGCAGCACCGTGTCAGTTGGTGGACCTCGGTCGAGGATATCAGTCAGATCATCCAGCTGAAAATCCTCGGCGGTGGGGGGGTGGGGGATTGACAGACCACCCCAGGTAATCGGTGACCCTCGACATCAGACGCTGGTAAGAGGAGTCGGCATGCGTGCCAGGCTCAGGCCTACCAAACTCCACCTCCGGAGAGGTGTCCAGCCCACTGGCATCGTGCAATGACTGGCGCAGGTCCTCAAGTTGGCTATGACCAGAAAGGAGGCCATCAGGAACCTCACCTTCCTCAGACCCCCTCATCCACCTCAGAAATATAATCCAAAGGCTGCAAAGAGGGTACAGAAAAAGGAACAAAGACATGTTTAGCCTTGGCCAGAGCCTTTCTGGGGGGTTCCACCGTGCCACGGGGTACCCCCGACAAAGCCGCCTCGAAAGGCGTCGAGGGAATCGGCCTTTGAGCGCGGCACTGACAGCTTCGGCGGCATCGACACAGGCCTCGAGTGCGGAGCCCCGAGCGTCTCCCGACAGCCTTGGCGCCGACAACTTCCTCAGAGGCGGAGCCTCGACGGAGTCCGTCCATGACCTCGGCGCCGCCGGCGTCGATGTCTTCTTCGAAGACTTCAAGGGTTCTCGCGGTCTCGAGGGTGTCGAGGACCGGGACCTGGAACGGGCATGCCTAGAGTGACCATCCTTGTCCGACCGGGACCTCGGAGGCACCCGGTGGTCGCAACGACTGCTCGAGCCCGAAGGCGGACGAGCGGCATCTCTAGTACAGCCATGGCCAGCGTCCTCAGACGGCGCGGACCGACCAGAGCCCTGGGATTGAAAAAATGCCAACATCTCCTTTCGGAAGGAATCCCATTCCCCAGGAGTGGAATGCTTGTTGGGACAAGCAACCCGCCGACGGGCAGAGTCCTCGGATGAGGAAGGCGATCTGTGACGGCGCTTCCTAGAGTGCCTTGAAGAGGCAGAGGAATGGCGGGACCGACTCCCAGACCGAGAACCCCCGGACTCACGACGACGATGCAGAGAGTCGCCCCTTGAATCATCTGTTGAAAGGCCAGTGGAACGTGACTTCTAGGGCTTGGCCACCTTACCGACCAACAGCTTCTTCTTACGCTCCCGCAAGGCCTTCGATGTGAGCGATTGGCAGTCGACACAGTCATCCGTATCATGGTCCTCCCCAAGGCACCAGAGGCAAGCCTCGTTCATGTCAGTCAGCGACATCTTGGACCCGCACAACCCGACACTTCTTAAACCCGGACCGCGGGGTGGAAGAAGCTGAAGACATCATACAATATTCAATGAAGAAACAGGTTCGAAGAACCGAAAGAACAGGATTCAGTAGAATCGAGGCATGCCGAGATCTCCGAAGCGAACACGTTCGTGGAAAAAACGGAACTGAGGCTACGGGCGACGTGCATCCTACTTATAACATCCGGTGACGTCGGCTCGATGGAGGCCCTCGAGGACGGCCATCGACGCAGGACGCCGAAAGATTTTCCGAAGCAGCACAGCTGTGGGGATTACGGTCATAAATATGGAATACGGAGGACCCAATCCCCTCGAAAACGAGGTACACCAGAACGTGGAGCTTTTACAAAAAATTGCCTCTACCACGCAAAATCCAACATAAGGATTAAAGGCCTTGCGGAATCCAAGTCACATCTGAAAACAAAAGGCACAGCAATTCTTTGCTGCCCTACTGACAAACACCGCCCCAGAGGAGATCCGGATAGATCGGATTCATAGGATAGGCCCCTAAAGAAGTGGTGAGGGAAGCAGACCAAGGGATGTATTAACGGCTCTGGCCTCTGATGAGGCAAAAGAAATAATCCTCAGGGCAGACAGGGGTCAGACCACGATCTTGGTAAATGGCTCATAGGTGAGCTTGTTCCAAGATTTGGCAGCAACCACACTCCAGAAGAGAAGAGCTATGAGGCCAGTAACAAGAGCCTTGGTCGGAAAAGAATTCCCTATAAATTGACCTTCCCGTTTGGCCTCTGTTTCCGTGGGATGTGAGGGAACAGAGAGCTACCACATGTGTGGAAGGACAGGCAATCCTGGGGCTGGAAGACAGGGATGCAGACCCCAAGGAGCAAAGACATGGATCCCAACAACGGAGATACAGGACCTCGGAGTGGACTAACGTTCAAGGAAAGAGGAGATAAACTAAAAGGACCACATTCGAGAAGAAAAGGGGATGAAAAGTAGAGTTGTTTCGAGTCATAAATGCTCACATTTCACCCAGTGGGGCACAAAGAAAAAATACATCAGGGAGTTGGGAGGGGGGGGTACAGAGGAGCTATCTGGCATGTTAACGCAGGCCTCTACACGAAGATTGGTGCTACCTTAGGGGTCCCGGTAGAAACGCCAGTCAGTTCCCTCTTAGTTGGGATGCATCTCATGATACCAAGCCCAAACCGGTTAGGGATTAGGGTAGGGAGTGGGAGAGAGATTGGGGGTTTGGGGGGCATTTTAGCCCAATTGGAGGGCTTAGGAGAAGGGTCTGGGGTAGCAGAATATTCAGGGGATACAAAGGCGACAGGGGGAGAAAATCATATCAAGATGAGACCTTTGCTAACTTGATCACATAACGTATGGGGCATGAATACCCCGGTGAAGAGGAAGAAGCTAGGAGCAGATAAAAAGGGGCGGTCAGACCTGATATTACAACAGGAAAAACAGATCAAAAAAGGCGAGGGACACAAGTTACACTTAGATCAGTTTACACAAATATACCAGGCGCACGGTCGGAATATAACTGCCGGGGTATTAGTGCCCATAAACAATTGGCTAGGTGCAAAAGTGACCAAAATTCAAGCGGACTCGAATGGGAGGTTTATCTTCCTGCACGTAATATTGGAAAAGAAGGTAATGACAATAGGTACCATATATGTCCCCAATACAGGACAGGACAGGACATATTCCTACTCCCGACACTGGGGAAACTGGAGAGCTTCGCTGAAGGGGCGATCCTCCTTACAGGGGATTTCAACATAGTCTCGGACCCAGAGAGGGATAGGAGTGGTCACGAATTTGGCAAAGGGCATCACCCATCTTAGGCAGTATGGGACTAGTTGGCGGGAACGGCGCTGAGATTTTTGACAGGCAAAAAAATGGCATGAAACAGGGTGCACATGCTTCACCCAGGCCCACCATATGTTCTCCAGAATAGATTATGTCTGGGGAACCTCACCTCAGCAGACTAAAACGGAGTCGCCCATTGTGGGCCTGCAGGATGCCGGTGGAACTCTTAAAGGATGGCATATTGCGAGAGAAGGGGAGGGATAAAATGAAGGACTATTTTGTGCTGAATGATACACAGGGGGTCCCCCTAGGCACGGTATGGAAAATTTTTATGGCAGTTCGGAGGGGGGGAATTCATTTCCCTAAAGTCCTAGAGAAGGAAAGAAAGATAAACTAGAAAAAGACCTGGAGGCAGAATTAGGAAAGGCCCAAAAGGAATTAGAGCTAAAGAACAGGGGGAACTTTATTAAAGTGAAAGCTCAAAGGCAACTGAGGATACTGAGGACCACCAGGGCGGAACGTGCCCTTCTAAATCTTAAACTGCACTTCTAGGTCGGAGCCAATAAAGCAGATGAAATGCTCGTGAGGCTACTAAAACAGAGCTGGCAGCACTATGTTGAGGGATTAAAGCAACTAGACGGATCACCACAGATTCAGAGGGAATAGTTAATGGCTTTGCAACATATTATAAACCGCTTTACTCCTTAGAGCGCCCAGACTGTAGCAAGAAAGAGGCATACTTGGAAGGGATAAAGTTATCCAAGGTACCCGGGAGGACAGGGAAAACCTAGAAAGGGAGATCACTGAAGATGAGATAGAGAAGATGATAAAAGCGCCTCCCCAAAAATAAAGCTCCCGGCCCAGACGGCTATACAGGGATTCTCTACAAAAGTTATTGCAATGAACTGAAAAGCTTCCTCACTAGATTGTGTAATTCCTTTCGGAACAGGGAAGGTGTAACTTGCTCAATGACAGAGGCGAAGGTGGAACTGTTTACAAAACCAAATAAAGACCTTAACAGCTATGGATCATATAGACCAATTGCACTACTAAATACAGACCCAAAAATATATACGGGGATTTCAGCAGAAAGGATGAAGGGAGTGTTGCCAGGGGTTATAGGGCAGGACCAATCAGGCTTTATTTTGGGGAGACAAACGTGCGAAAATACCAGAAGGGTATTTCATTTACTGTAGAAACTAGAAATAAATCGGATCCCGGCCACCATGATCTCCCTCGATGCTGAAAAAAATTTTGATAGGGTAGAATGGCCATATTTATTTTTGGCAATAGAACAAATGGGGTTCGGCCTGAAATATATCCAAATAGTGGAAGCGAACTATACAAATCCTTCATTAAGACTGGTAGTTAACGCATGTATTTCAGAAGCCACAGACCTAAAACGAGGTACCAGACAAGGATGTCCCCTGTCTCCACATATATATGCCAGATACTTAGAGCTCCTGCTCACAAAATCAAAGGGGTTCCACTTGGAGGAGAAACGCATTAAACAGCTGCGTACGTGGACGACATGTTGCTTACATTGGTGGAACCAGTTGCTTCCATCCAAGCCTTGATCGGAATACTAAGGGAACAAGAAGGGTTGTCGGGCCTTAAGAAAAATATGGAAAAATCTGAAATGTTGGAGGTGGGGCTACCTGGAGAGATGATCACCGCATTGCAGAGCCTTTCCCCGTTCCGCCCCGCTGAGGGAATAGCATATCTGGGGCTAGAATTAACTAGTAGACTCAGCACTATGCCCGACTAACTAGCCGGATCTGATTAGAAAGACAAGCAGATTCTGCCAGATGGACCCGCTGCGGATATCCTGGTTGGGGCAAATAAACAGTAAAAATGGGGACCCTCCCCAGGTTATTATATAAATTGCAAACACTCCCAATTTCCAAATCGATCAATAAATTTGGCTGGGCAAACGCCCGAGAGTAGCCATGAACCTATTGACGACCCCAAGACAAAGAGGAGGCCTGGGATTACCTAACCTGTATCGCTACTATGAGGCTGCTCAACTGAGAGTAGTGTGTGAATGGTTCTCCGAAAGCAAGGATAAAGTATGGGCACGGATGGATAGAGCCGTGGCGGGATGTTCTCTGGCTGGCCTATTATGGCGTCATGGGAAAGACAGACCCCCTAGAGCGCAAGGCGGAGCAGGGTTCTCAGGGTAACTTGCGACATATGGGACAGATGGATTAAAAGGGGGCATCCATCTACAATCCCATCCCCTTTGACCTCTATGTTTGAAAACCCTAACTTCTCCCCGGGCATGGTAAAGGAAACATTTAGACGGTGGAAAGAAAACAGGTGTGTGAAAAATAGACATATGGTGTGGGCAGGGGTACAGCATCTTTCGAGGAGTGCAAGACACATGTAGGGCTAACCAGAGGGAGATAGATTTAAATATATACAGGTGAGACATTGGCTACGACAGCGAGAGGTCCGCCAGGCTGTAACTAGACAGTTCACTACTTTGAGATGTACGCCATCACCCAAAACGGGGACAAACATTTAGTATCAGATATTTACAGGATGCAGAATGAGGAGTTGGCCGTACCAAATAGCTTGGGAGAACTCACTAGGAGAAGTTACTCTGGAGGCTCACTGGGAAGGGTTCTGGAGGAACATTCCTGAAAGGACCAGGTCCCTTCAGACATGAGAAGAATGGTACAAAATGATGCTACAATGGCACTACACCCCTAGCAAATTACATAAAATGTACACCTTGGCACTTCCGGAATGTTGGAGGGGATCCAGGGAGATCGGGGACATATCTGGTGGAGTTGTCCTAAGATTAAAGGATTTTGGGAAGAAGTTACGGGCTACCTGCAGAAACTGATTACGGAAGCTTTACCTCTCTCATTAGGCATAAATTGGACCCAGATCAACATTTATTCTCTAAACTGCAGAAAAGAGTTACAGTGACCTTTTTAATAGCTGCCTGGCTGGTTATCGCAAAAAAACATTTCAGAAAAATCCACCCACTGCAATATGTTGGCTTCGAAAACTGTGGGAGATTGTAGCTACGGGACTCCAAGAGATTCTGGAAAGATTGGAGAAATGATCTCCTTTTTGAAGAGTGACTTCATGCAACAATGGTGCCCTCAAAACATTCGGGTATTGGACAGTGACTTGATAAAAAGAGCCAGTTGAAACCCCCCCTCACAGCTAATGGCTTACAACATTCCAGTATCCGCAGTTGGACCAAGTGGATCCCAGGGAGTTTGAGGGGAGGAGGTAGCGAAGAAGAGGGGCAGTGGGGGATGGAGTGAGAGGAGGGGGATTGTTATCTGATACATGCCAATAAAGATAAGTTTAAAAAAATAAAAACGTATTTCAGAAATGGTAAAAATCACTGATTTTCTTTGGTCACTGTGCAGTAAGTGTACTCTAATCCACTTCCCTCACAACCTCCAGTGGGCTCCTGCCATCCTAGCCCAGGCAACCCTACACAACAGATTTCCCTGTTATTAAATCACTGACACCTACCATCTAATACTAACTTTCCCCCTCGAGTGTTCTTCCAAGGATGCCATAGCTTAACACTACCTAGGTAGTCAAATAGGACCAGACTGTTTCTAAGGTGTCAATGTCAAATACTCTGGTTCTCCCCTCTCTTCACATACACCACTTACACTCTCTCAATCACTTTCCTTGCTCTCAATCAATCACTACCTATACCGTCTTCCAATTCCCTCTCATATATTCCAAACAGTCTCATTCACAGCCTCTCAATCAGATACCATAACTACCAACACCAAGTTGCAACACAGTTTACGCAATGCTCCATTGGTCTCTCAGCCTGCCCTCTAGACGCCACCTGACCCTCACTCATTTTGGCTTTTAGGGAGGTTTTATACCTCAGACATCTCTTTCTTCCCCTTCCATTGATTATCTTGTTAATCTCATCTCTCAGGACAATCCCATCTATCCTGTCCCCACAGGGTTGGGTCCCAACACTGAGGGGAGTAGAAATACCCCTTTGGCACCCTCCCCTTTCCACACTTAGCAGTAACTGCAAGCGCTGCAGTATGGACGAGTCCTAGTTGTTTGGATGGGCCACTTGACTCCTATTATTGTTGTAGCATCACTCACAAAACTGAGAGCTCCCTTCTGAGGAATACGGTGACTGGTAACAGATGCATGTCTTTCTGGGACAAGTAGTCCTGCAAACTAAGAATTCAGGCTAGAATAGGGCTGTGCAGGCACTGTGTGACAGATAGTGGTACCACTGTCAACAAGCACAGCACATGTAAGTGGGGCAGGGACTGGGGCCCTCCCAGCTCCCTCATCCCACCTCTGGTGCAGGACTGGCTCTGGTAAAAAAAAAAAAACCTTGGTAGGACCCCTGCCACAGGTCGAGAGGGGTCCCGCTCCCCCACCCCCGAGAGGGTCATGACCCTGGCTGGGTCACATACCTACGTCGCTTCTTCTGAAGCCTCCCTCCCCAGATTCTCTGGCTGACTGTTAGATTTGGAGCATTCTTCCCACTACAACTTTGTAGGACTTCGAGTCACTGGTCCTATAGGGAAGACATCTGATCCAAGAAGTACCTCTTCAGGCAGTTCAGACATTACTATCAAGGAGATACTCAGATTGTGGCCCAGTATCTGGTTCTTCATTCGTGCCTGCAGTTAGAGGTCGATGCCCTATAAACACAGACCATGTTCTACAAAGGGCAAGTGATTCTAGGGCCGCCAGATCGGCCCTGATGGCCATTCATTTGTTCCCTAAATCCAGCAGGGCTTTCACTGGCCTTCCTTGGATTTTCAAGAGAAGGTGTAAGTGTTTCTCTGCCTCCCCACTAGTGCAGACCTTCTGGGATTGATACCCTGAGGCCTTCTCCCTTACCGCAAATCGATCCGGGAGGTCCTGGATCAATTGGTCCCATCTCCAAGTTTGGTACTGGGTCAAGTGTGGACATTTCCTCAGAAAGGGTTCAGGAATTCATCTCCATAGTTTCTTCCTTTTGTTGATCAGGGAAAAATCTGGCTATATGCTGAGGCTTCCAGCAAGCATAGCACCATATTCCCAGTTGCAGGCATGGGGCAAGTATTAGTCTGCGCAAGGCTTCTTGGCGGGGAGGTGCATCCTTGGTCTCCAAGGTGGTCTGTGTGGGACTATCTGTTTATGTTTATTATTTGATAATGTACACAAAACCCAGGGGTAGTTGGGCGCAGCAGGTACAAGGTTACTTAAGCTTAGGTTGCATACAGAGCATATAAAAAACATAGCAATGCGGTACATACATGTCAAAGCAAGCAGTTGGAATGAAAAGCTAACATGCTACAGTATTGAGAGAAAGTACTACAAGGTAAAGGTGTGAGAGCAGAATCATCTTAGATTAGGTTGCAAGGGTATCGTGGCCGTTGGGAGCCATGAGAATTAGTTGTCAGACCAGAGCCAGTTTTTTACCTTGCATCTGAAATTAGAATAGAGTATGTTAGCTCTCAGTGCAATGGGCAATGCGTTCCAGGCCTGGGCAGCTCTGACAGGGAAGCTTGCTCTGCCCGCTTTAGATCGTCTGAATCTAGGAGTTTCGAGCAGGTCGTGGTTGGAAGCCCTAGTGTAGTGACTGGATGATTTTCTGGTCAGTCTGGCCGAGATGTAAGGGGGTGCTGTGTTGTTGAGCCCTTTGTGGGTGAGCGATAATGTCTTCAGCAGGACTCTATCGCTGATTTTAAGCCAGTGGTGGTCTTTCCTAATGTTAGAAATATGTGCCCTGCGTGGTATGTCAAGGGCTGCTCTAAGAGCGTTATTTTGGAGGATTTGCAATTTCTTTATAATGGATTTGTTGGCACCTGCATAGAGGGCATTGCAATAGTCCAATTTGGACATTACTAATGCGTTAGCTAGCATGATGCAGTTCATTTTAGAAAGGTAAGGTCTAGAGGTCCTGATTAATTTACAGGTGTACGCTGTAGATGATGCCAGGGTGTTAACTTGTTTTTTAAGAGTTAAAGTGGAATCAAGGTAAAAGCCTAGGGTTTTTACCTCAGTAGCCACCTTGATAGTGTTACCATCTATATTGAAATTGCGATAGTTGGGACTCAATTTTTTTAGATTGGAGCGGAACCCAAGATCAATATCTCAGTTTTGTCGTCATTTAGGCAGAGGCCATGGGAGGCCATCCAAGCCTGAATGAGGAGGTCAATTTTGTTTACTAGAGCGGTGTCTTCAACAAAGTTGCCTGATAGAGGTATGAGAATCTGCGTATCGTCCGCGTAGTTGGTATAGGTTACCCTTAGTTTGTCAAGTTTATCGAAGAGAGGCTTAGTAAAGATGTTACACATTGTCGGGGAGACACATGAGCCTTGTGGGACACCACAAGTGATCTGGATTGGGTCCGCTGCCGTTACAGGGGAGAATAATCTCATCGTGCGGTTAGCTAGGAAGGATTGTACCCATGCTATAGCTTCGCTTGAGAAATGAGCGGCGGACGCTAGGTGGTTGCATAATACTGCATGATCCACTAGGTCAAAGGCCGCTGATAGGTCAAGGAGGAGGAGCACAGCTGTGGTGCCATTATCCTTCAACTCGTCGATTTGTGTTTTGAGGTCAATGAGGGCCGTTTCAGTACCGTGCAATGGTCTGAAGCCCGATTGCCTTGAACCTAATAGTTGGTGTGTCTCCAAATAATTATGGATTTGGAGGTAGGCTACTCTATCGAAACTTTTAAGGAGAAATGGGACCATAGTAATAGGCCTGTAGTTGGTGGGGATTGCTGGGTCGAGTGTCTGTTTTTTGAGTAGGGGCAGAACCCAGGATTCTTTAAGGTTAATGGGTACAGTACTCGTGTTAAAGGAGGCATTGATGAGTTTCGAGATGAAGGGTGCTAGATCTCTGGCTGCATCCTTGATGATTTGCGCAGGGCAGCTGTCACCTTGGCAGTTCGATGGTTTGAGGGATAGAATGACCTTTTCAGTTTCCAATATGGAAATATTGGTAAACTTGAAGGGTTTGCAGTTATTTTGGGTGGATGTGCTGGATATCTCCTTCAGTGGGGTGGTGTGAGTTCCACTAGGGGTCAGGAAGGCTTTTTTCTTAGCAATTTTAGATTGAAGGGTGGTGATTTTATTTGCTAGGGCATTTTGGATGCTGGTGCACCAAGATTTGTCCTTAGGGTCATTGTCTGTAGGGGCAATGGGATTTTCCAATTCACGGAGAATGGTGAAGAGCTTTTTAGAATTTGAGTTCGCTTTACTGATTCTATCATTGAAAGAATCTTTTTTTAGTTTGAATTATTTCCTTTTTGTATTTTTTGGCGAAGTTGGCAAGTGTGGTTTTATTGTCAATAGAAGGAGTATGCCTCCAAATAGCTTGGAGTTTGCGTTTTTGGATGCGCATTTCTTTGAGATGGGGGGTGAACCAGGGGTTAAGGTCAGTTTCACGTTTACTTTTATGGAGTTTGATAGGGGCGAACAAGTCTAAAGCTTTGGTCATGGAGTTGTTAAATGACTCAACTAGCTCACTAGGGTTGGATTCATTGGAGCTAGCTGTGAGAGTAGGTAGGAGAAGTGGAAGGACTTTTTCAGCTGTGATTTCTTTTTTACTTCTTGTAGGCAGGGGGGGTGCTATTTTATTCTTGTTAGGTTTGGGGGGCTCGATGTTGGCTGCGAAGCATATAAGATAATGGTCTGTCCATATTTGAGGTAGGATACTAGAGATGGTAATGTTGCAGTTGTGGTTGGCTATCCAGTCTAATGTGCGTCCTTTTGTGTGTGTAGGAGCTCGAACATTTTGGGTAATGCCGTGATTGTCTAGAATGGATTGGATAGGTTGGGCTTGTTTGTCTTCAGCGTCATTAAAGCCAAGGTTAAAGTCACCTAGTAGAAGGAGCTGAGTGGAGTCTTTGATGTTGCTAGTGAGGAGGCTAGATAGGTCTTCCTCGAAGTTGCCTAGTGGGCCTGGTGGTCTGTACACTAGAAGTACCGTTAGTGTGCTGTTATTTGAGATGGGTATTTTAGCTGAGAGAAGTTCGCACGATGTGATTGCTAGGTGTGGGGCGAGTCTGGCAGCTAGCTGCGTTTTGGTTATGATGGCCAGACCGCCTCCTCTGGTATTAGGCCGGTCGACTCTTAGGATATTGTAATTATCCGGTATGGCAGTCATTAGGGCAGGACCGGCAGCATCATGGAGCCAGGTTTCCGTGACAGCAAGGAAATCTAAATTGTCCAAAGCCAGTATGTCAGCTATTTCAGTGTTGTGTGCTATAAGGGAACTAGCATTGATAAGGGCTCCTGATAATGTCGGAGTAGTAGTGTTATCTTTGGCAGAACTGGGATTAGGGTGGATGGGACTCCTCTGTTTGTATTGTAGGTCCTTAAGTGGTTCAGGACGATTTATCGTCGCTAAGTCTAGGAGGTTAGGATTATTGGCTGTAGAGGTGTGTGTGGGTACTGGTGGGCTGGTTCTTTTATTTGTGAGGTCATAGAGTCGTGGCAAGCCTAGCTCTAAGTTGCAAGTTTCTCTCTTGCAGGTTGCACGGTGTAGAGTTGGTAAGGGCCATTGTTATGACGATGGTTAGGAGAGTAAGGCTAGGGACCCGTGCATGTGTGAGAAGCAGGTCTTAGTATCGCGCATGTTGTGAGAGTGGCAGGATAACACCTGTATTTGGGAAATCCGGTAGGGACTGGGGTGCAGATGTACTATCACAGAGGCACCTAGATTGGGCAAACCTGTTCGTGTCTAGTGGGTAGGTGTGCTGCAGCAGGGCTTCTGCCTTGGAAAGTCCTAATCATGGCTAAAAATGCATACATATTGCAGCATAGAATCTAGTATTGACATAAAACACAACACAGTTTAAAGTGGTCTGAAGCGACCATAAGGCACAACACAGTTTAAAGTGGTCTGAAGCGACCATGAGGCACAACACAGTTTAAAAGTGGTCTAAAGCTACCAGGAGACACAACACAGTTTAAAGTGGTCTGAAGCGACCATAAGGCACAACACAGTTTAAAGTGGTCTGAAGCGAACATAGGGCATAACACAATTTAAGGAGGTCTGTAGGTGAGCAGGGGGCACAGCACTATTAGAAGCAGTCTGACTATAATACATGAAACAATTTAAGGTGGTCTAATGCTACCGGGAGGCACAACACAATTGAAGGTGGTCTGAGGCGGCCCACTTTGAGGGCAGGCTAAGTATAGTTATCGACGGCGGGCTGAGTTACTGTTGTAGTAAGTAGTATACCCACGAGTCTAGCAGGAGGTAGGAGTCTAAGTGCAATTGCTAGTGTGGCACTGTAAAATGCGGTAGTAAGAGCAGTCTAACAAAATGAATGATACTTTGAGTGTCGACCACAAGTTTGACCATTAATTAAGATATGGCATTGCAATTGGGCTAAAGTACTCGTGGTAGCACCTGGGTTTGAGACATCACAGTCACATGAGGCCAGAGGGTATCGCACCAGAAGAATGGGATAACACAATAAGCATAAGGTACAAATGCGGGCAAACAGTGTCAATGCTCAGTAGGGCAAGGGGGGTAGAGATCAGGATGTACACAGTATTATTTAAGAGTGTGAGGATGCGCTAGGTAGACCAGGTAGAGCAGGAAGATGGTATGTTGAGGCGGAAGTCAGTTGCAGCAAGGTTCAGGTATGTTTGTATAAAGCCCGATTCGTTGTGGTCTCTACAGTGCAGTAGAGCTGCGTGCACAGTAAGTTACCTTGTTAGACGTATGTTGGAGGACCAGGGGGTCTGGCATACGGCAGAATCGGCAGCAAACAGGCTGCTAACAGGCGATGGCCTTGTTCCCAAGGGCCTTGGTGGGAGAGGACCGGCTTCGCCTGCCAGCGCCCAATGGGAGAGGTCATAGGCTCAGCAGCCAATCAGCAGGGGCAGGGACTACTGATGGGAGCCTGGTCGAGCAACAAGGGTTGCAGGCATGGATGCGTCGGCCATCTTGAGGGGAGTCGGTACCTCGTGTACCTTAATGGAGATAAAGAGCACAAAGCGTGCTTTTCAGGTGCAGGGCTGCGGATCGCCCTGATTTCTTTATGTGGCATCTGGCATCAAGCGAGTAGAAATTATGCGTGGGCCAGTAGGCAAGTTACAGAAAATAGCGCAGTGAAGTGCAGCGCTTACCGGAATGCATCAGCTGTTCTGGGATGCGTTCCTATGCAGGCCCGCTGCTCCTGCAGGGTCGGGGCCTTGTTGGTGGGGCTCCTGCTCCTTGGATGGGTTCTAGGACTGCTTTATGGCTGGTCTCTGTCACACGAGCCTCAGGTTTTAACTCACAGGTTTTCTTAATTCTTGGAAATTAATCTCGGGAATATGTGGTTCTCTGTTGTGCCTTATCAGTCTGAATGCCATCTTTCAGAGAGGGTTCTTGCAACTGATGTACAGAAATTTCAAGGAAATAGTGACAGCACAGTTGGAACAGTGCATAAAAAAGGTCCTGGGAGATTATAAAGAGAGTGACATGCTAGGACAGCATCCAAAAATACCTCCAATATGGAACAAGAGTTAATTGAGCAACTGGCAACCATTAAGAACAAACTCGTCAGTTAATAGAAACCATAAAAAATGGTTTAATTCCAAGCTCTTCGAGCTAAAGCGAGAAAAGAGGAAAAGAGAGGGCAGATGGTTGAAACAACCTTCGCAGGCCAATAAGCAGAATTGGAAAAGGATAGAGAAACTCTACAAAAAGGGCATCTGTGAAGCGGGGGCCGGGTCGGAGGTGTTCGGGGAAGAGGGGACCGAGGGTTATTTCGGAAAAATGATCTTCGGTCTTTTCTCTCTCGAACATTTCTGTCATGGTCTTTCAACCCCAATCCACTTAACTAACTAGAGCGGTGGTGGCGTTTGTATATCACTTGTGCACTTTGTGGATTTTGAGGTTTGTGGAAGGTGGGGGTTGAGGGAGGGATGGAGGTTTGACAGGTTCTCAGGGCGTGTCGGCAAATCTTCCAGTGAAGTGTAGACGGGGGTCTTTCCCAGCGGTGATAGTTTAGAACTAAGTTATCCCCTCTGGAGCACAGTAAATGTCAGTCGAGTGGACTAGGGGAGTCTTCGGGGAACCAGGACGGCCGGGGTCTATGGGGCACAGCCTGTGGAGCAGAGGCACTTCTTGGATGGCAGAATCTTGCACAAAGTTAGATTGCTGAAGAAAAATCGCTGTAAGGTCACAAGCTGTGTTGGGAGAATTCTAAGAAATGTGCTAATTCCCTTTTTCTACCTTGGCAACCCCCAGCACTTTTTTGCTGGACTTTAGGACTTTTAATTTCTCACCTGGAGAGGGAGTCCTTTTTCCCACTATCATGTATTTTTATGTGATTTGGGCTCCGTTTGTTTTTTGACTTTGGAGTCTGACAAACTTCATAGGTATCATCTTTACATTGTGACACACAGCTCCTTCAGTGCAGTGACACAGGGAAGTCTCTTAGATTTCCCAAATGTTTAAATACCTTCACTTGCTGAAACTACTGTTTCCAAGAACAGTGAAGTGAAATTGACTTTGCTTACATTTTGTAACTTTCTAGACCCAGCACTCACTATCTTACCATAGAGTGCTGGAGGGGTTACTTAGTTATCCCCCCTTGTCTAGTTTCTCATCTAACATGCTTTGTTACCCATTCTATAATTAATGGCTGGTGGCAGTGGTTTACTTTTTCCTACCATTGTGTGGCTTTACCGCGGGCTGCAATTGCAGCTGCAGCAAGACACCCATGGGTGCCCATTTTGTCAAAATGTGCCCGGTCGTCTTTTTTCGCCATTTCTTGTTGGAAAGGTCCTTGAGATTTATTCTGCGCACCAAACCAGGTTTGGTCCCTTTGTTAGTTTGGTCTCTGGCGGGATTCACTGGTGAAGCCCGCATCTGGCTCCAGCGTGTTGGGCAGGAAGTGAGGGAGGTGCCCGAAACTCCCTGTGCTTAACCCCCTTGTTTACAGGAATGCACCCAAAGGTGATTGGCCAGCCTTGGAGGACAACCACCCTGCTGTGTGACAGGTAGACTGCGAATTAATTGGAGAAACCTGCATAAAAGATGAGGCTTTTGGCTTGGAAGGCAGTCGACCACTGGACGAAGGAATCGAGAGAAGAACTTGGAAGAGACGCCTGCTGCAACTCCTGGACGGTTGGTTTGCCCGGGCGAAAGCCCTGCTGCTGTGCTGAAGCTCCGAATTTGCCTCGACTAGAGAAGCCCTGCAACTGACAACTTCTCCCATTGCCTTGGTGGGACCAATCAACCCCAAAGTGAACTTGTCTGGACATCCTCCTGGACTGGCTGTACTTCCATTGCTACTGCAGGAACCGAATTACCAGGGAGAGGAACACCAGATCGAGTGCATCGCTTTTAAGTCGGACCCGAGCTCCAGGAAGATCCTCCAGACTCCCATGAAGCAGGACTAACCAAGCCTGAGCCATCTCAACAGAGTGCTGGACCCAAGGTGTGAGAAAAGTCCATCAAGGTATCCGAGAACCGCAGTGGTGCTATTTGTGAGAGATGCGAGGAGATGAAACCTTGAAGTGCCACTGATCTGAAGTTTGCCCATTGCTGCCGCCAACCTTCCATTCGTAGTGCAGGAGTCCCCAGATATCCTCCCCTCTTGTCCCCACGACTGAGGCCCAGAAACACAGGATCTGCAGACCTACACAGCAACAGAAGTGCAGCTGGATCCAGTTTTCTTCTAGCCAAAGGTACTGTAAAACTAAGGGGACTGACCACTTGTGGTGCAGCCTTGCTAGTTCTCAGTTGAGACTTGTCTTGGTTACCCTTGCAGAGTTGCTTGCAGCTTTGCCCCCTCACATGTCTTCCAGCTTGTGGCCCTTTAGTGATTTCCTTTCTACAAACATTTCTAAAAACATTGTGCAAGACTTTTACCTGCAAGAAGATCTTCAGCTCCCCTAGACTTTGCTCAACTAACATTGACTGCCCTGGCTCCCTGAAAGACTCTTCCTACCTCTGACTTTGTGCTTTTGCCTTTCCTCCAGGACAATCTCCTAGACCCCGCTCATGTTTCAGAGCCCGTCACGGAACTGAAACCACCCTAACCTCAATTTGGGATGACCTTAAAATGACGGCAGACTCTGCAGGATGCGCAGCACTAATCCTCCTTGACCTATCCGCCGCCTTTGACACAATCAATCACTCAATCCTCCTAAACCGCCTCCACTCCCTAGGAATTCGTGGAACCGCTCTTAAATGGATAGCTTCATTCCTCAAAGATCGGTACCAAATAACGATACTCTCCACCTATACCTCCCAAGCCCGACCAGTCGACACGGGAGACCCACAAGGAGCATGCCTATCTGCCCTCCTGTTCAATCTCTACTTGATCACCCTCCCACCAATAATTTGTTCACACAACATCCTGTGCTACAACTATGCCGAAGACACGCAACTAATTCTAAAACTCCTGAACTCAAAACCCAACTCCCGACCAGACCTGGCCTCCTGCCTCCTTGACATAGAACTCTGGATGACCCAAAGCCACCTCTTGTTAAACCCCTCCAAAACGGAAATCATAGTATGTGGCAACTCCGAACTTCTTCCGCACCCACTACCCTGGCCATCAGCCATGGGCAATTCACCGACCCCCTCCAAATTAGTGAAAAATCTTGGATGCACCCTTGATTGAGACCTAACACTCTCGCGCCAAGTCAACAACGTCTCAAAGTCCTGCCACTACCACCTTAAAACCCTTAGGCGCATCTTTCCATATCTCTCCTTTCCCAACAGACTCTCCGCGGTCCAATCAATCGTTATATCAAGACTGGACTACGCAAACCCCCTATACCTCGGAGTCCACGCATACCAACTGAATAAACTCCAAAGGGCACAAAACGCTGCAGCCAAATTGCTACTTGCGCTCGGCCCAAGACATCTCCCCAGCCCTTAAGACGCTGCACTGGCTCCCAGTAGCCCGAAGGGTGACTTTCAAAACATTTTGCATCTCCCATCGAGCACTGCACAAAACCGGACCTCAATATCTTCAAGAGAAGCTAAAACCCTACCACCCCCCACGCACCCTAAGATCAAGCTCTGCCAGCCTCCTAGTCATACCAAAGACAAACTCAAATTGGTTAGGTGGATCATCATTCTCAACCTTGGCCCCCATGCTTTGGAACTCACTCCCACCCCACATTCGCCTAACTGAGGATTTAACGTCTTTCCGCAAACTACTGAAAACCTGGCTCTTCCCCCAAAACCAACCCGTACCAAACTAACCCAAACAGACCAACAGCAACTCAATGACTCCAATCCATCAAACCGCCTAATGCAAGAAACTGAGAACTAATTAACTAGAAGGACAAACAGAATTAAACGAATAAACTAGATCATAGCAGTGAAATGGCTAATAAGAGTAAATCATACAGAAACAGTAAAGAGATTTAAACTCCTGAAATGGACAGAATGCATGCAGAGTGAACGAAGTGAATGGTGTGGATGAATTAGTTATAATGGATGAAACAGGTGGAACAAATGAATGCGCCGAGTGGAAGAATGCATGAATGGAAGAACAGATACCTATATAGTTCAAAGGAGTGTGGAAATCGAATGAATATGTAGATCAGATGAGTGTATGGAATGGATGAACATGGTGAGTGGATGAGTGTGTAGAGCTGCTGGATGTGTAGAACTGACGAGCGTGTAGCGCGGATGAGTGCCCAAATACAGAAAAGTGGGACGAGCGTGCAGAGGGGGTGAGGGTGCGCAGAGGGGGCGAGGGCGCGCAGAGGGGGCGAGGGCGCGCAGAGCATGGGGCAGGCAGGAGTGCAGGCATGGGGCAGACAAGAGTGCATGCGTGAGGCAGACAAGAGTGCATGCGTGAGGCAGACAAGAGTGCATGCGTGAGGCAGACAAGAGTGCATGCGTGAGGCAGACAAGAGTGCATGCGTGAGGCAGACAAGAGTGCATGCGTGAGGCAGACAAGAGTGCATGCGTGAGGCAGACAAGAGTGCATGCGTGAGGCAGACAAGAGTGCATGCGTGAGGCAGACAAGAGTGCATGCGTGAGGCAGACAAGAGTGCATGCGTGAGGCAGACAAGAGTGCATGCGTGAGGCAGACAAGAGTGCATGCGTGAGGCAGACAAGAGTGCATGCGTGAGGCAGACAAGAGTGCATGCGTGAGGCAGACAAGAGTGCATGCGTGAGGCAGACAAGAGTGCATGCGTGAGGCAGACAAGAGTGCATGCGTGAGGCAGACAAGAGTGCATGCGTGAGGCAGACAAGAGTGCATGCGTGAGGCAGACAAGAGGGCATGCGTGAGGCAGACAAGAGGGCATGCGTGAGGCAGACAAGAGGGCATGCGTGAGGCAGACAAGAGGGCATGCGTGAGGCAGACAAGAGGGCATGCGTGAGGCAGACAAGAGGGCATGCGTGAGGCAGACAAGAGGGCATGCGTGAGGCAGACAAGAGGGCATGCGTGAGGCAGACAAGAGGGCATGCGTGAGGCAGACAAGAGGGCATGCGTGAGGCAGACAAGAGGGCATGCGTGAGGCAGACAAGAGTGGATGCGTGAGGCAGACAAGAGTGGATGCGTGAGGCAGACAAGAGTGGATGCGTGAGGCAGACAAGAGTGGATGCGTGAGGCAGACAAGAGTGGATGCGTGAGGCAGACAAGAGTGGATGTGTAGGGCTGACTGGAGCACGCTTGGCGGACTGGAGCGCGCAGAGCGGACTCGAACGCGCTGGGCGAGCTGGAATGCGTGGAGCGGACCGGAGTGTATAGAGCTGACTGGGATGCATGGAGTGGATAAGAGTGCATAGAACGGACTGGAGCGCATAGAATTACGTGACATAAATAGTAGGATTTGGAATGCAGAGAACGTCTGAAAGAGCACATAACCCATCATAACACCACCACGCTTACTCTCTCCTTTACATCACCACTCAACTAGAACACAGAGATACTATGACACCATTCGGTAGAACTGTTCTCATACCAACATCCGCCGCTCAATCCACATCATTCTAAGTAAACACTGCTGGTTACTCACCCCCCAGCCAGGCGTTCTCCTCAGGCCTAACGCAGCCACATCCGGTCTGGATAAATCCTGCCAGAACGAACACATACTCCTGATCTCTCAACCACCACACCTGCCGCTAAGAAGCAGCTATTACACGGATACCGCACAAGCTGCAAACATACCCGAAGCTCACACGCACCTTTTGTCTCTCTCTACTGATCTGAACTTCAGTTCCCAAGGGCGTACAACCTACCAGCTCCTTCAGACCACACCAATAAGGCGCTATATAAATGCAAAATAACAATAACAATACTTCAATGACCAGATCAGGTAAGCTGCCAACTCTACTAGCAAGCTATTTGAAATACTAAATTCGATTGAAAAACCAAAGGCCTTATCTCCACCTTTGATTTCATCCCAGGAGGATTGTGAAATGGTACAAGAGGCTTTTGATAATAAAATCAAGAAAGCAAGGGAGACAATAACAGCAGCACAAATTGCATCCAAAGCTCAGCTAGATGCGCCATCCACCGAAAAACTACAGAACAGCAACAAAGTTTAAAACTCCATCCCATTACTACAGAGGCCATGGTAAAATTATTGCCCACCTCATGTGAAGGAAATATGATTCCCCCGAAAATGATCCTGGATAATGAAGATATCTTTGCACCAGTGCTTACTAAGATAGTAATGCTTCTTTGGGAGATGGAACAATACCTAAAAGCATCGAAACTGTTAAAATCACGGCACTGGTGAAAAAACCAGGCCCGGACCAAAAGGACCCGGAAAATATGCAACTTATAACCAACTGCAACTTCTTACTCAAAGCAATGGATAAGGTGACGACTGCACAACTGCAAAATTGTGTAGCGTCATTTGACTTGACATAGTCAGTCAGGATTCCGGGTAGCGCACAATACGGAAACAGCGATGTTGGACTTGCAAACACATATGCTAAGCATTTTAGAAAAAGGCAAGACATTTACTCCTGGATCTTAGCGCAGCTTTTGAACTTTTGGACCACCAACAACTCCAATGGGCGCTGGAGAAGGTGGCTAACTGCTGCAAAGAGGCCACCAGACGGCTGGCCTCGTTTCTAGCAGAAAACATCCAAAATCCACTGGGGAGAAAAATTCTCCCAAGAGGCACCCATCGTATGTGGCGTCCCGCAGGGCGCGAGGCTGTCGCAACTCTTGTTCAACCTCTACCTTAGGTGTTTCTGCGTAGTGCTCGATAACATCAGAGCCTACTTTACAAACTACGCAGATGACACCCAGTTGGTGGTGGAACTGAGCGGCAACTACAGCAGAGTCAGCTCTAAAGTGGCAACACTATATAAGACATGGATGGAAAAGAACTGGATGTGCCTCAATGGCAGTAAAACAGAGATGACTTTCAGATCCCATCAGTCTCAAGCCAAGCTGGGATCAGAATATGAATCATTCAATATCAAAGACTCCCCCATTCAGGTTTCAGGGAAAGTGAAAACCCTAGGGCTTTTCCTGGAAGCTTCAATGGGTTCAGACGCACAGGTCATGTACCTTAATAAGAACATCTATACCAGCTATGCCTTCTCAGGGCCATTCAACCATATCTGAGTGAAGAAAATTGTGCAACCATTGCCAGGGCAACCATATTGTCCCGACTTGATGGCGGCAATGCATTACTGCTAGGCGCTAATGAGCTGCATAACAAAATGCCAAGTTATTGAAAATTATGCAGTCAGAATAATAAAAAGGATAACAAAAAGTGAACACATCACCACCGATAGAATAGCCCTGCACTGGCCGACTGTGGAGGACAGGATCCAGTTTAAATCCATGACTCTGGTCCATAGATGCCTGCACAGGAAAGCCCCGGCGTACCTGAAGGAAAGGATTACTGAACATGTACCCAGGCATTCTCTGAGATCAGAGGCCCTGGGTCAGATCACAGTCTCGGCCTATAAACGATCAAATGGTTCGGGGAGAGCGTTTTCAGTAATAGCAGCACAAACATTTAACAACCTCCCTCAACGACTCAGACTGGAGTCCAATTACATAGCTTTCAGGAAAAGTTTGAAAACGTATCTCTTCAAGTAAAGGGTGGACTCTCTCAGCCCAGTTAGGTGTCCTTAGGTAGGGCCTACACTGTCCAGTGGCTTAAATGTTTGTATTAACTGTGTCTTTGTGCCTGCGCCCGATGCCTGCAGGCATTTGGCGCAACAAATTAATATATAAATAAAAATAAATATTAGCAAAGTGCATGTTTGACTCTCTCCTAGAAGAACAAGTTCCTTACCCCTGGTAACGTTCTTTCTGGTAACGTTCTTTCGACTGGAGGTTCCTCCCACATATTCCTCATCGTATTCCAGATCGAATATCTTTGATATTCGATATCTAGCTTCAGAATTTATTTTTTGGCAGAAGGCGTTGTGCGTCGATGCAGTCGGGAGGATAGCTCAGAAGCAACGTGCTCGTCTGGCAAGTAAGACGACATGGAGCAACACAGGTTCTATCCCCGGGTCCGCGCTTTCAAACCTCTGGGTATTAAGCGCTTTATAAATAACGTATCATATCGACTTGATGTCCCTAGAGGTCCTCCATCTTGAGGATGACAACAAAGTCATAAATAGCATGCGCAGCGCCCATTGGCTTCAGTTCTGTTTTTTCGTACGGTAGAAACTACCTGTATAATGACGGCTTTCACCGTATTACACTTTGAAGGAGCAAAAGCTGTAATAGCTTGGGAAATTCTACTGCGGGGTAGGCTGGGATGGCGATGAGGACTACGTGGGAGGAACATTCAGTCGAAAGAACGTTACCTGGGGTAAGTAACTTGTTCCTGGAATGCATTGTCCCCTACCACGTATTCCTCATCTTTGACAGAATCCCAAGGAAGTGGTTGATTTGGTGGAAGGAGTAAGAATTCAGTTTTCAATGGTTTTCATGAACCAAATGGAGGACAGTTTTCCCAAATCTTGCATCCTGACCAAGGGAAGACTCAAGGCAGTAATGCTTTGTGAACGTGTGAATAGTAGACCACGTAGCTGCCTCACACCGGTACACCCCTTTGCAGGGCTGTAGAGGTAGCCATGCCCCTGGTGCAATGGGCCCTTAATCCTTCTGGAGGATACTTGCCCCCTAGTCTGCAGCATTCCGAAATTGGCAGAATGATCTACGTGCATAAGGTCTGTTCATCACAGCCCGACTCAGCTTGGGACCTAGATCACCTATAAAAAGCTAAATCGTCAATACGAAGTTTGGATAGCCTACATATGTAAACGCTCAGAGCTCTGCGTGGATTCAATCTCTCCTCTTTGCCGGGATGAGGTGGAGAATAGAATTTGGGCAATACAATTTTCTGCCTTTCATGAAAATCTCAAATTATTTTAAGTAACAATGAAGGCTTAACACACAGAATGGATGAAAGTGCCTGCAATTCACTCACTCTACGGGCGGAGGTTAATGCTACCAAGAGAATGGTTTTGATTGTTAAACTTAACGGACATGAATGTAAAGGTTTAAAGGGTGCACACATTAGAAATGTTAGTACTAGATCAAGGTCCCCAAGTGGAACCTGGAAAGGAGATGGTGGGGTGCGGTGGGGATGACACATTGGTGAGACCCCTTAGAAATTGTGTCACCAGTGGGATTTTGAAATATTCTTCTGACGAGCGCTTAAAGATGGATAGCGCCACCAAATAGTACCAACCTAGAGCCCCAGATTGGCTAAGGATAGTAGAAAAGAAAACACTTCTGGTGTTTTGCATAGAAAAAGGGTCTACATTCTTGCCTTTACACCAGCTGCAGAATTTGTTCCAACGGCAACGGTACAAGGACTTTGTTGCTGGCCTTCTTGCCAAAAGCAAAATCTTCATTACATCATCCGGGAGGTCCCAATCCTTTTTATCTCAGCCTTTCAGTGTCTTGATCTCTGGATGGAGAACCCGACCCTCCTCTCACGAGAGACCGTCCCCTTTAAGTGGAAGACGTATTGGAGGGCAGATGGACATGTCCAGAAAGTCTGGGGAGCACGTCCTCCTGGCCCAATCCGAGACAATTACCATCATGCGTTTCCCAAACTTTCTCAACCTCCTGATCACGTGAGGAATAACAGGGACTGGAGGAAACGTATACAAGAGTGGAAACTCCCAGGACACTACAAATGCATCACCTAGAGCTCCTCTTGAAGGAAATACCCTGGAGCAGTAAAGTTTGCACTTCCGGTTGACACTGGTTGCGAACAGATACATACACGTGAAGGGTTTCCGAAGGGTGAAGATCTCCTTAAGGACTTCCTAAACTAGTTCCCACTCGTGGGAGACTGTGCACTGCCTCAGAGTGTCCGCCAAAGTGTTCGCTTCCCTGGCTAGGTGAATGGCTGATAGATTCCTTCTTGAATTGCCCAGTACCAGAGCTGCATTGCGGTAGTGACCCTACACCACCTCTCTTGTTGAGGTAGTACATGGCCACTGTGTTTTCCCGGTACAGAGGGCATAAAGGCCTTCAGCAGAAGTCTGATTGCCCTCACCTCCAAAAGATTGATATGTAGTTTTGACTCAGATGCCGACCAACAACCGCCGATTGTCAGATTGTTGGTGTGGGCTCCGGTCCGTCACAACTGTCATTTCCGGCCATGGTTGCCAAAAAGGTTCTCCCTTCAGAATGTTGTCCTCGCAGGTCCACCACAGCAGATCCTGTGCGACCCGGCTTGGAACCTGAAGTAGGTCAGACATATTTCCTGAGAACTAGGCGCATTGAGTCTTGAGGGCCCATTGAAGGGATCTCATTCTCAGGCGAGCCTCTGGCAGAAAAGTGCCGGATGCCACGAAGCCGAGCTACCTCAAAAAAAATCTAAGGTCGTTAGACGGTGGGCATCTTTCTCAGGGAAGTAACCAGTACAGCTACGATGAACTGGAGATTTTGAAAAGGTGTCATATGGGACTTCTTGTAATTGAAGGAGAAGCTCAATCTGTGAAGAGAGTGGCAGGTGATGTTGAGATTATCCAGGACTAATTTGGGAGAAAGCACCCTGATCAGCCAATCATTCAGGTAAGGGTAGACGTGAAATTTCCCCCCCCCTCTCCTAAGACTCACTGCCATCAGTTTGGCGAAAACACTCGGGCGGAGGTTAGCCCGAATGGCAGAACTCGAAACTGATAATGAGAACCGCCAACTGTGCTTGAGATGGATTGGCACATGAAAATAAGCATCCTGAAGGTCCAATAACACCATCCAATTCTGGAGTTGGAGGACCTGAATTATCTGAAAAAGTGTGACCATCTTGAAATTGCCCTTCCTGAGGAACTTGTTCAAGTATCTCCAAGTCCAAGATGGGTCTCAGTCCTCAGTCCTTCTTGGGTATTAGGAAATATGGAGTACCTCCCTTGTTCCTCTCCGCTACAGGCACCGGTTCTATAGTGCCTTTCTCTAGCAGGGTCAGAAAAGGTAGGCAGTAACCGTGGGCTATGGTTTCCAATGCCCACTCATCCGAAGTAATATCCTGCCATTCTTGCAGATGTTGAGACAGTGCCTCCCACTGGTGTTTTGTGACAAGACCTCAGAGAAGGTTTGATGCAGCTGATGCAGTGGCTGTTGGTAAGGATGACCCTGTTTTATCAGGCTTGGCACCTCTCCCTCGTCCACCATGAGGGAAACCTCTTTGGCATCTTTGACCAGCCATTCCTCTCGCTCTTCCAACTGAGGAGTAGCAACGTAAAGATCTTCCTCTCCAAGGCTGTCCACTGCGGCGAAAAGGCTGAGGCTGCCTAATAGCGGCACCCAAGGATTTGGCTGCCACCTTTGAGGTCTGCAACTTCAAGGCTTTCATCCGCCTTGTTGCCAAAAAGGTGAGACCCCAGCAAACGGCATGTTGAGAAGTCTGGATTGCACATCCGGCGCAAAACCTGACTTCGTCAACCATGCAAACCTGCATATTACGGTGCATGTTGCCATGGCTCTGTCAATGCTGTCAACAGAATCCAGACCCGATTGAAGAGACTCTCACATGGCTTCGTTGTAGTATCCAACGATAGACACAAACCCGTCTCTTTCCTCCCCCTCGGGAATGTGCTCTGCCGCCATGGAAATACAGTCCCATACAGTGGATGAGAATTGTGCAAGGGCATGTGGAGTTGGCCGATTTAAGAGCCATGTTCCCTGAAGAAAATAATTTTCTTGCCCATTCATCTACTCTCTCGTCATCCCTATCTGGAGGGATAGTTGGATAAGCTGCCTGCTTGGAAGTTGCAGTAGCTGCCTGTACCACCAGATTCTCTGGAGTGGGGTGTTTACAGGTAGTCTGGGTCAGTACTGGAAGGGCAGTATTTTTTGGTCAGATTCTTCTTTACTGCCCGTTTAGTCCCTGGCTGCCACCCTTTTTGGAGAGCAATACGAAATGGTAAAATAGGATCCATTTGTGGACCCTTACCAAAGATGTCCGTCTGATCATCCTGTTCAAATGGGAGGGGTAGGCCTACTCCATCCCATATCATATACAAATTTAGACATTAGCTGTCTATGTGAAGTATCTGCATGCTCACAAGCTTCAGGTCTATCAAAATACAGCGCTAGTGAGGGGTCTACCCCCTGCCCATTTGTAGATCATAAAAATCTTTCAATCAGACTCTTCGAAAAAAGCTCTCCGACACATTTGGTGTGCCAAATTGAAGACCTTAAGGCGCATCATTGTCTGATGGCTCATTTTCCTCATATATTGAGATTTGAAATAATTTTTCCTTGGCAAAGGAATATAGGTCTCGTCTAAGATAGGCATTGAAGGCTTAATAAATTGTGAACTAGACGCGTCAAAATCTTCGATGGCGCCATTGGTTTAGATGGCACAGTTGGCTACGACGGTACGGCTGGCATCGAGAGCGCAGCCGGCGTCTATGAACTCAACCAAGTTTGGACTTAAGGCTTGAAGGATCCGATGAGGATCTGGCCTTCGTCCCGGGCTAGAGGGCGTGTGGGATGTGGCTCAAGCCCTTTCCTTACCTTCTACTTGGAAGGCACGGTAGGAGCATGGCTTGCCGAGGGATTTGTTTTTGAAATATGTTTAGCATTTCAGATCTAAATGCTTCCCTTTCGGCAGGAGTGGAGCTTTTCGTGGGACAAGATAACCTCTCAGGAGAGGTGTCCGACATCGAAGAAGAAGGCAACCAGTGGTGCCTCTTTTGCAATTTCTCAATGAGGAGTGGTGGGAGACACTTCTCGATCTTTATCTTTTAACCTTCTTCCTTCGAGGAGAGTCGCCTCTCGGCTCATCGGATGAAGGTTTCTTGGATGGGGATTTTTGGGGGTTTTTACCCAACGCCAATTTCCTCTTTCACTCCTTCAGAAGCTTTCCAGTCATTGACTCGCACTTGGAGCAGGCTGAGGTCTTATGCTCCACCCTGAGACACCACAGGCAAACCCGGTGTGGGTCGGTCAATGACATCTTAGAATCACAATCTCGACACTTCTTGAACCCAGTCTTCGGGGTAGGTGGTGTCTAGGAAGAAGACATTATCACGAAGAAGGAAGCGCGCCGTAGTTTCTTGAAGCGATAGCTTACACAGAAAAACTGAACAGTAGCCAACGGGCCATGCGCGCGCTATATATGCCTTCAATGACATCCTCGAGAGAGCACAGCGTCCTCTGGTGAAAAAAAATAAATCAGAAGCAGCTGAAGCTGGATATCGGATATAAAAGATGAAGACTACGTGGGAGGACACAATCCATTTGAATGCATATTACATTTTTGGTGAAAATTATGATCGCATATCCAAGCGCTCTTACTCAGGGAACATAGTATTCCCAACATCATGTGTTGCCTATCCTATGTTCTTGAATATAGACAGGCAGCCAATTATCACCAGATATGTACTGTTTGCTAGATTCTACTGTACACAGCAATTCCATACATTGTATCACTTTCACTACGACCGCATGTAGCAAATCATAATTGGGCTCCAGAAGCACATCGGTTTTGATGCCTTTTGCTGCGCTTCAATGCATCCAGTGTCTCATTTCCGCGAGTGCCACAGCATCCACTATTAGATACTGCGACAGTGGCCAACCCACTAGCACAGAATTCCACATTCTTTTTCCTGGGCCTCCCAGATCATTTGCACCAGAGCACTCTTTGGTACCTGGCCCAGGAGTGTAGATTTCTCTTCGTAGTCTTCTTCAGTAGGAAAAGCATCGGATGCAGCCAACTGCCAGGAGTCTTCTGAATCTCCTAGTGGGGCTTATTGCTCCAAAAATTCCAACCCCACCCCTACCTCTCAGATCTATCATGGGGCTCCAAGGCTGTAGTCACCCAGGAATCTCCTGCTGATCTTCTGTCCATTGTTCTTGTGTGTGCAGCCTTTACATTGGGGCTTGAACAATCTTACAATGACAACACATGTCACAGATGGCTAAGTGCCAAGGACGAATACGCTTGTCCCTTTTGCATAGACTTGCATAATAGCCTGGCACATGAGGGGTTAATTACTCCCAGACTTTGAAGGATGGTTTAAGGGGTTATTTTAGAAATGGTAAATATCACCGATTTCTGGGTGCAGACAGCATACTCCAAGCTGCTTCCCTCTCTCCACCTCTAGTGGGCATCTGCCAGCCTAACCGAGACTTCCCTAACACCCAGGATTCCCAGCTAGTGATCGGTAGCACCTACTATATCCAATGCTAGCTTTGGATAAGGGTCTTAAGGTGATCAGCCTTAGCTGACTCCCTCTGGGGTTCTATGGGTGCCCTTGCCTAACACTTCCTAGTGCGGTCAAATAGGACCTGATGGTTTTTAAGGTGGAAATGTCAAACACTCTGGGTTGGGGGTGTTGTTGTGCACCAACAAAGATGGCTGCCTGAGGCGAGAGCTACGTAACCCAAGATATCCTCCTTTTAATATCTTGCAGAGTTGCAGGCACCTGCAGGGAAAATCCAAACGAAATCCATGCCCTCTAGCACCCGCGGAGGAACCAAGGTGATGTGAGCAGTTCCCGGTCACCAGAGCGCTCTGCGCGCCAAAACCAGCCCGCTCCTCAGACCTTGCCCCGGGCCACTGGCGGGTAGCGATGCACGGAGCCTGGAAAAGCTGATCCTGAGACATAGCGAGAGAACGACCCGGAGGGAGCTTCCAGGTCGGCGCAACCTGCTGTACGAGGGAGGAGGTGGAACGCCTGCTGAAACCCTGCCGGGGAAGGTACGTGACCCTGCCAGCCTGCAGGGGAGAGCATCCGAACACTAAGGGCAGGCTCGCCCAAATACCGTACCATCCTGGGGCCCCATCCAAACCACAGGGAGGATGGCAGACAACACGCCCTCCCTCCCAACCATTTCTCCTGTTGGGAGTATCCAGGCGGCCCGAGTATACGGACTTCCTAAGCTCAGAGCACCCAATGCTCCATGACGGCCGGATGCCCTGAATGCCTGCAATAATCTCTGCCCCCTTGCACACAAGCAGAGTCCCGAGCCCTCTTGAGATTCCGCTGACTTGGGGGGCGGGAGGGGGAGAATTCCCTAGTGCTGGCAGCTCTCCCTCGGTGTGCGGGCCTGTCGCCTGTGGTGGAGAGATCGAGGAGAAATCAACACCACGCACACCAGGGGTGCCTGGGCGAGCTTGGCACAGAATTAGGCGCTGATCATGAGAATAGCTGATCCGGGATCCAGAGGACAACAGTGGCAGGCAAACAGACCTGATCCATAAGCCGGAACTCGGCATACACCCAGCAATCTGCAGACACAAATACTACAGTCCTGTGGTAATAGGCCACAAGGTAAAGCAAGCAGACAATCAACACGAAGCAACAGCACTGTTCCCGAAGCTGTGCAGCCAAAAGCCCAGGTAAACAGGCGGTGGGATGTTCCACCTGCGTGGGCTCCCTAGAGAAAATATCTGGTAAAAGGTATCAAAGGGACTTAATACCCCACAAAGACTCAGCTACATAATGCTGGCCGCGACCTTGCCCCAACCGGATAAACTCATCAAAACTGCCATAGAAGGCAGCAAGAGTAAAGCACATCCTCAATCCATGAAGTGGATGGAGTGGGTGGAGCCGACGGAACGGACGAAGCCGACGGAGTGGAGTGGATGAAAAGGTTACAGTGGATAGAGGATAGTGTGGATGGAACGGATGGAGTGGATATATCTCTGTACTGCTATTTATGCTAAGTATATGCTATGTTCCTATATCCCCATGTTATCGGTACCACGTTTACCCTATCCATCTTATCACTTTATATATGTATGCCGCTATGTGCGCCCTCTGTCCTGATCTTGTGCTTGGTCACAAGCGCTTTACTGATATCCACCATATCACACTACTACGCTTACTCTCCTATACACCATCATGACACATTTGGTCTAGCTGTTCTCATATTAACATGACCCCACAAGCACCTCCTCATCCTAATAAAACACAGCTAGCTGAGTACATACCGGCTATCTTAGGCGTCTCCTCAGGCCTAACGCAGCCAGAACAGGTTCCACCCTCCAGACTGAACACATCCAACTGATTTCCTCAAGCAGCACACCTACTGCTAAGAAGCAGCCATCATGCAACAACTACACAAGCTGCACACATATCCGGTGCGCCCATGCACCATACGACACTCTCTCCCTATACCGACTTCAACTGCGGTTCCCGAGGGCGTTAAACCTACCAGCGCTTTGAGGTCATAACAATGATACATAAGGTGCTGTGTGAATGCCAAGTAACATAACATAACACGAAGCACCCTGCCCACTCAGCGGTGATATGACAAGGGGCACCAGGAGCAACAGGAAAGGCCCTATGGACGCCTATAGTAGCGCTGCCAACATGGAAGACTCCCAGGGATCAAATCACCCTACCCCAGTGCTCACCCAATCGCAAACAGACGAACATGGAGCCGTATATGACTGCACTTCAGGTGGGATTCTCAGCAGTCAATAGTAAATTGGACGAGATTGGTAGTAGTATTGCCTCCGTTAGGTCAGACATACAAAAAGTGAACACTAGGTTCTGGAGGCGGAAGACAGGGTGAGCGCCCTGGAAGACACATCGGCCACACACAGCAAAGCAATAGAGGAGATCCAAAAGCACCTAAAGGCAGTTCGTGATAAATATGAGGATCTCTAATCCAGATTGCGTTGCAATAACATTAGAGTGGTGGGTGTGGCACAAAACCATTAATGTACCAATGGAGCCGTTCCTGGAGGAAGTCCTTTGCTCACTGTTCCCGGAAGCCCAGTTCTCACAGCAAATCCTGGTGGAAAGGGCGCACAGATCACTCGCCCCACCTCCCAAAACTGGCGCTCCTCCTTGCACAATAATTTCCTGCCTGCTTAACTACCGTGATCAGGATCTGATCCTTCGCCTATCATTAGAGAAAGGGTCAGTGTCCTACGACTCCAACCGGATTCACATCTACCCTGATTTCTCAAACGGTGTTCAAGCGGCCAGACACACGTTCAACCATGTTAAAAAAAAACACTAAGGGAAAAGAAGATGCAGTACGCTATGCTGTTTCCTGCAAAACTTCGATTGCAACACGCGGGCAGAGCCCACTTCTTCAAAACACCTGAAGAGGCCATTTCCTATATCGAACACCACATCCCTGACGCCCTGAACAACGGATGATGGATAAAGGCTGAGATGCACGGGCTGCCAACCAAACACGCGTAAAACCCTTGCATCAAAAGCCAGATGGCGGTACACCCACTCCGCTTCAACCAAAGGTTACGGCTCCCATGAGCGGCATGTTCTAATGGTACTGGGTGTGGCCACACAAAGCCACCCACTGTTTCAGACTGTTAACAGGGTCCAGGGGGATACACCGTCCAGTTGGAGGGATGGTGAAGGTGGGAAGGGAGGTGGGCGGCGGAACGGGGAACTAATGGGAAAAACTGACAGCTGGGCAGAGTACAGCACACAAGTTTTACAACTGGCACATCATGACACCTTTTTAATCACAAATGGCGACAACTGGACTAGCGAACAGGATAAACCTCCTATCCTGGAATGTTAGAAGACTAGCAAACCCCATCAAGGCCAGGAAGATACTGGCCTACGCCAGGAGGCGCAAGGTCGACATCCTCTGCTTACAAGAGACGCACGCCAAGGAAGGGTATTGGAGTCTTTTGCCCAAGACTAGGGTCCTCTGACAATAAGTAACGAATTTTCATCTCAGTCCAGGGGAGTGCCAACTATCATACACCACTGTATCGGCTTTCAACTAACTAAATTGACAATAGACACTGAGGGGAGATGTGTGATTATATGGGGCATACTGAAGAACCAGGAAGTTATCCTAATAAATACATACGGCCCAAACATCGACACTCCGGAATTCTACCTGCAAGTCATGTCACAGATATCACCCCCAGGAGACGCCAAGGTTCTATGGGGCGGAGACTTCAATACAATTTTAGATTTCCGAAAGGACAGATCATCCAGACCCCCTAGACTACAGTCCAAAACCGCCATGGTGCTATTACAGGGCATGTCTGAGATTCCGCTGTTGGATGTGTGGAGAGAACTCCACTCGGCCCTGGAAGAATTCACGTTCCACTCATCCGTGTACTCCTTCAGCTCACGAATAACTATTGGTTAACCTCACCAGAATTGATCCCACATGTGGGCAATTGCACCATCCTTCCACGCACATTATGGGATCACTCACCAGTACTGGTTGAAATAACTATGGTTGACGCAGAACAAGCACAGCGCATATGGCGGATGGCACCGGCCCAACTGCAGATGAAACAATCATAGAACCCCTGAGAACGGACATCACTGAATTCTTTGAAATCAATGAGGGCATGGTTGCCTCAACGGCCACTGTATGATAGACATTTAACGTCTGGACACAAGGTCACCTCCTATCAATAACGGGCATGCTAAAAAGCATTAGAAATTAATTAATGCAATTGGAGATCACCCTTCGCTCCCTCGAAAACGCACATGCACACACGCCAGGCAATGATACCCTTAATCCATTGCAGGAACAGCTGGAGAGGTACAGAGAACTGGCAGAATGAGAATTAAAATACAGCACAACCAACCAGAGCCAGACGTTATGGAGAAAGAAACAAAGCAGGGAAGATGCTGGCAAATCTAATCAAGGCGGAACAGGGGATCAATCCAATTACGTCCATCACATGGGTAGATGGGACAGTCCACACAAAGCCCGATGGGATCAACTGAGTCTTCTTACTTAGACTTCTACTTCGAATTATATAAAAACTCGGACCAAGAATCGGAAAAAGAACTGGAGCAATACATGTTCTCATTCCCACTTCCCCAGATTGGAACAGACGGATAGGGAAATACTCAAAAACCCCTTTACATTGGAGGAAATCAGCCAGGCAATTAAGGACTTGACAGCTGGGAAAGCCGCAGGCCCTGATGGTCTCCCCGCAGACTTTTACAAATGCTACCTTGCTGAATTATCCCCTAATTTACTAGAGCTATGGGAAGAAGCCCCATCGACTGGTACACTCCCGGAATCCCCGAGGGAAGCCATCATAACTGTACTGCTAAAAACCCAAAAACCCCCACAAGATCCCAAATCATATCGCCCCCTCTCGTTAATCAACACTGAAACCAAAATATATGGGAAAGTCATAGCGAATAGGCTGCTCCCACATATGAACAATCTGATACATCCTGATCAATCAGGGTTCATGCCTACGAGATCCACATCCTTAAATCGGAGGAGACCGCGATAATATCACAACTAGACCCTGAAGTCGAGGCAGTGGCAGTATCGCTCGACGCCGAAAAAGCATTTGACTCAGTGTCCTGGGCATGCCCTCACAATAGAAGGGGTGGCAGCACATCTACACCACAAGCATTCAGATCAGGGTATTCAGATCTGTGGCCCTCTCCAGCTCATCTCATGTTATGCAGATGACACCTCACTGTACCTATTTGACCCAGAAAACAATCTGAGGCAGGTTATGCAAGACAGAGTGTCAAATTCTCGGGCTATACAATCAACCAATGCAAGTCTGAAATTATCCCTTTGACGCCGAGCTCTACAAGATCAGTCGCCACAGCACAATTTCGCTTGTCACCAAATACAGCCTGCTACCTTGGAATAGTGATAGCAACTGATATAAACGCAGTTTATGACGCCAATTACAGGCCCTACACTGCACAACTAGAGACCAAATTAACACTTTGGAACAAACTCCCAATATTAGTATATGGACGTATTGCCCTGCTTGACATGGTGGTGGTACCCAAATTACTTTACCTATTTAGTAATATCCCTATATGGCCGGGCGGGGCGGTCGAGAACCTGAACAGAATGGCCTCCAATTTTGTATGGGGTGGGGGTACTGTCAAATTAAGCGAGAAATATGACACGGGGGACTAGCCGTACCGGACTTCACTCTATACTACTACGCGGCACAAGCCCACTTTGCCAAATATTGGTTCCATGACACGGAGGCACATGCACACATACAGGCAGAGAAATTTGCTGCTGCCCCTGTGGATATAAGATCCATGCTATTCACCGAGAAGCACAGAAATATGGGTGGGATAGACTGGTGATCTGGGCGGCACTATACCGAGGAGTGGGCTGTACAACTCCGTACTGGGCCCCCTCCCCATTATGGCACTACCCAGGCATTGCACCCATGCTAGAGCTAGACACTACGATGCAAAGGAACTGGGACTCAGGGAAAGACCGGATGCTGAGAAACTGGTTTCCTAACAGGGAATTCTTAAATCTAGCCGAAGCTCAAAGGAGATTTGGGCGGGGACTCACAGTAACCCTACAAAACCACTGCCTAAAGGCAGCACTCGAACACAAATGGCCACCGTTCCCTGCAGAACCACCCCCCACCCATTCATTCAAGATATCATGGACCAAGACGGGGTCAGAGGAAATATCTCCAAAATATATAAGACGGTCGAGTCCCATACCCCCTCCCAGTACACAATGAAATCTAAGTGGAAAAGGGACCTGGATGAAACAATTGAAGACACACAGTGGGCCAGATACTGCCAACACACCAAAACCATATCCCTAAATGCCAACTTTAGGCTAATTCAATTCAAAATTCTGAACCACATCACCCAGGAAGAAAATCGCCAGATGCAACCGCTCTACACAATCTATGTGCCCCAAATGCAGGATCCCAGAGGCCAACTCCTTCCATATGTACTGGGATTGCCCACCTACTAGACAATTCTGGGACCAAGTGGCCTCCAACCTCAGCAGCATTCTTGAAATCCAAATACCGGCCACACCCTTGAAATACCTCCTGGGAGATATTGGCAAAGCCCCTCATCAAGAAACAGACTTTTCTCAGTAGCAACCGCAGTGGCCAAACGTAATATTCTCAGACACTGGAAGGCGAAGTCCGCTCCCACAATCCACTCTTGGTTTCGGGACCTGGTCGAAGTATACAAATGCGGAGAAAGCTATGCAAGAGGAAGAACGCCTACAAGTCGCCCTAAAAAGACATATGGGCCCCGCTCTGGCGGTACCTGAACGCAGATCCCCAAGACTCTGAAATACCGGACTACCAGAGAGCCCATGAAAAGCCCAAAACCATCTATCCGTCCTTAGAACTACTGTTTGCCGTGTTGATATATGCAATGTACTGTACCATTTGCAAAATGTTGTCAATGTACTGAGCTCGTCAGCGAAAAATAAAGCTTTAAAACCAAAAAAACACAAGGTTAAAATCCCCCTTTTACCACAAACCCTTTCAGTGCCCATCGGTAGAATCAGTCTCTCCAGTGCAGGGCTCAGTTGTTTGGCTCTAGTCACTGATGTACAGCGAGTGCTTTGTTGTTTGGATGGGCAGCTTGACTCCTATTGTTCTAGCAATACTAACAAAGATGTCGGCCCCATTTTATTGAATGCAGTGGCTGGTAGCTGGCTGCATGGCCTTCAAGGACCAGCAGTCCCTGCAACAAAGCACAAAGAATTCTGGTCAGAAAGTAATCAGAAGGCAATTATAGGATATATGTAATGTATAACGCGCCTGTACACAAGTGTTTCTAGGCGCGACAAGACAAGGGAGGGAAGACAAGACAAACAATCTTACTAGGCCTTGTGTCATTCAGATAGTGCAAGTGTGAGAACGAGACGTGCAAGGGGGAAAGGGAGGGAATAGGCGACATATAGTGCTACCACTAGCAATAAGCATGGCCCATGTAGGGGGTATAAGAACTAGAGCACTCCCAGCTCACCTCACTTCTGGAGTAGGACTGGCTCTGGTGAAACCGCGGGTAGGCCTGCTCCAGACTAGAGGGGTTCCTGTAGTGCGCCCCCACTTCCCCAACAGGGTCATGACCTGTTACATAATTGAATGAGGCATACTTCCATTATTTGTTTGAGAAGTATTTTTTATTTGCTATAATAAAAAAGCAACCAATGCATAACGAGTATTACTTTAAATTAAAGAAATTGGAACCATAACGTCAAACCGAAAAATAAAAAATTAAACCAATGCTGAAAAAAGAATAAAAATCAACAAAGAAAAGATGTAACGCCTTACTCAACTGATGTATCCAATGGCAATAATTAAGTTTCAAATAACCAGTGCATACATTGAAGAGTAGACTAGACGGACTGAAAAAAAACTGGGGATAAACTAGAAGCCTTGCAAAAGCGCAGAAGGGCACAAAAACATGTTTGCTATTAATCACAGCAGTAAATCAATACATATTGTTGAACAGTTATAGGTGTTAGGTTTTGCAAAAACAAGAATTAAACACTTTGTACTTGACATTTGTAAAAGAAAAAAATAATTCTACAATTTAAATGTTGAACATCTATAATAGTAGGGCAGGCAATAATTAATCCTGCAAACGTGTCATGTTCCACAACTATCGTTGCGTGGGCAGTCACACCCACCCAAGACATTTGCCTCACTGTCCCTCCAATTCTTTCAACCACTAACATAATATAACGGGGACTTCTGCAGCACTGCTCTTCTTCCTCATGACAGAAGCATATATAGAATATACATGCTCTATGGCCGTTTTAGGGTGGTACAGGTAGGGCTTGTTTTGCCTCATCAGACCCAAGATGTATATTAATAATGTCAATGGTGTAAGTCTATGGTGTGTGGGGTGTAGTATAGATGATGTCATCAAGATGTCTGTTCATGTACACAAACCTTCACTCGCTCTTACTTACGGATAGACTACTTTCCAATTTCTCATTTGAAAGGTATTTTTAGGTCTAAAAAAGTGGGCCTAACATTTACTGTCTCAAAATCGTCCATATCAATAGTACGGATACACATTTACAACATTAGTATTATACGTTGTTACATTTCTTTCAATCAATGTATGTATCCGTTGCAGATACAAGCTCTTGGCTGTATAGTTATGGGAGGTGTAAGGACAAGAGATCACCCATTATCGTTCAAAAGAATGCACTTTAATGGTACAGACTTACATAAGGCCTTTACATTTGCACTCTAGCCAGTTGTTAGCAACTGAGGGTGCAAAGTACCTTGCAACTTCACATTTTTACCCCTGATTACATGTGTGTATATTAAGCTAGAGGCTTTTCCAAAACTCGGTTAATAATTGGAGGTCGTCAGAATTCGATTTGAGTATGAAGACCGTGAATATAAACATCTTGCAGAACACTTTCATAATACAGCAGCAGGTGCAGGCGAAATTACCTAACGTAATGCATAGTCGCATGTGTCTTGTTACAAGAATTGCACGCACAAAGATAGGCCAGATACAAAAAGAAACTGGCAGAAACAAAAAGGTGCTAGTGAGAAGCTACTATGTAAAAGATCCCAAAGGACAGCTACCCAATTACAAAAACGATGGGATGGCAGTTAAACTTGTGTCACGCTATAGAACAGCTACTCGTTTCCCAGAGGTAGCTCCTGCTTTTTTATTGGGTGATAACAGATAGCCCGGAGCTGCTGTGAGCTCCTGCTAATCAAATCCTTGTCGCAATACCTGCGATGGAAATATGCATCTTTGCCAGCAATAAAGCAAACTGATGGAAATCCAGACGTCAATTCCACCACCATCACAAAGCAGCAGCACAGACGGCAAATTCCAACACCACGAATTACCAATGCTCCACATGAAAATATCTTTATTGATCGCATGTCAGACATACAAGAATTGGATAAGTCAAAAGGCATTCCAAAGTTCAAAGATCTGGCTGAAGCCTTCACCAAAATATTCAAAAGGAAAACTGCAGTATAGACCTGTGATTTCAGCTTTCAGAAACTATACAAACAGCTTTGCTCCTCAATGAAAAATTATTATGAGCTCTGAATAAATAGCATTATACAATGTATCAGAATGCAAAACGCATAATTAGACGGGAAAAGATTTTAGTGGGCTGTAGCGCCTTGCTTTAGGTATATCTTTTTTTCAGCTATGAAGTTTGAAATTGCTTTTCAATTGAAATTATTAGCGAAATATTTGCAATAACTGATCCTTGGATCACTGAACCAACACTTAACATGAAAACATGAATTTGATATTGTCACAACTTAATGATTGAAATGCGCAGACATGGTGCGTTAGGAGGCAATTAGAAGCGAAAAAAAGGATTTGCGCATCAGCACATCCACTTCCCTGCATGGTCATGGCAGATTAAGACGCGTTGAAAGCTAGACCCCCTACACGAAAAGCGAAAGAAGCGTTCTCCAAGGGTCAAACTCGAAACAGGTCAGAAAAGAGAAGTTCGTAAAACCTAAGCAACATCACAAATCTCAAACAAGATGACTTTTTGCCAACATGAAAAGGACTGCAATGTGCATAGCGAAATTCAATGAAAAACCAATGTTGTGATGTCAAATGGCGTAATTTTGAAAATCCACTGCATTTATATCCATGTATTGGACTATGCATAGAACAAGGCAATTGGAGAAATCTCAGAAACAGGCGTGGCCCATCAGAGGAAGAAATGTGCACATAACGTGTGTATATTGACAAACTCGTATTGTAAGTCCGTGGCTGTTCTTATTAATGCAAACAATTTAGTGTTGCAGTTTCTAACAACTAGCTAGAACAGCTAAAATGTATGCAATCTTTATTTTGATAACCTTTATAGAGAGCTGCCTTGATATTGATATTTTATTTCTATCGCGCTCTTACACAAGTATTTCAGAGCGCGGCAAGGGAGGGGAACAGGGGAGAACAAAACAGCGATTTTACTAGGCCCAGTGACATTGAGAATGCGCAAGTGCATGGGAGAGGGGGAGGGGGAAAGGTTCATGGAAGGGGGGGGGGAGAAGTGGAAAGTGCGAAGCAAAGGAGAAACAGATAAATAAATAATGGCAACAAACAGTGGTAGTGCAGCCAGCAATTTGCAAGTGCTAGGTTTAAGGCAGCAGACAGTGTAGGTCTGATAAGTGCAGGAAGAAAAAGGGGGAGCTGTACGAGTACAGACCAGTGCAAGGGGTGGCCCGGAGGCAGTGTGGGAGGGAGGCGGGGTGAGCAGGTACCTGGGCCCGGAGGACAGATGGTGGACAGGTGCAAGGTGCCGAGAGAGAACAGATCAGCAGGGAAGAGGGGGAGCAAAGGCAGAAGAAAAGAGGAAGGTCTTGAGGTGCTTCCGGAACCGGAGATGGTGGTTCTCAAGTTTTAGAGTGGCAGGGAGGCTGTTCCAGAGGGAGGCCCCAGCCGAAGACCGATCTACCCGCCAGCTCTTTTCTTTTGAAAAACGACTGACCCTGAGGGAGTTGGAGGTAGAGGAGCAGAGAGCTTGAGAGGGAAGGTATTTGCGGAGAGATAGCTAAAGGTATTTTGGACCCAGGCCCCAGAAAGCCTTGTGGACAATGCAGAGGGTTTTTGAATTTAATCCTTGCATCCACTGGGAGCTAATGGAGAGATTTCAGAGCTGGAGAGATACGATCGGCTGGAGGCCAAGGACAAGTCTCGCAGTACTGTTCTGGATTATTTGCAGAGGGTGGAGAGTAGAGGCAGGCAGATTTAGAAAGAGGCTGTTACAATAGTCCAACCTAGAGAGAACCAGAGCTTGGAGACACCATGAGCTTTTGGGGGAAGGAGAGTTAAGGCAGAGTACCTCTGAGGAGATGCAGTAGGAAAATTGACTTTTTAAGAGACCTCAGAGATGTGGGCTTAGAAGGAAAGGGTGGAGTCAAAGATGACACAGAGGTTCTTACCCTCGCAGGTGGGGGTAGGAGGGTGGTGAAGGGAGGCCAGCCTCAGAGTGAGGGGAAAGGATGGTGAAGGTGTGCCGATGAGGAGGATCTCCGTCTTGCTGGCATTCAGACAAAGATAATTGGCGGCACACCAATCTTGAATGGCAGTTAGGCAATCAGAGATGAGAGAGGGAGAGGAGGTGTCAGAGGGCAGCCTGAAAATGAGTTTAGTGTCGTCAGCGTAGCACTGGAAATTAGAGCAGAAAGTGGCAATGCAGTGGGCGAGAGTTGCCAGGTATTGGTTGAAAAGCCAGGGCGAAAGGCTAGACCCCTGGGGAACACCACAGGTAGAAAGAAAGATAGATGAAAGGAAGGACCCAAGTTGGATCTGGGAGGGTCGATCTGAAAGGAAAGAGGTCAGCCAGGCCAGAGCCTGATCAGTGATACCCAGGTTTTCACAGAGACGGTTGAGCAGGATGGTATGGTTGACCGTGTCAAAGGCAGACAAGAGATCGAGGCAGGTGAGGACAGAGGGAATGTTAGAGTCAAGGTTGGAGAGCATATCTTCACGGATGTTCAGGAGAGCAGTTTCCGTGCTTCTGGCAGCTCTGAAGCCTGACTGGTGGTCATGGAGACAGCCAACAGAATTGGAATGAAGGTTAAGCTGAGAGATGGCCAACTTTTCCAGGAGTTTGCCCAGAAAGGGAGTAATGGAAATTAGGCGAAAGTTAGCTGGACAAGAAGGATCAGCTGTGGGTTTCTTAAGGGGATGAACCTGTTTTGACCAGGCTTTCATAGATCGGACTTGTCTAGCGACCTCGCCAGGGGAGAAAAGAGGAAAGGAAGAGAAGGATGGTGGGGGGAGTGGCTAAAAAGAGGGTCAGCAAGCACAGATAGACAGGGGAGTGGAGGGGTGTGGGTGGAGAGGGTGGACATGATGTCCTGGGTTTTTTAAAATTAAGTGAGAGGCAAGGGCATTGCAAAGAGCCTGGGAGGCAACAGGAGGGGTAGAGACTGCAACAGGGTTGGCCAGCTCCTTGCAGATTTGAAAGAGTTCGGCCAAGTTGTTAGATGCTGTAGAGACACAAGCTTGAATGTGGACTCTCTTCTTGGCGTGGACAGAGTCGGTATTGCCTTTGTAGCAGGCAACAGGCCAGTTTGTCAGAGGATGAACAGGAAGTCCTCCATTTCCTCTCAGCCGCCCAGGAAGTCCTCCATTTCCTCTCAGCCGCCCTACACTTACGTTTAAGTGTAGCTAGGTCAGAGTCATACCAGAAATTGCACTTGGCTTTGGACTTCAAATGGATCCTCATGACAGGAGCAAGAGCATCAAGAGTATCAGAAATTGAAGAGTAGAGCCAAGACAGGGCTGTGTCAGTATGTGAGACACCCAAAGGAGGGGGTGGGGGGGTGCGGTAAGAGAAAGTGGCGGCAAAAGCCTCAAGTGACACACGCTTCATGGGCCAGATGTCCGAGAAGGTAGGTGGCAGTGTTGGGGTAGGCTTGGCTTGGAGGAAGAGAGGGAGAGATGAAAGGAGAGAAGGGAGTGATCCCTCCAGGAGTGGTCAGATGGATGGAGAGGGGGAGGTCAGAGGAGATCAAGACAGAGTGTGTGCCCTGCAGAGTGAGTCGGGCCAGAGGGGAGGATGGACAGGGAGAGGGAGTCGCAGAGGTCACGGAAGAGTACAGAGGAGGAGCAAGGAGAGTCTAAATGTATATGGAGGTCAGCGAGGAGGAGGAATTGAGTGGTAGAGGCCAGGAGGGAGGAGGAGAGGTCCGCCCACTCAGAGAGAAATGAGGTGATTTGACCAGGAGGCCGGTAGATGGTAGCCACAGTAAGAGAATGGGTAGGTGAGAGAGAAAGTCTACAGACAAGTCATTCAAAAGAGGAGCAAAGTCAAGGCAGTCCGGATTTCTCAGAGGAGTGAGGTGGCAGCATCAGCATCATTGTGGTTAAGGTGCAGGTAGGACCCCAATTAGCGTTCCGGAAGCGGACAGGGAGCAGACAGAAGTGGGCCTTTGCTGAGAGGGCTGGCTAAGCCTGCCCATCCCCGATTAGATGGGAGAAAATACTCAGTAACCAATGGGAGTGCAGCACAGGGAGAGGTGGATCAGTACAGCCTGCCTACACAACAAAGAAAACCACGGTGGCCATCTTGGAAGGGCCAAAAAACAGTCAAATAAGCAGGCAATAGTGGGAAGAACGTGTGCTTTCAAAATAGCAAGGCAGCTCCAGGTATTACAAATCTCAAAAAAATGGCAGCACGATGAAAATGCCAAATAAAACAGTCCTTTCCAACAATTTTATGCGAATTTCGATTTTTTTTCTTTTCTTCCAATTTCGATTTTTCAGGTTCAATAATTCCCCTGGAGGTGCAGTAATGCACAGGAATTGCACCTACCTAGTGGAATGGTCAGCAGCCAGGCACAAACTCCACATGTGCAGGAAAACAACAACAGATGGCCAGGAGGGTGGAAACAGGACCTCACTCTCAGTGAGAAGCAGATGAAAGCACTTGTCTTACAAGTGCTTGTGCTTAGATAAGCCATCGCTTAAGAAAATAAAGACTTCACAAACCCATTCTCTCAGTCATTCAATTGTGTTGAAAGCAACAGTCTATTAATGTGATAGATGACAACACAAACAAATCATGTTCTGGTTTCATATCGAGTTAACTGTGTGGTCTGATGTGTGTAGGAGCAAAATTTGATTGTATTTCTAGCACACCGATTTAAAGAACAGACATGATTTATTATCCTGCATTGAGGAGTTTCACAACCACTTAAACATCTGGAAACCCGGAAATCCGTGACAGAGATCACTAGCATGCAGGAACAGTGGGTAAAACTTGCAAAGTTATCATGAAATACAGTGTTTGATACATACAAAGAAAACTCAAGAGTATGAGAATGAAAAAGAGGCTCCAAGAAATTGCGCCAACACACTACAAACATAGCGAACACTATGACAACAAAAAAGGTACTTTCACACATTAACACCAAGATGAATTAAAGGCTTACCACCTATACACAAATAACCCAAAACAGACTTTTTAATAGAGTGTAAATGTAAATATAATTGGTTATTTATAACTCGCTTAATACCCAGAGGTTTCTAAGCACGGTGTGGCGTACAGGAGTGGCCGACTCGTTCGTTGGACTGTCTTTATAGTACACAAGAGGCAGAAACAAAGATCATTCTTCAGGCCAATAATGCCATAGAAAGGGGAGCTCCAAAACGCTACATCTTTGCACAGAACACAGATGTTTTTCTTCTTGTTAAAAGTAGATATCCGAAAGTCGTCCAAGTCTTATGTTGTGCCTACTTTAAAACACATGGAAAAGTAAAATTTCACACTGTAAAGCATACACTACAGCCAACGAAGACACCCATTTGGCACCAGCACACAAGAATACATTCCTTAACAGATACTGTATAATTAAAAGCATTCATTTGCCAAGTCTATAAGCCCAGAACCCATATAACTAAATTGCTGCGCTGCACTAAGTTTCCTAAGGAACAGACGAGCTGGGAAAAGCACCACCTATAAGAAATGCATTCATACCTGCTACAAAAAGTCAATTATCAGGTCATGACCTACTACCAAGATTATGAATCACGGTCAACTATTCCATCTCTGATTAGACATGGATGGAACATGGGAGGCAGAGAAATAGCTGCCATGCTCTGAGCAATGGAGTAAGGAGCACATTGCATTTCGTAGTTTATCGGATGCTACGGTGTGAAGAACAGATTAAATCCACTGTGTAAAGGTTTAATAAACAACCTAGACATGTGCGAGTGTGGAGGAAACTATGCACTAACAATTCTCACATTGAACCAAACTTAGTAGATTGATAGTTAAGATGATGTTGATCACGGTTTTATGTTTCCGAGAAAATCTGACAGCCTCATTTGCTTGATTTTCTTTTAACACATTATTTCACTGCCAAAAAAAGCGGGGGGGAGACCACTCGCAACTGCACCACATCCCCCACCTTAATGAATACCTAAACCTAACACCCCATCTACAATTGAGGCGAAATGTGTAAAATAAAACTCACAAAAATGCCTGTGAACAAATGGGCTAGTACCATTGATCACAACAAAGATTAATCACGAAACGTCTACCTCTGCTAACTATAATGCATCCGTTTGCTCCAACTTTTCTGTCTCGGTTCCTATTTTGTCTCTCAAACCTATTACTAACGATGCCCTTCGACGACATGCCTGGACTGAAAACTACAGATTGTCCAGGCGATATTTTCCCTGGCAGTATCATCAAGGACTGCATTCAGTGCCTTGCCCCCCTACTCATTCAGTGCATTGCCCCCTAGTCCCGAACATTAACTCCTTTGCTCAAGCTGTGTCCCCCCCCCAATGCCTCAAGGAAGTCTGGATCACTCCTGTTCTTAAGATGATAACACTTCACCCTGAGGGTATACAGAATTTCCGCCGCATTACGACTGTGTCCTTTTACTAAAAATCTCCTCAAAGAAAAAGTAAAATAGTGAAATGACCTGAACAAGTTGTATAGCTAGTTCTCAAAAAATGTTGAGCTAATTTATGTGTGTTTTGTACTACAATCTGCATGTATTTCTTCATAAATCCAAAAGCCAAACTAAATTTGAGAACACTTGTTCATTTGCATTTTCAAAAAAAAACTATGTTGTGCTTATTGGACACCGTTTTCTTTTTGTTCTTTTTACCATACACTTGTATGCATTGAAATGTAACTTCTAAAAAATACAATCTTATTTTTGGATATAACCAATGTTTACATTCAGACCCTTAAATGGGAAAATTAGATAGTTATATCTGTTTTTTGGATACACGCATTTGAATAAGGAAGATTAGATTCTAAAATAATTAGCAGCTTTGGGACTATTTGTATTTTATTTCTGTGACCCCCACAATAGCTGCATTACACGGGCCCCCCATCACCTCCTAACCTTTTACTAAAGGTCCTTTTATCTTCAAATACAAAAATCACATTAATGACAACTTATTGGGTGTTCACCAGTCTGGCTTTCATGCCATGCATGGGACTGAGACTGCAATGTTAAATCTCAGAGACAACCTAGTCGAAACTGCTGAAGGGGGAAAAATTGCCTTACTGATGCTACTGGATCTTGCAACGGATTTCAACTTGCTGGATCATTCCTTTCACTTGGAGAGGTTGGGCAGTCTCACTAATTGCTCCAAGCAGACTATAGCATGGTTGTCATCTTTCCTCAGTCTAAGGCCAGTTAGGGTTTCCACTGGAGGGTTCCAATCAAAGCCTGAGACATTAGCATGTGGCGTTCCGCAAACCGCATGCCTTTCGCCTACTCAACATTCATACACGTCCTCAGTTTGACTTACTAATACAATACACAAATTATGCTGATAATGCTCAGTTTGTGTTTGAGCTCTCTGGCGACTATGATCTTGATACAGCCAAGGTCCCTTGATTTAAATAACAAAACAAAAAAAAAAAAGAGCTGATGCTTGCTGGCTCAGTCAATCGGTTAAAAAAATTGGACACAAGATACAGCCATCTTAGAATTGCCAACTGCTGCATATAAATCAGTTCTCAGGTTAAGACACTCAGTTCTTTTGGACTCTGGGTTCAACATGCAGAAGCACATTTTACAGGTGAGGGCATCTTGCGCCTACTTAAGTAGACTTTTACGACAGATTAGACAATATCTAACTACCGTGATACTTGCATTAGTCACGTCTCCTCTAGTGAATACCTGTATTGACCATTGCAATAGTTAACTAATCAGTACTAACAAAAATAACATCAGAACACTCCAGGTTTCACAGAATGGGGTGGTTAGAGCTGTTTTTGGAAAAAATATTAGAGATCACATTATGGAAGCCAGAGGATCCCTGCAACGGGTTCCGGTTTGTCGTATTACATACAAGGTCCTCACTCTCACCCATAAGTGTCTTAAGGCCGCTGTGCGCTTTATAAATTTAAATAAGTGTATTTCAGGCAAGGCTCCCGATTGAAAAGTGCATACAAAAAAGGCACCTGAACTGAGAAATGTACGTTCAAGCAGTACTAACAAGCTTGTCATCCAAAGACACAAATGAAAACGCTTTGGAGGCACAAAGCTTTAGTGTGTGTGCTCCCTCACTGTGGAATTTGAATCCTCAAAGTATAAGCAACATATAGTCTTTCTAATTTTAAAAAGGCTGTTAAAACACACCTCTTCAATTCCAAGGAATAATAGGTGCTCCTTCCTGCCATCCTTTTACAGACTCAGAGTTAGCCTGCCCTGTTTGTTAGTTTGTCTTATGTTTTTCATGTGCACTGAGGCCTCTGGGCGTGTTGCGCTTTACAAAATACATAAGTGATTCACCATGGAGAGATTACTTGACAAATCTGCCTCGTCGTTGTTCACTTAGCCTGTAGAAGGATCTCCATGGCTCAATGCCCACTCCCACAACTTTACAGCTATAAGGTGGTTAGCGTTTTTCACACCCTGTTTGCTGAAATTAATCATTGCTGTTGAACTGTGATTCATAATTTTTAAAGTCCAATTAATAATATTTGGTAGAAAGGCCTAGCGTGTAAAGAAAATTGCACACCGTTCCATGGCATCTATGTGCTCCGTCCACTCCTGAAGGAAGTGGAAGTGTAGATTGTGAACCTAAAGGTCCCCCAAGATCTCTCCCTTTCCCAGTAGAGAGGAATCCTCGAAGAGGACCCCTGCCATAAAATTACTCACCAAGTACCACCACCTGGGGTCCTGGTGGGTCTTAAGTAATCAAATTCCTTGCATCTTCCCTAAGAAAGATCTCCCAAAGTGGTTCAGGAATTTGTAATTAACTCTGAAGCCATTTTGATACAGCTGGTGAACACAGGTGGCTCCTTTTCCACAAAAATAATGTGAGCAACTAAAACATTATGGTTGGCATCGTACAATCCAAACAGCTAGGAAAAAGATGCAATAAGAAGAATAAACTTGCGGGGAGAGCAAATTGGGTAGAGTGCCAACCTATCTGTGCACATGTTCTTGTGCCCAAATAAAATGAAGCTTAGTTTGAATCTTTTGCCAACCTTTGAAGATCTGGACACCACATTGACCAAAAATTTGAGAATGACAAATGTGCAAAGAGTGTTCAAACAAAGGCCCTTACGCATCTGATGGTGAATTGGAAAGCACCGATCTGTGAAGGTCTTTGCATTTGCATAATCAGGACTCAATTTCGTCTAATGACTTCAGGTTTAAGTTATTGGTGGGGTCTCTGGTTTCATTGGTATTGATCATTTTTAGCTTTTTATTAATTGTATCAGCTGGGTCAGGATTTGTATTAGCCATAAGAAATGTGTTATTTATCATTATAATGAGAGTACGCTCCTAGTAATGTATTAGGATGATGTATTTAACTGATGTATTAATTGTATTGGGTATATTTTGTGCACATAGTAAAAGGTTTATTGTAAACCATGGTACTACAATATTTATTTTTAAATTAAGTAATTGCCAAAATCTTGGATGGCGAGTCCCAGGAAGGAGCAGCATACGTCATATTTTTTGCCTTGCCAGTGGAACTGCCAAACCGCAAAAAGCCTCAGGAACCACCATGATGAAAGGGCTGTCCAGCAGAGGAACAGGAAGGTTGTACTCCAGATTCCCAGTGATCCTTTCTTCTGTAGGAAAACCTTGGCCAATATAGTGTTCCAAAGGGAGCCTATGAATATCAGCTAATCCGAGGGCATGAAAGCAGACTTCCGAAAGTTCACTGATGAGCCAAGCGTGAACAAGAGACTTAAAAGAAGTTGCACTGACTAATGTGCCAATGAAGCAGACTCTGCCCTGACCAGCAGGTCACCCAGGTAGTAGTATGCACGAGATCCCCTTTAGTCACAGGTGCCCTGCTACTGCTGCCATCATTTTAGTGTGCATACGCGGGCCGAGCTCAAACCAAAAAGGTAGCACCTTTTAAATTTTACTTGAATGCCTGTTCCCTCACAAAATATGAGAGCCAATGAGGAGGGCCAATGGGGATACGCAGGTAAGCAAGCATTCTTGAGATCCACTGCATAAATCCAGTCCCCACTTCATTTGTGCTGCACTATCCTTAAATTTATCAGGACAGATTGAGATGCAGAGAATTTGGGTGAATTGGCTGTATACATAATGACTGAGTAAGAAGTGGCCGAATGTTATATGTATGAAAATAACATTTAGTATTTCCCCCTGCAGCCATTTCGGATACCCAGATCCCACCCACCCCTTTACTTACCTGTTGGCGGCACACTCCGCTGTGTGCCGCCGACTCACTGTCTCTGTGAAACCTATTCCCATCCACTTTACTTTATGCAAACGGTGCAGGGGACACAACCGCTTACATTATAGTGAACAAGGGTGCAGGACACCCCTGCAGCTCCCGCTCTTTTTCACAAGACACCGAATGGGGCATTTGGTTGCATTTTTTAGCTTTTCGAAAATTTTCTTTCAGGCGAAATCTGACCAAATGTCCAATTCAGTCTTTTATTCAGTCAGTTTGGGTCCTTCCAACCCCAGAAGGTTGAGAATGATGCACAGGCCTACCTGGTTTTGTTTCAGCACCACAAAAGGAATGGGAGTAAAAGCCTAAACCCCTGCCCGAAAGAGGGACGGTTTAGAGGGCCTCCATCTCCAAAAGCTGCTTGATCTCCCCCAAAAGCAAAGGAGACCCAAACTTCCCCAATGTCTTTGGGCCCAGGTACCTGCTCATCGTGCCACCCTCCCGCACTGCCTCCAGGCCACCCCTTGCACTGGGGTCTGTATCTGTACCCATACAGCCCCCCCCTTTTTCTTCCTGCACTTATCAGACCTACCCTGTCTGCTGCCTTAAACCTAGCACTTGCAAATTGCTGGCTGCATTACCACTGTTTGTTGCCTTTATTATTTATTTATTGTTATTTATCTGTTTCTCCTCTGCTTCACACTTTCCACCTCTCCCCCCCATCCATGCACTTTTCCCCTCCCCATCTCCCATGCACTTGCGCGTTCTCAATGTCACTGGGCCTAGTAAGATCGCTGTTTTGTTCTCCCCTGTTCCCCTCCCTTGCCTTGTCGCGCTCTGAAACACTTGTGTACGAGCGCAATAGAAATAAAATAATCAATCAATGAAAAGCTGTAAGGAGGAAGATGGGGAATAAGTCGATAACCTCGGCTCACAACCAAAAGGAACCAGAGATTAGTTACGGGCCTGCAGGCCTCCAAGTGAGATGTCAATTGACCTCCCACCGGAGTGACATGGGACCTTGCTCGAAAGTCACTGATTTGTCCCGAGGAAGGGGGAACACTAAGAGGATGAAGGTCAGCCAAAAACTACCCTAGCTTACGAGGATGGGTTGGTGATCTGTCTAGTCTTTTTCTTCTCATAACCCTGAAAGCCTCCAAAGGCTCTTGATTGAAAATCATGCCAAGCGGTGCCAAAGTGTGTTTTGGCTGGAGTTTCATGAGCAGCGAAAAGGTATTTAGCTGTGAGAGAACTTGCCTTTTTCTTGACAAGCTCTTGTCTGTAGAGCTAGGAAATAGGTTCACATCACATTAAAGGCAGGTCTAAAACTTAATCCAGAACCTCTCTGGAGAACTGCTGCCGACTGCAGTTTCAACATTATGGGCACTGGGCAGCCGACATTTTTAGCTATAACCATATATCTGCAAAACCTGCCCAAAACTGCTTAAGTTTATCCAAGAAGGAATGTCTCAAAATATTCTTGCATGGCGTTTTGCCAGCTAGCAATAGCATATCCGTTTTTGCTCGTCTTAAGTGACTAATAGCATTAGTGCACATCTTCTTCCCTATGTCATCTAGCACCCCTTTGCCAAGGACCACTGAAACAGAGGCCTTGGAATAAAGAGTTGCTGCTGCCACTACAACCAAAAAGGCCTGTGGGCTTGAACACAGGCACATCAGTTGGAAAGGCTGAGTAAGATTTACTCCAAAGTTTTTTTACATCAGCATAAAGAGGGTTTTTTTGCTCACACACTGCGCACACAAAGTTTGTAACAGTTCCTTATGTTTTTAATTTAATCAGCAAGGTTGAGGCTGCAACCTTGCTGATTAAATTCAAAACATAAGCAACTGTTTCGAACTATGTGTGCGTAGTGTGCGAGCAAAAAAAAACTCTTTATGCTTAACTTACCTAGTGGGTAATCTGGCAGGTTTCCACTACTGCTCCCACCCGCAGCCCATCCAATCCATCCAACTTCATAGTCCTTGTGCTAAACCTCGCGGGTCCTTCTACCACAACTCTTCTTTTCTTTTCATCAGCTTTCTAACATATCTAGCGATAGATGCCAGATCTTACTGCAGTTCAAACGAAAGCAGTTGGAAGAGCCGAGTGAGACGAAGGCCCAAAGTTTCTTCGGCACATCTATGCATCGAATATCTACCTCGAGATCGATGCCAGTTAATCCTGAAGGTACAATGGAGCGAGTTCCTGCAAGAACCACAAGTTCATCTTGAGCGCTCCATGGAAGAGGAATCGCTAACAAATCCATCAACCCTGTTACTCTGCTGTGAAAGGACAGGGCCAACAAGGGAGTATCCTCATCCCAGGGTCTGCGATGTGCAAGAAATGTGAGAAGGTGAAAAGACCCTTCCAAATGATGTAGGAGCGTGACTTGTTCAAAACTCCAAAGAGAAGTTGATATAGGTAATAAACCCCATACTCCGGGACGTCTCCTTTCCACTGAGGAGATTGTGGTAGGTCACAAGGAGGCAGACAGGTTCTGGCATTTTAACAGGGATTCATTAAAATAAAGAAAGAAAATGCCTTACTATCCCCAACTCCATAGGTTTCCCTACCTATCAAAACTAGCGAATGTGCTTGTCGTCAAAGTGCAAAAGTAAATCAGGCTATCCTCTGTCCCAAAGCTAATCTGTTCTTTGGGACAGAGGATAGCCTGTCCCAATAGGCGATCTTCAAATAGTTCTTGGCTATTTCTTGTACTAACTGGTTTAGTTCATGAAGCGGGCTCTTCCACACTTTTGGTGTACCAGTCCTACGGTTTAACAAACTTCTTGTTGATGCAATTTCAGAGCTTAGCGCCTGTTGATTGACAGTCCCTTGAGGGCTCGCCCCTCCTTTGTAGCTCAGTCCATATATTGGGACAAGTCTTCGTAGTCCCACAGTGTTCCTAACTCTTTGGTATGTTCAACCCTTTATTGGGACGAGTGGGTGTAACTTCGGTGTACTCTTCAATATTCCAATATTCCATATCCTTACCATGGACTGGGACGAGTATGTGTAGTCCCTGTGTATGTGTCACTGTTCTGTGACCTTACAAATGTACTGAGATGAGTATTTGCAGTCCCTATGTACTCTTCAATCTTCCCTTGTTCCCTCCCGGGCCTCTCACTGTTCCCTTTACCTTGCTCTGTAAGGGATGGCGTCACTGTATCAGTGCTCACTTGATTGTTCCTCGCTTCTGCTTCTCCTGACTCTCGGCTCTGCTTAGTCCACACCATAGCAGTATCAGCATAGTTCAAGGACTGCACAGTCCACCCTCTTTGGGTCACACCACCAGTTCGCCTTCCTTCCTTTTCTTGGGAGCGATGTCCCCTGCACGGCTTGCCGCCCGTCCGTGCCTCCAGCTGAGGGTTTTCCGTTCTCCTTCAGCTTTTCAACCTAAGCTCATTTGAAACTCCTGCGTTTCATGGCCCTCTCTCTTCCTAGTCCTTCACTTTTTATATAGATATTCGGCTGGGTCCTCCCCATAATCCTCTCCCTCTCTCATGAGCAATCGCTACTGCTAGATTGCTCTGTCCCAGTGTTTTCTACATGTCGAATATTGGAGATTACTTTACAAGAGAAGGGACTGAACCAGCACTCTCATATCGTGCCTTTTTACGCATGAAATTATAGCAACTATGGAAAGTTTCATTTTAAACTGTACAGTTTACGCAAAGTTTTCACAGTATTTATTCTTTCAAAAAACTTCCCATTTTCTCCACTAGATGGCACTGCAGGCCACATCATTAACACTCCAGCCCGGCGTCCTTAGACTTTGTATAGATGCCTCTTCCAGTTGGTAGATGCACAATTACCACAGCAGCAAGCCTGGGGAACAAAACGCCTTCCCAGCGCCATATCACGCTGGGCAGCCACAGTGCAACACCACAAATGAAATGAAGGCACCACCCCCAATTCCATCGTGTTTATATCGATGTCAATTCAAATCAGGAGCTCGTCACCAAGACCGACGAGAGAGATTAGTTTCATAAATACTTACACATACATTCGCATTTACAGTTAATTTCAGCCACATTATATATGCCTCCCTATTAACAGCATTTACCCATTTTAACGTCAAACTCAAAAACATTGCGTTTGATGCTAATTAGGCTTTAAACTTCACACCTTCTACATGCACCTCTCCCCGTCTCAAACATTAGGAGCAATTTTTAGTGCCTGGTTTACGTGTTTTTAAATCAGGCCACCTTTTTGTCTTTTCTGTGGTCTGTTTTGTGTGCTGCAGACAAATGTGTGTTCTTTTTTTCTCTTGATTGCCTGCTATTTGAAGAGTATGTTTTGAATTTGTCGATAACGTTATCTATTTTTAGCAGTGAACGCTGCCCGAAACACAAGCAAAGTTACATGTTTTAAATCGGGTGTGTTTTGCTACTGAGGATTTCATATTTTCAGGCTGAGCTCAGGTGTGTGCTTAGAGTCACAATTAAAGTGTGTCGCTTTTTTTAAACAGCCTTTTATGTGCATTACTTTCTGCAAAGCAATATGTTCAAGTGGCTTTTTCAAAATAAATAATGGCGTCCGATATTAAAGGATAGTTCCGGGACTTTTTTTTTTTATTGTCCCTACCGTTCGGCCATGTGTTTTTAAGCATAACTCGGTAGATCGTAGAAAACTTTCCTATGGACCTTACCCGACTTTTCGTCCATTAACGCACTCTAAATCAGCCGCCATTTTCTGATAATCCTATCATTTCCCCCCCATCGCCCTGGCTCACCTGCTTTTGCGGCACTAAATCAAATCCCCCGCCCCTGAGCCTGACATCAGCAGACGCGTACCGCCCATTTCCCAACGCCAAAGCACGTTTCGTGTCAACAATCGCTGCGCCTCAGCTAATGAAGTGTCGCCATGGAAATGGCAGGACGCCTCTTTCCTCAATAAGTATAAACACACCGTTTCACAACACACAGCAGCAGATTTTCGATTCCATTACTCTCTCTGTGTTACTTTGAGTATTCTGTGACTCGTTTCTGTGCTCTGGTCAGCTACCTTCGCCGCTTCTAGGCCTTGTAAACACCTGTACCATCTCTGTAAATTATTTTACTTTCTTTACCACACAATGGCTACAATAATGCCGTATATGTACGAGCCCGAGTACACCGAGGAAGAACTACTGGAAAGGCAAGCACGCGAAAACGATGGGGATTCGGACGGCAGTTGGGAGGACCAGTCAACGGATGAAGAGCCTGGACCATGTCGCATGGACGGCGTCTCCACCTGGTGCACGTGCAATTGGTGCGAGCTAATGCCAACTGAGGAGAACTGCTGCTGCCGTGAAAATTCCGGGTGCTTGGCCTACATTTCGGAAGGCGAGCCAAGTCCGCAATGCATCACCGAGCTGCCAGAGTTCAGGGAAGCCTGCCTCTCACGGACCGTGTTGAGGATGATGATGATGGTGCTTATGCACGAACTTCGCGGCACTGTTCGTCCGCGTAATCCGAGTAATGAGTAAGTATACTCTGGTTTTGATGTCAGTGAGTGATGCCACTACTATGTCATATTCTAGATAGAATTTTTTTCAAAGCAGAATGACATTTTTTACCTGAATAGACAGTGATAAGAAAGTTTTGTCATTTTAATACAGTTTGCATCTTTCATTTTCACAGGTGGTACAGGCTGGTGGCCTATCGTTGCTTCACTTGGTGGCTTCACGGGAGGCTCGGACACCGCGTTCGGAGAGTAATACCTGCCTGTGCGGTACTTGCCATTAGACAACATTTCCCCAGCGACAGTGGACAATACCGCGGATTTTCCCTGGATGTGCTGCAACCGGAACTTTACAATGTGTAATGTTTATTATTTATGTTCAATTGAAATTAAGATCTAAAATAAAACCCAACATATATTTTAACAACGGTTGTTTGGATTTTTCAAATGAATCTAGTGTGTCTCCATTGAATAGTCTTCCTGTGCCTTGTCTTGTCACACCACATGTCTCCGGCCAGCATCCTCCCTCACGCTGGCCGCCCACCTTCAATCCACATAACCGTTGAACCCATATGCAGCAGACATACATATGTTATTTTGCGGGTTGGCATCAAGCCTCCCGGCCTTGCCTCCTCCCCCAAAAATACTTACCACACCACTTTGTTCAAGCGTTGGCAATAAAAGGAAGGCCGTTGGATTTTATTGATACAAAACATGGTTATAGGTAAATAATCAATATGGTTGATCATAATAAATCATCCTTTTGGTCACCGGGTACAGAGATGACCCCCTCTGGGCCGTGCCGCCTTGCCACCACAGGCCAGCCTGCTGCTGACTAACTGCCTAGGCATCCAGGGTCTCCAGGGTGAACTGCACCCATATATTCTCCAGGGAGGCTGAGGTATTTATAAACTCACCCCCCTGCCTTCCATGTACTAGATCCTTCAGCCTGCCTCTTACATGCAGTGAGATGGCCTCTCCTTGGTGAGGCCCTGCGGCAAACGAGTCTTGTCTGCACGACCAGCGCCCTAATCCACACCCCCCCCCCTATCAAAGGCAGTTCGCACCGGGGTACTTGTGCTGGCAAGTGGAGCTGTCAGGGAGCGATAAAGGCCAAGAGGTGCCAAACACCATGTACACTTCAAAGTTGTCTATAGAGCATGGGTTGTTGTTCCCATGTCTACCTCCAGACCCCGTGTCTCCTGCCAAGCATCCCCCCTCACGCTGGACGGCCCCCTGCAATCCACATAAGTGTGACTCCATTCACGAGTCTTCCTGTGTCTTGTCTGCACGACCACCGCCCCAATCCACCCCCCGCCCTATCAAAGGCAGTTCGCACCGGGGTACTTGCGCTGCCAAGTGGAGCTGTCAGGGAGCGATAAAGGCCAAGAGGTGCCAAAGACCATGTACACTTCAAAGTGGTCTATAGAGCATGGGTTGTTGTTCCCATGTCTACCTCCAGACCCCGTGTCTCCTGCCAAGGATCCCCCCTCACGCTGGACGGCCCCCTGCAAACCGCATAATGCCACGACATATACACGTCATTCATTCACAAACACACCCCTGTTTCGAATTCTTTATAACCCACTTCATATTTCTAATGAGAACTTCTTTGCGCTTTGCTAGTCAACCCGTGAAGGTGCTGGTTATCTGCTCTTCGTCTCTGCGAACTTCCGTGACCACTTCGAGGAAACTGGTCAGTTTGCAACCTGTGAACTGCTCCCTGTTCTACGACAAGAAACTGCTCTGATCCCTGCATCTAACTGTTTGTTCGTCAAGGTAAGGCCATGTACCATAATCATTTTGCGTCCAATTTCTTTTCGTTCAAGACAGTACATGCAAGGAACTAGTCACATGTTCTGAGTTTAGTCAAATTATTTTTCTATTTTTTTAAAGTTATTCAAATACTTATCCGCATGTGAATAACGTGTATAGTTACAAGAACCAAAACGAACCTTGCATTGAACCTTTTATGTGTCATTTAATTTTTTAACACATTGGTATTCATAGAGAATTGTTGATCTTTACTTTTCAGAACTTTCCACAATGCCTGGCTGTTCCATTGGCGGTTGCCCTTCGAAGACCCATAATAAATCTGAAGGTACTATAATGCATGTTTTCCCTAAGACAATAGATCAGATACGAGAATGGGTCCGATATTGCGGATATCCACCCTCTGAGCTTGAAAGTAGAGTCCTAGAAGTCTTTGCGGACAAGAGGGGTGATCGATACCGCATCTGCAGCAGGCACTTTACCTCTGACATGTACTCCACATCATTGCTAATAAAGAAGAACACACCGCGAGCGAGGCGAAAATTGCTCTCAACCGCTATTCCCACTCTATTCGTCCACATCCCTCCACTGGTGAGTCAAGTTTACGTATTTATCTCTCGGCCTTGCGGTAGTGTGTAGCATTAGCTAACAATAATTTCCCCATTTATGTATCCACTCAATATGAAGGCGGAAGATTCTCCATCCGTGTCGTTATTGCAGTCATCAGCCACTTCAAGTGCCTATCGGGTAATCTTACTTGGCTATTCTGCCACTGACTGTACTCGTCCTCTAGTCTTTGTTTTCAGTTATAATTATTGTTATCCAAAATAATGCAAGTACTGTCTTTCAGGGAGATGCTGAGGAGTCCAACGTATTGACGACTACCGTTGATGTCACTCAGATGCTCGAGGTACGTTTCCGGACAGTTCCATCGATGGAGATCATCAGATCTTGCATTCTTGTAGCGTGATTGTTACACACAATGTTTCTTTCATTTTTAGTCATTGATATGTCCTTCTGTCGTCGCCCTCCTATGCCTCTTCTTTTTTCAATATTGTGTTCATTACTAACGAAAGTCCTATGTTTCAGGGAGTCAATGGAGCATTAGTCCAAGAAGAAGCGGGAGCATGCAGTTACGGGTCGGCGCAACAGCTTGCAGAAGTGTGCACCGCAGTTACATCGTCCCTTGATGTTCTTATGCATTTCGAGGTATGGATACTGACAGTTCGATCAAGCAAAATCATATGACGTGATTACATCCGCTATACTTCCTTCTTTATTAACGCAAATACTATGTTTCAGGGAGATGACGGAGCTTCTTCTACAAGAACATCACCCCTAGTAGTTGATGCAGATCTCTGGGTGGTGACACTTCCAACGATCGAGCAAATCGAATCATATTTACATATCCATTATTTATTTTAGACAACTGATCATTTGTGCAGGTCTATTTAGATGAGCCGTTGACGCCTGCATAAAGTTTATGTTCTTTTTAACAAAATAGAAAACCATACTAATGCAATTACTGTGTTTCAGGCCGTTACTGAAGCATCATCTTCAATAATATCATCAATGGAAGTCTATGAGGAGCCCGAGGTATGTCGTTTGAATGTTCTACACAAAGCGTTCATTCGTGTTTTGCTATTGAGATGTACGTGGGTATTGGTCCCCAAGTACATTTTGTGTTTTCGATATTATTATACATACTAATGAAAGTTCTATGTTTCAGGGAGTCGATGGAGCGTCAGTGCGTGATGGATGTGCTTATCATGAAAATATAGTCGTTGCAGCGCAAGAGGAAGTGGAGACATGCACACACGAGTCGGAGCAACAGCGTCCTGATGTTGAAGTTCGAGGCAAGAAAGTTTCAAATAAAAGAAAGCAAAAGAAGGTTAGTGTCCTGGTCACTATATTATGTTGTTTTTCACTGTTATTAGTTCAATACTGTAAGTTGTGTTTAAACTGAACATCCCTTTTCCAATCTGTCCTCTAGTTGCGAGTGGGTGTACGAACTAGATCTACACAGACAGTGAAGCGAACGAGAGATGTTGCTTGTCAAACCTTTTGGCAGGGACTTGAGACTGGAGATGCATCGTGCCAATGGGAAGAATATCAAGTGATTGACAACGGAGCTATACCACCACCAGCCATTGATAGTGAATGTCCTCCTGGTAGTTCGGATGCAGTCGGAGATCAATTCACAGAATCCACACCCGCAAAAACTAAGACCGCGAGAAAGTTGAAGAAATTGTTTTATTCACCCATCGCCGGAGAAGGAACAGATGTTGCAATGGAAGAGAATGAAGTGGACGACAATGAAACACCATCAATATCACTGAACATAGCAGAAGACGATATCAGAGATTCTACCTTTCATGTGAGTGACATGTCCTCAACGTTACAGGCCGAACCAGCTGGGAATCAGAGTGACAGTATAAGGAAAGAGGCCAAATTCATTGTATTCGATAGTTGTTTGATTGATATTATTATTCGGATGAAATGTGGGCATTCGGTTGGTGGGGAAGTATGTGGGGAGCCATTGATTAATGTGACTCGTGCAATTCGAGGCACCAACCTTAAAATACATGCCACCTGTACAAAATATCATCCTTTCTCATGGTCTGCACAACCCATGCTGGGGCAACTGCCAGCAGGCAATCTACTTTGTGCAGCGGCTGCACTTTTTAGTGGTTCAAGTTTTAAAAAGTTAGAGTCTTTCTTTCAGTTTGTGGGAATCCATTTCATTGCGAAAACTCAGTTCTACAAATACCAAACCGATTATCTATTTCCAGCCATTAGCGAAGCTTGGAGAATGGAAAAAATGTCTATTGATAGTACATTCGCGGGCAAACGGTTCAGGCTAGCCGGTGATGGACAGTGCGACAGCCCAGGATTTTCAGCCAAGTACTGCACCTACCACTTTCAGGACATGGAAAGTAAGAAAATTGTGAGTTTGGTGGTCGTGCAGGTGTCACAAAGTACATCCTCAGTGGCCATGGAGAAAGTTGGCTTTGTAGCATCATTGCAAGAACTACAATCGCGGGGAATGGTGATCGACCTGATAGCCACGGACAGACACTTTTCAATTGCAAAGACAATGAGAGAAGAGTACAAAAATATAAATCACCAATTTGACATTTGGCATCTTGCAAATACAATCAATAAAAAAATGTCGGCTGCAGGTAAAAAAAAAAGATATGCAAGGTATTTCACAGTGGTCCAAGTCAATCAGCAACCATCTTTGGTGGAGCTCAAAAACATGTGGAGGGTCGTTGGAAATTCTACTGGAAAAATGGCGGTCAGTAATGCTACACTGTACCAACGTTCACCGTTGGAACACAAACCAACATTTCCACAATTGTGAACATGGCCATTTGTCCACAGAGGAGGCACGGAAGAAGAAGTGGTTGATTCCTTCATCACCCACTCACAAAGCCATTGAAAAGATTGTATTTGATAAAACTATAACCAGAGATTTGAGGGGACTCACGGAATTCTGCCACACAGGAGATTTGGAGGTGTTCCACAATATGTGCCTAAAGTACAGGCCAAAACGATTGCATTTTGGCATGGAGGGCATGATAAATCGGACTCTTCTAGCGGTCTTGGCACATAACCATAATGTTGGCCGTCAACAAAGTAGGACGACCGGAACTTTAGGGACGCTTCGCTACAATAAGGCCTTCACTAAAAGAAGTAAACAATGGGTGATCAAACCAGTGTTTGAGGATATGCAATATGAGTTTATTGAGAGATTTATTGTGGATGTCATAGATAGGCACATACATGGAGTTGTGAACGAACCTGTGCAGGGGACAACTGCATTGCCACCCAACATTGCCTCTGTTCCGTGTCCACCTAAAGAAGAGCTCATTGAGAAATACACATCACGGTTTAAATGATTGTAATTTGATTGTCTGTTCTCTCGAGTCTCCTCATGTCGCAGGCCCATTGAATATGTGTAGCTATGTATTGTGTAAATAAAAGTGATTGCTCAGTGTACATGCAATGTGTCTATCCAACCTTGTTCATTTGCGCATTAAATTAAACCAAACAGTAATATAAATCATTTTTCAAAAAATATAGAATGTCTCCGTATTTATGGTTCTCTGGGGCTGCAAAGCACGCATACAAAATGCAAAGATGGAGTGTAAATTTCAAGTCCTGTGAGATGGCCTTACACTGAATGTAGCTAACTAGGAATGTGTGCTCGTTCAAAGTGAAGGTCAGCTGCTTTGATTTTTTGCTCGGGTGCCGGAATGGCCCACGACTCAGTATAAGGTTCTATTGTTATTTGACCTTGACAGGCCGGGACCATCCCGAAAGACTTCTTTTTGTGGGTGTGGTGCAATAACGTAAGAAACGATAATGAATAAAATTTCAGAAACGATAGCCATTTAATGTTCGTTCATTAGAAGAAATAACGTCGGCATAGAAGGAGTGGTATTTCGGGGCTGCCCTACACACAGACACAATGGAAAATGCAAATATAATGTAAGTAACTCTTTAGATGAGTTTATACCGCAATTTAATTACTATACAGTAGCTTTAAAGACGGGTTAAGTTGTACTTGTTCGTTCAATGTGGCATATTGTTTTGTACCGCGCACTTGAGGAGAACAATCTCCTTTTACGGAAGTACCTCAAAACCTTACTCTTTGCTTCTGCTTTCTCTCTCCCTCTCCCCTGCTACAACTGGTCCACTGTCTGCGACCTCAGTCCTGGGCCCTTCCACTCTCCACCTGCACTGCCTCCCTGTCAACCCCTGCACTGGGGGACTGTCTCAGTATCCTACAGCCCCCCCCCCTTCCCAGCACTTGTTCTGCACTTACCTTGCACTCGCCACCAGCTGGCCCTATGTATTTATTATTTTATGCTACTTACCTTGTACTCCACTTCCCCCCTCCTCTTCCCCTTGCACTTTTACCTTCCCCCTACCCCTGCACTTGCTCGATCTGAATGACACCTGGCCTAGTAGGATCGTTGTCTGTCTTCTCCTTGTTCCCCCCCCCTCCCTGCCTCGCCACGCCTTGTAACACTTGTGTATAGGCGCGTTGCAAATGCCATATTATATCATATCAGTGACGAAGTGGTCCACTGGCGCTCAGGCGGCTGTGAAAAAGGCAGAGGAGAGGGGGTGGGTTACTGGAAATGAGGTATAATACCCAGTTGCACTGTCCTAGCTATGAAATAATTTCCCGACCTAATATATAAAATGAATAATTTTAATAAAGATCTGATGGTGAGACTAATTTCATTTTTTATGTTTTTAAAACAGGTACATCACTCATTATTGTGTGTGTCACGAGTACCAGACACCGGCGGATGGGTTTTTCAACCGCCAGTTGCTTTTCCCCGTGAACAACGTTACCACCCTGACCATTTTATGGGACGATCGCCAAGTACAAGTATGCCCTTACGCGGTACTAACGGCTAGATGCAACATACAGACCGTTGTGGTGGCCTAGTGCCTCGTTGTTGGAACAGCCATGCGATTATCAGTGCGACCGAAGAGCTTATTTTATCGTAAACCAACACCCTGTGTACTGCACACGAACATCGCTTGCCTCAAGACGAACTATTTTGGATCGAGAGCAAAGAAAAATGCAAATCGCTGAATATTCTCTAAACATTTGATGTCCAATAAATGTACTTTGCCAAATGTACAATCTTGCAGTTTGCTTTTAAACCACAGTTTCATATTCCGAATTGTGGCGCTGTATTGTGAGATGATCTAAGACCCTGTGTACAGCAAAGGAACATCGCGTGCCTCAAAACGAACTTTTTGGAACGTGAGCAAATAAAAATGAAAATCGCTGAATATTCTCTAAACATTTGATGTCAAATAAATGTACTTTACCAAATTTACAATCTTGCGGTTTGATTTAAAAGTACAGTTTCATATTCCGAATTGTGGCGCGCTGTGTTGTGAGCTGATCTGTGTTGGTTTCCGGGTTCTGTGTGGAGTCGCGTAGAAGACGCCTGGGCACGTTTGCCTACGCAGCACAGTCACGTCACGGATAGAGGCGGGGAATATGAATGTTTTGATAAAGTCTGTTTCAGGGGCGGGGGATTTGATTTAGTGCCGCAAAAGCAGGTGAGCCAGGGCGATGGGGGGAAATGATAGGATTATCAGAAAATGGCGGCTGATTTCGAGTGCGTTAATGGACGAAAAGTCGGGTAAGGTCCATAGGAAAGTTTTCTACGATCTACTGAGTTATGCTTAAAAACACATGGCCGAACCGTAGGGACAATAAAAAAAAAGTCCCGGAACTATCCTTTAAATATACCTGAAAAACGAGCCAGGGGTTCTCTGCCGCTGCATGAAACCCATGCAAGCTGCCGACTTCCTTTTAAAATAGCTGCAGATACTGGCGGACGACACCGTCGTGTTTCTCCCAAAATCATGTTTAAATCGAAAAGTTCAAACAAGTAGGTCTTTGTTTAATGTGCAATAAAAGTCTGGAAATGTATTCTTATAAGAATCGGCTGGGAAATCGGTTTGGATCAATTTCCAACTAGAGAAGTGGGTTTATTAAAAACATCAATGGCAGCTTGTTTATGGACTTTTTCCGCTGGGGGCAAGAGGGTGTATTTATTATTATCTGCCACATTAAGTGGTCGTTTTCCCTGGAGTGCGCCTTGAAAGGGTGGTCGCGGGCCCATTTGGCACGAGAGCCGTTTGTACATATGTCAGCCACGTCTAAACTAATCCCGTGCCAAAATGCTGGCGCAGAATTGGCTTTTGCGCCAATCTGGCTGCTCCAAAAGTGGCTCTGCAGCCATATTGGTGCGCCTAAACGGCCAGCACCAAAAGGTTTGTGCCAAAATGTGGCATACCACCCCAACACAGTGCTACAATTCCCCAGTGGCGGCTAGGTGCTTAGGGCAGGGGCACCGTTCACCCCTGCCCTCATTGAGAACAGCAGGAAGAGATAGTCAGGCTGAGGCAGTGTGCAGGTGCAGTCATTCAGTGCTAGAATTATTAATTATCCTCATTCCTCCACTTTACTACACCCCTCCCGTCTTTCCTACTTCAAGCTCTCCCCTGCACTTCTCATATAATATCTGTCTCTTACCTGCACCTCTCCTCTCGCTGCTATCCCCTTCCAATCCAATCATTTTCTGAAAGAGGCTAATTTCTGCATCTCGTCCTTCTTCCTCCCACATCTCAGCTTCCCTCTGCAATCCATTGATTTTTCTTCACTCGCCAGTTTGCCTTTCACCTTCCCTGCTTTGCCTATGACCTTAATCTACACATGCCCATCCACTCGGGTATCACCCCTGTGTGCAGATTTAGATATCACTTTATGAAGTTTAGTGCCCTACCAAATGAATGATTCTCTTACAGTGAGTGGCATATCCAGTGTAGTGGAGCTGCTTAAAATCTGTCTTGGTTTTATACCTAACTATTCTATGTATGGCAACCTTTTAATCCTTCTTTAACATCCAAAAGTCTTTTTGCTTTATCCACAGTAGCCACTAGTATGCTTGGGCAACTATACTGGGAGCCGACGGAGCCAGTGCAGGTATGTACATGGTGTGCATGTGGGGGTGAAGTAAGTGTGTTTTGGTGGCAGAGGAGTACTTTTGCATGATGTAAATACTGCAACATTGGGCCATGCTTTGACAAGTGAGGTATTTCAGAACAAACACTAGAATTGTTTGCCAAATTCATCACGTGTATTATTACATTGCTTTTTTTGGTCAAAGCCATCAAAAGTGCTTAAACGAGCAAATGCTGGCATGTTGCGGTAAAGTCATTACAGGTGTGTTCTTACAGGGGAAACTACTGTATGCATCGCAGGTCTGTGCATATAGAAGCAACTACTGGCATACTGGGATGCAACCATCCCTACAGATAACGGGTGTATCAGTCACTTTTACTCTCTAAAAATAGGAAAATACGCCAAGAAAATAAAAAACGGGAGTAAAAATACTCCCAACAAAAAAATATGAAAAAGACCTGTACGACCATGTGCCCCTGCTTTCACCCACATGGCTCCATGGATATATTTGGACCAGTAGTGTACCTAGTACCACAGGAAGAAACTATTACTGCCTAACTGGAAGAAGTAAACATTATCTTTTAATGTGTATGATAACTAGGTGGAAAGGAATCATTTAAAAAACCTTTTGTTTTCCAGTTAAATCATTTTTACTCTTAAAAAATACTCGCATTGTGTATTGGACTTCCGTGTTGACTTCCTAAAAAATCATTTTACTCCCAAATCCAAACAAATAGGGAGTACAATACTCCCACTTCCAAATCCTATCTGGAGCACCGTGCTCATCTGTTCCATTTGTGAGAGGGTGTTGGTGCTATTGCACAATGTGCTTTATCTGTTAATTGTGAGAAACCTGCTTTTCGGTCAGAATGCAGAAAGCTGCCTCATGGTAACGATTTCCATACAGTTTTTGCACACATCGCTGAATGTCGCATACTTTTTACTCTCTTGTAAAGGAGAAAACTCATTTTTACTCTCTTGAAATCACATTTACCCTCAAAGTTTAAAAATGGGGAGTAAAATACTCTTACCTCAAAATATTATCTGGACCACTGATTCGTCACAGGATTTAGGCAGACACTATAGGGTTATCTAGGAGGGCACAGCATCAAACAACTGCTTGACATTGTGGTTAAATAGAAATTAGGAGACGAGTTAAACCTTTCAAGGTCAATGAGATAAAGATACAGTGAGAGATGGAGGATTGTAGAGATGACACAGGAGTCTGTAAGAACAGTGTAAATTCCAAATCTGACCTCAGTACTACATAATAATGTAAGATCTGTTATGTACTTAACAAGCCAGCCATCATCTTGCCACACATACTATTGTATTTTAACCATAACAATTTTTATTGCTATTACAATGACAAAATGAATGCATTCATTTCCATACCAACGACCACACATATGCCCTTATAAACAGAGGTTTGCCTGCCAACGGGTATACAGCATTCACCCTTATTTGGGAGGAGCAGGTTAGATTGGGCAGTGAGCACCTGCTTTGCATGCAGTCACAAATGGTACAAGAAACACTCCCAGTGTCAGAGGCGGCTCTAGGGCTTTGGCTGAAGTTCTTGCAGGTCTTATGGCCAGCCCTCACTCTCTAGTCTTGTTTTGTACATATATGTGTCACCCTAGCCCAGGCGTCCCCGACCTCAGGTTAGTAAATACCGAAGATTGACCCCCTACTGTCCATTTCTATCTTTGGCTAGTGCTAAACTTCCTCAGGGACTTCCTAACTTTCCCTACACTATCCCTGGTTAGCGTTCTACCGATATTTAAGAAATGTTCCTTACAAATAGAATGTTGGATTCAAGCTGCTGTCTTACTCTCGTCTCTCTCTTCCCTACTCTTCCCTCATATCCACTTTGCTTCCCTCCTCCTGCCAATTTCCTCTTCCTCTGATGTTCTCACTCCTTGTAGGTCTTGTCTTCAACTTCACCTTTTAATGTTGTTCTCCTTCAACTACTCTACTACTTAGCAACTCCTCTCCTCCACACTCCTACACCCATCCTACGCACTACACTCACCCCCTCCTTTTGCGTAATTCACTCTTTACACTAATTCTTTCTAGCCTCACTCACCACCCAAAAATGCACAATAACACAGCAGTACTACTTTCACTCTCTAGCCAATAGCATCAGCTGCTCTAGGAATCACCTCCACACTCCACTGCTTCCTAAGGGAATTCAAGGGGTTGGTGTTATACCCTGGTCTCTTGGTCATCCTCCACCTCCACCTCTTACCTCAACCAAATAACCCACACCTTCAGCGTATAACTCCCCTCTCTCTGCCAGGATTGGATCTCTCCCCCTAACCAATCTGGCCTGGTCTTCCCCACCCAGATTTTGTGTGTAAAGTGAAAGGCCATAAGTAGTGTGCTAAGCCCATCCACTTTACCTGCACAGGACCACCATGCAAAGAATTTGGCAGCCCGGGAAGGTATGATATGAGATTTTATTTGTATTGCGCTCATACAGAAGTGTTTCAGAGCGTGGCGAAGCAAGGGAGGGGAACAAGGGAAAACAAAACACTGATCTTACTAGGCCCAGTGACATTGAGAATGCCCAAGTGCAGGGGAGAGGGAAGGGGGCAAAGTGCAACGGAGAGGGGAGAAATGGAAAGTGCTGAGCAAGGGATAAAACAATACAATAAGGTAGTGCAGCCAGCAAGGTGGCAAGTGCAGGTTTTGAGCCAGACAGGGGGTGTCTGGCAAGTGCATTTGCAGGTAAGGGGACTGTAGGGTAACAGATACAGACCCAAGTGCAAGGGTTGCCAGAGGCAGTGCAGTTGAGTGGCTGGGTGGGCATGGACCTGGGCCCAAAATCAGAGGGTAAACCAGGTGCACTGTGCCAAAGAAGAAAGATGAGCAGGGGAGAGGGAGAGCAAAGGCAGAAGCAAAGAGGAAGGTTTTGAGATGCTTCTGGAACCGGAGATGGTTCTCAAGTTTCAGAGTGGCAGGGAGGCTGTTCCAGAGAGAAACCCCTGCTGAGGAAAGACATCTACCACCAACTCGTTGCTTAGAGAAAAAAAGAAAAAGGTCAGGCGCGTCCTCTGGTTCCCAGTCATTTTAATCCTTAAAATAGTAATAACAGGGTTTGATCCCAGCAATGTTAAAAAATAACAAGGTTAAATCCCAAATGCGAGTCGTAACAGGGTTGGATCCCACAAAATGTTCAAAAACTATACCAGGATAAAATCCCAACTGCCAGTTCAAATGCACAGTAGTTCTGCTCCTCCAGGTACTTTCTAATCTCCTCTCTTCAGGGAGGGTGTGTTTCTTTTCAGCTGTTGCCGATTACTTTTTTTTAAAATTACAGTCTCAAGGAATTCTGGTCATTGTAGTGATGGCACAATGTTTTGTTCAGGAGACCAGGAACTAACTCCCCTCCAAACACACACGTTACCCAAAATTAGGGGAGGGGGGAAAAAACCATGATTAAATCTCTCCAAAGTGGGGAGATGACAACCCCTGGTGCTGCTGCCTTCAGGACACGGCTTCCTGCAAAATTAAGCAAAAAAGAAAAGGTTAATTGGCAACAGCTGAAAAGAAACACACCCTCCCTGAAGAGAGTTGGAGACTTGAAAGTACTTGGAGGAGCAGAACTACTGTGCATTTGAACTGGCAGTTGGGATTTAACCCTGGTATTTTTAACATTTTGTGGGATCCAACCCTGTTATAACTAGTTTAAGGATTAAAATGATTGAGAACTAGAGTGCGCGCCTGACCTTTTCTTTTTTACTTATCGTTGCTTAGACAAGCGACTGACCATGAGGGAGGTGGAGGAGTGAAGAGCTTAAGTAGGAAGGTATTTACAGAGGGAAAGTCGAAGGTATTTTGGGCCCAGGCCCCAGAAAGCCCTGTGGACAATGCAAAGGGTCTTGAATGTAATCCTTGCAGCCACTGGGAGCCAATAAGATTTCAGGGCTGGAGATATACGATCCCAGGGCTTGAGACCAGGGACAAGTCTTGCAGTCCTGTTCTGGATGAGTTGCAGAGGGTGGAGAATAGAAGCAGGCAGATTTTAAAAAAGAGGCTGTTGCGGTTGGGGCATGGCTTGGAGCCATGGCGGTCAGTCCTGCTCTGTGAGAGCTCCCGGCTGGTGCCACGCTACCATCGAGAATGCACCGGTGAATAGCTAAATCCTCTATCCTGATTTAGCGTTTCCGAGAGCTGAAGCCCTGCGGCATGTTTTGGCCGCGCATCAAGTCCCTACGAGAGCTCCCCGCATAGATCTGGTGGTCGCGGGCTCATCGCCATGGACGGAGTGTGTGCGGAGGACAAGATGGCGGACTCCTCCCTGGCCCGACACTGATCTTGGGGCTTGGGGGTCAGAGCCGATGCACACCGCTGGAGACATAGCGTCGGAGCTCCGTCGCCTCCCTAAGGTGCACCAGCACCCCTTCTACCCAGCGGGCCACGATGACACAGACTCACTGCACCCGGCGCGGATCTCAGCCCACGGAGCTACTTTCCCACCTTGCCTGTCTCAAAACCCTTGGCGCCAACGGCGGAGTCGGCGAACCTCGGGAGCCTCGTTCTCCCCCCGGCCCACACGGAGTGTTCGCTCCAGCTACACCGCCTCAGCTCGGTAGAGGGTGGCGGGGGCCGCCTCGCGTCCCCTCTTCCTGCAGAGGGATCTTACCGGCCGATGCATCCTGACTCCGGGGGGGCGGCTCACGCGGAGGTACTGCGGCCACCTGTGGACTGATCTGGCCTGGTGGACACCCAGCCGCGGCGGCCCCTCTCGGCACCCTCTGCCTGGAGTCCGGGCCTGCAACCGCACCGAGGGCTCCGGGATCCTCCCCACCCCTCGGTGCTAACCCGGGGTTCCATCTGCACTGCCGCCCGGGACTGCTACGCGGGCGCTCCTCCGCCCCATCCGAGCATGGGGAGAGCCTGGCCCCCACCATCTTCAGCCTCCTAAAGCTTCCATCCGTCGGAGGGGGGGCTGGCCGGGGCCCAGTCCTCTCCACCGGCCTCCTCCCTCCTCAGCCGAGTTGCAGCTGCCATTGGGTGCCCGACAGCCCCGCCATCAAGCGTGACACCGACGGAAGGCCCAAAGGAGCTAGTCACCGCTCCAATAGCAGGGTGGTCCTCCTGACCTGCTGCCCCCCTCTCCACGCTGCTTCCAGGGGCGGTGCTCCAAAAGACGCTTTCCTGGTCTGCCTGCTTCTGCACCTGCATATGCTGTGCCTCGGGGCCCCGCAGTGGCCCCCGTACTCATCCCGCGACCCTGAACTGTTCAAGGCGCACTGCAGCGGAGCCGCTTCAGCAGGAGCCGAGGAGTGTCTTTCTGCTGTCCTGGTGTCGGCTGGTCCCGGGGGCCTCTGAGGTCTTCTCCATGTCTCCAGCTGTGCAGTCGGCCCGGCACCGGCGCTCCTAGCAGCTTCGGCCCGGTGCCTCCCGGCTCCCAGAACTACATAGCTCCAGCTCTTTATCAAGGGGGGAATCTGTGCTTCCCTCGGGGTCAACAACGCCCCGCGACTGTGCCGGCTCATGGTACCCTTCCCCGGGGAGGATCGATCCCTCCAAGCCTCTTTCACAAGGTAAGGCGGCACCTGCCGCGCCACGCTCAACGTGCCCAGGAGTGGCCGAGGGGCCTACTGATCTCTCCCCCTCGAAGCAAGATCCCCAGTGTCTGATCGCCTTGTCTGGGCCTCGGCCCCTGCTGGATGCTCTGCTGCCTCCTGGGACTGGCTGTGGACCGGGGGCCTGCAGCGGTCTTGTGCTGGTTCTCCCCCCTTTCTAACCCAGTGGCGCGGGCCGCTCCGAGTCGCCATGTCCAAAGCCAGCAAATCCGCAAAGCAGACGGACAGCTCCACGCTATTAACCATGCCTGCTGGGGGGGAAAAAGCAAGAAGGGTGAGCACAATGAGGGTGCTACTGGGGATGGCCTCCACGGGGACCTGGCGGCCGGGACGGCTCAGGCCGTCACTAAAGCAGACCTTCATGACCTCCTATCAGCCCTCACCAGGGAATTCCAGAAGGGTACCGAAGAAGTAAAGAGTCAGATTGCCCGGCTGGACAAGAGAGTAGGGGAGATTGAATCGAGAAAATTGAAACCACGCTATGTGACCAGAACTTTGAGATCGGGGAGGGGGCTGACCGGATTAGAGCCCTTGAGTGCAGGTGCGAGGCTCTTTAAGTCAAGCAAGAAGATGCTGAAAACCGCTCGAGGCGGAACAATATCAGATTCCGGGGAATTCCATCTGCAATCTCGGAGAAGGACCTCCCATCATATGTTTCCGACCTCCTCCGCCACATCATCACCCTCCCAGACAACTCTCCCCTGGAGCTGGACAGAGTGCACAGGGCTAGGCCCAGGCAGAGGCCCAGTGGGGCAGCTGACGTTTTGGTCTGGGTCCATTTCTACAGGCTGAAGGAGGAGATAATGCAGGAGGCCAGGGCCATGGGACAAATCCACTTCCGGGATTCAGAGATAGCCTTGTTCAAAGATCTGGCAGCATCAACCCTGGCCAAGCGAAGAGCTCTTAAACCCATGGCCGACTGGCTGCGTGAACGCAAGATTCCCTACCGCTGGAACTTCCCTTCAGGCCTCACCTTCACCTGGGAGGGAAAGTCATCAAATCCCCTCTCCTCGGGAGGCTGAAGAGTTTATGAACCTGGACACGGAGGGAGGGGTGCCGGGGGGCTCGGTCTGCTCTGCCGAGGGGGCTGGCAGGGGGTCTCTCCGTCCCTGGTCCCGGGTGTTGGGTCGACGTAGGATGCGCGGCCCTCCCGCAAAGGGAAAGAACATCAATAACCATTGAGAGCCCCATCTGCACTAATCTTAGTTCGTCCTCCTCAGAGTATAGCAGCCACCCCCTCTCCTCTAGGGGGCCCAGACTTTCAACCCAGAGCCTCACAAATAATCGGGCCACCTGAGCCGCTGTGGAAAGAATCCCAATGCATCAATCTCGTTGGCCGGGGAGGCTGGTGGCGATCTCTCTCAAACTTCAAGATTTTCACCACTACAGCAGGAGACCCCATGGTCTCCGACACACCTGGTGGCCACGGTCCAGCCGACAGCCCTGTTGGTAGAAGGATGGTCTGGATACCTTCACTTGTTTCTTGTTTCAGGTTTTGTTCTAGTTCATTTTGTTGGTTTAACTCGGTGAGAGGGGAAAGAAGGGGCTGCAACTAGGGAGCGGGCTGGAGGCGAGGGGGAATCAAGGGTCAAATCACAAGCTGACAGAGTGCTCAACTCTCTGTCCAGAATCACCACGGCAATGGCGGAGTGGCCCACCGGAGTGGGGGGACTTCAAGCTTCACAGTCCGAAACATGCAGGGTAAATCAGCTATCAAACCGACCCACCAATGTCTGTCGAATAGGGAGCTCTCGATCCTGACCTGGAACGTCCAGGGTTTGAACTCTTCCCAGAAAAGGAAGTCCGTGGAACACAGGTTCGCCCAGCTGGCACCCGACATTATTTGCTTACAGGAGACTCATCTCCTCAGGATTGACGAACGCCGCATAGCCTTTCAACGCTCACAAAAAGGTACTTCGCCTCTGCTGACCTCAAGAAAAGAGGGGTTGCCATTCTGTTAGGTCGAGACTTACCCTTAACTAACATAACCACCAAGAGCGACCCGGAGGGTCGGTATCTCCTGCTAAAAGGCCTCTTAGTAGAGCTTCCCATCATCATCGCCGCTATATACTGCCCAAATACAGCGCAGAGCACATTCCTCCGAAACCTTCTACCCATTCTTGTCGCCTTCACTGAAGGTCGCTTACTCATAAGGGGCGATTTCAACTTGACTCCAGACCCAAACCTGGACAAAACACTCCCTCCATCGAAGGAGGACTTCAGCAAGGCCCTCGCCATGCAGAATTCCTGAGGGAAACCGACACGATAGATGCGTGGAGATGGGCCAACATGGGAACAAGGGACTACACTTTCTTCTCATGTTCATCTGGGGCACTCAAGAATCGACCCGTTACTCTCCAGCGCTCTCATCCCCTGTGTCAAATCCATCCAAATTGGACACAGAGTCCTCTCTGATCATGCACCAGTCATAATGAACCTGAGGGTATCGAGCTTCCCCGAGCCGCCTCAGCGGCAATGGAAACTTCAAGACCAGATCTTAACGGACATCGCAATCAGAACAGAAATGGCAGAAGCCCTCAAAAACTACTTCAGGGAAAACACCACCAAAGACACTTCTGTAGCCACGATCTGGGACGCTATGAAACCCGTCATCAGGGGCACGGCAAACGACTGCACAGCCCGACTCAGACGACTATGCAAACTGCAACAAGACGCACTCAAGGCGGAAGTAACAGAAGCTGAACGCATCCTTAAACGATGCCAGAACAGGAAAGCGAGTTGTGTGCTCCAAAGAGCGAAGCGATCCCTAGAAATGCACCTAGCTGACAAAGCGGCCAGAGCACTAACATATACCAAACAGTTTTATTATGTGCCCAGCAACAAAGCAAATCAGCTCCTGGTCCACAAACTAAAAAAGCTACAATCGAGAAACTCCATCCATAGCCTCCTGGACGCGCAAGGTACTCTTCGCTACTCTATTGCGGAGAAAATGGAAATCATGACAGCACATCACAGGGGTATCATGTCGGGTACCCCCACAGCCACAGCAGCACAAGCCAGATACCTCGCAGGAGGACAACCGGCCGACCCACACCCTCAATTCACGGCTCTGGAGGTCCCTATCTCGGCAGAAGAAGTGAGCAACGTCATAGCAAAAATGAAAAACTCAACTCCCGGCCCGGCAGGGCTTACTGCGCAATTCTACAAGAAGTTCTCATACATTCTCTCCCCCCAACTGGCAGCCCTCTTCAACTCGTTCCTACTATCAGGAACGACCACCCCTTCGATGGAAGAGCCCCTAACTGTGCTGCTACTGAAACCTGGAAGGGACCGGAGCCATTGCGCCTCCTACAGACCCATCACCCTCCTGAACTATGATGCTAAAATCTTCACCAAAACCCTTGCGAACAGACTGGCTCCCCTTGCTTCCAGCCATCATCCATCCGGATCAGACGGGATTCATTCCTGGCTGCAGCACCCATGATAATATAAGGAGAACCATAAATGTCATTGAATCTGCCAACAGGAGTGGGCGGGCACTGATGGTTCTTTCTCTCGACGCACACAAAGCTTTTGACATGCTCGATTGGGGCTACATCCAAAAAACAATCCTGCACTTCGGCTTTGGCCCAAATTTCATAAAATGGACATTAGCAAACGACCAGCAGCCTTCCACCAGACTAAGGATCAATGGGGCCAGGTCCGAAACGATCAAAATCTCAAGGGGCACCAGGCAGGGTTGCCCCCTGTCCCCCCTGGTATTCGCCCTCTGCATGGAGCCATTCGCGAATAGGGTACGTCAAAATGCAGGGATCCAAGGCATGACAATCAACGCCCAAAAATATAAAGCCGCCCTGTACGCCGACGACGTCCTCCTCACGCTTATCAAGCCAAGAGAATCCATGAAGGCCCTATGGAGGGAACTGCTCGAATTTGGGGAAGCCTCAGGATTTAAGGTTAACCTATCCAAATCAACAGCAGTGAGCATTAACTTGCCTCGTCCTCTAACGTCAGATCTTGAAAAAGAATACCACATACCCTGCGCAAAAAAGAATCTCCCAAACTTAGGGGTCCAGCTCCCAGGCGCTACCAGCAGACTATAGAATTCAAGAACAACCTGATACGCTGGCAAAAGCAGGAGATTTCCTGGTTCGGGAGAATCACGGCTCTGAAGATGAACCACATTCCTAGACTACTTTATCAGTGCGCAGCCTTACCGACCACAATACCGAAGCAGGCGATCCAGAAGCTGCAAAAGATCATCATGAGCTACATTTTGGGGGGGGGGGGGGGGAACAGCCGCGAATCCCTAGGAAACTTATGCTCCGAGGTCGGGCGCTGGGTGGACTGGGAGCTCCCGAGGTGGCCAGATATATCCTGGCTGCGCAGCTCTCATTCGCGTTCGCTTGGCTTCCCTCCACCCCAAAGCCCCGCTGGCTGGAGCTGGAAGAGGACTGGAGCCCAAACCCATTAAGTTCTCTACCACACCTAAAGCGACCAAGTGCAGGCGAGGGCGTGGGGCCCCTGAAAGTAACCGAAAACACGGTGGAGAGCTGGAGGAAGGCGGCTCGTCTGTGGAAACTCCGCAGCACAACGGGTCCACTCACCCCGGTCTGGAGGAATCCGGAATTCACCCCAGGCTATAACTCCAAGAACTTCACTAGGTGGAAAAATGGAGGACTGGAAAGGGTGCAAGACTTCTACGAGGAGGGAAACCCCCTTGACTTCGAGGCCTGCAAGGTGAAATTCAATGTGCTGGAGAGCGAGTGATTCAGATATACCCAGCTTCGCCACTGGCTCTCGAGCAGGGATATGAAACACCTCGGAAGCAGAGACCTTACTGCCCTGGAGCTCACTCTCACAGGATCCCCACCAAAGGGCAGAATAGCTACCCTCTACAGGCTCCTGGATAGAACAGACTCAACCCGCAAAGAGCTGTACATGCTGAATTGGGAGAAAGATATTGGGAGGCCCATCGAGCTGGAGGAGTGGGACCACATCTGGGCGAGGGCAAACAGAAGTTCGAAATGTGTTTCCAACAAGGAGGGGGCGTTCAAGGTATGCTTCAGGTGGTACCGGACCCCAGAAACACTCAACAAATTCAACCCGACAATTCCTCCGGTGTGCTGGAGAGGATGCCCGGAGGTGGGTACACTCTACCTTTGTTCTGGACCTGCCCCAAAGCCACCCAATTCTGGAGATCCGTGCTGGATCACATCAACAGGATCACAGGCCTGACTATCCCATGGGACCGGGGTATTGTTTTACTGGGAGCAAGTGGGGAGGGTCAATTCCCCCTTTCAGGGCACAGAGCAGAGCTGTGCTCTCACCTGCTGACGGCCGCTAAGATTTCTGTGGCTAGGTTGTGGAAAAACCCAGAGGGCCCGGCAGTACAAATGTGGTGGACGAAATGCTGGGACATAATTGCAGCGGAAAAAATAACTGCCCTCCGGTTCGGGAATAGAGACAAGTTCCTCCAGGCGTGAGCCCCCTTCCTAGATTACACCCAGAAATTCCCAGGTCTGGCCCGTCAACCCCCCCTCCTTACGATGGATGGACAAAACTGACTTAAAAGCAGAGGGGGCAGCGCACAGCAGAGGAATCGATCAGGGAAGCTCCCCTCCTGCCCGCAAGACCAGGAACGAAACATTGCAGGCCGAGGATGCCGGTGATTCCCCTTTCTCCGTCCATTGCCCGGATCCCGAAGCATGTACAATTCCCCTGGTCCGCCTCCACTCAACTAACAGCGACTATCTTGGCGCCCCTACCCTTCTGGCTTCCCTAACGAACATTGCTCTGATCCGTTGATGTTTATGTTTTTAGTTTTTGTTTACCACATGCACTTCTAAAGCACGATCCCGCTGCTTGCAGCCTTCAAGTATTTGCCACATGTGATACTGTGTATGTATAAAACCAATAAAAATATATTTTAAAAAAAAAACGAGGCTGTTGCAGTAGTCCAGCCTGGAGAGAATCAGAGCTCTAGAAACAGTAACCTTCTGGGGGAAGGTGATGAAAGGAAGAATACCTTTGAGGAGATGCAGTTGGCAGTTGGTAATTTGACGTCAGAAATGTGAGGAGAAAAGGAAAGTGTGGAGTCGAAGATGACCCCGAGGTTCTTAGCTTCACAGGTGGGTGCAGGAGGAGAGCCAAGGGAGGCCGGCCAGAGAGTGACAGGAATGTAAGTATTCATGCTCATGTCCTGGTCTTCCCAAGGTATGGTCTCCGAATTTGGTCCCCAGTGGTCTAAAGGGTTGCTGCACGGTCTTGCCGGTGTGTCTCTGTAGCTCTGAGAGGTCTTCCCTTCTGCTGAGCAGGGAGGCTGCCTCTATAGGGGGATTTCTGTCGCCCTTTGGCAGATCACAGTAGAGTGCGTGATGCGTATCTGTATTAATATTGGAGCTTTTCCCCCTCCTTGGTGGATTTTGCTCTCTTTGCGACCCATCACTATTTCAGTTGTCTTCTCATACATGTAGGGTTCTGGAGTTAAACACTTTTCTTGCTTGTATGCTGTGCATCTAAAAAGACAACAGAGAAACATGGGCAAGTATGATGTTGGAAGGCTCACTTTCAGCTTCACCTCCTCAGAGGCATTCTTCATTCCTCACCTTCCCACAACAACTCAATGTCTCCAGAGCTCTGGTCCTCTCTAGGCTGGACTACTGCAACAGCATCTTTCTCAACCTACCAAACTCCTCCCTTCCACTAATCCAGAATAGGACTGCAAGACTTTTCCTTGGCCTTAAGCCCAGGGACCGCATCTCTCCAGCCCTAAAATCTCTCCCGGTTGCTGCAAGGATCAAATTCAATACCCTCTGCATCATCCAGAAGGCTTTCTGGGGTCTGGGGCCCCAATACATCCAACTCTCTCTCCCGAAATACCTCCCTGCTAGAGCCCTTGGGTCTTCTAGCTCCAACTCGCTACAGATAAAACGCTTCTCCAAGCAGAGTGGGTGGTAGATCCCTCTCCTCCGCAAGTGCCTCCCTCCGGAATAACCGCACTGACCTTCTCAGACTTGAGCCAGATCTACTTATGTTCTGGAAGCTTTTTAAGGCCCCCCTTTTCTCTTCCTCGTTCCCTCTCCCCCACCAATCCCCCTCCCCTCTGCCTCTTGACTGGCTTCTCGATTCCTTCAGATTCTTACAGGGCATCAGGCACTCCCTACCAGTCTACCGCTGCACTTGGTCTCCTCTGACCCCCACGCTCCAACCTGCACTTGCCCTTGATAGGCCCCCTTCAGCAGCCTGGTGGGGCCTGCACCCCCCGCCCCCCTTAGCCCTTCCAGCCCGTTCCTCGCACTTAGCACATGGGCCTTTCTGTCCCTGCACTCTTCACCCTGGGCTCTGTCCACCTGGCCTCCCCTGGAACTCACCACCAACTTCCCTTCACTTCTATTACTGTACTTGCACGATCCAAATGTCACAAGGCCTAGCAGGACTGCTACTGTTTTTGTCATTCCTGCACTCTCTCCCCCCCCTTGTCTTGTTGCGCCTTGAAACACATTGTATATAGGCACATTATAAAAACTCAATAAATAAAATAAACTTAAGACTTGAGAAGAATGGCCTGCACAGAAACATGCTGGCCCAAGTGGGATGAAGGGCACAGGAATTTGTACCCCCCTCCCCCTCAACTGCCACTATCCTTAAGGTTATGAAGCCTCCCACCCTTAGTCGAGAAGTGTTTTTATTCCACTTTGACATGGATAAAGTACTGTCTTGTCACAGTGCCTATCAGTCGCCAGTCACTTCAGGGAAACGGTCATTGGCACAGTGCTCCCTTTTGATCCCGTGCTTGGAAATGTTCAGGGCTGCAGATATGATTTTGAGGTGCACCTAGTTTCCTCCGTGCTCTTTGAAGTTGGGAGGCAAACTTGTGAGTAAAAATGTTAATTACCAATTAGATTTTTTTTAATGGATTCCAATATATTTTTACCCCTTACAGATATATCTTAATTAGTGCACAAGATGTTTTGGTAATAGTAAAGCACCACCCGGTGCTCCAGTCTGCTTGCACAATAAACTGTGGGTTGAACCAGAGGACAGGCTCCTACTTAACAGTTATTCCCCATTTTTTATGAGTATTTGTTTTCTTGGAATAAAACAGATTGTTTCACCACTTATCTGTAGGGCTGCATATATTCCTACGTTGTTGATTTAAACACACATTAAACGGTGCAGGTGTTATATTTTTGTATTTAACTTGTATATAAACAATTACTACACAATGTCTTGAGAAAGATAAACTTTACAAAAGAGCAAGGCAAAGTCTCATGCAATGACCTTTCAATAAATAGCATACCAAGACCCAAAATTAGCACTAGCTAATGGCGCGTAACAAACAGGGTGCTGTTTGCAGGTGGAGAAATGAAGTGACAAGTTACTTTATGTCTGGATATTAGCTTACAACGTTTACCCCTGGTAGATCTGTAAATGTCAATTTCTAAAAGTATCATAGGTCATCCCTACTTACTATCTGGATGAGTGGGAGCAAACGATTGCAAAGCAAAACAGTTAATATTCTACCACCTTTTAAAGTTGCCAATAAAACATATGATATGCCCCTCTGTTACTGTTGTGTCATTTGTGAAGTGCTCATCTGCCTTTGAAGTAGCCTTGTGGGGGTGTGCAGGGGCAAAGGAGAGGTGGAGGAATGGGGCAGGGTGTGTGCTTGTCTGTCTACTTTGGGATTTGCAATTGTACTTGCACAGCCTGAGGAAACACCTGGTTCCAATGTAAATACAATTACATAGCACACAATCAGTGAAAGCTTTATGTGGATAGATCAATGTGGATTTCAAAATGGGTGTAGATGGTGTAAGGCTTCAGAAGTAAGACTGACAGGGGCATTTTGATGTTTGCTATGTTAATGTTCATTATTTCTTATAATGCGCAACTCGCCCGTAGGCCTCAGTGCACAGCAAGTAAGAGCTCAGTAGAGGGAAGCAAAGGGTAGACCAGGGAGACGCAGAGGTTGATAGGCACTAGTCGTAAGAATTAAAAAGGAATGTTTTTAAGAGATTTCTTAAAGGAAGAAAGCTATGGGCAGGTGCGCAGAAAAACAGGGAGAGTTCCAGAAACGTGGTGCAACAGAATCAAAGCTAGTGCCGCCAAAGCGGGCAAGCTTGTAACAAGGCTGCGTATGGTTATTGAAGTTGTTGGATCGTAGAAGCGAGATGACAGAGAAAGCTTAATTCTTTCTTTCAAGTAAGATGAGGCATTGTCTGTGAGGGACCTATGAGTGAGGGGAAAGTACCTTGTATGCAATGCAGTGCTTAACAGGAATCCAGTGTAGGGAGTTACAGGCTTCAGTGACATGGCACCTAATGGAGATACCACTTACTGCACGAACTGCATTATTCTGAACAACCTGTAAGGAAACTAGATTGGACCGAGACGTACTAGCCAAGAAGAAGTTGCTATAGTCAAAGTCTGGAGATGACCAGGGCACCGGCAAGAGCCGCAGTGTTGGTGGTGGATAAGAAAGGTTTGATTTGTCTGATGAGGCGTATTGTATAGGCGCAGGAGGTCTTCAGCTGGCTGACATGTTTGTTCATTTGTTGATTGGCATCTATAGACTTTTATTAAAGAGACGGGGTTGAAGAAACACCTCTCTCGCCTTACCGCTATGAGGGGTTTCCCTGCTTCAACTGATTAAAAGATGTCAGTGCCAGAATGTCCAAAAGTAGAGAGTTCTTCGTCCTGTGTCCAAAATCCTAACCTGACCTTTACATGCTAAACTAAAAATAAAGTGTAAAAGGGACAATCTTCTTTGTTGCTTTTTCCAAAACAGTTCCAAAAAGTACAATAAAAAAATATCCTCCGACACGGGCCGGGCTTAGGGGGTGGGAGGGTCTTTACAGTTCACAATCACAGATCTCTCTTTAAAATCTGATGTTTTCGAATCCAGAGGGTATGGCTTCCATCCCCTGGAGTTCACACAGACAAGGTGTCCTCTTCCTCTCCTTAGCTTTACACTTTATGCAACTTTCCAGTCCAGGGGGTTTAGTTGTCTCTTCCTTCTTCGATTCTCACAGTTCATTCACAATTGGGTGCGAGTCCCAGACTCGCAATCACATTGCCTGGTATACTGTGCTGCCAGGGAATTCACAATGTTGACTTTCTGATTGGGTGCGGGTCCCAGACACACAACAGGTTGCCTGCTATACTCTCCTACCAGGACTTCCTCCACATATAACAGTCTGCCCGATTCAGACACTGGGTCTTTGACCCCCCCCCCCCCCCCCTTTCATTGGCTTCTTTTTTTGCCATGTACTCAGTGTCCCAGGTCCCTTGCTCAGGTTTGCCCTGTAAATGTCTTCCCACAGTATATGCTGCGAAGCACACCGGTGTCCCAATTCCCCTCTGGCTCACCGTTTTATGGTGACTTCAGCATTCTCCGAACTGTTTGGTTTCTCCAACGGGGCACCTCCTCCTCCTGTTGGCGTCTCGTCCGCTCAACAGTACGTGCTCTGCCGTGGCCTCCACTCGATAGTCTCCTGCTGCAGGGCTTTGTGCGACGTACCTTCGACCTCAGTTTCTTGTGATGGCGCTTGTAGGAGCTCTTCACTGGCTTATTTCCCACCTCTCGACCCACAGTGGATATAGTGGTTCACCATCTTCCTTGCAGTGCCAGGGTTTTAAATGTCCCAGCACCTATCGGATCCATCCAACCACTAGATCGTGTCACTAGTTTGATGGCTTCAGCACTCTGCATTGCTCTTGTGCTCTTCCTGGTGCCTTCTGCTTCCACCCATACAACTCCACAGATAGGTTTGAGTCAGTGCTATCAGCAGAGCAGGGCCACACGAAAGTCTGAAGAGGAACTTTGAGGTAAAAATGCCTCTTAATTTGCCTGAGTTAACAGGTTCAAAAGTAATATGGACCACAAATGAAAGTTTGGGGAGTGAAACACACCCACTTCAAAACCTGATCTGGACCTCTGCTCATAAGTACTCACACCAATTATCATGCAGTCTCATTATCTTGCCATTTCATTCCAGTCATTGGAGGAATCTGTTGCTGTCAAGTAAGAATTGGTGTAGTAACACTGTGTAAGACTACACAACACAAATCTGTTTGTTATTAGGTAACCCACCTTTTGGTATAGGTCTGTACTACACAAGTTAATAATGTGACTGAGCAGCCAGGCCTATCTCAAGAGGGGTAAATGTGAGCCGTGTAGAGCTGTAGCAATGAAATTCGCAAATCCAAGTAACACTTACACTCAAGGTATCAGTTATAACTAGTCATTTAAGATTTTTTTAAATAAGCAACCTTTAAATGGGGCAAGATATGTAACACTGTAAATACACTTTAAAATACTTTTCATAATCAAACAAGTTAGTAGATACTCTTCGGATATGCTTCTTACACATTTCCTACACCCGAGGCGACTTCATTCACAAGGACAGTAATGGCATTTATATCACTAGTTACACTTTGCAGATTCTGAGGCTGCAGAAAGGAAAGGTTCAAGGAAGGAAAACGTTAAACAGGTTCTCAGTATATGTGAGGACAACTACATCGTCCAATGAAATCTAGAGAAAAGCCTTTCCCACTAGTAACAGTCTAAAACAAGTTACCACCTATGAGGGACAAACAATATCAAAGTCAATGGGCTAGAAGAGTCTGCAGGGAGCCAGGGCAGCCAAAGTCAATTGGGACACAGTCTATAGAGATGAGGCACTTCTTAGATAAAAAGTCTTGCAAAGTAGAGTTTGAAAGTTTGTAGAAAAATCACTTGTAGGGTCACAAGCTGTGGAAAGCACAGTCGGAATCAACTCTAAGGGTAAGCCACTGCAAGTCTCAACTGAAAAAAGCACAGCTCAAAGACACGGAGGTAAGTACCCCATGTCTAAACAGTACCTCTGGTTTCAATAAGAGTGGACAAACTAATACAGGGAGAGACCAGGGGAAAGATTTAAGGACACAGGGATTCAGGCCCACTGCTAGAAACTTACAAGACCAAAGAATCCAAGCGTCCCTCCAGGCTGACCCACTTGGATCCAGATCGACAGAGAAGTCCTGACGAATTGTAACCTGGCATCCCCTATGGAGCAGGCCCATGTATAGGATTCCACCAATCAGTGGCATTTATTTTGTACTATACTGCCGTGACGACATTTGCCTTTTTAAACTGATGTTTGTATCTGGACTGGTCAGAGCGCTCTTGAGCAGCAGAGTCCTTTGCTGATGTGTGTATCATGTATAATCAAACCTTGTTATCCTTGCAACACTATCTCCTGGCCTACTTCTCTGGAGAGCACATAAATGAGGACATGCCTTCAGAAATCATCCCACCGGGTAGTGATAGAAGGCAGCAGAAAGACCGGAGAAGTGTTTGCATGGCGGGGAACGCTTTCCAACCGCACAAACATCCCAGCAGCAGTAGGCAAAGGGTCGGGTACGACAGGAAACACCAGTGAGGCTGTCCTGGAGTATGAGGCGGCATGGGGTGCCCTCACAGGCGTAGAAGCAATTAGCAAGCTGTTTTGAATACCCGCCAAACAACATTAAAAAAGACTACCTTTATACACGTCTCCATATAAGGAATGCCAATATGGGGAATAAATGTCAGAAGCAAATGAATATTACTAATGACGTAATTGAAAGGCAAGATCTGTACAAACTCTTCATATATGGAAGGTCAATATGGGGGAGATTGCTACAAACACTGCCAGAAGCAAATGAACATAGCTAAAGAAATTAAGAAGCAAAACTTGAACAAGCCCCCACATAAGCGATGCCAATGTCAGGGAAATTGAAACAAGTAATATCCAAAGCCAATGGAGTATAAAACAGTGAAGTAAGAACTGTGATATACTCAAAAGAGAAAGAGAATTGAAAGGTAGTAAGAAGACCTGGTGAAAGTGTTGCATCAGACAGTGAGTCTTTGGGGGAAAGATACCTGGCAGGAGAGTCTACCAAGCCCACAGAGGGGGATGCCTGGCAGGGGTGTACACCAGCTAATCCAACCAAAGTATGTGAAAGAAGAAAAGACCTAGTAAGACGAGTTCCTGGCAAGGGAGTATACCAAGAAATGCTCATCAATAAATTGCTTGGTGGATGAGACTTTTCGGCCATCCCCACAAACATTGCAATTGCTTTGAAATGTCATTCTTAGGAAGGTTTTGTACAAGACAGACATGTCCACTACTCTTGGGGAGACATTGTTTGGAGAACCATTGTTTGGGGAGGCATTGCTTGGGAAGGATAACGTTATCATGCCTAAGGAAGTGCTAAAACAGCAAAGTTGCCAAGAGATATTTTACCATCCTCAAAGCATCATTTGTTTGGAAGAGACATTAATATTCGAAAAGTGATATGTGAAAGACATTTCTACTACTCTTCAAGAACTGTTGCGTGAACTGAATCTTTCCAGTATTCTACCTGAAACAGTTCAGGGGAAGGGAATCCTGCCCGGGATACAAGGATTGTTCAGTTGGATTTATATAGTTGATTTTTGAACTTATTTTTCAGAGTTTAAAGTAGAGACAATTTCTTGCACATTTTATTGTTCATTTTTAGTGAGAGAGTCAGATGTGTTTTGGACGCAAGGGCAGTTTGCTTAAGTTCACCGACGTTTTGATTTCATAGGTAGGGAAACTCATTTAGGTAGGGATAAGAAAGCCTTTATCCAAACCCTGTTATTTTAATAATATGTGTACTGTTGAAAACATTACAACTTTGTGTCAGTCTGATTTCTGACCCTGCACAGGATGCTGTAGCAGATGCGCAACTAGGTGGACTATTTTAGTTTGCGGCCGTCTCCCATTCAGGTTAGCTAGTATAAAGCAACATGGTGATGAGATAGAATGTCAAGGAGTTTGGGATCAGCTTGTGGGTCAAGCACAAGATGCACAGATGTATGCAACCAGCTGGTCGCAAACCTATGTTTTCCATCAAAAGCATTTGGTTGCGTGATCATGTATACTTTCAAAAGTGTTTACTTGTCAATATGATGCACATTCCCCATTTAAAATGAAATATAGTGGAGTTACATACACTAAACTTTACTGAAAAACAAGACAATACAGCGTTTTACAGTAAAAATACTGTAATTATGCATTAGTTACAACTTACATATTTAGGGATGAAATTGCTAGACTGTCTTAAAAATAAATGAAGTTAATACATGCTAGTCTTTGCGAAACAAGCTTAATAAAAGTATCATCCCGATACATTTCTGGTTTGCAAATACTTGAAATAGAAGAACGTTTCTTGGTTAGCACTCCCACCAAGCCCCATTGGCTCTTAACAGTGGAGTAGATGATTACTGCTGCACTCGCTCTCCTTTTGCCCCTTTGAACGTGCAGTGAACAGAGAAGGGAGGGTAGTGAGAGCTCTGAGGGCAAGACAGGAATGCAGGGTGAGCTGGGTTTTCATTTAAGCAATAGGCCCCGAGCTGCAGTAGCATTACCGAGTTAGGTAATGCCCCGCGGCCAAAAGTTACAGCCCCGAGCGAAGCGATGGCCTTAAACAAAGCCACGGGGCATTACCTGACTCAGTAATGCCCCTGTGGCGAGCGGCGTATTGCTATTAGTACCCCGGCCCGCAAGACCGGGGTACTAATAGCATTGTTTTTGTGTCCCGAAACGCTGCAATGTTTCAGAACAGAAAAAAAAAAAGTTTACAAAAATGGCCGCCAGGAAGGGAAGTCCATTTTCCCTTTCGATGGCAGCCATCGGGAGCAGATGCATTGGGGAGAGCAGCGCGTTTGTTCCTGAAAATGGACCAAAAAGAAGATGAGTGTGGTTGGGAGGGGTTTGTTTGGAGGGTGGGGTCGGGGGGGGGGGGCGGAGAGGGACAAACACTTACCTGAATCCCCGGCGGGGGAGGATGGAAGCCTCCAGCCGAGTGGAGGCTCTGAGCGGGGATTGCCCCATTTGAAGCCTCCTTATTGGGTGAGGGGCTGCCACGCCCCCCGCTGGGAACAAATGAAAGGAATCCCAGGCGAGGGATACCCGGTCAAGTAAAGCCCCGGCGAGGGCCAATCAGATTGCCTGCAACAATCTGATTGTCCCTCACCAGGGTACTATTTAACAGTGCAATTTAAATAGCCAGTTATCCTACACAAGTAGTAGTTATGTTATTGTGATTCATACAGTGCATCACTGCCATTTTCATTTTCTCCAGGCGCCCATTCAGATCTGAAAAGGAAGGCGGTTGAGAAGGGTTAGTCTGACGGTGGAGGGTTTTGGGGGGAAGAGTGCTTTGATGTGCCGTTGGTGGCTTCAGTTCGGAAAAAGTCACTGTGTGCTGGTATGTTTTTAGTTGATCAACATTGGTGCAATGTTTGGTGGGTGGTAGTATGCAGGTGTGTTATGTGCTTCTTTGGTGTTGTGGAAAGTTGGTAGAGTGCCCGTAGTTTGGGCTGTTTTGTTTTGTGGCAAAGGAATGGGTCTTGTTTCTTCTGTGTTAGGTGGTGGGTATGCAGAGTATTATAGAGTTTTTAGTAGGGTTAGTCGGGTTGTCTGCGTCTTTTTCTGTGCATTGGGTTGGTCCATTGGGTTAGTCTTATTCTATTGAGTTTGGAATCTGGTTTTCTTTGGGTGATCTGGTTTCATAGATTCTTGTTGCATATGCGTTGGCGTTTTTCGCCTTCTTTAGCTTCTTGCATTAAAGAGCCATGTTTTTACAATTCCCAGAATTTTAGGTGATCTGTTATTCGTATTTCTTTTGAGCGCGAGCTCCAAAGTCTCACCACTATGCAGCAGAATGCTGATCCCCACAGGTGTGTTTTGGTTTGAGGTAAATGTCGCTGCTGGATCTCCGTGTTGGTTTGTAGATGCAGATTTCTTCCTGTATGAATTCCGATTCTTGGCTGTGGATTGCTCTGTGTGTTTTGCAGAATGTTTTGAAGATGATTTGTTTTTTGACAGATAAGTAATGTTCTGAGGCGATGTATTCTCATTGAGTTTGAGTAGTAGTCGTGCTGCTGCTTTCTTTGTTGTAGTTTCCTCCTAAGGTATTCTGGCATTCCGAGGTAGATGCTGATGGCGTAGTCAATTCTTGACATTATGAGAGAGAGGACAGCAAGGGTTCTGTGTGTGAGGGTGAAGAAGAAAAGTATCTTCTTACTTGTGTGTAGGTGGAAAAAGCTTTTAACTACTGCGTTGACTTGTGGCTCTAGTAATAGTTTGTTGTCTATTAGGATGCCAAGATTTCTTTGACCAGTTTGGCTGGTTCTGGTGGGTTTCCCAGATGCAGGGCCCATGAGATGTGGTGGTGGTTCAACGGGTTGTTGGGTGCGTTCATGATTTCAGTTTTGTCCGGGTTGAGTTTAAGGCTGTTCGTGCTCATCCACTGGTTTAGTTCCATAAGGTAGTTGGTGGAGTGTTTCTTTTGTTCATTGCTGGTGATTTTGGAGAAGATTTGAGCGTCATCTGTGTAGATGTAGCCGGTCAGGCCATGTGCTCTGATGAGGTTAATCAGGGGCGTCATGTAGATATTTAAGAACAGTGTTAATAGTGGAGCGATCGCAAGCTCGCAGCTGGGATGGCCGCTCGTCTCCGAGCTCTTGAGTGTGCTGTGAGGGGGAAGTAGGAGGCCGTGCTGCAATGGTGCCCGTTGCCAGGAGCTCAGACTGACTGAGCTGACACAAAGGGGTTGTGAGCCTGCCATTTGTTTAGAAAGTGCCACACACAAGGTACGGCAGGTTGGCGGCGAGCCAAGAGCACCTCCCTCCCTTCCCCCGTGACTGAAACCTCACCTGCTGGGTGCTGCCGGAGCGGAAAGACTATGGCTGGGGCCAGGGCCGACGTGAGCAGTGAGGCAGGCCCGGCGTCCCACTGAGGGGCTCTGGTGCTGGAGGGGGCTGTAGTGCGGCAGAGGAGATGGTGCCCCACCCTCGTGGTGGCACACCCGCCCAAGTCTTGGAGACCACTGGACTACCCCCTGGAGCCGCAAGTGAGTAGACGGCGCAACTCTGGAGGGGGCGGGGATGCCAGCACACCTTGTGAAGGTGAGGCAGTGCTGCTAGGTGAGCTGCTTGTGGTGGCAAAAGACGGGAGCCTGAAGGGCCGGGACCCCCACCCCCTCCCAAGAGGGCTTTCCTGTCCCCCGGAACCTGTAAGGCTGTGCCCAGGAGGGATCATGTGGCTGGACGTCGGGCCGGCAGGTCAGTGAGCTGCTGTGCCAGAGACTGCTGGGCAGACCGCACCTCTGTTGGCCTGAGGGAAGTGGCATCATGTGTATGGCGGCCAAAGTGTGATGACCAGAGTGGCTGGAGGGTCAGGGCCCGGCCCAGCAGGTTGCCCCCTGTACTCTCAGTGTTTGGCTCAGGTTGGAAATACACTGGGGCCCAAGCACAAAAAATCAGCAAGTGCCTTGAGGAGTGGACAGTGGCAGTCTGGGCCCGGGGCTGGAGTTGTTAAGCCTGGTGGGCCTGGCCCTGGCTTCTTGGCAGACGCATGGGGAACAGCAGCAGCTCTGATAACGCCAGGCCGTAGACTATTCACTTGGCTATGGATTACCACGTCTAAAGCTTTGACCTGCTGCAAGACCCTTGTAAGACTGTTCGCACTTATCCACCCTAGTTGACCACTGGTTTGCAGCCTGATGAACGACTGGGGTGCGGGGCTGTGTCTGTGCCAGTGACTGGTTTGGTTCTGAGCCATATTGTGGGCCAGGAGATGATGGGCAGAGGCGGTAAGAAGCAGGGCTGGCTGCAATTTACACCAAAGGAAAGCTTGGCGCTGAACAGGGGTACGATTGCAACACCAGGGCTGTCTGGCAAAGAAGAGGGGACATCCCTGGCCTTGATAGGCTGACCCACCATCGGAGCAGAGTTCGGTACTGGCAGAGATGAAGTACGGCTTTGCCTCTGAACACCAAGATCGACGGAATGGAGTCAAAAATGGGCTGCATGCAAGAACGAATCGAGAAGGAGAGTAGCCGCATCTGCGAGGCAGAGCACAGGGTGGGAGTCCTGGAAGATCCAAGCAATGAGGTGACTCAGGCTATTCGAGGCCTGCAGAACAAGATGAGGGAGATCCGGGAGAAGAATGAAGACCTCAAGGCGAGATCCAGATGTACTACATTAGGGTAGTTGAAATCACAGTGTCATTCTTGGCGGCAAAGAGTGCTGAGGGACCATGGAATACAATATGCAATTCAGGTCAATAAGACACATTTTTTCCAGAGGCCAGCTGAGATTACATTTGTGAAATTCTCTTCCTGGTACGATGGGGAGGGGTTTACTTGTTAACAGCCTTCAGAATGCGGGACCTTGGGTGGCTATAGTACTGCTTGATACCAGTGTTGTGGAGGGGACAGGGCCTGGGGGACTATGAATCCTTGCAATGCATATTGTGCTGGGGCTCCCGAGCATGATGTGATGTGGTTGTAATGAAACAGGCAGACTGCTGGTTATGCTTGGAAGGTTGGGCCTCCTCCCTCCTGGGGCGTACTTGGAGTGGGTGGGTGTGTGTGTGGTCGCTGAGTCCGGTAGCCCCGGGCGGTTGCCTAACGTTTGTTCAAAAAGGGTGAAGATGTTGGGGTGGGAGTGTTCCACTGCTATTTAGAGCTGGGCGGTGTGGGAGGGGGTGGAATTGGGTACATTAACGTATAGTCGTGTTGGTGGGAGATTGGGGGGGGGGGGGCAGTTGTTGAAAATCTATGCACATCTAAATGATAGAGGTTAGTGCACAGCCATATCCAGTGGGAAATATGCAGTGGCCGGAGATCAGGAATGTGGAACCAGGCAGAATATTGCATGCAAAAACCTATGCCTGGATGTAATGTAATAAGCTGGAATGTGAGGGGGTTGAACAATCTGCGTAAAACCAGAAAAGTGGTCAACTACTGTGAGCACCATGGCGCCAAAGTGATCCTCCTGCAGGAAACACATTTGGTCGGAACAGCAAATGAGGGGGTGGCCAGGGTGTGGGGGTCTCAGTTTTTATACATCATACTCAACCTACTCAGTGGGGGTTATGAAACTAATCCACAAATATCTTCGCTTCTGTCTGGTGGAGCAAGTTATTGATTCACCGGCAGGTTTGCGATTGTGTCGGTAGCTGAACTCGCACCCTGGTGACATGTATTAATATATATGGCCCAAATGGTGATTTTGGGGTTGAGGAACTCATGTCCAAAAGTAACAAATATTTGCACACCAACACTGTCTGGCCTGGCAATGTTAATACCGCGTCGCAGATAGGGCTGGATAGATCAGTCGGGTACGCACACTTTTCCAGTGTCGACAGAGCAGGTGTGCAGGGGGGTGACCGAACTGGGGCTGGTGGATGTCTGGCCTGTGCTTCACCCAGGGGTGCAGGAATGCTCCCATCACTCGACAGTACACGGCACGTTGTGCAGATTGGACTACGTGCTGGCCAGCCCACAGTTGATGCGCAAGACGATAGATTGTTTGCTACTCCCGAGGACTGTGCCGGATCACTCCCCGGTCTTATGGTGCCTGGATGTGGGGCGGGAGGCGGTGCTGAGGCCCTGTTGGAAAATCAAGGCAGTGGCCTTATCGGACAGTGTTTTGCAGTGAGGTGGTGGATGTTGTGCACTTGTATTCTGAGGATAACATGGGCCCCGTCGGCTCGATGGCCTCCGTTTGGGAGGCGTTTAAAGTGGTCCTCTGCAGTAGATGCATGGCTTTGGAGTTTGGGGTGTTGCAAAACGATTAGGAGGCAGTTGACGGGCACAGTGGGGGTAATCAATGCCGGGGAAGCTGCCCGTTAGCTGCTGATGACGTAGTGGCTAGAGCTTCACTGAGAAAAGCCCTGGACAAGTTTGCTGACCTGGCTAAACGGAGGTGAAATACTTGGGGCGTCCTGCGATGGCACGTAGATCTAAAGAGGAGAGCCGACAAGGGTTGCCTGCTGGCAGCTATGCTGCGGCAGGAAAAATGATCCCTCGATATTGCAGCAATAGGCACAGCAGATGGGCAGTCGGTGGTGGAATCGGATGCTATCTTGAGTGTTTTCCGACAATACTATGAGGGAATATATGTATGCGTCCAGGGAGTCGCCGGCCACCGGTGCAGTGCGTGAATACCTAGAGGAGGCAGCTCTGGCGAGGTTGAGCGAGGAGGCCTGCTAGGTGGTGGCTGGGCTGATTTCAGTTGATATTCTGGCGGCGGTGAAGGCTCTGCCATCGGCCAAAGCTCCTGGTTCAGACGGCCTATCAGCAGAGTTTTAGAAGGAGCTGAGGCCAGAGGTTGCAAAAAATATGGTGGGAGTCTGGGCGGAGGCTATGACCTTGGCTCCGTTGCCCCCCAAAATGCACGAGGCTGTGGTGATTTTGCTTCTGGAGGAGGTAGAGGACACGTTGGACTGTGCTTCACACCATCCGATCTCCCTTATCATTTTAGACACTCAAATATTTGCTAAGACCCTGCCGGATAGACTGCTGCCATATGTGTCAGGCTTAGTCTACAAGGACCAGTCGGGCTTTACCCCAGAGAGATCAACATTGTTGAATCGGTCAAGGTTCTTCTCTATACTGGCTCAGGTTGACTCCGAGGTGCAGGCGGTAGCAGCCTTCCATGATATGGGGAAGGCGTTTAACTTGGTGGAGTGGGACTACCTGTTTGAGATGTTGCGGGTGGAGGGGCTTCCGGAATACTCTGGCACGGTAGCTAGGATTGGCCTATTTGGAAAACATTCTGAAGTGTTCGCACTGCAGCTTGGTACCAGGCAGGGGTGTCCACTGTCCCTGCTACTCTTTGCACTCGGTATCGAACCCCTGGCGGCAAAGAGGACATTTCATATTTCATGTGGGATGGCTTTGGGAGGGACAAGAGAATTGGTTTGGCTGTATGCGCATGATACAGTGTTATATTTGGAGGACCCCAGGGAAAACGTACAGTGTTTGTTGCAGAGGTTGCGGGTTTTGGTCAGCAGTCTGGGCTCTGTGTGAACTGGACCAAATCCATTTTTTATGCACTAACAGAGGCCACAGTGAGGCCAGAGGAGCTTGTGGGTTTTAGGTCGTAATAGCCCTCCGTCAAGTATCTCGGGGCGTGGGTTAGCAGGAATATCCAGTCTTTGGTGGAGGACAATCATTTGACATGCTACACGATCCGGAGGAAAGAGTGGGTAGATGGTGCACATTTCTGCTGTCTGTGCTGCAAAGGGTGGCTATTGCCAAGACGATCGTGGTTATATATGTTCAAAATGTTATTGTATGGCCGGGTGCAGCCTTCTTTGCGAAATCGAAGACGCTGTTGGTGCAGCTAGCGTGGCATCCCAAGTCCCCCAAATAAAGTGGGACACTATGGTGCTACCATGGGACCAAAGGGGTATATGGCCACCTGATATGGAGCTGTACTTTTATAGCAGCTCAGGTACACTTTGTCTCCTACTCGATGCTGGGATCTCCGGCATACCCTCATGTGTGCAAAGAAAGTGCTTGGTGCGCCCCCTGTGCAATCCAGGGGGTGTTGGTGTCGAGGAAGGTGGCTGACAAGTGCAAATTTGAACCGGCTGCTTGCACAGTCCATGCATGGAATAGGCTTCTCAGGAGATCGGGTATAAACATCCAGAATGATCCTGGGCTCCAGCTATGGAAAATTGGATGCCTCACATCCACCTGTGATAAGGCACTAATGAATAGGAGGAGCGGGGCGGGCATAGGCATTATGGTGGATCTGGATCCTGATGGGGCGTTTGTGTTGCAAGAGTTGTTTATGGCCAAGACGGATGGCAGGCTACGCAGAAGACTTCAGTACTTCTGTATGAGGGTCGCCTTTAAAGCCTGGTTCCCTATATTTCCAGAGCCTTCTTCACTAGTTCCCCTCCTACAGTATCTCCTGAATTCGGACAATGCAAGATGGCTGGTGTCATCTATTTATGGGATGGTACAGCGAGAATCTCCTCCCCCCCCCCCCCCCCCCCCAAGTGCTGTTGAAATGTAGACGACAATGGTAACAGGACACTGGGGGTGCATTCAGTGATAAAACAGTGGGCACAGATGTGCGAGTGATGTCACGGGGCGTTTAAGACCCGACTCCAGCTAATCCAGCTTAAGACGCTTCATAGGGTTTACTTAGCGCCTGCCCGCCTTGTTCTGTTTGATCCCACTAAAAGTGACAAGTGTTTGCGCTGTCAAACACACTCAGCTGATTTCCTCCATGATGATCGCGGCAAGGAAGTGCAAGGCATAAAATAAAGCAGTGTCGCATTGCAATTTGCTATGCAATTTTGCAAGTTTGCTAATTAAATTGGCACTTGTGTAGCAAAGCTAGCTATTTAAGTTGGCCTGTTCAATGAAAGCACAGCTGTCCCTGCATTCTGCTCTTTCCTTCAGGGCTCGCTTCACGCTTTGTTCTGTAAGTTCAAAGGGGCTAATGGAGAGAGTGCAGTAGCCTCCTATCAAGCGTTTTAAAGGCCTATGTGGGAGTACTACGCAAGAATGGTTTATTTTTTTTTTCAAATGATTGCAAACCAGTAGTTAGAATGACACTTCTATTAAGCTAACTATATCCTCTATGGCAAACACAGGTAAGTGTTTTTTGTTTAAAGACAGTTCTGCAAATCCATTGTTACATAATGCATAGTTCCGGTATTGCTACTATAAAACGCTGCATTATATCAATGATTTACAGGAAAGTTTAGATTTGAGTATCTCAATCTCAAAATGTTAACTATGTTTAATGTTATTAGGGAAGATGCATCATTGACGAGTGAACCCTTTTGAAAATGTACATATCACACAGCCAAATATGTTTGATGGCAAACCTAATTCTATGACTTGCTGGTTCCACACATTGCAATTGGTGCCCATGAGTGGATACCCCTACTCCTTGAGTGTCTAGCTTATTACCCAGTTGCTTTATACCAGCTACACTGAAAGCGAGATGGCCGCAAACTACAATATTCCACCTAGTTTTTCAAGTTCTATGCCTGCTAAGCCATCCAATTAGTCTCCTTCTTTCCTCTTACATAATGATGACATAAGCTCACTAGATGTTTACGCAACGTAGTGATCAACAGTTCCATCCAGTCTGTACATCTATATAACTACTGCACTAGCATACACTGTAGTTAGCCTCCAGTGCTTGCTTTGGTCTATGATTAGGATTGCATTATATATTAGCACCTGTTTTCAGAGCCTCATCATATCTGTGTCCTGACATGCAGCCAACCTTTTATTTTGCAGGCACTCTTCCAGGGATCGCAAAAGTCTCTTTGCCCACACTAATAGAGTAGATTTTATAAAGGGCAAGTACAATTTGCGAGGGTGTTTGAAACTTATTTGACATTTAATGCAAGTACATGTTAAATAAAAGTTTCACTGTGCATGGCTGGCCTCTGGGTGGCAGCAGTGTGTCAAAGTAGGTTTGTGGTGACATGCACCATTTTACAGAAAGCACAATTAACTTTGGCGTCATCAGTTGCCATGGGTCGAGTGCATTTATTTTAGATCGAGTAGGTAAACTAAGTTACTTGACCTGCAGGTCTAGTGGCATTTAAAGAATCTTCAGGGCCAGACTCATCTCACTGATTTCTTCAGCTGTACACAAAACCACTGTATTGTTGCTCACATTGTGGTGTGTATGAATAACTTCTCATACATTAAAAATATTAGTACAACATTGCTAATGAAGTGGGTTTGTTTGCTAATCAAGAATATTTTAATTAGAAAACTCTGCTAATACATTTTTGTATTCTAATTTATGCCATGAAGTGTGTGCTGATGTGCTGGACAGCCAGGCCCCCCTACCACTCGAGTGAGGCTGGATAGTCTGATCAGGCTGAGTGAGCTTGATAAAGAATATGGACTCTTGTGTGGGCCACGGAGAAGTCTGAAAAACATTTGGGGCCCCTTTGAGGCCTACCTTATGGATCAGTGCCCAGACATTGTCACTGTGGACACAATGTCCCGAGACTAAGTACTGTTATTGCTACTCCTTTGCCACAGCTAGTAAGGAATACTGTTGTGTGCAGTATTGTAATGGATATGGTTCAACAGTGCCCACCTTGGCGAATTGCTGTAACCGTTGTTTGAGTAAGATGGGAATCCACTTTAAATAGTGGTCAACTTCAAAGCACTCGTCCACTTGCCAGCTCGATATGAATAGCTGGTAGGAACATGGCCACCCCTACCCAACTTCACTTTGGCTAAAATGCACACACTCATTCTAAACTCTTTATGAATTTCCCATAACTGGACTTCAGTCCCCTGAGGACATTCAACCTACAGTGCGTTGGGACAATACAAACGATGAAAGGCAATATACAAATGATGATGTGGTAGATGGGTGCTGGGAGGTAGTCCGGAGAGTGAGCGAATGCAGGTCACTTGTTATGTGTCCAGCTTAAGTGTCAATTTAATTTGCAAACCAACAAAATTGCTATGCGACACTGCTTACTTTATGCCTTGCAGCCAACTGAGGGCCAAACTCTTCCTCCAATAGCCGACTCATACGCTGTGAGAAAATTGGTGTGTAAGGGGGAAGAGATCCCACTAACCCCCTTCAGTAGGAATCCTCTTTGCACTGGTTTCACTGGAGCTTTACGCAGGTACAGACGGCCAAAAGTACTCTGTTATTGGAGTGAAGATGAAGCCTTTCAAGGAGGTCATCGGGTCATCCCCTCAACCACTTTAGATTAACATTTGAAGTGGCCTGCTGTTGGAAAGGGTCTTTCTGCCGATTGGACACGGATATCCAGATCTCTGCCTACAGAAGGGGAAAAGCCTGCAAGTGTCCCAGTCAACCTTCCTTCCTGGGAAGGGCAGAAGGACTGGCCTTTTCTCTGAGACCTGGATAGTGACTCATAGCACCGCAGGAACAAAAGACGCTGTCTGTGTCTCCCTGCAAATTTGCACAGCTTTGAGCGCTTTTGAGCTTTTCCGACCCAAACATCGCCTGCCTGTCCCAAACTTCGAGTCAAGTGCTGTTGTTGTTGGTTGCACTGCCCCATTTCATTACGCCATCTTGACCATCTCAAATCCCATTTGACGAACTGGAATGTACCCAGAAGCCCAGCTTGACACTGTTGACCACCAGAAAGGAAATATCAAGGTATATCTAGATCTTTTGTCCCACTATCGTTGTTCTATGGGCTCTAGTGACATTTAAGAAAGACATCACTTGTTACCTTAAAAAGGATACGTAAAGTTATATTGTTGCGAAGACAATTTCCTGCATGCCCCGGACTTCATACTTAAGAGTGAGGCACTTTTAAGCAAAAGGTCTGCATATTCTGTGCATTTCGTTACTGGGGTGGTGGGTTGTTAGTTAGTCTGTCCCTTTAGTTTGATTTTATAGTTTTATATAGTACCACAGTACTATTGTCGATTGGTTGCTACCTTGCTGGCTTACACCCCTCTTGAAGAGTATAGCTGCCTTCTGCCAAGGCTACCTTAAAGAGGCAACAGAGTTGTGCCATTCATGTTGTGCCCCTATCACCTTTAGGATCGAGATCAATGCTGGTTTGATACGATATGGCATTTATAATGCGCCTGTACACAAGTGGTTCTAGGTGCCACAAGACAAGGGAGGGAAGACAAGACAAACAATCTTACAAGGGTTCTAATGTTCTATCACCAACGACTATTTTACCAGGTTTTTTACGAATATGTTTTGCTGAAAAAAAACACCAAAAAATTCCTTTATTTTTCAGGGGGGGTTCCCCGCCCCCTCAAGCCCTCCCTCCCCTATTATATTTGTACTATTCCCAAAACCCCCACCCTTTATATGCCCTTTCCCACCCTCAAACCACAACCAGCCCCCCTCCCCTATATTTGTTTTTGGCAAAACATTTTCGTTATAAAACCCATTGAAGAAATAGTCGAACGAATGGTATACGCTTACTAGGCCTTGTGTCATTAAGATCGTGCAAGCATGACACGAAAAGTGCAGGGGGAAGGGAGAGGAGGAAGTGGAAGGGAGAGGGTAGGAGGAAAGTGCGATGATGGCAGCAGGCTAAGAGTAAGTGCTGCATGGCTCTGGATAAGTGCGAGGAGGCAAAGAGGCAGGAGGGGCTGTAGGGGTTGCAGTTACAGACCCTAAGTGAGTGGTAAGCCAGGAGGTATAGCAAGGAGGATTGGTCATGGAGGAGACTGGTACCCAGTGACACTCAGAGGTTTAGTACAAGTTTAGAAACTGCTACTCATCCCTGTACTCTACAGAACATTTCGTCACAATCAGACATACTGTAATAAGATGGAACAATTTTGGTGGAAACTTTAAATGTGGTGGACCACCAGTGAATGGGTCACTGCAAGGGTGTATGGTGGGAGGCCCTAGTGTGGATAAATATATAGTTGGCAGTTGTTGCTCCATCACTCGCACCAGACTAGAACAATCGTTTAGTTTTTTTTTTGTAACCTTTATTTACCATTTACCATCGAGTAAATCAGAATTATGCAACCATGTAATTAAATCAAAATCAAACATACCCAATGAACATTACAACTATATACAGTGATGGATGAAATTGCTTCATCTTTCTCAGAATGTGGCCTACCTCCCAGCCGCAACACCCCAGCCCTCCCGATTCATTTTCACATATTCACAGCTTGGTACATTGAAAGAAATGTTCCCCAGATCTTTTCAAACAGGGCATTCTTCCCTTCCTTCCTGTACAGTACTCTTTCCATTTCCGAGAACCACATCTCAATTTTCAAGTTGAGAGCAGACTTCCAATTACTTAAGATTATTTTCTTCCCATTCATGGCACCTCTGAATAACCATTTTTTTTACATTGAGTAAGATCCTCCAAGATTTCATCACTCCCCAACGTCAATGTTTTAAAGTCAAATACAAGCACCCTTTCACAAATTGCACCCATTTCCATCCAAAATATTCTCACCTTCCTACAATCCTATAACATGTGCTCAAGGGTACCAGGTAGATGAACACATGCCCAACCATCAGAATTTCCCTGAAAACCTCTTTTCCACAATCTTTCAGGGGTCCAGTAGACCAGATTCAGAATCTTAATCTGTTGTGATCTCTCCGTTAGTCCCAGAGAGCAAAGTCGGACATTTTTGCACATTTGCGTCCACAAAACCTCTGAAATTTCAGAACCAATTCTTCTACTCCACTCTTCCCTCAATGAGTCATTACCTTTGTACTCTGCAACGATCAAATTGTAAACATGGCTGGCTAAGACCCCTTACCCCACCAATGCCTTCCTTGTGAACAAATCAGATTTAGCCTTGTCTCCAGATAAATCTCGCCAATTACACTCCTGAGCTTTCTATAATCTGACACTTTGAATTTCTCAATGCCAAACCGTATCTTTACCTCTCCGTCATCCATTTCCCGTCCTTAAAGAGATCAGCGATCCATTGACCACCTAGAAACCATTCAGGGCAGAAAACAACCTTTCCCTATATTTTAATAGATGGGTTCATCCATACTGAAGCACCAGGATCTTTATGTCCATCCACTCTCAACAATTCACTCAGCCTCTTCTAAGAGGGTCTCAGACAATCAATCAGTAGATCTTTTCTACAACCTAACCTAGAATTTGAGGTCAAGATCGCTCTCGGCGTCAATGGTCCATTGTAGCTAGTTTCTGCCAACACCCACTCATCAGGTGTAGCATTGAGAAATGGAACTATAAAGTTAGAAATGTACGCGAGATGGTAGGCTCTACAATTAGGTACTCCCAACCCACCCGTGGCTAATGGTAACTGCAACTTCCATAATTTTAACAAGTTTTTTTTTTTATCCCATAGGAATCCTTGGAGAAATCAGTCCAATTCATTCCAGTATGTAGAAGTTATGGACATTGGAATCATGTGTAGGACATAGTTAATCTTCGGGGTTGAGACCATCTTCAGAGCATTTACCTTACCCCAGAGTGTTCCTAAATGGGTAATTCTTGTTTATAATTGACATATACTGTCCACTCTGCTCAGTTTAACTATGACTCTAGTGGACAGCTGCAATGTACCCAACATTTAGCTTTAGCTTTCTATGTAACAAACGTAACAAACCTGGTGTCTTGCTTTTTTTCTCATTTTATATCAGTTCTCCTTGCCCAGCGACTTATTCTGTTGCGTCTCTTCCGTCGCGCCTTTAAGAGTAGGCGGAGGATAAAACCAACTTGGTATGCACAATTTGGATTACAACTCTTATGAAGCACCAACTCTATTTTAAGGTTTCACTGTTTTTAATTTTCTACACATCAGTGTCCTCCTCCACCATTTTAGGTTGCCCTACTGATAAACATGTGTTTCGGTATGGGTGTCTTTTTCAAATCTGGGTTTTATTACATATCTTTCATCCTGTCAGGTAGCTCTCCCATTGCTCGCACCATGTCACTGGAAAGATCCCACCTCCTTGTTACAGATAGTACTCTTACACATTCGCCCCTTCCCAGCAGCGCTTCATTTAAGATGGCTACGTAACATATTAAAGTTAAAGCTGTAAGCAATTGTTTTAAAACTTAATACAGGATTTTTTTTTAAAAAAAGCTTTAAAATATCACGGATCTCTTCCTCAGGCCATAATGGCCTGCCTGATGAAGAGGCCTTTCTTGTCTTGAAAGCAAGCAAATACAAATATGGCGTTATCCTCAAATGTATCCTGTCAGCAACATTCTTTTTTTTGCTTTTTTTTAAAAAAACAACCTGCACTGCTTTACAAACCTGGCAGTCATAGTTGTGTGTATTTTTTTTTTATATATATATAAACAAAAAAACAAATGTTGGAGCATCTCATTTTAAAATGGAGATCTTTTAAAAATAGTATTCTAAAACCGAGAAGTAAATTACTATCAAAAAATATCATGCAGTTTTTCTATGATCTCAAGTTACGGCCCTCTGCTGTAATGTAATCATCTTGTGTGCTCACCGCAGCACAAGAGAATTGGCCCACTTCTAGAAAAGAACTAAATTTGCCATTGACAAAAGAAATCCAACATCAGCCCAACTATTTTTTTTTTTTTAACTCACAGGTGCATATGTGTGCTTTCATTACGCCATCTGCTTTGTAGAGATAACTACACCCATTATTGCCAATTAGCAGGGGAGAACATAGCTACACTAGAGATACCACAACTTTGTACAGACATGATTTGCCACCTGGAAGTCAGAGATTCAAACCATGAAGCTTGTGGGAGTAGACTTATTTTTAGCCTCCCTAAACCCACACTTACTATGACAAATTTAGGGCAACAATTCATTCCTTTTGTATCTTTTTTATGTTATCGCTACTCTCCTAGAGACCCCTATCTGTCCTTGGATATATTGAACCTTCCCCGATTTCCTCTGGGCTGGGACGGGTAATCTAGACTGTGGGGAAGGTCGTTTCCTTTGTGTCCAGAATCAAGACAATATCTAACATTATTTGTGCCCTTTTCTTTGGAAAGAGCTTTTGGGCATGTTTACGCTTTTCCACCTTATCCCCCCCCTTCACTTGCAGCTTGTTTTCTGTCAGTGCAGTCAAGACAGAAAAGTCTGTTACCCTCTGCGGGCTACCGAGAACAACACGGGGCACTGCCTTTTGCACAAATTCCACTGTACAGAAACTATCATAGAAGCACTACAGAGAATACCCACAAAACCTTGACTTGAGTACGATTTGGCATTGCATTTAATTTCTGTGAGAAACCAAGAATGAGACACGGACAAAGGATTTGTGGCGGTTGCTACAAACTTTAATTTAAATAATAAAGGGTTTGGAAAATGCCTCGCATTTCCCTACCTCAAACATAACTAAGGGTGTGTCCTGTGTCAGCACGTCCAAAGCAAAACGTCCTGTGTCCAAAATCCTATTATAGCCCTCACATTCTAAAATGAACTCCAAGGTGGCAAGGCTATTGTTCTTGGCCATCAAAGTGCACAAAAGTTGAAAACAAAAAAAAAAAGGTAAATCCAACAATAGTTCCAAATAGTGTTCACAGATTCAGGGAATGGCTCCCTTCCCAGGTTTCTCTCCATCAAAACAAAAGAATAACCCAGTTCTTAATGGTCCAAGAGGATAACCCCTGCCTCTTGGTGTTGTGCTGCAATTCAGGGAAAACTACTCCTTTCCCCGGGTCTTTTCCCACCTTCGATGCAATTCTAAATTCTAAAGGCATATGTCCTCCTTGGGATGTCTCTTTTCAAGATACCACGAACACCTGCTATACTCCCCTGCCAGGTTCTCTCCCATACATCAAATACAAAATCCTAAGGGCATGAATCTTCCTTGGGATTTCAAAATGTCACACCTCTGTGCAGGTCCCAGACGTGCAGAACACCTGGTACACTCCGACACGTTCTCTCATATATAATAGATTAAAATTTCTACGGGCATGGTGTCTTCCTTGGGATGTCTCTTTCACAGTTTCTTATCGGTGTGAATCCTTCAATTTGGGGGTGCCGTCTCCGGCCTCCAGTTGCCCAGCATACAGGGAACGGTTCCCATAGGTCACCGCATTCAGGCATCCCTGGCTTCTCGCTCCATGTCTGGTCTCGCCTGCAGCAGAGCTCTTCCCGGGCCTTCTCTCCACCAGACGGGAGCCGCTGGATCCGGTCAGCATCCCTCTTTTCCTTCAGCCGTCTGGTTTTTAAATATCCTGGAACTGTGCACTTGCTTCCAACAACAAGTTTGTGGCGTTGGCTTCTGTGCTCTAGTGATCCTCATAACTCCATTTCTATTCCTGGTGCTCTAGTGATCCTCATAACTCCATTTCTATTCCTGGTGCCAGTATTTCTAAAGTATTAATACACATGACATTGATAGTCAGTCCTTGCTTTATTTGTTACAGGATTTTGAAGGATACCATTGTTTGCAGGATGTTGAAGGGGATTATCACAATATTCCATCAAGGTATGGGAAATTAGGGGATATCCCTAAAAGGCAAATGGGGATATCATCTCTCATCTGATGATGCCTGTCCCTCCCCGGAGGGTCACCTGCCCTCTTGCGAACCTCCCTCGCATAGCCACCCCTATGGTCAGGATCAGGTAATGGCTGCCGTTCCCTGGCCACAAGAAGAGGCTACCTCAATGAAAGAAGTGATGACGTCATCAGATTCATCACATTTCTTTCAACTCTAACCAATGGAAACTTAGAAGGCTTGCTAGAGTACACAAAGACCCACAGCATAGAACTCAAATTATGGCCAATCCTGTGGCTGCCTGTATTCGAGGTCTGCTCCACCTTGAAAGTTAGAAGTACTTTGGAAAAATAAAAAAACACTCACCAGGTGCAAGCACCTGTCTAACTAATGAAAGACCGTTTCTTAGAAACAAAATTATAACAGGCCAGATAGACTGATGTGTCGACACACAGACCTGGCCTCCTGCTTAGCCTTTGGAACACTTCCAGTTGGCCAAAGCTTATTCTTCAAGACACCAGCCTAGCCCAGAAGACTACATGAAAACTTCAATGGACACAGACCAAGACTTGCTTTTGCTTCAGTGATTGGGCTCAGAAAGGATTTATAAGGGCCAATGTAACTTTGAACAGAAGTCCCTCCTTCAGCCATGTTCTCACCAGCACCTCTCGCAGCAGTTGGCTCAAACACTGTAAAAAGGCTCATAATAAGGTTGTCTTGAAGATTCTTTCACCATTACTTCAATGGGACTAACCAGCAAAGGTGTATAGCAGGAGCCGATCCAAATACTTAATGAACCGAGTGTATGCCAAATGCCCTAAACCTTTCAAGGTATCTAATCAGCATGTATTTTCTATGAATACCTTACATAAACCTTATTTTAAAAAGATTATGCATGTAATCCTCAGCAAGTCTCATCTGGTTCAGGCTAGAGTTCACATCCTATACCAAAATGTGGCTATGTGAAGCATGACATTTGGTGTATAGAAACTTGGTACACTTAATCTTAACCTTCGTTTCCAATTGGTGTGGTCAGTGGATTCTTAAGAGTGTACCAAAATATCGACTTCTCCACAAAAAAGGAGTGTGAGGTATGCTTCAGAACATGAGTTTTCCCTGGAAGCACATGCCTTATAGCAAGTAACTTGTGTATGCTTGCTGTTATTGTTAGACAAAACTACACAATCCAGGTACAGCAAACAACGTCCACAAACATCCAGTATTAGTAAAACACCACCCATGTTTCATCATGATAAAGGGCACAAAATGTGTGGTTGCCACTAGCAATTGGCTAGTGATAATTGACTCTGAGCGAGCAAGAACCGATTTGCTGTGTGTATGTGTAGAATTGGCAAAGGGCTTTTTATGGCTGGCTATTAGCTTGAAAATTGACGTTCATCCCCTTACCCTTCCCCATCATAATATATTCCTCACCTACAAAACAATCCCATCCCACTAAAAGGCACCCTGGCCGCCACACGAAAATGTTGTAGAACAAAAAAAAGATTCCATCTAGTTTTCTTACCCAATAAATTATACAGATAATGACTTTCCTAGCCCAATGGTCAGGCATGGGCCGAACGCACTGCAAGTCTAATACGAAATTGGTAAAAGGGACATTAAGGGTCAATTATTGTGATGAATCCAATGGTGTCATCACTCCTTTCCAGTGGTGACCTCGCCCCATGTGGCCAGGGGGAACAACAGCCGCAACCTGATCCTAACCCTAAGGGCGGATAACATGGGGGAAGGAAACCCTCAAAGGATTGACATGACATCAGCTGGTGAGGCGCAGTATCCCTGCCAATTAAGAGACCTTAGACCCCCTTCCTACAACCATAAGAACAATCCCATCCCTAATGGAATCATGAATTGTACTTATCCTACAATTCCCCTAAAAATTACTGTGACGAGGAAGAATAGGAGTATCCTGAATGAAGACCACTTTCCCAGTACTGTGACGAGAAAGATCCCCAATGACTCACAAGAGAGTTATAAGTTCAGTACTATGATGAGGGAGAAGAATGAAGGAATAAGGATTACATGCTAGAACCACATACAGCAGTCTAGTATTTTCCCAAAATCTATTGGCCAGAGTCAGTATAAAAGCAAGGAAGGATGCAGGAAGTGTGAAAGACGCCCTCCCTGGAGGACCTGGCTGCAGGATTAGTTTGTCGTAGAATTAGGGGCCTTGGACTGCTGTTCCAGAGGAAAGAACGGGGAACCCTTGGGCCCCAACACCATTTGGAGAACAGGGAGTGCTGGGGGAACCCCGGGAACAGGTGGGGACACCAAAAAGGGGGTGAACCCCTGGACACAAGCAGTGTGCCAGAGGGAAGCTAGAAGCTGCCTCACTGGGAGCAACCCAGCAAGGGGGAAGACGCTGGCTGGAGAGTCTTGTCCTCTCAGTACTGACCGTGGGACCGCTGGGCTGGTGCGAGGTCCATGGAGCCAACCGGCTCACATAAGAGGCAGAGGCGAGCAGCCTGCAGGAGATGGTATGCTGCGACAATGCCAGTCTTCCTCATGTACGCAGGTACTGAAAGGCAGCCTCCACGCCGCTCGAGCACAGAGAAACCCAGAGCAGGCGAGCGGGATCCACAAGGGGCACAGAAGCCACAGAACAGAGGCAGTGAACTCTGAGGGAAGGAGCGGGGTGCTGAAAAGCTGCTGCAGATAACTCACACCATAGAGAGACGGTGACTCCATCCTAGGGAAGCAGGAAAACCAGGGCGCTTCGGCAGGCATACCGAAGGCAATTAAACATTTGAGAAAGAACGAGAGACTCAATATCTCTTAAGATAAACCTTTTGGGAGGCAAAGCCTGAGAGAGCTCAAGGGGGAGTATGGAGTGGGGGAACCATTACTCGTGAACTTTTGCCAAACCTTAACAGTTACGCGTCTGGGACCTGTACAAAAGAGAAGCAAAGCCTGAGAGGTTAAGGGAAGAGAAAGAGCCCTTCACCTGGTGAACCTTTGCAAAACCACAAGTCTACAAGTGTGTTCGTATGAGAAAGCCCTGGCAGGAGAGTATACCGGGCAAGGTCAAGTTGAACAGCGTGTCAAATATATCAAATAAGAAAGTCCTCATAAGGATATATCAGGAATAGCCAAAGACTGAATTGAAAGCATCTTAGAGAGAAGAAGAAACCTGGCAGGAGAGTACAGCAGGTATCCTACTAAGATTAAAAACAACTGCCAAGTTGTTTTGCATACCAGTTGTTTTATTGAATAAGAGAAACTCAAGGAAACTAAGGTCTATGAATGTGTATAGCACAGTCAAGAGGAATCATAGGGGGAAGGGTACAATCCCCTGAACTGTGAACGTTATCCATTGGGAACTTTCATTTTGGGATTACACCTTTCCTTTTGAACTTGAACATTTGTGCACTTTTAAGGCCAAAGACATTACCCTTTTCACCTTCCAGTTAATTGTGTTAGAATGTGAGGGCCAGAATTGTACTTTGGACACAGGACAGTTTGCGATGGACATCTTGACATCGGACAGACCCTTAGTTTTATGTTGGGTAGGGAAATACCTCTTAGAGTAGGCACAGAGAGGCATTTTCCAAACCCTTTTTATTTTCTAATAAAAGTGTTTGGCCAAAATCATGAACCCCCTGTGTCTGCGTCTCATTCCTGGCTCCTCACATTATATTCAAGCAAAACACAAAAACCGTCAGTAACACATGGGAGGGATAAAGGCCCCAACCATCAGCTTCGACAAGGAGGTGTGGAGGGTTAATTGCTGTGCACCCTCGAGTAGAATCGGGGACGACATAAGTGTGACACATGCTACACTCCCTGCCAGCTTTAAGATGGGCCGACAACGAAAAGTGGGCTTGTTTTGTGGAGGGCTTTATTGAAGGCTGTGACAGTCACAGCAGTTACTGTTCAAGTTCTTAGCAGTTGGGAGGAGCATATTTGATCCGTAGGCAAACTTTCACATAGCCATAATGCTGTGCGCCATACTGTTAAAAAGTATATGATTGAATGTGATGCTCTCAATTAAACGACAGGACAAAATTAAACTTAAAACTGAAATATACTATACAAGTAAAGAATCTTGAGCAGACAAAAAGTGAAAACGAAATTCTTGTTAGGGTGTTGTTGTGGAAAGAGATTAAGACCTTGGGTTGTCCACATAATATCTTGGAACCGATAAAAGCCCTCTACACAGACACCCGCTGAATCAAGCGGGACAACTAACTAAACAAATACCAACATTTCGAGGTCTAAAACAAGGCTGCCCTCTGGCAACTGAACTGTTAAACCTCTTCATCTCAGACCCAATGTCATCGGATGGTTCTTTCCCACCAAGAATTTAAAGTTCTGCGCTCGGGTGGATGTTATATCCAGATCTCATTATTCACGATCAAACTCCCATTGGACTACAATGAAAATTTGATGAGCTAATCACCCACATCAAAGCCAATGCACTGAAGATCAACGTCCCAAAGTCAGTTCTGAAAGTAAAAGGGAAGTCGAAGCGACAAAGCTTTCAATGGAGGATTGACAATGAAAATCTAACCCAAGTCTCTAACATGAGATACCTCAATCTGGACCTACATTTTAGCATAAACGATAATCCGCGAATAAGCGAATTAAGGTCCAAAGCAAGAAACGTTGCAACCGAAGATAATTCAGAACGTTTTCTCTACTACCTATGGTCATATTTTACCAACAAACAGTAATCCCAGTATTGACCTATGGGGCAGAATCGTCCTTCTGTAGAAAGTTTGAAATACTTTAGAAGGCCTATTCTAGAAAGAAATATTGAGAGTACCGACCTGTGTGCCAATATCCATTATTAAGGCACGAATTGGGCCCGATTTCCATCTATGCAGCCATTGTATGGAAATCTTTATCTCTGTTCAGGAAGCTGACCTTGGAAAATCAACCGGTCCAATTTTATTTACTGCATCAGAAATACACCTCGAACCAAGACTGGGCTCTTAGCCAATGGTTAGATTGTTGTTCAGCATTGCTCGCAGAAATTAACGTAACATTGGAGCTTCTACTTAACAACCCAGATGTTGCAAAAATAAAATGACGGGACTGCGATTAGATAAAAACAGAAGAAGCTAACCTAAAATATAAGCTTCTTGAAGACACATGACAAAGCAAGGAACATCCTTCCCAAATATTGGACCAAATTCACCCCGCCACCAAAACCTACTATTGCGAATCAGATCAAATATCCTTCAGACTAAATAAATTCTCACATCAAGAAAGGAAGGCCATGGCAACACAGACTATGTAAACTGCAGATAGAAACATTAATGTACCTTGTACTCTGTTGCCGTATGATAAGAGAAAGAAGAATTACGTTTTTGGGCCCTTTTGCAAATGAGCCAAGAATCCTAGATGCTGCAGCCTGGTGGGCTTTATTATGTTGAGGCGAGAACCTCTGAATGACGCTTGCCTTAACATCTTTTGTACAGGAACCGCTCAAAACAGTCTTAGCAAAGAAACTTAAAGAACTCTAGATCTTAACAAAACTATTTAGAACTAGCCTTTTAATTGTTTTTCTAACTTGCCTTTAACGTGTTAATCAATTGTAATGTTTAATGTTTAATTGTAACGAATTTTCTAAGTTTGTATGAATTGGTAAAGGCTTGTAACGAACCCTAAACCCAAAAAAAAAAGTTTAAAAAAATTCTCTTTGTAGGCTAGACAGAAAACCAAACAGTCATTTAAAAAATGCTTCTGCACGTTTGCTGCCATCTAGATGGTGAACATGGTAAATTGTGTCATATGTATTTTAGTATTTCTTGAAGAAATGATACACAAAGTTTATTAAAAAGAAAATAAGAGTTTCAGTAGATGAACAGAACATAGTGTTGAAGTGCCATTACAAGTTGAAGAAATGGCTTAAATTTTATATTCAATTTTTTTTATAACTGTGCCATACGTTCATACAATCCACAAGTGAATTGTCAACTCTTTTGTGAAGCATGATTGGCCAGAACCATTTACTTTGATCAATGCATAGAAGACTTAATTGGCCCATCGGTCTTTAGTAAAGACAATGAATTGGGTCTACGCTTCAAAAATAACATTTAAAAACGAGAGGTTGTCCTTAACAAAGACCTTAAACCAAGGCCTTATATTTTTAAACTAATCAGACAGTCAACAGTTTCAGTGTTTGGTCATTCATTAAATGCATTCACAAATAGCAGATACCTTCACAGCCTCCAACCTGCAGACCCGAAGCACATCAAGCCTCGGCTAGTGGAAAATAGCCAATTCAAATGATCCTTACAGAACGTCTCTCATGCAGATGGTTTTTGTTGTTATACGAGCAAGCCACACACAAATTAAATGCAGCTTTTAATGTAGGAGAGATGCATTCAAAGTGACCATTGGAAACAGATTATGGATTATAATTTCAGAACCATGTGTCCGATGCAAATTCCGAATACAGATCTGGATTCAGTGGAAAAATACAGATCACATGCCGACCACACACAGGCTCGACAAACAGCACATGACAACTACTGACTGAAAAAATCACACCTACGTTCAGCGGTGTAAACCAAGCTGAAACTGCCAACAGCACATCACAGCTCTCTTATGCATTTTCCTGCACAATCCTAATAATTTACTGTACCCTCTTGATTTTCAGATATGCCACAGCACCAGGGACCCTCCCCCCCAGTGGTGATAGTGTGTGGTATAAATATCATTTAACATAACAATGTGCATATTTTAATAAGCATTGTGTGTAAGGGAATAGAAACACAAATGTTCTCTGTATTGAGAATATGCTTACAAATCTGACTATCATTCACATTAATGGCAAATGTCCATGCAGAGAATTATTCAAAAACTAACATTCCAATTCAATATTAATTTCACTCAGAAAGGAGGGGGTTAGTTTGTTACAAACTGTAAGGAACTTGGCATACGTCGCACAAAATATAGTTAAAAACAGATCATAATATGATATCAACAAATTAAGTGGGGTTGGACAAAAATGGCTATGGGAAACTCTAAAAGTACAAATTGATTTCTCCATACAACAAACTGTGTCCAGATGGGCTAACAAAATAAATGGTTCCCATTATTTAAATATATTAAATATATTAACTCAAAGTAATGCATATTCTTTATATGTCCCTCTCCCATCTCAACCTTATGCTGCAACAGAACTGTTCAAGCAATGTGGCCAACAGAATGTTTTCAAACAGTCTCCAGTGCATAAGACCTTGGTACCCTAGGCTATTAACAATAAAGAGCAAAGGACTAGCCATAGCAAACTATTTAAATCACATTCTTAAAGTTCATCCCTAGTCGAATACAGAACACAGACTTACATAACTCTCTCTGGATTTACAACAGGTCGATCTTGGATTACAATGATGCAGAGTACACTGAACGTAGGCATTAGTAACTACCCTTATCTTTTGGACTTCGAATTAATAGGTTGCTGCGTTAGTGGGTTGCCAACGCCAGTACAGTAGCACAAAACGAATAAGTATTATTTCTAATGATCCATCAAGAGCAGGCAAAGGCTATTTCTGCCATCTCTGAGCTAGCAATACTTTTTAGCGAATGACCCAACTATGACTAGTAAAGCCTGAAATAATTTAAGGGAATAAAAGGTTTAAGGCCGTCCCTAAGAGAAAGATCAGGTTTGTGCCATATGTACGGAGCCAGTGAATTCCAAAAAAGTTGAATGAACAGAAAAATGCGCATCTTGCTACACATGCCCGGTGGAAAGCGGGAACCACGAGAGGCTCTAGGGATGTTGAACAAATCCGGCGCAAAAGATGCAGACGAAAGAATTTAGTTGTAATAAAGAAGGGATGTTGCGATTGAAGAGGCTTTAAAATTGAAAACACGCGTCTAGTTTTTAACAATTCTCCATTGCCGGACCAGGACAAGCCACCAATGGAGGCGAACTGGCGTGTAGCTGATACACAAATGGAAGCGAACTGCGGGGGAACAGACCCACAGAGCGGCCCCTCTGAGCAGAAGAGGGCTGAAAAGAAAAGATCCGAGAAGTGGGCCAAGGGGCTGGGACGTGGGCCGCGAGCCGCACCCAGTCACAGGAAGCGAGCCAGCGGAGAGGAGGAGGCTCCCAATCATATGTCATACGGGGGCGGTGTGGCGGATTGCGCCCCGGCACCGAGGCCACACGCAGGCTACAAAACAGAATGGGCCCGGAAGTCAGAATACCCAGGTACGCAAATCGGGAGGGAGCGGAGGCCCTTTTACACAGCGCCCACCAACAACGGAGAAGGGCCTAAAGCCCACAGAGTCAAGGGACACCTCCCTGAAAGGGGCGGCCCCCCCACGGCTCAACGCTACACCATAGCGCCACAGGCGCTGGTCGGAAACAAGCGGACAAAAACCCCATCCATCCCCACCATAGGAGACGGCCAGACAAAGTCTACAGCAGGAGGGGGGGCGGGTCAGAACCCCTAAACCCCCCACAATACTGGCACCTAAGGTTTGGAAGAGGCATCAAAGGGACCCAGACCTGATTCTGAATTTGGGGCCTACAAACACAGGTCAGGAGCAATAAGTTACACCATTTCCCCCAATAAGGGGAGAAGTTGAAATCACTGGGAGCCCAAACACAGCAAAAGGGCACAGCAACACCCAAAAGGATACGCTACCGCCAAGCAGGGGGTATAGTCGGAGCAGTGGCACATACCCTCTGAATCCAGAGGGATCAAACAGCAGCGATCGCCCACAAAGGGGAATAAAGCGGTACCTCCTGAAAAGCCAATACAGATAAAACTACCAGCATCTATGTCAAAATCCAGGGGGAGGACCGCGCAACCCAACCAACAGCCACCTCAGAAGAAACTGGACCAGAGCCTATCACAACTGTGGGGGTCTGAACAATCAAACCCATCCACCTTCACAAGGAAAAAAACCAAGAGGCTCAACTCACGAAACCGGATACGAAATCGACAGACCCCGAAATGGCGACCAAAGAAGATATGAAATCGTGGTTCGGGGAATTTCAGACACACTTTTTGGCCACAACGCAGACACAATTCGAGGCCATGAAAAAAAGACATGCGAACAGCAATGCAAGAACTAAGAACGGAAATCACAAGCCTAGGAGAAAGGACAGACACCCCGGAGAAAATAACTCAAAATCTAGATGAGGAGGCTCAACAGTATGCAGAGGTTCAAGAACAGCTGCTGAGACGGACCCACAACCTCAAACTACAGTGCGAGGACCTCGAAAACCGGTCACAAAGATCGAACATCAGAATTAAGAACATGGCAGAATCGGTGGAGGGCAGAGACCTGAAAGAAGCAGTCCAACAGGTGTTTAAGGAGATCTTGGATGCAAGGGAGGACGAAGAAGTGGCCATAGACAGAGTCCATAAAGTGGGTCCAAAGAGATCTGGAGAACCAGGCGCCAGGCCACGAGACGTTCTAGTCGCTCTCTCCTCTTACCCCCAAAAAGAACTGATATTACGGAAAGCCCGGACAATGGAACACATTAGGATGAATGGGAAGGAGATGCAGTTATATCAGGATCTTGCTCAGTCCACGTTACAGAAGCGCAGAGACATGGGCCCAGTGGTAAAGGCCTTGATGTCAAAACAAGTCAGATATAAGTGGACTTTCCCCTTTGGGCTTCTGTTCACATGGGAGGGGAAGCAAAGGAGGGTGACAACATGTGAGGAAGGAAGACAAATACTGGGCATTCAAGACCAATATGAAGAATCACATGGGGGAAGGAGAGAAACGCACCCAGAACAGGTCAGAATGGCAGCGGTCGAGAACGGAAAGGAAAAGGCCCACCGCCAAAGGTGAAGTAACATTAAAGGAGAGGCACCAGACGTCTTCATTAGTATAATCACGATATGGCCACGCATACCGATACAACGAGGACAATCATGAAGTAGGAGAGTCTTCCACAACCTAAGGTACGGAGGGGGGGGGGCTCCTGTGGCACCTCTTGGAATTCAGAGGGTTTTAGTACACCCTACAAGTTATCCCTGAGTATAGATGGGCATGGCGCGAAAGGCGCTACGCCGGATCGATCTTAGGAACCAGAGCTCATCCCAGGGCAGTTTGGGGGGTGGGGGTTGAGAGGCAAGTTGGGGGTTGTCTAGCGGGGGAGGGGGAGAACACCGGAAACCACCAGAATTCTCAGGAAACGTATCAAGGCATTCACTCAGAGACTCACATATTAGAAACGTAATGGGGACTAAGGTTCTGACGTACAATATCCGGGGGCTCAACTCTCCAGTCAAAAGGAAAAAGGTAGAGCACTTTCTGAAACAAGAAAGATATGACATCATTATGCTTCAAGAAACGCACATAAAGAGTCAGGACAAGGGGAAGGTTAGGTTGAAGGGATATAACCAGATAATACAAGCAAATGCAAAAGATAAACGGGAGGAAATTCTGATAGCATTCAGGGTCAATTTAAGGCTACCCCCTAATGCTGGCAGCCATATATGCCCGTAATACAGGGCAGAAGGGATTTCTTAAGGACATGCTCGAAAAACTGGAACGCTTTCCCTCTGCTGAAATAATACTGGGGGGAGACCTCAACATGGCATGGGACCCCTCTCTAGACAGATCGGCTCCCAGACAACAGGGACAATGCCCTCCCTCGGACGCCCTGAAACAGAAAAGGTCTAATTTAGCACTGGGTGATATCTGGAGACACAGTAACACCAACCAAAGAGGCTACACTTACTTCTCACATGTACACCACTCAATGTCCAGGATTGATTATCTATGGACCTCGGCAGGCATCCTGGGCAAAGCACGGAAGATAGCCATCGGCTCCATTTCATTGTCCAACCCTGCCCCTCTCTGGGTTGAGATAGTGCTAACCCCACGGGCACCCAGATTATGGAAATGGCGATTCCCAGAGGAGATTGTCCGAGACCCAGTGCTGGGGAACAATATTTAAGAACACATCACAAAGTATCTCGCATACAAGAACCCCCCAGACATCTTGATAGAAACTCAATGGGAAGCACTAAAGGCAGTAACTAGGGGACATCTAATTGCATTAAAAGGTCCAAAGGGAGAAACTTAACCGCCAATGGGAAAGGGAACTGGAAGAAAAAATGTGTAGCATTCAAACAGAAATATTGCAGAAGTCGACAATAAAGCTACAAAAATCACTGAGACATGTCCAAGGTCAGCTAGAATCCATCCGTACAAAAATAAAGCAGAAAGGCACCTAATCAGGCTAAAACACCGGTATTATACACAAGAAAATAGAGCTGACAAACTACTGGCCAGACAGCTAAAGGGGAAAACCCGAGATAGAACAGTAACGGCTCTCCGGGATGATACAGGGAATCGAAAGACCCAAACAACGGCTTTGGGGGCAATATTTTAGCGGTTCTACAGACGAATGTATATCTCAGATCAGCCAGACGCGAACCTCCAAAAGTCATACTTAGAGGGGGTGGGTGAACCTACCCGTTCTATCACTCACGAAGAAACTCACGCTAGACATAGATATAACTCTAGAAGAGGTTACCAAGGCGATTAGAGAACTCCATAGAAACAAGGCCCCGGGCCAAGATGGATATACCGCGATATTTTACAAAGAATACAGGGACATACTGGCCCCGATCTTAACTGATCTATTTAACTCCTTTAAAGAAAAAGCTAACATCACCCCCTCGATGAACGAGGCTAAGATGCTGGTAATACACAAACAGGGAAAAGACCCAGAACTACTATCCTCTTACCACCCGATAGCGCTGATAAATCAAAACGCCAAGTTGTACACCAAAATCCTAGCCGCCAGGCTAACGCAGGTACTCCCAAAGTTGATCCACCAGGACCAGTCAGGGTTCGTACCCGGAAGACAAACGCACGACAACATTAGAAGGGTCCTCCACATTGTGGAAAAAATAGGAATAACACGAACCCCAGCGGTAATACTGGCCTTGGACGCAGAAAAGGCGTGTGATCGAGTAGAATGGTCCCTACTGTCCATACATTGAGAGAAATGGGGATAGGGGAAACCTTCATTAACATGATAAAAGCCAATTACAACTCCCCTACCATCAGAGTAGCAGTGGATGGAGGGTTATCTAATGAGATTCATATCAAGAGAGGGACGAAGCAGGGATGCCCACTGTCCCCCTTACTATACGCAATCTTTCTGGAGCCTCTACTGATGCAAATAAGAACCAAAAATGAAATAAGGGGTATAGAAATGGGAGGCACAAACCATAAAACGGCAGCATATGCAGATGATATGCTGGTGATGTTGGGGGACCCCGAAAACTCTCTCCCAGCCATCATGCAAGAGATAGAAACATACGGAACCTTATCAGGCCTCAAGATGAATAGACAGAAATCAGAAATTCTGGTACTGGCGGGAGACTTTGCTCGAATTCAATCCGTAGCAGATGACCTCCAATTAAAAACCACTGAAACAGGGGCCAAATACCTGGGAATCACCCTTACACATAAAATACAGCAATTATACTCTCAAACCTACTAAAACAAATTATAAGGGACTTGGAGAGGTGGAATCCATTATCGATATCGTGGTGGGGGCGGATAACAGTAGTTAAGATATCCATCCTACCCAAACTCCTGTATCTATTTCAGGCCCTGCCTATAAGACTTCCAAAGTCTTTCTTTAAATCCCCAACAAAAGCGGTCAAGAAATACATATGGCAAGGGAAAACTCCCAGAGTCTCTAACACTGTTCTAACCGCCTCTCGGAAAGACAGGGGATGTGCACTACCCCACTTCAGGAGATATGATGAGGCCGCCCAACTATGGGTGTTAAAAGAATGTATTCCAGACAACTCCCAGAAGCTGTGGGCAGCCCAAGACAGAGCAGTGGCAACAATCCATATGAGACATTTGTTATGGTCCGGGAAGAGACAGACACCCAAACCTACAAATAAGCAAAATCATGCAGGCAGCATTGGAAATATGGGATGGAGCAATCTCGAAAGGCACATTAACTAAAGACCCAGCCCCCTTCATGCCCCTATTTAGAGATCCAGAATTCCCACAGGGACTTGAGAAAAAGGCATATCAAAAGTGGGAAGAAGCGGGCTGCAAAATGGTTGTTGACATGTATCAGGATCAACACATAAGATCGTTTGAAGACTGCGCCTCTCTATTGCACCTAAGTGCGAAGGATAGGTATAAACATGAACAACTATACCACTGGCTAGATATGCCTAGAATAAGGGAAGCAGCCACCAGAGAACTAACCCAGTTTGAAAAATAAATTATGTCCAACGATGGTACAAAGAAGTTTGTCTCCATCACGTATAGATGCATAAACACCCAAGAAGAAAAAGTTACATGGCAATACATCAAGAGATGGGAGAAGACCATGAGAAGATTGATCCCCAAGGGTCGGTGGGAATACGCGTGGGGGATGATATCTAAACTCACGAGAGCAATACACTCCAAAGAAATGTGGATGAAAATTCTCCTGCAATGGCATTATACACTAGAAAGACTCCACGCGATGTTCCTGGGCTCCCCCAACGCCTGCTGGAGGGCTTGCGGTGGGGAAGGGAATTGGCGACATACATGGTGGGATTGCCCAAAATTACAAAATTACAACAATACTGGAGGGAAGTAAAGGATCACATGAACTAAATGTTCCCGGGATCTGGGGGAGGAGGTGTGGCTCTGTGGAATATGGGACCCGAAAGACAAAACCCTTACTAAAGCACAGAAAAGAAACTTGATGGGGCTATTGATCGGGGTACGGTTGGAGATCACCCACAAATGGAAGCAGAAACTTCCACCCATAGCAATAGACTGGATAAGAAGAGCTTGGTCCCACATAACAATGGAACACATTACGTATAACCTGCAAGGGAACTACCAAAAATTCAGAGATGAGTGGGCCAGAACTTTGGAGTACCTGCAAAGCGACTATATGGAACAATGGTGCCCACACAATAAGGATTCTTGATATGTTCATATAGGAGACTGAGAAGACAACTCGAACATTGAACGTTAGGTGGAATATTCCGGGGGGGTTAGGGTGGAGTGTGATTGTTTGGTTTCTACATGTTGTAAAACTTAATAAAAACACCATATAAAAAAAGAATTCTCCATTGTCACACAGTGTGCATATCTTATTGCAGGAGCTAGAAATATGAAGCCCATGGATACCCCTGGCTGCATTATGCACATTGTGATGGTGGAATGTGCATTTAAGGAGCCAAAAAAGAGTTACAATAAACAGTTTTACTTCAAGTTGTCTTGATCAGGACTATAAAGACAGAAACGCAAGAATATGGCGCAAAACATGCTTAAAAAAATAAAATAAAAAAAATAAATAAATCGCAGAAAAAAAATGTGTGTGCAGTGAAAGTTTAAGTAATATCAATCAGTAATCATGATTTTACAACTGTGCCAGAGAAGAGTAAAATCCTGGACATAAAGGCTAAAAGGCCTGCGACCAACCAGCTGAGTGAGCACAAGGAACAAGAATCTGTTTTGAAGCCATTATGTTCAAGCAAATGATGGCACCATCTTCTGTAACTCAGCACTCATGCACTATAACCTTGTAGTATGCTATGGTTATGAATCAAGCTATTTCTCCATGTACCTGCCTCCTGTTCACTAAGCCTAGGTTCTGCTCTCTGTAACCCACATGCACTCCTGCATAATCTTGTAACTAAGACATCTGCTTGCAACAGCGCCTCAATGCCCATGGGCTGTAGTGCACTTTACAAATACAAAATAAATAAAAGTCTACAGCCTGAATTTCAGTGGCATTTGCATGCTGCTCAGTAAACACGGGTACTAAGATGTGGCATACATCACAATGTGGAAACTTAAAGACTCACAGCTGTACAAATATTTTTTCAATTTTATTAAAAGAGGAGTAGTAGAAACAGATGCCTGTGGCACTCCATAGGTCAGTAGAGATCATTCTGAAAAAAAGTCAATAGAGAAACCGACTTAGAGCAATAACATGGAAAGGATTGCATGGACTAAAGAGTTACGGAGCGTATTTGACGTTGGAAGATGCAAGATGTTAGGATTTGGTGGTGGTCGGCAGCGTCACCAGAGGGGGATAAATCAAACAAAGTCAAAGCCGTGACAAAGCCGCCATCCTCCACTCACCGATGGTCATCAGATATATTAACCAGCAAGGTCTCTGTACACATACCTAAGCAGAAACTCACTTGATCTGTGTGAAGATTTGTTTTTTACATGAAGTTTTAGCTGTTCATCTACTTCAAGAATTTTGAAAAGAAAGAAAATAGATGAGGGTGACATATACTAGGTATAGATGGATCGAAGGTTTCTTCAAAAATTGAGTCAGAAGAACTCCAACTCATGTGGAACCTTTCCAATGGGTAAGGAAACATTAACACGAAGATCTGTGGAAATGATATCTGAAATATTTCTGGATTCTTGCTGGGAAAACATCCAAGAAAGAACCTGAAGATTTGCATTCTTGAATGGGGAGGGGGGGTGCAGAGGGGGATTTAAGAGGTATCCGGTGAGCATTTCAAGAGACAATGCTCAAATCAGGCAGGGCCCAAAATATGCACTCTGCCCTGGCTTGTGTTCACTAACTCTTGGCAAGTAAGAAATGGCGTGTAAGGTGTAGACTTGCGATGGCAGTGGACTTTTTATGGTTGGCTAGTAGTTTGCAACTTCAATTGTCTACCCCCGAGTCAAGCATGCCACAATCTGACTGAAAAATATTGTTGGCAGGCTGTCTTGTAAACACTTTCCTTAATTTTGTTACTCCTTAATGTGTTCATGCGCCATGAAAAAAGTAGACTCCACACAATTCTTGTGTTGATAGATGGTATTTTAGTATTATTGTACAGTTGCCCTTTGTGATGACACGTGTTTCAGCGGATCCCCCGCCTTTTTCAAATCAGGGCTAATCTTATATCTTGAATGGTGAATAATCTTTTAGCATATGTACAGAATCATGGGTTCAATTCCAACCTACAAAGTCCTAGGTTTCTCTCGTCCATGCGCTCTAGTCCGCGTCTCAGTGAAAGGTTCCTCAGAGTGTATTATCTTGTAAACACCTCTTGATGTAAAATGCAGACTCTCAGGGGAAAAAAGCAAGTGAGTCACAAAGTGACTAAGAGGAAATTATTAACTGAACCCTGTTTTTAGGCAGAGCACTATTGTAAACATGTATTTAATAGAACGTGCACCCCGTGTCAACTCTTGCAGATGGAAAACCGATCTGTATACTGGATCAAGTTTGTCAATAGAATTTGACAGTTTTAAAATGAGATTGAAAAAGCCTCAAATCTGGGTTTTAGTGCAAGGAAAGTTGTGCTGAAAGAGAATTAAACATGTATGCACGAGTTTGGGGAGTAACCCGTTACTTGGGTCGAATAGTGCTTTTTCATGAGGAGTCAATGTGCTAGGATTAACAAAGCTTAATGGGAGTTCAAAGTGAATGCTACTATGGTCGAACAAAGCTAGAGAATGAACCTAGATAAGCCAAAGGCGGTTAGCTGGTAAACAAAAAACCTCTGATCTAATCTATACGTTATTGCACTTAAAATCCATTCACTGACACGCAGGTATGGGCTTGCAAAATGACATTTCTCTATGTTGTTTTTTTATGGTAACTCAAGGTGAGGTTTGTTCAATTAACACGATGTATTATTAAATGAGAAGAATACAACCGTTGCCTACATGACCAAAGGAGAAGCCTTCCACTTTCAGTTACAGTACATCATCACATTTTTCAAAAATCAATGTTTATATTCTAAAAAAAAAAAAAAGTGCATGTTCCAATATATTGTGTAAACAAATAGTGATCGCCTGGACAATTAATACTAATCCATTAAGAATAAATTAAACTCTAATTTAGCTTTTGAGCCAGTTGGTAAAGTCACTTGCATATAGGGAAAAAGGCTAAAGAGGTAACTGTTCGAATGGAACAATACAATTCTTGTTCGCAATGTCAATCATTTAGTGCTCCACGAACTCGGGTAAGTGCTGCAATCACAACTGCCGCCTGCACTTGGGATTTAGCTTCGCAAGCGCGAGAAATAGTCTCCTACATTTGTATTAGCCTCCTGGTTTCTCTCCCATCCCACCCCTTTGCCAGGATATACCTGGCGTTTTGTTGGGATCACTTGACCAGAACAGGCCTACTTATGGGCTCTCCCAGGGTAGCCTGTGAAGGGCGGAAGGTAAAGGGCATCTCCCATTCCCTGCTTGACCCTGTTCGTCCGACGGTACACCTTACAGCGACAACCAGGTAAGGTGGTACAGGCAGGGAGCACAGCCATTACTGTGCTCCGGAAAACACTGCCACTCTTATATTACTACTTCCTGCTATCTACACTGTGCTCTTTAGTTTACCACTGCACTGCCACTACATTGCATCTAGAGGATCTGGTATGGTGACCAAGCTGTTACGCTGTGAGAAAGAGGGGGTTGGCAATGTACGGATTCCAGATTGAATTATACTCCTGCATGGTTGGATCCTCTCTCACAGCGTATGTTTTGAACCTAGGCACATGTTTCATACCTCGTATGTTTGAACCCAGGCATGTTCTTCACACAGTGTATGTTTTGAACCTAGAAGTATTCTTCACACAACTTATGTTTTGAAGGTAGGTGTACTCTTCACACAATGTATGTCTCAAACCTAGATGCATCTCTCGCACAGGTTTCGAAACTAGGTGTAGTTTCACACAGCATATGTTTTGAACTTCGGTGTATGCTTGAACCTAGATGTACACTGCACACAGTGCAAGTTTGGAATCGAGGGCTTGGTTTTCACAGTGTATGTTCTGAACCTAGAGGAACTTTCATAGAGTGTATGTTTCGAATTTAGGTGCACACAGCATTTGTTTGAACCTAGGTATATTTCCTCACACAGTGTATGTTTAGAACCCACATAGTGTAGGTCTCAACCTACGGTTGTTTACCCACAGTATATATTTTGATTATAGGTTCACTTTCAAACAGCGTAGGTTGGAATCCACAATTACAAATTCATAATGCTTCATGCTATGCTCTGAAATTTGGATGTCTGCTGGGGTTTGCCATTGTATAGAATTTAGATGAATGCGATACAAATGTCCAGGAACCAACTAAAAACCCTCAAATACTCTTCTTACTTACCGAAAACAAAAACATACTATATACCTCTATCCCAACAAAACATTAGGCCATCACAAACATCTACGAATTACACACAGGATACCAAGCCAAACATACAAAAATGCTCGCACATCCACACACCAAGCACAACATTAAAAACACCAAACTACTCTAACCAGCACAGTGAACTTTTTTCCAAACTGAAGCTACCAACAGCATATCAGAGCTCATTTGCACTTTTCCTGCTCAATCCCACAAACAAAGTTCCACCAGCCCTTTCCTTTTCAGATCCGCCACGGCTCAAAATGTAACCATGTAAGTAGCAACAGTGCGCGGTACAAGACCACATAACATAACTCCCCATGTATATAGGCAGTAAGCTGCCAGCAGTTTATTGGAGGGGATTAACAATAAAGGCTATGAATGACATGACAATGTAAATAAATTCCATTGTTTATATAATAACCTATTCTAAAGTATAGGAAAGACCAGCTGAGAGCTCAAACAGAAAACTACACAATGGAACTACTGACCAGGATTGGCCATTAGAAGACATGATAATTATAGAATCCCTAGTCAACCCAATATAGTACGCTCTAAAGGAGTGTTTAAAGACACTGCTGTCAGGACCGGCGGGTGGAGGCTTTAGGACTACTGGAGGCGCCAACCTGTTCAGAAGCCACGCTCTAGTCCTCATCCAGCATGGCGGCTTGCCCTATAACTTCCGGCTCTGCCCCCTCCTCCAGTGCGTTGTATCTGTGTAACCTCCCGTTACTTCGCTCGTACTCTTGTGACTTTTCTAAGTGATTATTCTTGCGCTTTCTCCTTATTCCTTTTCCCCGTGCCTGTGCATTTTCAGCCCTATGTTATTCTTGCGTTTCCAAGCTTCCCTTTCACACGGCGTCTGGCCGTGTTTCCTTACCCCTGTTATTTCTTTTGTATTTGCTTTCACAGCGCTCGCCGTTTTTTTCCCTTCTGCAGCTTAATTTCCATCCACTGCGCTCGCAGCTCTTGCTTCCTTTCCTATCACTATACTTTCACGGCTCTAGCCGTCTCCCTCCTGCAGCCTTTATTTTCTCCTTCTGTGCTTTCACTGCAGGTTTAACACTGCAGCCTTTATTTAGTCTCGTATGCAAGCTGCCTTTGCATACCAGCTTTCTTTTGTTTATGCACGGCTTCTAATCCGTTCCTTCTTGAACAATTCTAGTGTTCCTTTTTTTTTTTTAACACGTTTAGGTTGCTTTACCTTAGTGCATTTCTGTAGCATTTTCTGTCCACTTAAGTATTCGTTTCTTCTGTTTATTCATTCTTTCTGCCTATTCCAGATTACACATTATCTTTGAGCCTTCTCACTAATTGAATTATTACAATCGCTGGACAATTGGTCTTTGGAACTACAATCCATCCATCCGAATATTACCTTATCCAGGGTTTTTTCTGCCTTTCGGCTTTTTCCCTGGGGCGAGGCTAGCCCCCTGAGGGGCGCCCGGGGGCAGGTTCTCAACTCTGTCACGGTGGCCTCTGGAGGGGCCAGACCTTACTTACACGACAGAAGAGGTGGGAAGCTTAAGGAAGACAAGCCCAAGAAGAAGAAGAACCCAAAGAAGTCTGAAGCTACACTTAAGGAAAGCTCTTCGGAAGACTCAGGTGAGGAGAAGGGGGAGTTTGAACCTGAGCCTGAAAACTGCTTTCGGAAAACCTAGGGAGCAGACTATGCAAGACAGAGCTGAAAGAAGTGGCTTGCTAGGGAAAGAGGACAACAGCAACTATCCCATTTTTGAGAGAAGAATACATCTAACTTTGTGTTCTAAATAATTGTCACCTCACCATTATTTTTTCTTCAAATTCTCATTTTATTTTTGCTCGTTTATGATTCGGGCTAAATGTGCCTTTTTAACATTTTGGTTTACATGTTTTTTGGAAAATAACTGTCAATTATCTTTTTTTGCATCGTAAGCTTTTAACTATAGAGGTTTGGCAAAGCAACAAAATGGGTGGGGTGTGGTACAAACCATGGCAAAGCCCACTTCAAAACCTCAATTTCTCCTTTTACTACTCTGGCCATGATAAGTGGACCCATAAATGCATTTCCACCCTCCACCCAACCAGCACAACTGGCGGATCGCTAGTCTTTGCCTATGTTTTTTATGTATGGCGTTCAATGGTTTTTAGGGCATTCCCATTGGCTTTTGATAATTTGTTTGCCCCTTATATTTAATAGGCTTCCACTGTTGGAAAAACATCACATGGCTACTAGCTTGCCAATCATGAGAGTGCGACTGCATATCTTTAGTTACTGTGCCATATTTTAGGTAGCTACACTCATTATTCCTCATATAAGGGACTATTTGTTTGACTATACTATTTTTATTGCTCAGATATTACTGCCACAAGAAAATAAATTCACATACATGCTAAGTAAGGGTGAACATCCCTTACAGTTTTATATTTAACAGTATAAAGAGGCCCTACATTGCAAGTGTCAATGCTCCTTTTTTGTGATAAAACGATGCAGGGAAGTTGTTAATGACATCTAACGTTAATCACTTACACAAGATACCTAGATCCTCTTGGAGTAGACCTACCAATTTTATTCTGTCCAATCAGCCCATCGGGTACTTTGGGGGGAAGATTTCTTTCTTGTAATCAGCACAGAGATCAAACTCTCTCTGGAGCCTCGCATTGAGAATAGCACTATTCTCTGCCCCAAAACCTGCCACAGCCCAAGGCATGCATAATGCCCAACCATGGGTCGGAAGTTACCCTACACCCTCCCTCCCCCAGTCAGGGATCCACTGAAAGCCCCCATTGTCTGTGTGAGGATGGCGATGACTGCCAGTGAAACAGAGGTTGGCTATCATGTGAGGTTTAGGGGCGGTTAAGTAAAAAGCGACACACAGGTGTTGGCTATGACAAGCTGCAACTAAATGCTATGTGGTTTCGCAGCCTGTGTGCCTCCTGAGTACAGCCATCTCCACTCATACCACTTAAAACAACGGAAGTATCGTAGGACACTTTGTGCTAACAAGGGAGCAGTTTCATGTGGTGTAGTAGGATGTTGCCAAGTTTCTATTATTAATCTATCTGCATTTTTATATAGCGCCAGACGAAGAAGAAAACCTAAAGCAAAATGTCCTAAGGAGAAAGGACAGGCTAGGAGTGGAGTGGGTGGTCATATAGTAAAAGTAGGTTCATTGATCCTTTAGCCAAGCTCCACATCGAAAACAAACATTGTCAGGTGTTTCTTAAAAAGGATAGTTGAGTCACTATCAACTAAATGTTTGGGGAGAGCATTCCACAGGGCCAGAGCCCAGGAATTAAAACTAGCTCCTCCAATCTTCTTCAAGTTGATACGTGGTTGACTCAGTCGAAGAACATCATTTGATCGAATGGTGCGTCCGATAGGGTTCAACTGAGTAACCTCCAAGGGATAAGATTTTCTGGGTCTAATGCTTCATGTAGGCCTCAGCCTTGAAATGTTGCAGTGCTTTGATCATTGAAACACTGGCCACATTTCGACAACCATGGAAAATCAATGGTCTGGAACCCTATTCTGGAGGGCTATCATAGACAATACATGTGCCTTACATACTGTGTTCTAGTACCCTCCACAATTGCAAGAACAACAGGACTATTGAATTGTTCTTCAATTTCCACAGTCATGTGATGCGGGCTGTGTCACAGGACAAGGACGGATTAACCATATAGAGAAGTAATCCTGAAGGAACTCCACTGCCAGAGGGCAATTGTGATCCGTGACAGAGGTCAGACAGAGGGCATGAATGACTGAAGTCGCACACAAAAGAAATATATAGGAAACAGATACTTTTTCTAAGTATTTAGAAATCAGAGAAGATTTGACCGACTTTTTAATATTTTGTCCAAGGTGTTCTCTGGGGTGATCTTTCCTTGTTCTGCTGTTTCGTAGTTTAGGACAAGTACGGTTAAACTGGAAATTTTGGTTTGCTTAAGAGGCCACATGAGAGACTATTACAAATGTCATCCAGTCTATATTCAGGGATTGGCTCATAAGCACTAAGCAAGATAGCGGCTCACTTTATTGATGCCCAAAGATTTAGGGGTAAAATCTGTGTTTTTAAATTTCTTTCATGTATGCTTACGCATGTTCACCTAGATGGCTAAGTGGGGCTTTTAATGATGTATCTTTTTGAAGATTTATTGGATCCATTGCTGCGCATAAGGGAATTGCCTGTGACATTCCGATTGTCATTTGTTGGTTAGACTAATCATACTTTGATTTGCTATTGATATTTGATGTAAGATTTATATATGCACATGGTATAGGCTTTGTTGTGATTTTATAGCTGTAGCTGTTTTTGACTTCTAAATTACATATGGAAGCCAGGACAAGGTAAGCAAAGTAACAAAGTTTAGAGAACAAGGCACATGAAAACGGGGGCAGAACAACAGTTGATGGGAAAATGCAGGGCTGCAGGAGAGGTCTGAGCCTAAGAAGCATACCCGAGTAGGGGAGACTGAGTACAGGTACCAACTAGACCTAATCGTGACGAGGTTTGCAGATTTCAGTATCAAAAGATGTCTGGAACTTGTCCTGGGCAAAATCCAGAAGGGCTACAGAACTGGCAGAAAGGACCAGAGATGGGGCTGGTTAACAACTAATCAAGAAAGTGACTCAGAGGAGACGAGCTGAATTCTGGAACTTGGAGGCATTGTTCCCAAGACCCACTGAGAAAATACACCTTGAATTATTGAGAAAGAGATTGAACTGAATAGCGCTAAAGCCTGGAAATTGGAAGTGACATTTTTAGCAGTGACCAAAAAAGTAATAAAACTGAGAAGCAGCAAATTCTAGAACTTGAGACAAATTTTCTAATCACCGTGGGTAACTAAATTGACCAAAAGAACGATGAGGCCTGGAAGTTGGGGGAAAAGTCCCTAATATGACAGAAACTGAGAAAACGGTTACCGACTGTTTTACCAATCCACTCGGTTACAGGTTTGTAAACCCACAAGCATGAGAACCGCTTCCATGCGCATGGCTTTATTACACCCAAAAAATGGCAGTAAATGTTCTGACAGTATTTCCACAGGCAGTAATGCTACCATTCCCCAATGAAGTATAATGGATTATAGGATCAGGGAAAAAAAGAGTAATCACAAAATTAGGTTGAGACACCACTTTTCCACAGGTGGTAGAGGTAATTCCATTTGATTGTAATGAGGCCAAAATTCTCTACAGTTACTACATGAATCTGGCAGGACTGTGGCTGACCGGAGGATAAGCGTTATTGACCACTGGATGACCTTTAACAAAATATATCTTATTTATTTATCGAACATTTTTATGGTACCTATAAAGCAGCAAGAATGTTCAAGTGCCACAAGACAAAAGGGGGCCAGGGGGGGGCAATAGAGGAGAAAAATAAGAACGGTCCTACTAGGCGGCTTGTGCCATTTGTGCAGTGGGAAACAGGGCAAAGGAACAGGATAGGGAGAGGGTGAAGAGGGAGAAGTGCAGGAGGGAGGGGGCTGGAGAAATGCAGGAGGGAGAGGGATGGAGAAGTGCTAAGGGGTGCCCAGAAAGGCAAGTGCCAGGGGGAACCAGGGTCGAGGTCGACTAGTGTGAGGAAGGGGGTGGACCAGCCTCAGAAGGCTAGTCACGGAAGGGTGCCCAAGGGCAAGTGCTGGTCAGAAAGCGGGGGGTACTGAGGGCTGGTTGTAGGAGGGCCTCGCCCCCGTAAGACTCATAAGGGGAACAGGCAACCAGTCCCAGTAGCAAGAGGAGACTAGCAGGGGAAGGAGGAGAAAAGGAAGGTCTTGAGAAGCTTCCGGAACTTAAAAAGATTTGCCTGAAGTTGGAGAGGGGCAGGGAGGGAATTACAGAGTGAGGCTCCTGCCGAAGAAAGATCTACCCCCCCACTCTCTGCTTGGAGAAACGTCTGATCTGCAGAGAGTTGGCACTAGAGGCCCTAAGGACTCTAGCAGAGAGGTATTTAGGGAGAGAGAGAGTTGGATGTAGTGCGGTCCCAGGCCCCAGAAACCCTTGTGGATGATGCAGAGTGTCTTGAATTTGACGCTTGCAACCGCCGGGAGGCAGTGGAGAGATTTATGGGCTGGAGAGATGCGGTTCCTCAGCTTGAGGTCAAGGAGAAGTCTTGCAGTCCTAGATTAGTTGGAGAGGGCGGAGGGAGGAAAGAGGCAGATAAAGGAAGAGGCTGTTGCAGTTATCAAGTCTTGAGAGAAGCAGAGCTCTGGAGATATTGAATTTCTGGGGGAAGGTCATGAAAGGGGGAATACCTCTGAGGAGGTGAAGCGCGATAGTGGTCCTTCTTGGCAAGGTCAGCAATATGAGTAGAGAGAGATGAGCCACACACGAAGGCAAGGGGAGTGGGCAGGAGTCCCAACGAGAAAGAACTCAGTCTTACTGGCGTTAAGGCAGAGATCGTTGGCAGTACACCATCCCTGAATAGCAGTCAGACAGTCGGGAATGAGAGGAGGAAGAGGAGAGAATCTTGAATCCTTTGGCTAATGTCTTAATTTTAAGTAATCCTAACAAGACGAATGAATGTAAAATGGGCATGTTGGGTAATTATTTTTTATTAAAAGAGATGGGTTTGTGAATCTAGCTCTGGCAAGTGTGTGATTGCTTGAATGAACAAACAGTTCTTTCAACGTGTCGCTAGAAGACAGGAAAACACTCAGGTTTACTTCTGTGAACACTTGATGATGGAAGGTTTGTTCCACAGTTCTAAAACCTAGAGTACGTGATCTGGCATTCCAATTAATGGCAAGCAAGGAGTCCAGCGCAGGCATCCGAGGGACCTTTTAGATACCTACCATCTAAAGCTTACCAGTATGCCTATGCATCACTCTTCCTACAGCCACCGTGTGGATGATCAAAGACAAAACCTACATAAACCTTCAATTGCATTCTTGGCTGCCGGGTATTAAAAAGAAAAAGTATGGGGGACTCCAAGATGGCTGCTGCACTGTAGTAAGACGTGCGTGCAAGTGCTCCCGTCTCTATTCAGAAACAACTCATGCTGGGATTATCCTAAAGCGGCCCACACCCTGAATTAGCTGCGGGCAAACCCATAAGCGGGCGGGAATTTGGATGGCCTGTGCCCAGAACTATAGCCATGGCGTGGCTGTGACGGGGACACGCTGCCTGCTGTCGCGAAGCTGAATGAACAACGCGCAGCCTTCTCCTCATGTCAGTGCATTTTGGCCAGGTCTCCACACCAAGGGATTACCGGTTGTAGCAGGATCGGAGACAGCAACACGCAGGGAGACCAGACGGGGCGCCGACGAGGCTCACCCACGTGGATAATCAATTAAGGTTGTTCGCCGCAAGCAGGGGGGCTTGCCCTACCACGAGTGGTGTGCGACGTGGAAATATTTTGCAAGAGGTCCGGTCCCTCGCTTCATCGCAGGGGTGAGAAATATTGGGACCCCTCCAGAAGAAGCACGCTTTTTACAAAGTTTGCACGGTGGTAAATGCGGCAACAGTACAGTGGCTGGAAAGTTCAAGTTGTTACTCTAAAAGACCAGACACTCAAAAATCTCAAACTATTAATAAGCTGCCCCATCTCAGGTGATTTAGCAGGACCCAGGGACTCCTACACCATATATCGCAGCACGCGCATGCCGAAAGGCCAAAGGAAGAATATCCCGATGGGGGGCGAGCCAGCTCAACAAACGCAACCAAAATTTTGCTGCAGAGAGTGTGGGCAAAAGATCTTACCATGCCCGTACCCGAACACATACCAAAAGCTAACTTCCTACTGGAGCCACATAATGAAGATTTAGACATGGCGGCCTCCAAAGAAGATTTTGCAAAAAGCTTCCATGAATTCAAGAAAAATTCTCTGCCTCCTTTCAATCGCAATTTTCCACGTTTACATCCGAAATCAGGCACTCCATATCAGACTTCAGCAAAGAAATGTCCACCCTGGGAGAGCGGGTTGATACAAAGGAACGTTCAATGCAAGAACTGGCAGACAGGAATGGAAGCAGTCATATGTGGCTATTGAAGACCTGTCGGGGGCAGCTCACAATCTTGAACTTCACTGTGAGGATTTGGAAAATAGATCCCGGCGCTCTAAAATTAGAATTAAAAATCTTTCTGAAACAGCAACTGACCTAGAGCCAAAAGACATCATAACGCACATTTTTGCAGACATAATTGCAGGGGAAGAGCCCAACAATATCCTGGACCAGGTTCACAGGACAGGACCTAAAAGGTTGGTACCCGGGGCCCACCCACAAGATCTACTAGTAGCCCGTGCATTATATCCACAAAAAGAACAAATCCTCAAAGATGCAAGAAAATCGGCAACAATAACATATGACAGAGATTCAACTATATCAGGATCTATCGCAGGCAACCTTCAAAAAACGCAGAGATGTGCAAGTGGTGGTGGCAAGTGGCGTGACTACAGTCACGCAGGATCAAATATAAATGGATCTTCCCGTTTGGGTTGGTTTTCTCTGTGGAAGGGCGACAGCATAGAATCACTTGCCGAGAGGCAGGTATGGCCCTACTACAAATAGAAGATACTGTGGCGGGCCAAACGGAAAACATGAATGCTCGACCTACCAAGCAATCTACTTCCTGGGAATGGTCCTCTCGAGATCGACAAGGGTGTAGAAATAGGGGCAAACCAAGAAGACTGGAAAATTCACCTTAGAGGGCTGAACCCTTAGACCTCTTCATGGAGCCGCAGCAATGAAAAAATATACAAATAACGAACAGAGAAGCAGTAATACCAACTTTAGCTGAGACGGAACACAACATCTTGGATCTCATCTGTTCAGGTAACAGATTGAGGTTTTAGGACCTCCGCACTCTTCCCTTGGAAACATGTCTCACAGCTGAGGGTTTTCTCCCCAGGATACACTAGGTACTGTGGCTCACACCAGGGGACATTTGAGGGGGGACATGGGGAAATTCAGAGTTTGGGTGCGGAATGTTAAAACTGGGAGGGGGAAATGGGAAGAGGGGGAAACCGCAGTGCATGGTCTGTTCTAACATATTCAAACAAAATGCAGGTTTAGATATACATTAGCCTCACCGAGGTCCCAACTTTATCAAGTCACTTTCAAGTGTCTAACGCTCAATATTAAGGGCCTAAACACCATGATGAAGCGGCGAAAGCTTGAGGGCTTACTGGTGCGCTACTAACCCGACTTGGTGGCGTTTCAGGAAACTCATATCCGAGATTCAGACAGGTACAAACTGTCTGCGTCCCTGCCTGGTTATTTTACAGGCAAATGCCAAAAGGGAAAGTGGCTGGGGTACTTCTAGCATACATTTTCACGATCCTGGGATCCGGGCCCCCCCCCGACACTAAAAGTGGCTTTGGTGTATGCCCCCAATGTTGGCCAAGAGGGCTTCCTGAAAATGACCCTTGCACATCTAGAATCATTCAGGGAAGGCAAAACAGTACTCAGATTTTTCATATAGCGTGGGCACACATTAGTGATCAAAGCAATATCACTTGCTATGCCCAATCTCCCCTCCCCAACATACAAGAAAAAATATGCATGTGTTTCTGGTGGACATTTGATCAACTCTTAAAGGAGAAGAGAAAGGGTTTACATTCTATTCACAGGTTCCTGCTACTTTTCACATATAGATTACCACTGGGTCTCAATCCCACTTTTGGGCAACATTACGCAGATTTTGTGCCACACGATAATGTTGTCGGATCACGCTCCAATCCCCATAGACCTAAATATCCCACAAGCAAAACAAAGATTATGGGCTTGGAGATTCCCGTTAGAGCTATTGAGGGATCAGGTGGTGAGAGTCAAAATAGAAGAGAACATAGGGGAGTTCTTTGATCTTAACCCTTTTGGAGAGACAGCCGCAAACAAGACATGGGACGCCTTTAAGGAAACTATACGGGGGGTCTTGATAGCCGAGGGGATCATTAGACACAAACAAAAAAGTGCACTTGAGATGGATTTAAGACGTGCAATAAAAGATATGGAAACAAACGCAGGGCCAGCTACACAAAAAATCTTAACGGCGGCAGGCAGGTTAAACCTTTTTCATACAAATAAAGTGGAAAAATCTCTGCTACATCTTACACAACAATATTATATAAAAGCTAATAGGACAGACGGACTCTTAGCCAGACCACTTCAGCAGAAAGCAGCATCTCAGACTATACAATCGATTTGGCATCCTTCAGGCGAGATGATCATTGAAACACCCCATATTTCACAATTCCAAACATTTTACTCTAATTTATAATAGTCAGAATTGCCTGATCCAATGTGTCAAAAAGTATACTTGAATGCAGTCACTCTTCCCCAATTAGCGCTAGCGTATTGGGGCCAACTTGACTTTGACATTACTCAAGGAGAAATTCTCAGGGTCATTCGCAACCTCCCGATGAACAAATCACCAGGCCCTGATGGATATCCTGCCTTATTTTAGCCCCTAGATTCTTGTATTCAATCGTGTCATATTATCCCCTACAATGGAGGAAGCAAAAATAGTACTGTTTACTAAACGGGGCAAAGACCCATGCAAGTGCGGGTCATACCATCCTATAGCTTTAATAAACCTGGACGCAAAAATGTATCCTAAAGGTTCTAGCTAATAGGATAGAGGATCTGTTACCCTCATTAATACACCCAGACCAATCAGGCTTCATAAAACGACAGACGTACAATAATATCAGGAGAACGCATCATATATATTAGAGAAAGTTGAAAACATATACCAGGGGCCCTCTTGTCTCTAGAAACTGAAAAAGCTTTTGACCAGGTCAAATGGTCATTTCCTTTTCAGACTAGGGCTAGGAATTGGGTTCGGGCAAAAATGCATAGACAAAATACAGGCAAACTACATACAACCCAGTGCTAGACTACTCAGTAACTGACGTTTATCCCTCTCCATTGCTTTACAATGCAGGACCAAACAATTGTCACCGCTCCTATATGCACTACATCTGGAACCTTTTCTTGCTAAGATCAGACAAACAGAGGCTATCCTGGGGATAGACTGGTATACCACACAAAATAATGCATTTCCTGATATGTTGCTCCTAGCTTCGATCTCTTGAAATCATTACAAGCGGTAGCACAAGAAATGGCAAAGTTCGGGGCGGCTGCCGGCTTGAAAATAAATACATCCAAATCGGAAATCTTAAATGTATCCCCGTCCGCACTGCAGCACCTACGATTATATACAAAATTCCGGTTGGCTCAGGAAGGGATCAAACTACTGGGAGTTACTATAACTCGCACTATATCATGGCTTTATGAGGCTAATTATCCCCACCTGTTAAATGAAATCAAAAACCAACTGTTAAAATGGGGCCCGTTGTCGGTGCCTAGGTTAAGTAGAATCAACTCAGTAAAAATGGTCACCCTACCTAAAGCTCTGTGTGTTTCTGGCATTACCAATCCGTGTTCCTGCCTCCTTTCAAAAATTGCATGGGGCGATCTCCACTTTTATTTGGAAGAATAAACCTCCACGGATAGCTCCCAGTATATTAATGGCCCCTACGGCCAGAGGTGGCCGGGGCTTGCCGAACTTGTTAAAATATCAGGCAACGCAAATTCCGGGTCCTGAAAGATTGGTGTGCGGATAACACAGAGAAATATGGGTCCAGATGGAAAAGGCGCTGGGTGGGATACAGCTTGGAGGCAAGCTGTGGCTGACTAAACAACTGGGCCACGAACATGCTTCTCAGCTAGATCATGAGCTCGGTCGAGGAACTTTGGGATACTAAAGTTAAGAAATACCAACTGACGACCTTTCCTTCTCCCCTTACTCCTCTGTTCTATATTTCAAGGCTTGAACTGCCTGCAATTGTTAAATGGAGACGGACAGGCTGCAACAGAATGCAAGATATGTTCCAGGGCAATGATCCCAAACCCCTTACACAATGCAAACTGGAACTAGGACTATAAGAGTCTGCCTGATTCCAATACTTTCAGGTTAGGCACTGGATATTGGTTCCCCCAAACAAAAAAAGCGTCAATTAGAGACCTAACCCCTTTTGAGAAATGTGTTAAATCTAATGCAGGAAACAAAGCCCTCATCTCGAATATGTATAAAACGATAGCCGACATTTCTCCTTTAAGCTCTTTGAGATATAAACACAGTTGGCATCAGACACTAGGGGTAGAGGTACCAGAAGAATAGTGGGATAAGCTATGGAAGGCAACACCCAAAGTTACCAGGTCTATTCAGGTTCGTGAATTTTGGTATAAACTCATACCACAATGGCACTATACACCAGCCCAGTTACACAAAACAAAACCATCCAATTTCAGATAGGTGCTGGCGAGGATGTGGGGCGATTGGGGACTGGTAGATATTTGGTGGCGTTGCCCAGGGCTGACAAAATATTAGCAAGAAATAACTAGCCGCATGATACAAATATTTGGTCTACAGGAGCCCATGTCACTTAGATCCTGCCCTTTGGTGGTTATTGAAGAAGACACGGGTCATAACTCTAAACCAGTGTGCAAAGCCTATGTTACATTATAGTTAGCAGCTTTATTGGTGATCGCTCAAAGCTGGAAATCTTAAGATCCATCACGTCAGTGAATGGTTCTCTAAAGTCTAGAATGTTCTTGCACTCAAATGATCACCTACTCAATACAAGGCAACCAAGCTAGGTTCACCAAGGACTGGGACTTGATTTTCAACTTTTTGCAAAATGACTATAATATGGCTTACTGCCCATAGAAACTCTGAATTTTGGGCATTGCTTGAAATGTAAAATATTGTTTTTTCATATCATGCACAACAGGACGTGGGGGTGGGTAGTGGGGGCTGGGTGCAGTGAGAAGGGGAGAGGGAGGCTTCTCATGTTATTGAAAAGTATAACTAAAAAAAAATATGAAGGGATTCCAAGATGGCAGACGGCGGAGGACGACGTGTGAGAGAGTCTCTCCCCACCGGACAGCATCAAATAGGGAAATAAAGAAGCAAAGCGGCGACATATAGAGCACCTCCTACACAATTGGAGCGGGAGCCAGGAACACCCACCAGAGGTAGAGGCCTTCGAAGGCATAGTGCTGCAGAGAGAAGCAGCGGGATGTAGCCCACGGAGCGACCCATAGACAGCGAGTCCAAGGCTGAGCCGGGCTGCGCGGTGCGAGAGGAGCTTCACGCGTCGCCCCAGAAAAGTGAGAAGCGGGGAGAACAGACTCAAGACCTGCGGAGGCCGAGGCTAGCAGAGAGCTCGGCCGGAATCCACCAGAGCGGAAAGCAGTCCCGCCCCTCTCTCCCCCCCACCCCCCCAAGTTGTGTGCCAAAGCAGGTGGAGGGACAGAAGCCAGGAAGAAGGGCGTAATCGGAGCGAGAAGCAGCGGAAAAGAACCCCCAGGTGGGTTGGAACAGTGCGTCACACGGAGCGAAGCCCAGAACCCGGGGCAGAGGCAGCAGAAATCCCCCCCCCTCCCTCCCTCCCTCCCACGTAACAAGGACTCACGGCAAAGAGCGGGAGGTGTCGGAGGAAGGTGAAATCTGCCAGTGAGGGGGAGGGACAGGAGAACACAGGGCCCGTGGCCTAGGGGAAAACAAAGACGTATAAGCAGCCGGAAGGCCTAACACAAGAGTAAAGGACCAGGGGGCCCGAGGTCTGGGTGAAAAGTAAAGGAGTTCAAAGCAAAAACCACTAATTCAAGCAGTCCACCAAACCCCATTGTAAAGGGGCACATAAGGACCCTTCCTTATGTGCGGAAGCAGGGAACTACGACCCCCCAATACCCGTAGTGGGAGAGAAGGCAACGCAGCGAACCCCACGCCCAGGAATACGTCCCCACAAGATAAAGGGAAGCTGAAAACGCATTAAGGGGAAGCAAGTGGGGTAAAGAGCCCCATGCAAGGGGGAAAGCAGGGGGACAGGAACCAACCCGCCCCACGCAGAGAGCCCAACCAGAGCACCACGCGTTCAGGGACAGGCGGAAAGGAACGTGACCAAACCGACGCCAGGAAGAATTGTCAAGCTAGAACAGAAGAGTCCAATCAACCCCCCCTCCCCCCATAACACCTCAAGGCACCAAAAACCAAGGAGGGCAAAGATCAGAAGGGGGGGGGGTGGAACAACGGAAGCAAGTGGGGAGCGAACCCGAGGACAGCACGCCCCCCGGGAGACAAACACTATACAAACATAAAGAAGACAAAGACCCCAAGCCAACAAGGTGAAGAGAGCGCAAGCAGCAGAAACACAAGAAAAGGGATTGCTCCCATCAGGATGATAGGGGCATATCGTCAGAGCCCCCCAGCAGCACCCACAAAAACAAGAGCAAAAACGGTGCCAACACAACAACAAAGCCCCCTGGAAAGACAAGATCCAAGTATACAACAACTGTGGTCGACAGGTAGCACGACAGCTACTAAGAAGGGGGAAACCAATCAAACTCAGCCCTCAACAGCAAGCAAGGAGGCTGGAACGATGGAATGCACGGCGGACATGCAGGGCTGGTTCACAGAATGCCAAAACCAATTCATGGCATCCTTCCAAACACAGTTCGACACGTTAAAAGTCGAAATTAAGCAATCACTTCGGGAGATATGAACAGACTTAGCCAACCTAGAAGAGAGAACGGGTACGCTAGAAAAAAAAAACTATCCAAAACACAGAAGACGCCACACAGAAAAAAGTTAAAACAGTAGACTACCTACCAAGACTGGCACAAAACCTCGAGATCCAATGTGAGGACCTAGAAAATCGCTCCAGGTGGGCCAACATACAAATAAAGGATCTTTCAGAAGCAGTAGAGGAAAAAGATCTAAAAGAGATGGCGCAACAGTTATTTGCAGACATCTAGCGGTGGACAAGGAGGAACAAAAATTATAAATGGACAGAATAAACCGCATAGGACCAAGGAGGACATGAGAGCTTGGAGCCTGCCTAAGAGACATGCTGGTAGCAATGTCATCGTACAATCAGAAATAACTATTTCTACAGAAGGCACGCTAAGCAGGGCAGGTGGGAATCAACAGAGACGAGGTAGCGCTTTACCAAGACCTAGCACAAACAACAATCCAAAAAAGGAGACGGTTGGGGCCAGCGCTGCAATTCCTGATAACAAAGAAGATAAAGTACAAATGGACGCTCCCGTTCGGCCTCCTGTATACGCGGGAGAGAGGGAACCACAGGATAACATACGAGGAAGGGGAGCGGATACTAAACTTGCAGGACAGGGAAGACGAGCCCAATGGCAAAAGACGTGGGGGAACAACGAGCCGCTGAAAACCATGGGAAATGAAAACAATTTCGAGGAAAGGAGAAGGTGTGAACAAAACGTGAAAGCAGCCAAAAGAGAAGGAAGGATCATAACACTGGGTGGGAAAGACACGAGGAAGGAGGAAAGAGGCACACAAAGAGCCCTTGCAGAGGGTAAGGCAACAACACGTTTATGGGGATGCGACCCGAGGGTAGGGGATGAAAGGGGTACATCTTGGAAACTCAAGTGGGGTTCAGAACTCCCCATGCAGATATCTCTGGGAAGACAGAGGGCCAGGTGCAGCGGACACTCCCTTCGAGCACACTTAGGAAACTGATCCCTCCATAGGGATTTGGGAGGTAGTTGACGAGGGGAGTTATTGTTGAAAGGTTGGGGGAAAAGGGGGGGAGGGAGGGCACCAGAGGGAGAAACATCCACAACAGGGAGATCGAAACAAAAGAGGATTGGATCCAGTCAGACCCGTGATGAAGGACATCAAAGTAGTAACGTTTAATGTCAGGAGGCTGAATACTCTTGTCAGAAGGAAAAAACAGAACACTACAGCAAGGGGGAAAAATTCGACATACTCCTGTGCAAGGAAACACACATTAAAAAACAGGGTAACGGGAAGATCAAAATGAAAAGGCGCCACTCAAATATACCAGGCTAATGCAGGGGACAAGAAGGAAGGGGTCCTAATCGCTCTGCACGATAGGCTGAGGGCACAGTTAAAGGCCCTTGTAGCAGACAAGGAGGGTAGATATGTATTCCTCAATGCAGAAATAGGGGGCCAGATGTTGACACTCGCAACCATATGCGCCCCAAACACGGGCCATGGCGGATGTGTCAGAGAGAGGGTATCTCAACTAGAAACATTCGCCAATGGGGAGATTATCATGGCAGGGTATTTCAACCTAGCCTGGGACCCGGGACAGGACAGGAGTGGGCCCAATACTCAGGGATCACACACCCCCTCCAAAGCACTCAAACGGAAGAGGACTACAATAGATCTTCATGATATATGGAGGGCCAAAAGGGGACAGGCACAAGGGTTCACTCACTTCTCACACGTCCATACAACAATGACACGGATAGACTACATCTGGGCCTCAGTAGGACTAGTTGGGAAAGTGAAAGAGACAGAAATAGGGTCACTCTCATTATCGGCCCACACCCCCATATGGATCACATTGAGGTTGGGGAAAACGAAGGGGGAATTATGGCAGTGAAAACATCACACAGATATTCTATATGACCCAATACAAGGCAAACAAATAGGAGAAAAGATACAATATTTTATTGAAAACGACTGAGGAGGTCCCAGGGCACCATATGGCATGCATTCATGGCAGTGATAAGGGGTCACTTAATATCTTTAAAGAAGGGAAAGAGAAACAAAGACGACAGTGGGAAAAAGAACTGGAAACAAAACTAAGCGAGGCACAAAAAGAAATGGTGAATACACCTAGTATCAAACTAAACAAAGCGCCGAGACATACTCAGCACCAGCTTGCGACAATAAGAACAAGGAACGCAGAAATAGCACTATTACATCTAAAGCATAGCACTATTACATCCAAAGCATGGCACTACGTGAAGGCAAATAAAGCAGACAGAAACCTAGCCAGACAATTGAGTGAGTAAAAGGGGTCACAAACAATCATAAAAAACTCCAAGTCAAGCAAGGGCAAGAGAAGACAAATGAAGAAATGGGGGAAATATTCAAGGATTTCTACCAAGAACTATGTATCTCAGATAAACCGCCAAAGGAAAAGCAAATAGAATACCTAAGAAGGCTCCCTCTTCCACGAATAAACGAAGGGGAGGGCAGAACTAGAGGGGGAAATAAAAAGTCCAAAAAGCTATAAGAGAGTTGCCTAAGAACAAAGCGCCAGGTCCGGACGGATACACAGCGATATTCTACAAGAAATACAGTAATATCCTGTCCCTGATCCTCACGGAACTATACAATACATTCCACACAAGAAAAAACATCACGCCATCAATGAACGAAAAAAAGCTAGTAGTATTCCACAAACAAGGCAAAGACCCGGCAGCACCAGCCTCATATAGACCAATAGCGCTAATAAGTCTAGACGCTAAAATATACACCAAAACACTCGCCAACAGATTGATATACCTCTTACCGGAAATAATAGTACAGGACCAATCAGGCTTCATTCCAACCAAGCAAACCTTCGACAATACTTGCAGAATCTGTCACCTCAGATCCTCGTCTCACTAGATGCCGAAAAAGCATTTGACAGGGCCGAGTGGACCATGCTATTCAGAACAATAAAGCACATGGGGTTTGGGACAAGATATATTAATATGATAAAAGCAAACTATGCAACACCATCGTTACGCATCGCATTCAATGGCATAGTAACCGACAAAGTCATCTTGGGAAGGGGAACTTAACAAGGCTGCCCTCTATCTCCGCTTCTCTACACCATATATCTAGAGCCAATATTAGCAAGGATAAGATAATCAACCAAACTGAAGGGAATAGACATGGCGAGGGACACCCATAAAATTGTAGCATTCACAGATGACATGCTAGTCGCCCTATCGAACCCGGATCAATCACTACCGACCCTACGGAAAGAATTAGAAGACTTTGGGGAGATCTCAAGGCTAAAAATCAACAAACAAAAATTAGAAATGATGGACCTGTCCCCAAACCCACAAATGATAAATAACCTGCAGCGCACAACACAAATAAAACAAGCCAAAGAGGGTTTAAACTACCTAGGAATAACTCTCACAAAAAAGTAGATTATAAGGAGCGAATTGTCCCCAAATATTGAAAAGAATCAGGATCGATTTAACAAAATTGAACCCGTTAATGGTAACGTGGTGGGGCCGCCCGACTACGATAAGTACTGCATTACTTTCAGGCACTACCGATTAGAGTCCCCAAGTAATTTTTCAGCTCCATGAACAAAGTAATTAACACCTATATATGGAAGAAAAAAAACCTACAAGGGTAGCAATGGCAACACTTACAGCCCAAGGAATAAAGGAAGGATGGCCTTTGCACATTTTCTCAGGTACTATGAGGCAGCTCAACTAAGGGTGGCAAGGGAATGGCTAGGGGGCGATCAAAGCAAAATATGGGCACAAGACAGGGCGGTTGCAGGATCACCCCTACAGGGCCTCATGTTGCTAGATAAAAAGACAAGGCACCCTAACACAAGGATCAGTGAGGTATTACGAGCAGGACTAGAAGTATGGGACGGAGCGGTGGGGCAAGGAAGCCTATCCACAAAGCAGGCACCGCTCAACCCACTGTTTGGCAACCCAGACTTCCCACCAGGAATAAGGAAGTATTCAGGAAATGGGAAGCAGCAGTGTGTAGGTTTCAAGGGCAGAATCTGAGATTGTTTGAGGAATGCGCTCAAATCATGGAACATGGGGCAAACGACAAATTCAAATACATACAATCAACAGACACTGGCTAAGGGCACCACTGTGGAAAGAAGCAGCCGCGAGACAAGAATGTTAGGGGTTTGCAGTGGTTTTAGCTACCAGCAGGAATGGAATCTGTTCTTGCTTAACGGGCAGGTGATAGGGGATTGCCCGGGTGGCTCAACCTGGTTTGCGGGGGCCAAAAAGGCCATGTTGGACTATGTTGCAAGCAATAATTGCCTGCTGGAGTTGATCAATGCTTTCACGGTTGCTTCCAATGTATATAGCGACCATGCTATGTTGACACTGGATTTAACTAAGAATTTTAGCAAGAATGATATTCTTAAGTGTGGCAGCGTTGAACCAAACCATGCAGGAAACCGGCTCTGTTAGACCGAGACTAGAATAGGGAATCTCTGTGCAAGAGTCTTTTTACAGGGTTGTTTCAACTGGAGAGGGCTTAAAGGCAAAAAGTGCCAACGAAATAGAAGCATGGCTCTCATTGGTAGCGCATGAGGCACGGGAGTTTTAATAGGGAGCCCCTATGGTGGTTAGTAACACTCGGACCACTCAAGTCTTTGATATAAAGATACGTAACCATAAGCATGGCCTTAGATTTTGACACAACCAGGATGGCCAATCGGTGGCAAAACCAGGTGAAATTGCATGAATTAAAAATGAATACGTAGCTAAAGCATTACAAGTCCACGATTGCAAAGGAAAATGGGAGCGGTTTGTTCAATTATTTGAGTCGAGACACAGGAGCCATGTGGAAATAACTCGTTACAGCGCAGGGGAAAGGGCAAAGAAATGTGTCAACACTATCCCAGGTTCCGTGTGGAGTACCCATATTGGCTTGAAATATTTTGAACCTACAGCCCTGTGTGTATTCCTTCTCACTGATTCCGCCTGCCTGCTGGAGAGGAGGAGGAAGATTCTTGTGGTAACCATAAATAAGTTAAAGAAATCAAGAGCTCCAGGGCCGAATGTCCTGGCGAATGTGGTCTTAAAGAGCGACCCTGAGAACTGGGCACACGTTCTGCTTATCTGGGTCTGTAAGGAGAGAAGGATACCGACTTCATGGCAGCAGTCGGTTTTCATTCCCATCTATGGGAAGGGGGAGCGGATGAATGTTAACTACAAGTTGCTGTCCATGTTGGATATTTCTGGCAAAATATTTGCCACATTGGTCCTGAAGAAGTTGCAGAAATGGGCGGATGAGAATAAAATCCCCACCCATTGCAGACAGGATTCCGACCAGTATCAGGGACAGCTCATATTAGGGCTCTTGACTCAATAAGGTTTCTGACAGCTTGTGTACCTTTACACCGAGGGCAACATATCAGTGGCTTCACTGGAAGCCCCTTTTTGTCCAATTCGAAACGCAAAAAGGTTAAGGATGCCTGATGTTGACGAATCAGTGCAGCTGTTTCAGGAAAGCAGCTGTGTATCCTTGTTGCCCTGCCTACTGAGGCAATGAGGGGCTCAAAGTCAAACTCACCAGTTCAAAAGTCTAAGAGAGGGGACTTTATTCAAGAGGGCCATGAGGGTCGAACGGTTTAAGTTCGACTCCTTTTCGTGTCCGTCACCAGACCAATTGTTAGGACTTTAGGGTCTAATGCACAGACCTCACGTTCCTCAAAAGTAGATACATTAAGTGAACCACCATTCAGAGACACTGAGAACTTGTCATCCTCTTCAATTGCAGCTGGAGTAGCCCTCGTTGCCTGCTTACCAGTAACTCTTTTGGTGGACAAAGGCAGCACTGGGATAACTGGCTGGATAGGCCCGTCTTCCTTCAGCAACCAACTAGTCAGGAAACCCGCGCTTTAGGCAGATCTCTGCTTCCTACAAGGCGCTCCTTTACTTGACTTTTTTGAATTTATTAGAAAATCAGATCCCACTGTAGAATTGAGAGGCTGAGATTCGATAACCATCTGTGTTGATTGGCCCTTTTTTACCTTAAGATCCCTGTTGGGTTTGTGCTTTGTCAGCCGTTGTTTGCGGGTGGGGAAGTTTGACTGCGACGATTTACTCGTTTCATTTGCATTACTTGCCTCAGGTGGATCAGATTGCACGATAGCGTAACATTGATGCAAGAGAACATTGGTATTGTCAGTCTGAGAAATAGGGTGGCTGATGGTAGACTTTTTTCCACTAACCAAGTCAAAGTCGAGCAATCAGGCCCCCATGATTTTTAAGGTTTTCATGTATTGCCTCACATAGTTTTAACAAGATTTTAACTACAAGGCTACTCTTGGGGTCACCCTCCGAGTTGGTGGGTGAGCTTATGCTATTACTCTGTGGGGATGGGATAGAATAAACATTTGTGTCATAAATCATTTTGGGGACATGGCATGGAACCCTGCCAAACAAACAATCTCCCTTGCGGATACTCTATACATGAGACATTTCAACCATCAACAATCTGCGTACGGAACTTCCTTGCTCACACAATTGTCATCAACCCCCCTTCTCTACAAGTGTGTTTTTATGGCTTGCTGCTCCGCTTGTGACATTTTGCGAATTTCCTTGCCGGCCATAGCATAACCTCAGTAGTGAGTTATTGTCAGTGTTATGTGCGGAGTTTCTCATGTTCTCCTGCAGCAGACTCGAGAGCCTCATCCACAGTAGTCAAATTATTTGGCTTTTGCAGCCCCACAGTTTTAGGAGGATAATAAGCAGTGATCTTCCACCTCCCATCTATAGGGGTCACTGCTGGTAGATTTATAAATGCCATGTTTACCAATACGTTTGTACCAGAAGGGACACTAACCACTTCCCCAGTTGTAGAATCAGGTAACATCTTTTCGGAACGCAGGCCGTATGGCTTTGATTTACGTACGTAATGAGATTTTGTTCGACTGTGCTTTGCCTGGCATTTCACAGCAGGAAACGGCACAGCAAGATTACGCCTAATAGTGACTATCAATGTCTTTCAGCGGATCACCTTGGTTACAGGGAGAATAGCACACTGATGACGCCTCGTCCTTCTTACGGCTACTACGGAGGTCCTGAGCCAAGGGGGTGGTGAAGGGTGTCTTTCGCCCCACCATCTCCCAGACAGACACTTCCTCCAACCACTTCCTGACACTATGCCGCGTAGCAGTCTATGTCTCCTCCCAGTGGTGAAAGCAACTGTGAAAAGACTCGCCGGGTCTAGGCTTGATCCCACAAAGAGACCACTTTCTCCAACCACTTCCTCACACTCACTTGTTTTTATTACAGCCAACAGTTAAAACATATTTGTCATCTGTAAAGCAAAATATATCGTAAGGCGGTGGACAATTATCACCAGAAGACACTGTACTATAAAATCATATACAGTCTTTCCACAGCTAGCTATACATTTAACTGTTTACAGTTCCTGTTGAACAGTGTCACATGCCTCACTAAAATGAGCAAGTCCAACTGGTGACCTTATATGTTCATCCAGGTTTGCCTCGACCTGGCAAGCAGCAAATTACAAATATATCTGTCAAAAGCCCTAAAAGAAGTAGAACAATGTAAGACATCTGTTTTTATTCTGTCGAGACAATAAAAACATATTCTCATAGATGCACTACAGCAAATTCAAACCAATCCCCCTTTTATGTAATAATCTTTATACTACAAGCAAAAAATCATATCCTAGCAGGTTGCCTGTTGGCCACTGGTATTTAGCAGACTATGGATAACGGAAATCATTCTTGGTCCTTAGTGAGTAAACACAAGGTAAGAGAAATCATCTAGCTGCATTAGTCAAGTGAATATTGACCATCAGGAAAACAGATACAACCCCACCTTGCGGGTAAACTAGCACTTGTTCCTCAACATCCTGGGAAACCACTGTCAGCGACTTTCAAACTAATCCCATTTCATGAGCATTGACTTTTAATAAGTACGTAGCATCCAGTGCTTTTGTGTAAGAGCTTGTAACCAAATAATTACTTTCACATCAGTCCAGCTTTTACGAGCTCTGCCCTTTGATAGTAGTAGAAACTTCCTACAGGGCAGATCACTGGCATAACAAACCACACCTTTCAGGGGTAGTAGTCTCAAAACCATGACTAAATCTGTGTAATTGAAGAAATTAGTCAATTATTTCCAAAGTCAAATTAATACTGTTTTTAAAATGCAGCTTCAAGGCTAGAAGAAAAATGTTTCACAGTTGTCAGTTCAACCAGCATCATATATATCCACAGACTAAGGTCTGGTGACACCCTGGAGAAATTGCAACACACAACCTACAGAACAAGGTTCAGGCGCCCCAAGACCAATGCAGGTGTGATGGTCACAGTATAAATATTAGATAACATATAATTTGTATCTTGGTTAAAATATATGCAACCTTAACAAAATATTCTGTTCATAATAAAACAAATACAAAACCATGTCAAAAAGAATGTCATATAAACACATGTTAAGAATTCGATCACACACAAAATCCTAATGCTCATAAGAATATACAAAAATGTATATTCATAACAATATACAAGTATTTCACACAACCCATAAAAAGGTCCATAAGAGGCCACTTCATTCAGCTTCAGGCTGTTCAGAAAATTCACCGAGACCACAATCGGTTTCTGACTTCCATAAAGACATGTTTCCCAAAAACCAATCATGATCCATATTAATAGTGAAAAAACGTTTTGGAATGCAAGTACCTCGGCGATCTAAGAGCAGTTCATTCCACCAATAGGTGCCTCAGGACTTCAACTTTTTCCCCTCGTTTGCAGAAACAACACATCCCAGTCTCATCCACCAATTTACACCTAAACAGTACTTCTCTCGTTAAAAAAAAAAGGGTTCCAGCGGAAACGTAGAAATTACATTCTTATCTTAACACTCTGAAATCTTACTGAATAAAGGGCTATGGAGCCTCCAGACTTGTGTTAGTTACAACTGTAAGTGATTCAGGGTAAAATAACCATGTAGAGATTGGATAGATTGACACCAGCCCTGATTTAATAACGATTTTGTTAACCCTAATTGGTTCATTCACCAGGTCTTCATCCAAAAAACCATACTCCAACAACAATGACTTACAGCGCTCTACGTAGTCCTCTAGTGTGGGCACCTGTAAATTCTCCATAACTTCTGCTGAGGCACTATATAAAGTATTTTCAGGCGCTAGTAAAAATGTCCGATAGTGTGACAGGATGCGCCAATGATCCTTCACCTTAATGGAATTTAACATATCCGAGAAAGTATCATGTGTGGTTGCAACTAGAGGCCAAATAAGCCGAATAGGAGGAGACTTCAAGAACAGCATTGGTGCACCCATCAAGTGATTGCTTGTTACCTTGAAAAGAACAAAGGAAGAATACTATTTGGAGTGTGATCACTGAAAAAGCAAGTTAGTCAGATATGAAGCCAACAGCCAAAATCAATCTGTGCCAGACAACCTGGAAGAATGGCATGATTGGTAATATTAAACAGAGACAACTCTGCAAGGTAAGAGCACAGACCACTAGCGTTCTCCAAAGGCACAGATTAGCTGTTATATATGTTATCTAAATATTTACTGAAAAGACCCATACATTTTATTTCACCAATTCTTCAGTCAAAGTGATGGATCAGTCCACTCCAGACATTTTAAGATATATCGGGAGTAACAACCTATTCACTAGATCACATCTCCCGTACTAGGAAGAAGCAATGCATTTTTCAATGTGAACTGGCTCATCTTCACCACCCACCATTCAATAGGAACGCCCCTCCCTAAATCGTTCCATCCCCAACTCAAATAGCAATTCTCATCCCCACAAAAGCAAGCTGTGTCGTTACAAGCAAGCTTATTTTAAGCCATCTATATGTAGTCCTTGATCGTTTTGCTCCCATGGCACTGCACCTACCTTCCCCCATCACTGACAATTGGCAGGGGTGTACCTTTAGCAACGCTGAATTTGACCAGGATATAGGCAGGGCACTCAATCTAACCTGACTTGGGAGTAATATGACCTGCTTTATAATTATATTCGCCCTCCACAATCTAGTATTAGGAGGCTGCTTTCATTCCTCGCAAATATACTATTCCTTGGGCTTTACAATCCTTGGAATCGGAGTCACCCTTCTACCAATCCAACACTTGGCACAGCCCCTCCACCATCCGAACTCCCCTCTGGAGGAAGAAAGCAGGTATATTGGTATGACGCCTTATATACAACGAGCATCCTCACCCCAGAGCTGTAGGTGCAGAAACGTCATCCACCGGTCCATCTGCCTGTGTCAAACCCCCTGCCGACCACAGGTCTCGCCTTCAAAATGCACAAGAGGGTGACGGGTGATTAGAATCAAGATTCGTGGATCTTCCCTGCTATCCCTTCACAATTCTGTCCTCTCCTTCACAACAAGAGGCTACTGAATGTCTGCGTGTTGGTGCCTTAACAGATAAAATTGAAAAATCTCCCAGCAACGCTAAACTGTCCCCTTTATAGACTACTGTGCATCTATCTTTGCAGGCACTGGCGATCCTGCTGTCTCCTTCATAACCCACCTCACCTGGGCGTTCTTACCCACAGAACTGCCTGTTAACCTGTCACCTCTGCCCAGCTGTGCGGTTCTCTCTGCTGTCAAAGCTCCGTACTAACAAAGTTCTACACTCCTCAGCTGTTGTTGGAATCTCTTAAGAAACTCTTCTTCCCAGTCCCCTGCACTCTCAGAGTTCATCCGTCTGGAGCTGTTGCGTGCATCTCTGCAGACACTCCTCATGCACCCAATGCGCCCCCCCCAGTACTCACAGAGTTCGCTGTACCGTTGACACCCCCGGCCCAGCTGCTGCAGATAGCGCTGCAGCACGTCGGTCAGCAGGTCGCAGGCGGTGAGCTGCACAGAGTCCCATCCCAGCGCCTGGCACACCTGTGCCACCGACACCCGCAGCAGCGCCCGAGAGTACCGCTCGCACATCCCGCCACTGGCGGGTGGCCCGTCACCTCTCGCGCCCCCGGGGCTCCATCCCGGCGGCTGGTGGCCGGACCGCGGCCTCACACTCCGGCCTCTTTCCGCGCTATCGCCAGCGCCGCCATCTTGGGACGCGCACCTCCCAGTCCCTTCCCCGGGCCGCGCCGAGCGATCGCCGAGCTCATCGTTCCCAAAGCGATTGCTCGGCAGTCGATCCACAAGGCCGTGGGAGAAAACCGGCTGAAACGCCTACTTACTCCATGTGCATTTGCTTGACGTAAACATTGGCATCTAAACCACCACCAAAGTTCTTTTTTGTTCAAATGTTTTTTTTTATATTGAATTTTTTACCAAGAACATGATTGAAAGACATATTTACTTTAGTACAAATTGTAGCTGTATTCATTCATACACGTTATAATCTGGAAGTGTGGAACTGAGGTCAATTTGTAGTGTACGTACATAATGTACTGGTTTTGAGATTTAACAGAGTAGGTGATAACAGACGTGTCACATCAATACACTTAATAGGTATCCTTCGTATACATTTAATGATTTGGTGATATTGTGCTAATTTCAAATCTTTATACATCCCATCACGGCAGGATATGTCTAATCAGTGTAGTATCTCGCAAGTGGACCTCCTTACGCTGCTAGTAAGCCACCCTCATTCATACAAGGATACACCGACACAGGAGCTGGGGTGCAACACTTCTTTACTTCATGGCCGTCAGCCTCGAACCCTCTTTCTGGCGGTAGCCCCGCCCCTTCCTACACGTAGGTCGCAGCCCACTGATTAATGGTAACAAACAGAGGACTTGTCATGTTGTTCCTATGGGCATAGCGCCCGTCCACCTCATTAGGTGGCCGGACCGCCATTGCGGTCCTTCTTCCCACCACACGGGAAGTGACGTTGGGGTGTGGGAGGGGGTTGAGGGGTTTCGCCAGTTCATGCCTGGCAGTTAATAAAGCAGGTTATCTCTACAACGGCTCCCGCGTGATATGTGCCTCTGTCGGTTTGAGGACCGAGCAAAACCTCACATCTGGCAACGAAGGTGTGTATTACACCCACCCGTGCCACGGAGGCCTGCAGTCGAGCGGTGTACAGCGCGTCGGGGCACCTCCAACCCTGAGGCCCGAAGGCCCGGAAAGGCACTCAGAGGAATGCGGTCAAGCGGCGCGGCACGTCAGCGCTCCTCTCGGGGAAGAGGCCCCGGCGGAGGGATTCACTTCAACGCCGCAGACAAAGCGAGCGCCGGCCCCAGCGGACACGGAGCACAGGAGTGCCCGATTAGCCACGGGGCAGCTCCCAGCACGTGCGCATCACGCCGACCCAGCCCTGCCCCCCCCATCCATCACACGCTGCCAGGAAACGGCGGGAACCCCACAAAGGAGGAAACTCCGTCACAAACGGCAGCCACACTCTGCTGAAGCGTATCAGCACCTCAAGATATCACTGGGCAAAGACAAGCCCCGGACAGTACGTAAGCACCGGCCTGAATCAAGCAAGCCATCCACACCATGTCGTCTCCTACAAGTCCTGCAGCATCGTCATCAGGAAGTGCAGGAGCCATCGCGGATGATCCTCAACAGGCACAAGGATCAGGTAACAACTCACAAAATCTGCCTATACCCAGCACATTTGATGTCAGGGACACATCCAATCTGGGACCCAGATGGATCATATGGCTGAGGGACTTTAAGTTCTATGCAGGGGCAATTGGTCTGATTGATGACGCAAGGCTAAAAACACCTTATTCATGACGGTAGGCCCAGAGGTCAGGGACATAGCAGGAGAGCTGATGAACGTAGACACCGTCACATATGATGAACTCCGCGGAAAACTCTCCGAATACTTCACCCCCCACAGCAATATTGACTATGAGCGACATGTATTCCACACTACCAGACAGGAAAAAGGAGAATCGCTGGACAACTTTGTGATGCGTTTGCGCATCAAGCTGAAATACTGTGAATTTCATAAATATTCCAATGAAGAGGTGTTAAGATCCCAGGCCATAGCCGGCTGCGTGTCACAATCATTCAGGAAACAACTTCTCCAAAAGCAAAGATCCCTAGAGGAAATCCTCGCATTAGCCAGAATGGAGGCGGCTGTAGAATCGCAGCTGGATAGTCTAGGCAAGGTCGCCATCCAACAACCATCATCCAATTCGGACACCATCAACAAACTCTTTGCCGCCCCCTCACAGAGCGGCAAACGCACCGACGCCACATGCTATCGATGCGGATACGAATATCCACACGTGGGCGAGTGCCCCGCCATTGGACAGAAATGTGCCGCCTGCGGTGGAATGGACCACTACAGAGCCGCCTGCAAAAATGCGCCAGGACCTGTAACCAAAAGGTCACGACAATATGAAAGAAGGAGAAGCTCACGAATCATGCCCTCTCACGGGAAGGGGGGAAGAAGAACAAATAGGACCAAAACGAGAAGACAGGACCCGAAGGAACTCGTACGCAAGAGAAGACAGAAAATCATCAGACGGGTCCAGAAGATCTCAGAGGAGAAGATTTGTCTGTTACATTGAAATGAGATCCCCGTCTGGCAGTGAATCTCAGTCGTCAAAGGAAGACCAACGGAAGAAAGGGTATGTGTGGGCACTCAACAATGCCACTGCCACCCAACACAGTCCCACACTCACGTTACAAGTCAACAACACAAGCTTGAATTCCTCATCGACACGGGGCAACAGTCAACATTATCAGTGAATAGGCATACAACTCGCTGGTCAGCCCCCCGAAAATCAGGAAAGCCACGGTGGACATCTACCCATACGGCGCCACCACCCCGTTACCCTGCAAAGGGACTATCTCTGCATGGTGTGTGCACAAATCACACGCGGCAAAGATTCCTCTACACATCCTAAAGACTGAAGCCAACAGTGGGTACATTCTCAGTTTCAAGACGGCCGTCGAAATGGGTTTGGTGCACATACTGTATCAACTCATGGCCCACAAATACTTTGCCAGACCTGAGGCGATAGAACAAACATTTCCAAACCTATTCAAAGGACTGGGCAAACTGAAACACAGGAAGGTACAACTGCACATAAATCCGGACATACCAGCAGTTGCCCAACACTATCGAGGGATACCTGTGAACATTCAACACCAACTTGAAGAGGAACTAAACAAGCTCATCCAACTCAACGTAATCGAACCAGTATCAGGTCCCACGCCATGGGTATCCCCCATTGTTCCCATCCCTAAAAAGTCACCCGACGGATCTATTTGCTTGTGCGTAGACATGAGGAGGGCAAATGAAGCTATTGAGAGGGAGAGACATCAGGCGGCCCGTATAACTGATATGATCCACCTCCTACATGGGCCTCAAGTCTTCTCCAAATTGAATCCCACAAAAGGATACCACCAGATTGAAATTGCACCCGAATCCAGATACATAACGACGTTCGTCACACACCTGGGCTTATTCCAGTACAAAAGGCTCAGTTTCGGGATATCCTCTGCAGCCGAAATTTTTCAAGAAGAAATACACAGAGTCATCAGGCACGTACCGAACTGCCTAAATTACTCCGATGATGTTCTGGTCTATGGAAAGACGAAGGAAGAGCATGACACCGCTCTCCATAGAGTGTGCGAAGCGCTAGAAGCGGCGGGATTAACGCTGAATAAGGCCAAATGCGAATTTGGGAAAGGCTCGTTACGTTTTTTCGATCACATATTCTCCAGCAAGGGAATGCGGCCGGACCCGGACAAAGTGGCTGCCCTCAATTCAGCCGCACCCCCAACCACCGCGACCGAGCTCAGGTCATTCCTTGGACTGGCCAGCTACTGCTCCAGGTACCTTAAGGACTACGCTACGATCAGCTACCCCCTGCATCTACTAACGAGAAAGGACCAACCCTTCACGTGGTCCACGAACTGTCAGAGGGCATTCGAAGAAATACGGGATGCCATCACAAGAGCGGAGGACATGGCTTACTTTGATGCCAAACGGCACACGGAAGTAATCGTCGACGCCAGCCCCGTTGGCCTGGGTGCCATACTAACACAAATTGACCCTCAGGCGCCCACAAACGTATACGTAGTGGCATACGCCAGCAGGAGCCTAACCCCCACAGAACAAGTGTACTCACAAGCTGAAAATGAAAGCTTGGCGGTAGTATGGGCATGCGAGTACTTCCACCTCTTCCTGTATGGCAAGGAGTTCACCGTAATAACGGATCATCAGGCCCTACTCACAATCTACGGAGATCCAAAATCAAGAATGCCCCCGAGAATAGCCAGATGGGGCCTACGTCTACAAGATTACAAATTCACCATCAAGCACCGCCTGGGCAAAGAAGACAACCCGGCGGACTATCTGTCTCGACACCCCACTGGACCCGCCAGTCCTCAACCATCCATTGCAGATGAATATCTTAACTACGTTGTACATCACCTGCAAACGCTGCCCGTGGGATGGGCAGAAGTAATCACACAATCGGAGCAGGACCCAGTGCTACGCATCATACGCCACTGCATACAAGAAGAAAGGAGAGCACACATGCGGCAGCAAGCGAGGCAGGAATCGGAGGATGTCCAAGATGACGTCAAACACATACACCAAGTCCGAGATGAACTCTCCATAGTTGATGAACACGTAGTACTAAAAGGGTGCAAAGTACTCCTCCCGAAATTGCTACGAGCCAGGACGATACACGTTGCGCACGAAAGTTACCGAGGGGTGGTAGCCACCAAAAGACTACTGAGGCAGAAAGTGTGGTTCCCCAGACTGGATGCAATGGTGGAAGACATAGTGGGCAAATGCTCGACGTGCGCACAAGTGGCACCACCCCCACATCCAAATCCGCTACACATGTCACCCCTACCAGGGCACGTGTGGGAGGAACTAGCGGTAGACTTCTTCGGACCGCTGAGAGACGGCACATATGTACTGGTGCTAAGAGATGAACACTCAAGATTTCCAGAGGCTCAAATTGTCAACAGCACCGCTGCCTCAAGCCTCATCCCAGCACTAGACCGCATGTTGTCCACGTATGGCATACCCAAGATCATAAAGTCGGACAACGGAGCGCCATTCATGAGTCAGGACTTTGAGAACTTTTCAAAGTATATGGGGTTCCAACACCGTAAGATATCGCCCCGATGGCCTCAGGCGAATGGCATGGTTGAAAGATTCATGTCCAACATTAAACGAACTCTACAAATAGCAGCCATACTCAATAAACCTTTTGAACAAGCACTTTATCAGTTCCTCAGAGATTATCGACACACCCCTTATAGCACAACAGGAATATGCCCGGCTGACTTGATGTTCAGACGACCGGTCCAAACAAGACTACCGGAAGACACCCACTCAGCAGAGGCCACACCACTAGAACAGGAGGGCCGAACCAAAGATGACACAGCAAAAGGCAAAATGAAAGAGACTGCTGACCATAAGAGGAAAGCTCAAGAGTCAAACATCGAACCAGGGGACCAAGTGTGGATGCGACAGCCGAAGCAAAGAAAGGAGGACGCCACTTTCGCAAAAGAATCGCTGACTGTCACACAGAGGAAAGGAACGATGATCACAGCACAAAGGATGGACAAATCCTCAGTAACTCGGAACGTATCACACTTCAAGCCTCGGACAGAACAGAGCTGAAGACAGTGGCGATGACAGAGGGAGGGACGCCTCCTATCTGGGAGATGGTGAGGCCTCCGACAGCGAAGACAGCACAATACAACATGAAGAGACGGGATGGACCCCGCGAAGGACAGGCCGGCCACAGAGAAGCCGGATAAAACCTCACAGACTCATTGAGGAAATGGAGTGAAAAGGGACAAGCACCTCGCACGTTAAAAAGGGGGGAGATGTCATGTTGTTCCTATGGGCATACCGCCCGTCCACCTCGTTAGGTGGGTGGACCGCCGTTGCAGACCTTCTTCCCACCACACGGGAAGTGACGTTGGGGTGTGGGAGGGGGTTGAGGGGTTTCTGCAGTTCATGCCTGGCAGTTAATAAAGCAGGTTATCTCTACAACGGCTCTCGCGTGATATGTGCCTCTGTCGGTTTGAGGACCGAGCAAAACCTCACAGGACTCGTCCTCGGAACACATAAATACTGGCGACACCATACCCTCCCCTTACTAAACATTTAGTCGTGCATTTAGTTAATTTCTTCAATGAGGCGATGTGGTTTCTTTCTTGTTCTCTGTGGTCAACAATCCACTTTCGCCGATGGGTCTGTCCGTGTTTCTGGCGCTGTGTCGCCCTCGGAGGCTTTGTTGTCTCCTTCATAGGGAGCGTCCCATTGCGATAACGTGTCATCATGTTTGTGTTGCCTGAACCTGTGGTATCAGGCATCCTTCTGAAGTGAGATGAGTTTCTTGTTATGACTCTGCTGTCTCCTTCCTCTTCCGGGGTGATGAGTGATCCCTTTTTCTTGACGATGATGAGTGGTGCTTCATTAAATGGAGCTACGTTTTTGCGCTGTTGAGGTTGACAGACGACTACCAGGTCCCCTGGTGCCAGGTCACTTCTCTTGGCCCTGCGAGTTCCATCGGCAGCTCTCTTTATGTTCTCTTTCGTGAGCGTGTCTTTCTCTCTCATTTCAGTGTCATTCTCATACTGATCTTCCTCAGCTGCCACATGTGGCAGCCGCGTTCTGATGGTTCGCCCAAACATCACCTCAGATGGTGACTTCCCAGTGGTGCTGTGTGGGGTGTTTCTGTAGTCTCGCATGAGTTGGTATAGTAGCTTCTCGACAGGTTATCCGGTGAGGCGCGCGATTTGTGTCATGCGTTTGATGTTACTCATGAAGCGTTCAACTGTTCCGTTTGCCTGTGGCCATAAGGGTGTCACCTTTCTGTGGCGAAAACCCATATATTCGGCGAATCTTTGGAAATCTTGTCCAGTGAATGGAGGTCCGTTGTCGGACTTGACTATCCTGGGTATTCCGTAGGTTGCAAACTTCCGATCAAGGGCTGGGATGGTGTGATGTGCGGAGGTGGACGGGACTATCTGCAAGTCGGGGTATCTTGAATATTCGTCCACAGCTACCAGTATGTATTCACCTCCTTCCATGGGCCCAATGTGGTCGATGGCTATTTCCTCCCATGTACCTTCGGGCAGCGCTGTCATGCTTAGGGGTTCAGGTGATGTATGTGGCTTCACGAGTGCACACGTTGGACAGTTCTGCAGTAGTTCTTCTACTGAGGTGTCTAGATGGGGGAACCACAGTCTTTGTCTTAGCATCCTTTTAGTGTATACAATGCCCCTGTGTCCTTCGTGTGCTAGTTCTAGCACTTTCTGTCGCAAACTTCGCGGTATAACGAGCTTGGTTCCTTTTAGCAGTAGTCCTTCCTCCGACTTCGCAAGTTCTTCTCTTACGGCTAGGAGGCAGGTGACATCTTGTCTCGTGTCACCATTCATTGTTTCACGGATCTGCTTTGCATGCTTCCATCACCCTGTTTCTAGGCATCTTAGTATGACTTGGATTCCTTGGTCAGTATTCGATTCACGTGCTATCTGCTCCATGTCAAGCCCTTGTGGTGTGCTGCTGTGGATGACGTATCTTATGTTTTGATCAGCTATGGACGGTTCTGGTCCGCACTTTTCTCTTGGATGACGGGAGAGAAAATCGGCAGAGTTCTGTTCTTTCCCCAGCCCGTGTGTGATGGTAAACTGGTAGTCCTGTAACCGCAGGGCCCACCTGGCTATTCTAGGTGGCATCTTCGCCTGGGGGTTGCCATACATGAATATGAGTGCCTGGTGGTCTGTTACTACTACAAAAGGCTTTCCATACAGGAAGAGGTGAAAGTGCTCGCAGGCCCAGACGACCGCTAGTCCTTCCTTCTCTGCCTGAGAGTAGGCTTGCTCATTTTAGGAGAGGCTTCGGCTGGCGTAGGATATTATGTGCTTCCCACTTCCTTCTCTGTCGTCCTGTTGCATGAGAATGGCACCTAGGCCGACGGGACTGGCATCAACGATGAGTTTCGTGGTTTTCTTTGGGTCAAAGTATGCCATGTTTCGGGCGTCGGAGATGCAGTCCTTGATTATTTGGAAGGCCTCTTGGCATTTAGGTGACCAGACAAACTCAGTGTTTAACTTGTTGAGGGCTCTGAGCGGTTCGCTGATGGACGCAAAGTCTTGTATGTACCTCGTGCAATAGCTTGCAAGTCCTAGGAAGGATCTGAGGTCTGAGGTGGTGGTGGGTGGCTCAGCTTCTCGGAGTGCGCTAACTTTCTCCGGATCTGGCGTCATGCCCTTTTCTGAAAATATTTGCCCAAAGAATCAGAGTGTCCTTTGCGAAACTCGCACTTCTCCTTGTTTAAAGTGAGCCGGGCTTCTTCTAGGGCCATGCAGACTCTCATTAGTGTGTCATCGTGTTGCTCTTGAGTCTGGCCGAAGACCAAGATGTCGTCGCTATAGTTCAAACAGTTGGGTACGTGTTTGATGACATTGTGTATTTCTGCTTGGAATATTTCCGCCGCGGAGGATACCCCAAAACTGAGCCGTTTATAACGGAATAAACCTAGGTGGGTGACAAAAGTGGTTATGTAGGGGAGCTCTTGCAGCTGGTGGTAGCGATTGTTTAGGTCCAATTTGAAGAATACTGTCGCTCCATTTAATAGGTGCACCATGTCTGTTATTCATGGGGCTTGATGTCGTTCTCTCAGGATGGCTTTGTTTGGTCTCCTCATGTCTACACATATCCGGATGTCGGGGGAGTCTCTTTTGGGCACCGGTATTATAGGGGAGACCCATGGTGTGGGGCCTTCTGCTGGCTCAATGATATCTGCCTCGAGCAATTTGGTCAGTTCATTCTCGACTTGCTTCTGAATGTTTATGGGGATGCATGCCCCTGCAGTGTTGTGCCACTGGTGGGATGCTGGTGTTGATGTGGAGTTCGATCTGTCTGTTCTTCAGTTTTCCAAGGCCTTTGAATAATGATGGGAAAACTTGGTCAATGCTTGCTGTCGGGTCTAAATATTTATGCACCATGAGGCGGTATAATATGTGAATGAGTCTCATCTCTATGGCTGCTTGATAGATTAGTATGCACCCGCTCTCGGTGGAAGCCTCTATTACATGCATGGGGATGCTTTTCTCGTGTTCCTTGTATCGGCATGATGTTTTTGAGCCTTATGGATAGATGATGGCTCTTGCTGGCTGTAGGCGAGGGGCGTGTGGTATGCTTTCGTAAACTTCCTCACTGATTACGTTCACGGTTGCCGCCGTATCTATAAAAAATTTAGTAGCAGTTTGATTGATTTGTATTCGTAGTATTGGGCTGTGTTCCTTTGCTGTGCTGTTTCCAAGGGCGTATAAATACCCCTTTTTCCGTGGTGCTTCTTGGTGTTTCTCCGGTCGGCGGGTTCTCTCTTCTGATGACGCACTTGACACGCTGTCCGATTGCGACTGTTCTATGAGGCACCGTACGTATCTCCTGGGTCTTCTTCTTGTCCTGGATGGGGTGGTTTTGCTCTCCCTCCAGTTTTTTTTTTTCTTGTCTTCTTTCCGGTTGTTCGTTGTAGTGTCTGTGACGTCCTTGTTCGTGGGGTTGGTGTGCTGCCCGGTGGTGCTGCGTGGGGGTTTGCTCCAGTTCTGTTGTGGGGTTCCTTCATGGGGGTACTCGTGTCCACACCGGTAGCAGAACGGATCGCTGTTGGTTCTCGCTGTTCCTTCTAACTTGTTGAGGCTTCTGTGCTTACCGTGCGTGATTTTTATTTCCTCCAGGCCCTCTACTTGCGCTGCGAGGGCAGCATCTGATCGTGCCAGCCGTAGGATTTCTTCTAGGTTTCTCGGCTGTTGAAGCAGTCGTTTTCGAAAGTCAGCGCTTTCGCACCCCACTATGATCTGCGACCTGAGGGTCTCCTCATTTGAGTAGTTGTTGAAATCACAGTGCTTCATTTTCGCTCTTAACCTCATGATGAATGCATCTATGGTTTCTCCTCTGTTTTGCTTGGTGCTGTGGAATACATGCAGTTCATAGTCCACATTTGTGTGTGGCGTGAAGTATTCCGTGAGCGTTGTCTTTAGTTTGGCGTAGGAGTCTACGGTGTTTTCTGGTATTTCGTCAAGGATGTCTCGCATGTTAGATCCTACGGCATGGATTAAGAGGTTTAGTTTTTGCTTATCCTCTAGTGGTCCGGCCGCTTTTAGGCATACTTCGAAGTCCCTCAACCACCTTTTCCATCTTGATCCGAGGGTGCCGGTGTCAGTGAGGTCAAAATTTGCTGGCAGTTGGGCTAAAAGGCTGTCTGTCATCTTTCTGGGTTCTGGTCTGGCCGGAGTCACTGGGATTGTCAGTGACTCCCCTTCCGATCCACTCATGGGCTGATCTTCTGGCGCTGTACTAGCTGCGTGGCCCGCGAGGCCTGCTGTCCTGTGTGCAGCCGTTCTGGGGATGCCAGGGGCGGAGGGGCGCTGTGCCACGTGTTGACGGGCCTGTGGAGCCTAGCTTTTGTGGCGCGCCCTGGAGCCTTGTGCGTGTTGGGGTTTATGATCTTACCCCTCTTATCCTTGTGGCGCCAACTCGGGAAGCCGTGTCCCTGCCGCTCTTCTCTGTGTTGTTTTTCGCCATAGCCGTTGGTGGGAGGGTCAGTACTCCTTAGCCGCCCGGAGATGTGAACAGGGAGCCGCTGCTCCACCTACAGGTGATTGGATGCGCCTACCGGTGTCGTTGCCGTTGGCGGGAAAGGTTTTCCCTTCCCCCCCACCCGGACGGATGATACGCGGGGAGACGCAGTAGCTGTTCCACCCACGTGGGATGTGCGCGTTGGAGCCTTGGTTGAGCTTGCGCTGGGGCTCGTTTCGACGGCAGGGAGCCTTCTCGCTTCAACCCGCTGTCTCCAGGAACCCTCGACCGGAAGATGTCCTGCGGCTCCAGTGGTGCCTCACTGCTCACCACGAGCGCTTTGGACCTGAGGTGGCGGGCACGGTGGAAAATACGTGTCCGCTTCGTTGCCAATGTAGTATCTCGCAAGTGGACCTCCTTACGCTGCTAGTCAGCCACCCTCATTCATACAAAGATACACCGACACAGGAGCTGGGGTGCAACACTTCTTTACTTCATGGCCGTCAGCCTCGAACCCTCTTTCTGGCGGTAGCCGCGCCCCTTCCTACACGTGGGTCGCAGCCCACTGATTAATGGTAACAAACAGAAGACTCGTCCTCGGAACACATAAACACTGGCGACACCACAATCAGGACGTCCATTGGGTGACCCAATACAATGGCACTAACAGAAGGAACAGTGTGCTCAAGTTTCGCGTGGCCATAACTAAGAATGGCATTCCAAACTGTTTTCGCTTGGAATTCTGGGACTTTAAGTTTTCCTCCTCTTTCAAATGGTAAAGAAAACACTACAAGTACCATAATTCAAAGGGCAAAAAACAGAACTGGATGGCCGCTTCACGCGAAACGGGAAACTTGCTTGGGTGCAGTAATGCTGCCCCTATAAGGGCTGCACACACGCATCAGAGTGATGTTGCGCTCCGCCGCGTGCAGTATAAATAAAGGGGACGTTCCCGGCCGCTTAGAGCGATCATGGAGCCCGAACCACATGGACGTGTCTGCGTGAGGTCTGTGGCGGGAGTGGGCTCACGGACACCCGTGTGTGCACAGGGCGCACCACTACATTGGTGATGAGGTGGGACTGCATCCCTGGCCGGGCGGTGATATTGACAGTGATTTTTTGTGTGTTTTCTTAACATCTGCACCGTCCGATCATGCCGCAGGGATAGATGCAGTCCACAGCAGTGGCGACGAGGTGGGACAGCATCCCTGGCCGGGCGGTGATATTGAGAGTGATTTTTTGTGTGTTTTCTTAACATCCGCACCGTTCGATAATGCCGCAGGGATGGATGCAGTCCACGCGGTCGGCTGCCATTTTGTGACCGGGCCTAGGAAGGCCGTGGCTTTGTTTCGGAAACATCTAGAGGCCATCCAGGGCCAATTTTTGGAATGCTTAGCAGCAGAAGGCTGGTTATACCACATGCTGTGGTTTGGATGAAGATTTTGCATTTGTGTCGTTTTACATCGATTGAATGGTGGTTCCAGGGGAGACCTGCTAAGCTGGTAGGACAGACTCTGGGGCCACCTGGCTCAATTTTTGGGACTCCCACCCACAGGGTGGAACAGACTTGATGACATCCTCCTGGCAAGATTGAATGTGCATTCTAGGATCCAGCTGGTGAAGGGGTTTGGTCAACATCTTCCTACCTACAAGAAGGAGTTTGAGTTGCGGTCTTTGGGGTCTCATACAAAGGTGCTTGTGTGCTCAATGCCATGGATGGCGATGGACAGGCGGCACCTCAACAGCAACTAGATCAAGGTCAGCCTCAAGCACAGCCCCATCAGGCGGGCCGTCCAACCCCCAGTACAACCTCCTGTAGCGGCTGTGCAACCTCCAGTACAACCTTCTGTAGTGGCCGTTCAACCTCCAGTACAACCTCCTGTAGCGGCTGTTCAACCTCCAGCTCAGCCCCCTGCAATGGCTGCACCACAACTACCGGGTGCAAGACCCCCAGGTGCATTACTACCAATGCCTGAGTTTGATATTTCGGGGGCACCTTCAAGCCTGGGGCCATGCTGGAAGATGTGGCTGGATAGACTGGAAATGTATTTCCGCGCCACGATGGAGACTAATGATGACAGCAAGATGGCCACCTTGCTGTACTGTGCAGGACCAGCGGTGCATGAGGTATTTTTGTCACTCCAGCCACGCAATGTCTCATATGCGGCAGCGAAGGATGCTCTCCATGACTATTTCCTCCCCCTTGCAAATGCAGACTATGAGAGATTCCTCATGGGGGCAGCATGCCAGCAAGATGATGAGACACTTGATACGTTCTATGGGAGTTTGAGAAGGTTGGCAGTGCCATGTGCATGTGTAGATCCAGAGACTATGATCAGGAACCAGCTGATCCAGGGATGCACGTCTGGCAAGTTGAGAAGACAAGTCCTGAGGGAACTCGGCATCACCCTTCCACGCATTCTGGAGCTCGGGCGGTGCCAGGAGGTTTCCGACCTGTGGGTGTCCCGAATGGAGGCTGGGGTGCGCCCCAGCAAGGCTGAAGAGGTCTGTGCAGTGGGACGTGGCAGGGGAGCAAGACGCTGTGGGATGAATCAACGAGAGAAGGGCTCGGCTCCTGTCAACTCCTGTTCCAAGTGTGGGTATGACATTCCCCATCCAGCAGAGTGCCCATCGATGGGAAAGACATGCGGCAGGTGTGTGGTGCCGACCACTATGCAAGAATGTTCAGAGGCAATACCCAGTAGTGGTGCCCCGAGGTCCGATGAGGACTGAGTTCTTCCGGCAACAGCGCCCATCGAATGTTGCTCAAGTGGATCAGGCAGAGGACAATCCAGCCCAGGAAGAGGATGAGGAGGAGAAAGAGGGGTACATGTTCTTTGTATCCAGCATTGGCGTATCTAGGGCAAAGACAAGGAGGCAGCCTCGATGCCAGGTGCTGGTGAACAAATCCTCTGTCCCCGTCCTGGTAGACACTGGGGCATCAGTGAATGTTATCGCTCGTGTACACTATGATGCCATGGTGTGCCCTCCTATCCTGACCCAGCCCAAAGTTTGCATCTTCACCTTTGGAGGTGTGGACCCCATCCAGTTGGACGGTGCATTCATTGCAGATGTAAAACATGGTGGGTCTGCGATAAGGGCCCGGTTCTACCTGACGCCTGTCAGCAGCAACACCCTGCTGAGCTGTGCGGTGGCAGCGGCACCGGGCATCGTGACCTTTGCGTATTCTGTATACGTTGATGACATTCAGATACTCCTGGAGAAACACACTGCTCTCATTGAAGGGATTGGGCAAATGGTTGGTGAGCCTGTGAAATTACAAATAGACGACTCGGTTCAACCCATTGCCCTCAAACATCGATGAGTCCCCTTTCACCTAAGAGATCTGGTGGACAAGGAGCTGGATAACTTGGTCAGGTTGGACATAATAGAAAAGGTGGAAGGCCCGAAACCATGGGTGTCTCCGATTGTAGTAGCTCGGAAACCGAAACAACCAAACTCTGTTCGCATTTCCGTGGACATGCGCCTGCCCAACAAGGCTATTAAGAGGGAGCAGCACCTCACACCCACAATTGATGACATTATTACTGAACTACAGGGTTCCCGGTACTTTTCAAAGCTGGACCTCCGTGCAGAGTACCATCAGGTGTGCTACAGCCCGAGTCGAGGTACATAAAAACTTTCACCACTCACAGGGTCTCTACAGATACAAGAGGCTGAGCTTCGGGGTGTCATCTGCGGCCGTAGTTTTTCAGAATATCATCCGTCAGGCGCTGGCAAATCTAGATGACATCCTGAACATTAGCAATGACATCCTTGTGTTTGCCAAATCAGAGTCGGAACACCTGGCGAAGCTGGCTAAGACTTTCGAATGCCTTCAGTCGCTGGGCCTGAACCTGCACCGGGAAAAGTGAGAGTTTCTCAGAACCACCATTGAGTTCTTTGGTTTTGTATTCAGGGCCGGTGGGGTGTCTCCTGATCCACGCAAGGTAAAGGACACCATGGAGGCCCGGGCCCCTGAAAACACCTCAGAGGTGAGGAGCTTCCTCGGAATTGTCACATACTGTGGCCGTTTCATCAGAAAACTGGCAGTAAGATCAGAGCGCCTCAGAACCCTCACCAAAAAGGACATGGCCTGGCAGTGGGGCCCACTTAAGCAGGCGGCTTTTGATGACATTAAAGGAGCCCTCACGGCGGAAGACATAATGGCCTTCTTCGATCCTGCGCTGGAGTCTAAAATAGTGGTGGACGCCAGCCCGTTTGGCCTGGGGGCAGTCCTGAGGCAGATAGACACCAACCAAGAGGTCCGCCCCATCGCGTATGCCAGCAGAGCGATATCAGTGGTAATATTGGGTGGCAGTCTCATATGCATTGAGAAGCGCAGGTTTTAGAGGTCATGGAGACATGGTCAATGATGCCATCTATATACATAGCCTCTGGGTAGGTTAGAGATAATATGAGATCAATACACGTATATTGTTATAAGGTGGATATATATATGTCATCATCATCATCTATTATTTCGGCACGCCATAAATGGTACATACAAAACAACAATCACAATAAATACATGAGTACATGAATGCATGCCTCATACACCAATTAAAAAAAGTTCCTTGAAAGCTTTAACCAATTTGGGTCGTTATACCCATCTTTGACAAATGAAAGATTTAAAACAAAGCAGTTCCAATCCCCCACGATAACAACGTACATAACGCATAATGCACAGAGCAATCCACGGCCGAGGTGCAGAGTTCCTAAGAGAAAAAATAAACGTACACCGCCCAACATGGCCAATCAGATCCAGCAGTGACATTCGTTTGGAACTAAAACCATACAACAAAAGAAAATTTGGAGGATCCTCTTTCTCTCACCTCGCCCCAAAAACCTGGAACGAGCTACCAAAGAACATACGTAACACAAGAGATCACCTCCTATTCAGAAAACTCCTAAAATCCTGGCCACTTCACCCCAAACCTAGAAAGAGTGCCTATGGAGGCACATACATCGCTGAAACAATTCTGAGAGAGGAAACAGATCATCCCTATGTCCCTTAGCTAATGACCATCATCTGAAGTAAGGGAAGAACAATCTAGAGAGATAAGCTAGAATCATACGAAAGAACGATCACAGAGAGATTGGGATGGAAGGGTACAGTTGATAATGTCAATAGTAAAGACAGGCAGCAATCGATCACCGACAGGAAATAGATAGGAAGGGAGCAGGTAATTGTAAAAATACAGCACCAATACCAGAGTGGGGAACAATACACGCCTCAACCTGTTACATAAAGGTCAGAAATAGCACAGCTGGGAACTTGCCACACCATCACTCCTAACAATTAGACGGACAGGAAAGAAAAAGAGAAAGAATATGCCTACTCCATAGGACAACCAAATACATAGAACAAGAATTATAAGGACTAAGAGACATATAACCCACTAACCCAAAAGCTCAATTTTCTGCATACTTAACTCACCCAAAAATCCACACAACCACCTTCTCGCATGGCAAACCGCACAAACCTCACCACACCGCAACAACAAACAAACAACACATAACTCGCACCAACAGCACACGAGGACTCACATCGATCCGATATTCATACCCAAGATCAGCGCACGGTGAAAATCGGACTGAAGCTGCCAACAGGACATCGCTTTTCTCACTTTCCTGCTCCCTGATCATCAACTAACTGCCCCCCCCAAACACCCATCTTATTGTTTGACGAACTGCCGGAGTGCCTGGGGACAATTCCATTGGTGACGGTGCGTGGTACAAATACCTTTAACATTACCATAATAAATAGTTCAGTCGTTATTGTGTCGGGGCTCCTTCCGTCTGGTTAGTTTTAAGAAACTTACCTCTGAGCAACAAAGCACAATAAATATAGCTTGCAAATGCAAAAATAATCAAATGATCAACTGTGCTTCTAGATATAACAGTGCTTCATGTAAATGTCTTACATTGTATTTCAGCAGCAGAGGCTTGAATAATTTGTTTCTGAGGCCCATATAGTACAGACATAAGAACAAAACGTGCACATTGTCTTCCCTGTGTGAGAAACCAGAGGGTGTCTCACACCCTTGGGATCTGTCATCCAGGTGGCCGGGCCCATCGCTATTGGATCCAGACCCCGGGGGTGGACCAGTGCAGGAGGATCACCTGGATGAGGAGTTCTATGGCAGAAGGAGTGGGGCACCGAAAGGAGAGACGCAGTATCCCCTTCCCTATTGTCCTATTACCCCTTACTATCGCATGTGCTAACTGGGAACTTTACCCCCACCCACTCTTTCCTACACAAACAATACTACACGGGCTGAGCGCTCTGTGGGAAGACAGACTCACACTCAAACATTCCATGCAACATGTCCCAATCTCAGGATCAGGCAGAGTCAGGCAATTACCCGTAACGGCTCACACCTGAATTCTGTTAACTTTCTCCCCACAGAGAGCACACTATGAGCAAGGCGAGGAGAGTGCAAAAAGCATAATGGAGCAGGATTGTCACGCTGGCGACTGGGCGAAGGCATAAGACGAACAGGTCAAGATGGGGCCACAAGCGATAAGAAGCCCTTGACCCTGTCCCCCTGTGATCGGTTGAAACTGAACAGTCGGTTAGCAGCTCGAGCGACAAAGAATTGCCATCCTAAAGGTGCAGATTGGCCAAGACCCTCCTGCAGTGTGAGACGAAGCCGGTAGGAGCTGCGGCCGCCAAAGAATCATCCTTGGCTCGAGAGAAACAGACGCCGACCAAGCAGCTCAGTGCAGCAAGTGAGCTGGAGACAACATTGCGATACCGGTTGGCATTGAAATGAAGGCTGTGAGCGGCGATAACCTGATAAATTGAACTGCTATGAAGTGGATGAATAGAGAATGCAGATGAAAGCCAGAGGCGAAAGGAAGTGATCCTTTGCAACTAAAATAGAAGAGATACATTGTGACAGAGTAGTCTGGCACCTGTTTGTGCATATTCAAAGGTCTCTGGAGTATCTCAGAAAGATGTTAAAGCAGTGAGATGTGAAAGTGACAAAGTGGTCCTGCACCAGTTAGATGGAAAACCATGCACAATTGGACATCTTCAAACTTATAAGAGAAAAGAAGTTGTGTAAAGCAGAGCGGGATATATTGTGTATTCTGAGAAAAGGGGAATATAAGCCCGATTGAGGGAGATTCTATTGAGGAGAAGAAAGAGAAAGAGGTCTGAAAGTGGTCTGAGCTCGGCTGAGGGAGACCAAGAGAAGAGAACGTAAAATGGTTTAAATTGTTGGAATAAGGCATCTCAACACAGAGAGACTTGATTCAATACAAAAAGGACGCCATCCTGAAAGGTCCCGGTGTACCTTAGAGACTGACTCCTCGTGCGAAAGAAGTCAGAGTGTGCTCCAGGTGCTATATTGTTCTGCCTTGTCACGTGCTGAAACGTGGGGAAAGGAAAGTTACAGTTCACCAGGCCTGAACTACCACGTTACCTGGACCTTTTATGTTTATTACACACTATTTTACATATTGCAACATCCCACACCCCTTTTGTTCTTTAGAGAAGGGTTTGGCAATAGCTTACTTAGTATAAGCCATTTTTGATTTGACTGGACTTGACTAGGATAGCGTTTTCTTTTATTTGATGATCGTAGCTTACTCCCATCGTTAGAATTAGGCTTCGATAGGTGTTTTTCCAAACCATACAAAGTTCAATTAACACCCTTGAAGTATACTTTATTGTGTCTGTCGTACGTTTGATACCATGCCTTCCTTACACCTGCCAGAAATTCATACTTTCAGAGATCAGAATCAATTACCTGCCACTTGAATAGTAGCGTGTTTGATGGCAACATTCCCAACCTGTTCTTCGCATACAGTGATCTCATCATAGGTATGACGTGGTTATCCAGGTAGTCTTCCTTACCTGGGGTTACTTTACAGCGTGAGTAATCCCTAGCCTGGACCGTTGATGTTAGGTAGTTATCAATGTTACATTGGTAGTTAATGTAGACTGTAACACTGCGGGTATTGCTAATTCGACCTACAAGAGGTCTGCTTTACATTTCTACCGAGAAATTAAATACATTGTAACACACTATCGCGGTCTGTAGAAGGATTATTCTATTCAACATAATCAATATGTGGGCTAATAGGATCTATCACATAAGGCAGCAAAACATAGTTATCATACTTGTTTATTTCTCTTACGATTCAGTGTGTTGATCCCAAAAATGGACCTTCCACCACTGTATAACAGCCAAAAGGACACTGATAAAAATAGCCTTCTACCTATTAATATAATTGCAAGTTATACAATTAAAAATCAATCCCAACTATTTGAGAAAAGATAGGAATTTTACATTAGATAATGCCTGATGCTTACAGTTTTTTAGGGCTATATTTGCACGACATTGTATGCAAGAAAACTTTATTGGCCAATGTGGTGCCAGCCACTAGAAAAGTCTGTCAATTTGTACTAATAACACACAATACATCAAAGGAACCTGTACTATAAGGTCCTTTTCCAACACCTAAAAAAATGTACAGGTAAGAATCTGTTTAGTGACCCCGTATAAATCGCAGGTCAAATTGAATTTTGTAAGACTGTGACCAGTTGTCCTGTACACAAATCATAAAAACGTATGCGACCCGCTCATACTGTATCGAGGTCGACCGGTTTCATAACCATGTTTTCTTCAGGTCATCTTCATCAGGACTTTGCTTGTAACCAAGGGGTATCAACTCCCTGTGTGGGTAAGCTAAATGCTCCCCTTCATGTGTGTTCTTGCTCCGCACTGCTTGAAAAACCGTGGCACTGTTTCGCTGTGCCGCAGGAGAAAATGAAACCGTGAATTCCAGCTCCAAGAAGAGAGACCACCGGCACTCCTTGCTGGTACCATTTAGATGAGACAACTGCCGCTGCTGTGGCTGATGGGGTGGCTTTTAGGCGAGACCCGAAATGAATACGGGTGGATCGCGTAAGACAAACAGGTTGCTTGTGCGCGCTGTCCTGTTGCTGCTTTGCTCGATAAATCGGCGCCGCTGGCGGTAGTTTTGCCAATATTTTTGCTTAACCAAGGCCTTCGTCTGCAAATTGATATGTTCTGGATGGGACCATAAGTGCAACATGCCCAAAGAGTTCAGTTCTATCGTCACATGCATACACCACTGTATATTTCTGCCACCTGGTTGTGACAGTACGTCGCACATTGCATATCATTATTTACAGAGTTCTGGGGTTGCTCAAAGTCAAACCCAATATAGAGTGGGTCTGCTGGCCAATACATCGGCAACGAGAGGCTGTGCTAGTCAATGTGCAGGGACATATTCAGTGAACTCTTGGGATCCCACAATAATTTTCTTAAAAAAGCATGTTCGGTAGTATGCAGTTGGACACAGTTGACGTAAGCCCAAACTGCCGCTCCATAGACTGTAGCTGCCCTTCCCTGCACGTTATAGAGTTCAAGTGAGGGGGACATTCCACCACAGCCAAACAAGCTAGCTAATTTTAACAAAGCATTAGTTCTGGCCAGCGTGGTCACTGCCTTCTGGACTGAATACCATGGCTTTCGCTTTTGAGATATTGACAGTGAGACCAGTTTAGGGGGGCGCTGTGGACCAGCCAACAAGATGGCTGCTTATTAGAAGAGCTCTGCTGGCTGGCGTACATATCCTTGAACTGCAGCAGTCCAGACAGTTCGTATCAGCACTCGGCTGGGTCTATGCACTGCCCTTCTGAGCGAGCACCGGCTGATCCACTTTGAACCTCACTGGCGCTGTAGAATGGGAGATCCTTAACCGGAGCGTGGCCCGGCATCTACCGGGGTGTGGCCTGGCTTGGACTCCCGCGCAAGTCTCCTCCGCTGCCGGGGACTCCCAGCGGGACTTGAGTGTCACCCGCTACATTGTCATTGGGCCCTGCCGGGCGGACTGAGATGCCCGCACCCCGACTTATTATGTTTGCTGTCGTGACATCTGTGCCATAAACGGTGGGCCTGGGAGGACCGGCGTGCAGACAGACCACAGTTCCAAGGGAGCCCAGAACAACTGCTGCTGAGAGGACATGGTCAGAAGTATGTCAGTGGGCATCCTCCGACCTGGAGGGGGTTGAAGTTACTTGGATCGGGGGCTGCGAGACATCCCTGACTGGTGTGCAGGCCGCTTCTGGCATATCGATCATTGGAGGTGACTGTTTTATTTCGTTGGTGCAGCACCCTTTTAAGGCCCACAAAAAAAGCCTAATCTAGTATAAACAATACAACGTGACCTATAGTGAGGAGTTGTACACTGTGGAGGCACTTGATCACCTTTGGGGGCTCCGGAGGTGATGGCAAACAGGAAAACACATCATGGGGCTGTTAAGATGGATTTCTAAACTCCGAACTGGTGGGCAGAAGTTTAGGAGACCACACTAGTTTAGTGGAACAGGGAAACCTTCTGGACAAGCCAGACCATTCTAGGTAGCATGGCAGGTCATCAAGACTAAAGGGCTCATTACAACCCTGAAGGTAGCCATGCCACTACATGCGGCATGGCTACCCCCATTCCAGGTACCGGGTCCGGGTTCTTGGAATGAGGAAATACCGGGCCATTCCGACCTTGGAGGGCCTAGTATTATCCATTCCAGGAACCCAGCCCCTGTACATCCCCATTCCCATTGAGCCCTATAGGGCTCAATGGGAATGGGGAGGATGCAAACAATGGGCCTGTTAATAATGGGACCGTTGTTTGCATCCTGGTCTGCTCGCGGGACCCGCAAAGGACGCCTTGGTTTTACCAGGCGTCCTTACCGAGTCCCGCGAGCAAACCTCATAATGCGGCAGTAGGGGGTTAACGGGGCCGGCAGCTCTACCGGCCCCGTTAACCCCATACCGCCAGGGTCGTAATGACCCCCTAAATCTCACGAGGGGTGAGAGTGATCGGAAGCCCACAATGAGCACACACAGCAACGAACCACAAATGACTCTTAGACAAGTGTATATGAAAAATAACTATACATGTATTGCCGGCTGGACCAATAGATACAAGTAAACTTTAGTTATATAAAAATAGTTGCCACACAAATACTTATACTAAATAACATATATACAATGTGTTTCCTAGTGCGACAAAGGAGTAAACCACAGCCTCAACCTGTAATGAGAAAGGAGAGTTAACCCACTAGGAGCATTAGATAATTCTTCAGAGTCGCTCCCTAACTTTCAAGTCCATCCCTAAGAAGATGGGAGCCTTGTGCTCCACAGTACAGTTGTGTGTAAAAACACACAATTGCGCAGGCTGAACAAAAAGCGGGCCTTCTTGGGAGAGCTGTAGCAAGTCAGGATGGGGCTTGAGGTGATGAAGAATTGGCTCCCACTATTCCAGTAGGATCTGCCCTTGGCAGCAGAGCAGTTTTCAGTTTTAGCTACGGAGTGCAGGCTAACCCAGCCAAAAGTGAATACCCTTTTAGGGATATTTGTGCGTAAAAGAGATCATTGTGCCAGGGGGCCACCGGTTAGTGATGCAAGTACTCGCTGGCCCTCGGCACAGTCCAGACCAAACTTTGCCAGTTTAGTCGAGGTTGCTAGTACGTTCGAGTCCTGCAGTTTCGCAGCGCTCTGGCTCTCAGCGGCTACAGATTAGAAGCATCATCCGTGACAGGACAGTTGCCTTTTCTCAGCTTCAGATGGAGGTATAAAGAAAGTTCCAGGGCAGCAGGCTTCAGGGCAAAGGAGAGCAGGTCAGAAAGACACCTACAGTGACCGTCACCAACAGGTAGTGATGCGGGAATCACAGATGCAGACAGCGTTTTGCACTCTCCTAATTCAAGACCTAGAGAAACTAGGCCTGTGAAGTCTGGTGGTAGAGGGCACGAGACAACAAGCAAGCAAAGTCCCAAGTCTCGGGTTTCCACTCAAGACAACAGCGGTTCTGAGGATACCCTGAGGTAGAGCTGGACAGTTGACTGGATGGCCCAGGAACACATCCCAAGGGGCTCGTTCGGTGGGTAAGCATGGATGGGTAAGCATGAGGCGCCGAGAGTAGTTGTTCCCACTACTACAAAGGGGCGAAGCGCCTTGGCAGGCCTTCTTGTTAGATGAAGAAAACAGCGAACCGAAGGGACAGCAGAGGGGGAAGGGTGCCAAAACCTTCCAACGTGTCTCTGGCAGTTTCACAAGTTGTTTCTTCGTGCAGGATACTTGGCTCCTTCTGTGGTTCAGGAAGAACTCAGGTGATTGACCTGGAATGGATGCAGAGCCCCTTCTCTTATCCAAGAAAAGCATTGCACCAAAATCGTGGACTTCCAATAGAAGAACTGCTCTCATGCAGGCCTCCCAGTTGTGGACCAATCATGGTTCACGGTGGCCCCAGTCATTAAAGCACATCAGACATCCTAGCACCAATAGTGAGGTTTGGGATCAGACAGTCCCAACCCGCTTCCTGGACACACACCTGTGACATGCAGAGGTCAGCGAAAGGGATTCGTTTTCGCAGGAGGCTGCATGCTTAAATAAGGAAAACATGGGTTACTCGACCTAGGTGAAGGCAAGGGACAAAATGGCCATGGGAAAAAACAAAAGGCTTTGTGGCTTGCCCATTTTCATACCTGGCCACAGTCTTCAACCAAACGCGGTAAACACAATATAATTCCGTAAAAAGAAGTAAATCACTTATAAAAAGTAACTGCTGCCACCAGTTTGTCCCAGGCACACTTGTACATTCACCAAAAAATCCTTCGAGGGTATCTAGGGCCATAAAACAAAAAGGACCTCAGCGCACGGTACTGGAAGGTACATTGTGCACTGTTACAAAGTTACCAAGAAATGGCAACATAGTGAAAGACTAAGGGAAACATAGTCTCTCATTACTGACAGTCCGTTTACCCATAACAAGTGAGCAAAAGCCCAGGGGAGCTCAGCTGAAAGCTGTGTTCCACTGGCGCAAAGTCAGCATAGGATAGCCAAACAAAAGCAAAAAGTCTGGGGGATCCACAAATGGAGGGGAAAATGACACATTGATGAAAATTACACACTGGCTATCATCTGTCTGACATGTATGTATGACTCACATGCATACGTGTCCTCTGTAACTAAGCTAGCCACAAGCAACAGCGCCGCAATGCCATGGGCTATATGTGCGCTATATAAATGTAAAAAAAAAAAAAAATATATATATATATATATATATATATATATATATATATATATATATATATATATATATATATATATATATATATATATATATATATATATATATACACATATATATATATATATCATTCCTAACACTCGCCACTCCCAGACCAAGGACAGGGGGAACTAATCCATCCCTGGATGGGCCTCATGTTCAGGTTGGTTAAAAATTCTGGTCAACTGATCAGCATTGCTATGTTGGACACCTGGCCTGTGCTTAATGAGGTCAAACCCTTGCAGGCTTATGGACCACCTGAGCAACTTTGGATTCTCTCCTTTCATGTTCATTAGCTACTTTAAGGGCTCATGGTCAGTTTGCACAATGAAGTGGGTTGCATAGAGATAGGGCCTCAGCTTCCTTAGGGCCCACACAACAGAGAAACTTTCTTTCTGTACTGTGGATCACCTGGGCTCTCTGTCCTTAAGATGGTGACTAGTGAATCCAATCGGGTGATCCTTGCCTTTTTCATTTATCTGTGATAGGACAGCACCTATCTCAGTGTCAGAGGCATCTGTCTGCACAATAAAAGCACATTTGTAGTGAGGGGACCCGAGTACAGGGGCATGGCACAGGGAGTCTTTTAAGCTTGAAGGCCTTCTCACACTCCTCAAACCAAGAGACCTTCTTAGGCTTCTTTGGAGTCATGAGAGCAGTCAGAGGGGCAGCTATGGTGCCATAATCTGCCATCATAAAATTTTGATAGTACCCAGTGAGTCCTAAGAAGCCTCTCACTTGGGTTTGTGTGGTAGGGGTAGGCCGGTCTTGTACTGCTTGTACTTTACTGAGTAGAGGCTGAATCCTCCCTCCACCTACTTCATTCCCAAGGTAGATCACAGATCCTTGACCAATCTGGCACTTGCTGGCCTTTATGGTTAAGTGGGCCTTCTGAAGAGCCTGTAACACAATTCTATGGTGTTCCACATGTTCCTCCCAGGTAGCACTGAAGACTGCTATATCATTCAGATATGCTAAGTAGAATTTAACCATCCCATTTAGAACTTGCTTCACACGCCTCTGAAAAGTGGCAGGTGCAATCTTCAATCCAAATGGTATTACCCTGAACTAGTAAAGGCCTTCTGGAGTTGAAAATGCTGTCTTCTCCTTGGCATGTTCTGCTAGGGCTATTTGCCAATACCCTGCAGTGAGGTCAAATGTGCTGAATACTTGGAGGCACTAAAGGTATCCACCAGCCCATCAGTTCTAGGTAAGGAAGGGGTGAACATCTGTCCTGGTGACAGCATTCAGAGCCGCCCTGTAATACACACAGAACTTGAGTTCAGAAGAACCAGCTTTTGGCACTAGAACCACAGGACTGGACCATGGACTACTGGAAGGCTCAATCACCCCAAGAACCAACATCTTCCGTACCTCAGCCTTGATGTAGGATCTCACCTTATCCAACATTCTGTAGCCCCTACCTTTGGTAGGTACACTATCCCCAGTGTCTATCATATGTTTGTACCAAGGTGTCAAACCTGGAATTAGTGAGAACAAGGAGGAGAACTGCCTCAGCAAAGTTCCTGCTTCCCCTTGTTGGTAAAAAGTCAGGTGAGGGGCCACTTGGACACCCTCAATGGAGCCATCTGAAGGACCATTCTGGAATAAGTCAGGGAGAGGTTCTGATTCCTCCTCTTCCATATCTGATGCCAGCATCAGTGCAGCTATTTCAACCCTAGGGATGAAAGCCTTCAGCCTATTTATGTTGAATCCTTTAGGGACTGTCCGGGCCTTCTAAGGTCCACCAAATAGTTGACCTCAACCAGCTTCTCCACAACTGTATAAGGGCCTGACTATTTATCTTGTAGGGCTTGGGGCCTTATTGGATTCATGATCAGGACTTCTTGGCCTGAGATAAGGGGAACAAGTGAAGCCTTCTGATTGTACCAATGTTTGACGAAGGCATGACCAGCCTTCAGCTTGTCACTGGCCAGAGCCATCAGGAGGACCATCCTCTTCCTTAACCCCAGCACATAGTCTACTACATTGGTAGTTACAGGATGAGTGGAGAGCTCCCATCCTTCATTGACTATGGCCAGTGGTCCCCTTACAGGGTGACCAAAAAGAAGCTTGAAGGGGCAGAAGCCAACCCCTCCTGAGGTACCTCTCTGTAAGCAAAGAGTAAGCATGGTAACAGGAGATCCCATTTTCGCCTTTGGGGTTCTTCCAGAGCCCCAATCATTCTCTTGAGAGTTCTATTAAACCTCCCAACTAAGCTATTTGTTTGTGGACGATAAGCAGATGAACACTTATAAGTGACCCCACACTCCTTCCACATGGCTTGCATATACATAGACATAAAGTTGCTGCCTCTATCAGACGCAACTTCTTTAGGGATGCCAACCCTAGTAAATATGCCAAGTAAATCTTTAGCAATAGACCTGGCAGTCACTGTCTTCAATTGGATGGCTTTAGGATATCTGGTGGCATTTTCAACCAGCACCAAGATAAACCTATTTCCAGAGGATGTCTGAGTGTCAGATGGTTGAACCTCACCACCCTTCTCCTCACCTGTGGCTTCCTCTGGTTTATCCTTGGAGTGCTTGGAAGGCCTTCGGGGACTCCTGGTATCTTCCTTTGTGGGCTTGTCTCTTGACTTCCTATCGTGCAAGTAGGGCCTGGCTCCCTCGGAGGCCACCTCGACAGGGAGTGGGACCTGTCTCGGGGGGCCCCGAGGAGCCAAGGTCCCGCAACAGGGATAAGACTGATGGACAGTAAAAAACCCTGTGTAGTCTTCCGGAGATCGTGACGAATATTATGCACTCCAATGGTAGATGTGGCTGTTCGTGATCCGGAGTGAACCAGGAAATCGTGGCTCAGGTAAGACTGACCGTCCTCCAATATGGATACGGCTGAGGAAAGGAGGCAGGCACCGATCCGTGGGTTAATTGGCAGGACGTAGGTAAGCAGATAATGAGAGGAGCTTAGTGAGAAAAGAGAAGAGGGGTAACCCCGGAAAAGGGAAACGTTCCGAACCCAGAAGATATGGTACAGATAGGAAGAAAGCTGAAAAGTCCCTACTTGCCAGATACGGCAAGATCCACGAAATGCACAGGGAGGAACGCGTAGAAACGCGAGAATGGCAGCTAGCCGCTAGTGTGAATGACAAGACGCCGAGCGAAGAAAAGTTAAAGAAAGTGAAACGGACGAGAGCCGTGAAAGGAAAGGGGAATGAAAGCAAAGCCAGCAAGCGCAAGAGTACGCGGGCGAGGAAGAGAACTGCAGAAGGCACAGGAGGTGGTTTAAACAGAGTTAGTCGAGCGTTGGTATCACGAAGGAATAACACAGATACAACGCGCTGAGAGGGGGGCGTGGCTTGCTTAAATAATGAAGGCGGCCATGTTGGATGAGGACTGGCCCACTAGCAGAAGGTTCTCCGCGGCGTGATCTTCCACTTCTGCCATAGCTTCCATGGGTGGATCCTGACACTGAGGGTCAAGGGGACCAACAGGACGTGGCACCAATGGAGACTGGATTGTTGAGCCACTTTTCCAAGAGATCTGGCAAGTGGCACAACTCCTGCAATGGCCTTCTACTTGCACACCCATCTTGGGACAGGAAAAAAGCATGGATGATCTTTGCTGGCTTCTCTTGATCCCAAGGTGACCAGCAAAGGGGACTTCATGCGCCAATTGCAGGAGGAAGGGTCTGACTTGAAGGAGGACCTCCCACCTCCTATGGTCTCCTTCAGGAGACTCTGTGGGCTCACTGTACAGGAGCCCACCTTCCCAATAAATCCTGTGCTTCCCAGGAGGTTTGCGCTCAAGCTGGGAGCAGGCCTGTCTCCCTAGGCCTTCTAAAGATGGGCCCTCACATTGGCCCTTACTGAACTCTTCCCTATAAGTACCACTTTCAACCAACACACATTTGAGTTCAGGATTTGGTCATGGGTGTTGAGTCCTTCAGGCAGCACCTCTTCCTCATCAGCTTCAGGTGCTTGGACAACTACCTCCACCTCAGTGGTAGGTGAGTTTGGGGGAATATTCTCTTTCTCTCCTTTTGGTTTTCTAACTCTCTTAGCCTTGGGTTTCCCCTTTGGCTTTGGCTCAGTCCTGGACTTGGCCAGGACAGCTCTTGTTTGTGACCTTGTGCAGAGTCTCTCTGCTGTATCCCCCACAACACCTAAGTCTCTGAGGTCATTTTCCAGCAGGACCTTTCCAGGGTCTTGCCTCTGTATGCTCACAGGAATCCTCACTACTGTATCATTGATAGTAAGATTTACAGGCATTACTGGGGAGCTCTGGCGAGAGGGGGGCCATCAGCTAACTTGGTGGGCATCAGGGGAGCTCTGGCAAGCTCCTCCTGATTCACCGGTGTGGCATCCACCACAGTTCTGTTGGCTCTGCTATCCCTTACGGCAGGAGTGTCTACTCCATTAATTAGCACACTGTCTTTAAAGTACTGCTTGGTGTTGTCAGGTATCCTAGCATAAGCCTCTGAAACTCTTGGCTCACAGGAACCCAGGGAAACATAGACTACTTCAGATTCTATCCCACTGGGGAAGGAGTCTGAAGAGAAGGATGACCCTGTGATAATATATTCCTCCTCATAGGAGGGGAAGGCCAGACTCACAGAGTGGACCCCAAGGGTTTGACCTTACACCCTTCACATGGTCACTTGCTCCACAAGCCACACAAGATCCACTGGGTCTGTCTTCATAGGGAGGCTTACTGTAACCAGAGCTATGCTTGGAGGATTACTCCCACTACTCTGACTATTCTCAGGGGACTTACCCTTTTAAAACTTTTTGTGGCCCTTCTGAGAGGAAGATTTTTCAGATCCCCCACCCTCCTTATCTTTGTGCTTTTTTCCCTCCTCCTGCTTGCTAGAAGCAGGCTTGTCATAATGGGACACTCTGTGCGACACCCATAAATCTGCTGCAATGGCTAATTTCTTAGGATCTGTCTCCTTAGAGTCAGCCAAGTCCTGCTTAAGCTCAGGGGAACAAGAAGCAACATATTGTTGACACCTTGGTACAAACAATATGTTCAAGCATGACAAAATACATCAAACCCTCAAAGGTTGTGACCTTGTATCCTACCACCCAACCAGTTACGTTTTTAACGAAATCATCCACATAAGAAATCCAAGTATTACCTTCTTTCTTTTTGCACTCTCTGAATCATTTCAAGTATTGGGCAGGAGTCTTCCCAAACTTTAAGACCAGAGTTTGTTCCGATTTCGCAAAGTCTTTTCTGTCACCCTTTGGCATATCCATAATAGCACAGCAGCCAGTATGGGGTAGTAGCTGAAATACCATGCAATCATATCAGCATCCACTACTTTTTGTACCTCACATCCATACTCAAATGCAGTCAACCAATCCATAATGTCATTCTTGTCATCATATACACTAAGCAGATCTTTCAGAAATCTTGGATGAGAAGAGGGGCCAGATCCATTACCAGACCTTCTAGAGGAACCATTGGTGCTCTGTATTCTAGCAAGCTCCAACTGATGGTCTCCGTCCTTCTGCTTCTCTGGCTTCTCCAGGTCTAGCTTTGACATGCAGAATTCAAGCTCCTTCTGCCCGAACAGCAGCGCTTGCTTCTTGAATTCCAGCATGGCCTCAGCCTCCGAACCGGTCAGCAAAGTATGGGACACATCAGCATCATCAGCAGCATTGTCCCTTTCTACAATAGCACTAGTTACTACATTACTGGTGCTCGGGATTACCCAACTACCTTCTGCGCTATCATAGGAGGGCAAAGCCTGAATCCTCATTTCCTGCTAATCTATGATACTCTGGATAATTTTGGATTGGACACCAGTGGCCGCCAGGCCCCTTTCAGTACAAATCTTTCTTAGTGTGTCAGACTTTGAGGCACTCAAAGCAATGTTCGTAATTGCGTCTATAATATAAGTAAAGGCAGGTGGCTTATAGTTAGCTGTAACCTAAGGACACTGTGGGCCTCATTACACGGATGGCGGTAGGGATTTACCGGTACCGGTAAAATACCGGTACCGGTAAATCCTTACCGCCTTACTACGAGGTCTCTTTGCGGGTTGGGGGATTTAACGCCTGCTTTTTGCAGGCGTTAAAATCCAACCCGCTAAGGGACCTCGGAGCTAATTACGGCACCGCAAAATTGCGGTGCCGTAATTAGCGCCTTTCCCATTCCCATAGAGCCCTATGGGGCAGAAATGGGAATGGGGAAGGGCAATGGTGGAAGGGGGATTTACCGCCCCTCCAACCTTGGAATGGGGCGGTAAATCCCCTTTCCGCCAAGGCGGTGCCTGTATTTTACCAGCATGAGCCATGGCGCTAATAGCGCCATGGCTCACTGCCTACCGTGTAATGAGGCCCTGTGTCTCTTGTGTACGTAAAACCTGGGTACCTTACCAGTGCGCAACACTGGGTACCTCATATCTTATCCCACCGCTGTACACCAATTTGTTAAGATGGATTTCTAAACTCTGACCTGGTGGGCAGAAGTTTAGAAGGCCACCCTAGCTTAGTGGAAAAGGGGAACCTTCTGGACAAGCCAGGCCAACCTAGGTAGCTTGGCAGGCGGTCAAGACTAAGTCTCAGGAAGGGTGAGAGTGATTGGAAGCACACACAGCAACAAACCACAAATTACGCTTAGACAAGTGCATATGAAAAATATCTATACATGTATTGTCGGCCAGACCAATAGACACAAGTAAACTTTAGTTATATAAAAACAGTTGCCACACAAATACTTTTACTAAATAATATATATACAATATGTTTCCTAATGCGACAAAGGAGTAAACCACAGACACAACCTGTAAAGAGAAGGGGGAGTTAACACACTAGGAGCATTATACAATTCTTCGGAGTTTGTGATGGGATGGACACCCCCCTGTGTTTTCCGGACGATCAGCAGGACAATGAGGGTGGCGACTCTATGGTTACGGCACCTGGACAGCCTGGTTCTTCCTACGGTATGGCTAGGACTGCTGGACTTCATATTCGGCACACAGAGCCCTTCATCTGTGACGGACCTGCATGTCGCCCGAACAGCTCGAACCGCCGATTCCCAGGAACCTGTGTGCCATTGTAACCCTGAACTCTTACCTACATGGGGCTCTCATCAACCTCTGTTTAATGACTTAGGGGGCAGCCGGTTATTTGCACACCAGGGCGCCGGGCGGGAATGGCACAGGAAGGCTGACGCAGTCTCCCACTGTAATCCAGCTTCAAGCCACCACCGAGGAAAAAAAACAAGTAGCACTGAAGCAGATAACGGAGGTGATGGTGATCACTCGTGGACACCCAGTAGCCCCTACCTCGGTCTTGCATCCATACCGGTTGGGCAAGGATCCAAAGTTAACTATTGAGCTGGTCGCACGCAATGCCCAGTGGCCAGCAAATCATTGGGGTCACTGTATCGCCCCAAAGCTAACTGGCTCTATGCAAGGGACCTACCAGGCCGCCAACCCCCAGACTGTGCATAAACCAGCTACTTTCCAGTTGGTCACTGATTATTTGTCCCATGCATTGGACCTGCCCGACCAGCCTGGTCCCTTGGTGAAGGTTTGTGATGGGGCGGACACCCACCTTGTGTTCTGGATGATCAGCAGGACAATGGGGGAGGCAACTCTGTGGGTACAGCACCAGGCCGGCCTTGTTCTCAGTGTATCGTATCCACCAGTTCTTCCCTATGGGATGGCCGGGACTGCAGGACTTTTTATTCGATACACAGAGCCCTTCATCTGCAACGGACCTGCATGTTCCCCGAGCAACTCGAGCCACTGATTCCCTGGAACCTGGGTGTTATTGCAACCCCTGAACTCTTACCCACATGGGGCTCTCACCAACCTCTGTTTAATGACTCTGGGGGCAGCCGGTTGTCTGCACGCCACCAGTGGAGGCCCGGAAATGGCACAGGAAGGCTGACGCAGTCTCCCACTGTAAGCAGAGGGGGCGGGGCGAGGGGCTGTACCTGGAACCCAGATAACATGGACACACCTCGTTGGTCCATTTCCACAGTCCTCTCTGTAGATATGAGTCATGCCGGACTTCCAAGTCAGTATTGTTCTCCTCTTCACCACAGGGGATTGACGTCAACAGAAGTAACAACCAGACCTGGGCGTACAAAGACTGAGAGAACCGCATCAAGGAGACAATATCCTTACCTTGGCTTAGCCCGTTTGAAACACTGCTCAGAGAGTCTGAAGCAAGACTCAAAAAGGGCCTTAACCTAGCAACCTGAATAAAGGAATTTAAATTGGGTACCGCAAAGCTGTGTCCCTCGTTCTTTCACAGAGTCGTTCCCTAACTTTTGAGTCCAGCCCAACGAAGAGGGGAGCCTTTTGTTCAATAGTACAGTTGTGTGTAAAAAAGCACGATCGTGCAGGCATAACAAAAAGCGGTTCTTCTTGGGAGAGCTGTAGCAAGTCAGGAAGGGGCTTTAGTTGATGAAGAATTGGTTCCCACTATTTGAATAGGATCTGTCCTTGGCGGCAGAGCAGTTTTCAAAAGGTGAGAATAGCTAGGGCACGCAGGCCAACCCAGCCAAAAGTGAATACCTTTTTAGGGATATTCGTGCGTAAAAGAGGTTGGTTGTGCCAGGGGGCCACCGGTAAGTGATGCAACTACTCACCAACCCTCGGCACAGTTCAGAAGCAACTTTGCCAGTTTAGTTGAATTCACTAGTAGGTTCGAGTCCTGCAGTTTCAAAGCGCTTTGGCTCTCAGCAACTGCTGAGGAATAGAAGGATAAACCGAGATGGGACATGTTTATTTTCTCAGCTTCCGAAGGAGGCATGAAGAAAATTATGGTGCAGCAGGCTTCAGGACACAGGAGCGCAGGTCAGCAAGACACCTACAGCGACTGTCACCAAAAGGTAGTGACAGGGGAATCACAGATGCAGATGGCGATGCACACTCTTCTAATTCAGGACCTAGAGGAAGTAGGCCTGAGACATTTGGTGGGAGAGTGCACAGACTAAGAAAGCGAGGTTCCAAGTCTCGGGTTTCCACTCAAGACAGCGGCGGTTCTACGAGATACCCTGAGGTAGAGCTGGACAGTTCACTGGATGGCCCAGGAACTCTTCCGAAGGGGCTCATTCGGTGGGTAAGCCGGGGGCACCGAGAGTAGCTGTTCCCACTACTTCAAAGGGGTGAAGCACCTTGGAAGGCCTTCTTGATAGATGAGGAAAACAGGGGTCCGATATGGGCCAGCAGAGGGGGAAGGGTGCCAAAACCTTCAAACACATCTCCTGTGGTTTCACAAGTCTGTTTCTTCATGCAGGATACTTGGCTCCATCTGTAGTTCAGGAGAACTCAGGTGATCGACCTGGAATGGATGCAGAGCCCCTTCTCTTATCCAAGATTAGCTTTGCACCAAAATCGAGGACTTCAATCAAAGATCTGCTCGCATGCAGGCATCCCAGTTGTGGACCTATCATGGTTCACGGAGGTCCCAGTCATTCAGGCACTCCAGACATCCTGGCACCAGTAGTGTTGATTGTGACCAGACACTCCCAACTTGCTTCCTGGGCACACACATGTGACATGCTGAAGCCTGTGAAGGAGATTTGGTTTTTCGCGGAAGGCTGCCTGCTCAAATAAGGAAAAACAGGTTACTCGACCTCGGTGAAGGCAAGGGACAAAATGGCCATGGGACAGAAGAAAAGACTTTGTGGCTCGGCCATTTTCAGACTTGGCTGCAGTCTTGAACCAAACGTGGTAAACGCGATATGATTCTGTAAAGAAAAGTAACTGCTGTCACCAGTTCATCCCAGGCACACTTGTACATTCACCAACAAATCCTTCAAAGGTGTCTAGGGCCATAAAACAAAAAGGACCCCAGCGCACAGTACTGAAAGGTACATTGTGCACTGTTAAAAAGTTACCAAGAAATGGCAACATAGTGAAAGACTAAGGGAAACATAGTTTCCCAGTGCTCACAGTCTGAATGATGTGTCAGTTTCCCCATAACAAGTGAGCAAAAGCCCAAGGGAGCGCAGGTGAAGGCTGTGCTCCACTGCAAAAAGTCAGGATAGGATAACCAAACAAAAGCCAAACGTTTGCGGGGTCCACAAATGGAGGGAAAATTACACATTGATGAAATCTTTCCTTACAGGGGCACAGAGGTGGTCTACAGAGATGCCCCAAACTGGACAGAAGATGAGGAAGAATGAGGTTGCCATGAGAGGACAAAGGCAGTGAATATGGCAACGGAAATGTGCACAAGATCACACAGTGAACAGCTTTGAGTCAAACAACATGCACACAGGAACCAAGACACATGTACACTAAAGGCCAGGATGTGCAAGCAGAGTGGGATAACAATACAAATATATAAAAAAGGATGTGAGCTAAGCACTTAGAAGCTCCTTATGATTACAAAGAAAGTCGGCAAGCTCCTTACCCACAATTGCTCTTACAGTTACTGACAGCGCTAAACCCACATACAGGGTAAACAACGACAGGATCTGTGAGCTAACACCCTTGATGATATTTTATAAGGTAACTTAAAGACAATACTCACGAGGACGAGAAATGTCCCCTGAAATGTCAGCGAAGCCCACGATCCCTGTTGATCAAACAGGGACCTAGAAAGGCTATAACAGCAATGGGAGGATAACTTAATACATAAGACCCATGAGAAGGGGCAAGTAGGACTGGGATTACAGAATAGTGAGGAAAACATAGGCATTCATATAGGAGCTTGATACATCAGCACACCACACCTAATAAAATAATCAATAGGAAACAAATGGAGAAGTGCAAGGGAAAACCTGGAATAGATTTGATTCCAAGAGAAAGTAAGGGAACATTAGCAGGGAAAATGAAACTACAAAGGCAACCCCGGCCCCCACCCACACACCCATCCAGGGAAATAAGGCAAAATGAAAAATCTATAAACGGGGAGCTACTAAAGGATCATGGTTTCACAGCAGAATAGGGCAAAGTCAAAAATATATAGAACACAGGCACACTGGACTGCACAGAAAAAGGAAAGCACTGGGGAGTGCTGCCTGCAATACAGAGGAAGACAGAGAAAGGGAATCCAGGAAGCAGCAATCACTAATAAGCCCATTAAATTGGAAATCCAGGGAAAAGAAACAAGAAAATAGAAGCTAAGAACCAGGATCAAGGGACCAGTCACAAACACAAACACTGCATCAATGACTAGCGTTGGATTGAACCAAACTGAGGCTTTTAAAGCTGCTTAACGAGCACACGCCTCAGGTGTGCTGTGCGAGCCACAGGTGTTGCTTATCCGCCACCCAACCTTGTCCTGCAAGGGTGGAGAGGAAGCAGTGGGCCAGGCATTCTAGGAAGCATAGTCTTTTGATTAATGCAGCATGCTGGCTGCCGAAAAACCTGGAATGGGATTGGAAGGGAAGTAGCATGGAAAATAAGGATTTATCGCTCCCAGTTCACCAAAGCACTGTAGCATAAAGTTCAGAAGGAACGTCCAGTAGGTATTAAACCCCAAGTCATGCTCCCAAGTGGTGGGAACGGGAGCGAAGGGAGCGTATTTTGAAAAAGGTACAGCCTTGGGGACATGCTGGGCGGGCGCATGATGCCGCCCTCAGCCTCACACTGATATTTGCATTGCGGCGACCCGTGTATGCTCTAGCCATTCTACGTACATTGCCTTTGATCTTAGTGGTGGCTGGTGGGCACTGAGGACACCGTTTCTGGTAGCGTAGTGAGGTGCTGTGGGACCCACTTGCTGCATGGTCCCTGATCCTTCCCTGTTGCTGTCTACACGGTGGGACTCCACCTGTAAAGTGCTACTGGGCAGAAGCGGTTGGGTTGAAGAACCACCTATGTCCACAATTCTGCCACCATTATTGGTGTGCCCGCTAATTTCTATCATCCCAGGCCCGACATGACCAGGGGTACAGGCGGTGGTAAGAAAACTGGGGCAATGGATACGTTCACTAAAGCAAACCCCGAGGTGAGAAAACTTTGCTAGTTTTCCCTCCAGCGTCATCCGAGCAGGATGACAGTGGCTTCCCTTCTGAACTCCGACGAATGCTAGTGTCACGGGATGGCACTCTGTTAAGAGTGGCACATGACACCCAGGAAGGGTTTGGGTAGTTGTGCCGGAGTAAAATGGACAGATAAGTACACACACATCTGAAAGTAAAAGAGAACAAAGAGTAGGCAAGTGTAGCAAGGGAATAAGGTACAACAGAATGGATTCCCTCTAGGGGTGTATGCAGATATAGGAAAAGAGTATTCCACGGACCTTAGGAAAAACTCTAGCCTTCTTCACAGTTTGCTATAACAGAGGCCCACGCTGTTTGCTCTTGGCTTGGAACAACAGCTATGGGTGTCTGTAACGCAGAAACGAGACAAAGGAAGGGGCAGAGGTTGCCTGACGGAAACCAACAGACAAGCTCTGTACAAAGGGGTCTACAAACAGTACAAGAGAAGACACTAACAGACAAATACAGGAAAAAGGAAGTCGATAGCAAACTAGCATAAGGAAATGAAGGGAAAGCCGTATAACAGGATAGGATAGGGATAAGAACAGAGGGTTGAAAACAAGGAAGAAAGCAACGGAGCAGCAGTCAGGAAACAGGGGGACTGCAATAACTGAAAGTAAATAAAGTAGGTGAACTGTTGTGGATAGCAGAGGAAGGTAGGGTACAAGGTAGAAAAGCTCAGAGAAGCAGGAAAGCAATGAGCAAGCCCAAAGGAGTAGGGCTGTAAGGAAGGGAGCCCAGAGGGAAAGGGCTTAGGGCAGCGGAGTGAAGCAGGCTGCACGGCAAGAAGCCCAGAAGGGCCAGGCAGCAAGGAGTGAGCCCAGAGGAACAGGGCCGCTGACTGTAGAAGGCTGCAGAGGACTGTAGAAGGCTGCTAGACTGCAAGCCCAGCAGACGAAGACTGTAGGTTGAAGGCAGCGGAGCGTGATCGGCTGCAAGGCAGGAGCCTGGAAGGCAAGGGTGGAAGGTAGCAGCGGAGCGTGATCGGCTGCAAGGCAGGAGCTTGGAAGGCAAGGGTGGAAGGTAGCAGCGGAGCGTGATCGGCTGGAAGGCAGGAGCCTGGAAGGCAAGGGCGGAAGGTAGCAGCGGAGCGTGATCGGCTGCAAGGCAGGAGCCTGGAAGGCAAGGGCGGAAGGTAGCAGCGGAGCGTGATCGGCAGCAAGGCGGGAGCCTGGAAGGCAAGGGCGGAAGGCAGCAGCTGAGCGTGATCGGCTGCAAGGCAGGAGCCCGGAAGGGCAAAGGCGGAGGCTGGAAAGCAGCAGGGCATGATCGACTGCTATGCAGAGAGCCCGGCAGGGCACTGGATCCAAAGCAGGAGTAAGGAGGAACCGCATACAAAGATCCGTAGCTCGAAGCAAAAAGGTGCTGGAAGGACTCTTAATGCAAGAGACTGAGCCCCTGCAGGCAGCAGCATTTATACCGCTCTGCCCAGCACAGAGGCAGGCTAATTGGTCGCACCTGGATCAGCACACCTGCATACAATCGACCACCTCCCTCTCGGTTCCTGAGCTGGTGGAAGCAGAGCAGATCCCTAGGGCTTCTGAGGATTGTAGTTCCGAATATGACGAATAGGAATGGCCAGGAATAGATGGTTATGGCCAAGTGCATTGTGGTAAGTGTAGTTTGTTGGGAAAAATAGAAAAGTACCAAAGTCTCGCAAATGGGAACTAAGGTCCATATTGATCGTAAATGTATGCGCCCATGGCCCAGGCATGACAGTATGCCCCTCTCCAGGACCCTCTCCAGGCTCCCTGAAGGTTGACCAACAAGAAGAATGTCTGTCACACCGTGAAAGAGTCTTATTCCAAAAAGGTACATCATGAGGCACCAAAAACTGTTTAAGGTTGCTAGGTGGGTGTCTTGAAGGAGACAGTATCAACGTTCTGAACCTTTGAGGTAGAATTCAGAAAAGACAAAGTCTTTGGAGCACAAAACCCAACAGTGTGTTCATGGACAGGAGAACTGTGAAAGACTGCTGCAGGCTCCATGGCAAATCTTGCTTTGAAAGACAACAGTAAGGTGTTGGAAGGTGGAGCCAGAGGTACAGCAGAGTTGGTTGCTCTAGGAAGGTTTTCCAAGGCATCAGACGCGGCAATGGCAAAGTCAAGATTAGCCGCAGAAATTTCAGGAGTCACAGTGGCGGGTTCTCCATGATTAGTAGGAAGTTCAGAAACCACCGCAGCAGGGAGATCACGAATGGCTGTAGACATTTCCGATGCTGTAGCAACGGAGAGTGTGGGTGCCGTAGAAGAACCAGCGGGCAGTGACGCACCTGAGACTGACAGAGTAGAGTCTGGTAGTTTTAGTGCTGCAGAGGCACCAGCAGGAACAACCGGAGCTGTAGTCCTAAAAGAAAAGTTGTTATCTGACTTAGCAACCGGTTCTGTCCTTGCAAGCAGAAAGGAAGGGGGTGCTTCTACTGCAGAAAGAGTGATGTGAGATGCTGCAACAGTAGCAGATTTAGAAGTATTACAGGAGGAGCAGCAGAGATTGGGCTAGCAGATACAGTAACAGGCAGTATGACAGATGTGGGGTCATGATAGGGTAGGCGTTCTGAAGGCTGATCTTCAAAGTCTGGTGTGCTCAGATTGCTAGGTGGGTCTGGGGTATAAAAACCCTTAGAAGCAGAGTACATTTCTGATTTGATCACTTCAGAAGAGGCTGTAAGTGTGAGTAAAGGACAGTAGTCAGGGGTAAGAGCGGAACAATCCTTTAACTCAGAAGGATATCTAATCAGAAGATTATATTGTCTTGTGGTGTAATTGCAGTGTGAGTGATTTGGCCCACCGAAGGAGTTCATTTTTTACTGTCTGTACAACAACCTGAGTTACTGTGGCTGGAAAGAGAAAGAGCTGTGTCAGACTTTAGAAGGGATGCATATGCTAAATTTAGGTCTTCCATCTGCTTGGTATAAGTCTGTATTCTTTTCTGCGTGGCAATGCCAGGCCTTATCATGTTGATCTTTAAAGACAGAATATCGGGTGTAGGACATAGTGTCAGAAGGTCTGGAATATTGTGTCCCTTCAAAAAATGTTTACTATGTAAATAAACAAAGTCATCATAGAGATCTTCGGTCTGTCTTCTAAGGCGTAGGAGTTGTTCTTGAAGCAGGTATGTACCATTAGCCTGATCTAAAGCTTCAGAATCTGGTGTAGCAGAAGATTCGGTTGTAGCAATAGGAAGACTGACCTTAAGGTTATTATGGTTAGTAGATACTGGGGAAGTATTAAGACAACCGATGGTCAGTATTGGTCTTTTGTACCCTGGACCAGGTGGACTAATCTCAGGATACTTAATGCCTTGTTCTGTCAAATGAGGGTTTCCAGCAGTCTGGGGAGCTTGCCAAGCTGGTCTAGCAACAGTGTACTCTGGTTTAGATTTTCCCACAATGAGTGCTATATCCTTGGTTGTAGCAGTGTTAGAAGAATTGTCAGAAGACACAGGAGTGTTTCTCAATGTTCGGGCTAACAAGATCTGTAAGAAATCATTATCTTGCTGTAGCTCTTCAACAGATAAGGACTGCGGATCATAGTCGCAAATTTCATAATAATTATACATGGAAGAAGGGTCAGCAAGCCAGTGAGTGTAGTACCGTGCTTGTAAATCTTTGTTAACTAAGCCGAGACTGTCTTTTAGACTAATGTTCTTGTTTGCTGACTTTAGGGAACTTAAGGATTTTTGCAAAGGTTTCTTAACCCGAAAGGAAAGTATCTTTGGTCTGTGTGTGCCTTTCCTGCCAATGGAACAAGACATTTTTTGCTCTTGCATTCTGTCACGGGATGGCACTCTGTTAAGAGTGGCACAGGACACCCAGGAAGGGTTTGGGTAGTTGTGCCGGAGTAAGATGGACAGATAAGTACACACACAGCTGAAAGTAAAAGAGAACAAAGAGTAGGCAAGTGTAGCAAGGGAATAAGGTACAACAGAATGGATTCCCTCTAGGGGTGTATGCAGATATAGGAAAAGAGTATTCCACGGACCTTAGGAAAAACTATAACCTTCTGCACAGTTTGCTATAACAGAGGCCCACGCTGTTTGCGCATGGCTTGGAACAACAGCTATGGGTGTCTGTAACGCAGAAACAAGACAAAGGAAGGGGCAGAGGTTGCCTGACGGAAACCAACAGACAAGCTCTGTACAAAGGGGTCTACAAACAGTACAAGAGAAGACACTAACAGACAAATCCAGGAAAAAGGAAGTCGATAGCCAACTAGCAGAAGGAAATGAAGGGAAAGCCGTATAACAGGATAGGATAGGGATAAGAACAGAGGGTTGAAAACAAGGAAGAAAGCAAGGGAGCAGCAGTCAGGAAACACAGGGACTGCAATAACTGAAAGTAAATAAAGTAGGTGAACTGTAGTGGATAGCAGAGGATGGTAGGGTACAAGGTAGAAAAGCTCAGAGGAGCAGGAAAGCAATGAGCAAGCCCAAAGGAGTAGGGCTGTTGGGAAGGGAGCCCAGAGGGAAAGGGTTTAGGGCAGCGAAGTGAAGCAAGCTACACGGCAAGGAGCCCAGAAGGTCCGGGCAGCAAGGAGTGAGCCCAGAGGAGCAGGGCCGCTGACTGTAGAAGTCTGCAGAGGACTGTAGAAGGCTGCTAGACTGGAAGCCCAGCGGACAAAGACTGTAGGTTGAAGGCAGCGGAGCGTGATCGGCTACAAGGCAGGAGCCTGGAAGGCAAGGGCGGAAGGTAGCAGCGGAGCGTGATCGGCTGCAAGGCAGGAGCCTGGAAGGCAAGGGCGGAAGGTAGCAGCGGAGCGTGATCGGCTGCAAGGCAGGAGCCTGGAAGGGAAGGGCGGAAGGTAGCAGCAGAGCGTGATCGGCTGCAAGGCAGGAGCCTGGAAGGCAGCAGCTGAGCGTGATCGGCTGCAAGGCAGGAGCCCGGAAGGGCAAAGGCGGAGGCTGGAAAGCAGCAGAGCGTGATCGGCTGCTATGCAGAGAGCCCGGCAGGGCACTGGATCCAAAGCAGGAGTAAGGAGGAACCGCATACAAAGATCCGTAGCTCGAAGCAAAAAGGTGCTGGAAGGACTCTTAATGCAAGAGACTGAGCCCCTGCAGGCAGCAGCTTTTATACCGCCCTGCCCAGCACAGAGGCAGGCTAATTGGTCGCACCTGGATCAGCACACCTGCATACAATCGACCACCTCCCTCTCTGTTCCTGAGCTGGTGGAAGCAGAGCAGATCCCTAGGGCTTCTGGGGATTGTAGTTCCAAAGATGACAAATAGGAATGGCCAGGAATAGATGGTTATAGCCAAGTGCATTGTGCTAAGTGTAGTTTGTTGGGAAAAATAGAAAAGCACCAAAGTCTCGCAAATGGGAAATAAGGTCCATATTGATCGTAAATGTATGCGCCCATGGCGCAGGCATGACAGCTAGACATCATGACAAAAGGATTTGCTGCAGTACATGAAAAACTGGACAGCATCACTTTAAATGTCACTACTATCCGAGTGCAACTTGCGAAAGAGGTCAGCGAATCAATGAAGCAGAGGAAAGGATTGGGACTATGGAGGATAGGGTTTCGGACCTTCAACTATCAGTCAATGCATTAACGAAGGATATGAAATTTGTTAAGGCCAAATGCGAGGACCTCGAATCCCGCTGTCGGAGAAATAATATCAGGACCATTGATGTTCCGGAAGATGCACTATCGGAGGCAATGGAGCAAGCAGTGGAACAACTACCCAGGGACCTCTTGGGATAGCCACAGCTATCACCTTTATTAGCATTTGAAAGGGCCTATTGAGCACTGACACAGAAGCAGAAGCCCGGAGACTTCCTGAGACCCATAATAGCTAAAATTCTGAGTTATTGGGACAGAGATTTTCTAGAGACAAAAAAGATCTTCAGTTGGGCTCATAGACCATACAGATTTTTCTTGACTTTTCAGCGGCTGTACAACAGGAGCGACGCCAATTTATGGGGGTTACGAAAATGCTGAGAGAACATAACATCCAATATGCGATGCTACTCCCAACACGGCTCCGATTCCAATCCCGGGGGAAAATTCACTGTACCTGATGAAGCTGTGAAATGTATCGAGGCCAAGAATCCAGTCGACAATTCTGCTGATGCATCTACGGGAGACCTATCAGCAACATGAGGGGTGCTTCCTTGGACACACACTAATGTGTCAGTTGGTACCATGTGTTGATAGCATCGCCTTATCTGCTAATACTGCTGTGATGAATATACTTTGGTTGGTCCTTGGAAACAGTGCCACTGGTGGCGGCTGCATGCCCCCATAGCAATAGCTTTCTGTTGGTTGCAGTTAGGAAGCCTCTCGTTGTTTAGGCGGGCACAGTTTTGGTTTAAGAGGTGGGGGGGGGGTGTTTACACTGCTAGTTGCGGTGAGGCAGTGAGGGTGGGCGGGATGGGAAGGAGGGTGCTGGTGGTGGTCGGGAGATAATGGTCAGGGCAGTGAAGATGGCTTGAGGTGGCAGTGTGTGGGGGTTGAAAAGTAAATATCACCTTGGCAGACACGTGCGTTTACATTTGGAGAGCGGATCACAATGTCACAGTGGTTTATGGCATATCCGATGTTAATTTGAGGACGCACCAGTGTAATGTCAATTAGCTCGATGAGTTGGAATGTCTGGGGACTGGGCAACTACACTAAGTCAAGAAGAATTATGGCGTATGCTAACAGGCACACGATTAACATATTGTTTCTCCAGGAAACAAATGCTGTATCAGAGACCTGTGAGGGTATTGCACCATCCTGGGGTAGGAACAGATACTTTTACCACCTTTTTGACTCAGTCACGAGGAGTCATGAGCCTCGTAGAGAAGTCACTAAAATTCAGCCAGAAGGGGGTGCACATAGATCCCGAGGGCCGTTTTTTGATTGTTTATGCGACTGTCGAAAACACAGACCTTCTGTTAGTTACCACATATGGGCCCAATATCGACTCCCCTGACCTTTGCACCAGTATTGCTGGGATACTGTCAGCCTATACAGGGATACCCATACCAAGAGTTGGATAGAATGTCCTTAGCCCCAATTCCCCAATCCAGGGCAGCCCGCTGCTTACTGGAAGATATGGAGGTCATGGCCTTATGAGATGTCTGGTGCCTTTTGCACCCACTACCATGTGAATACTCATATTATTCTTCAGTACACGATATGGCCTTGCCCATAGATTACTTTCTGTTGTCAAACACTTCTGGGGAGAGTCTTAAGTGCTGATATACTTCTGGGCACATTATCTGACCACTTTCCTGTAGTGGTGAGACTAGCATTGAATAAGGCGTTATCCCCAGTTGGAATCTGGAAATTTAAATTGGAGGCACTACAAGATATTGGGCCTCATAACGAGTCTGGGAGTAACCTTTCCTGTGCTACCAGCGGTTTGCTGCTCGAATCGTAACATTTTACCGGTGCCTGACTTCCCGGTGCCACCAGGAGATTAAAAGTCTGGTGGCCCGGGAAGTCAGGCGCCGGTAAAATGTTTGTCCCCATTCCCATAGATTTGCATATGACTCTATGTGAGTGGGGACTCGGAAGCACCGGCACCATTGCTAAGAGTGCCGGTGCTTCCATAAACGGCCTGCCTAGCATGGCTGCTGCACCCGGCAGGGTCCGACCCGTCGGGCGCAGTAGCCCTGGCAGGCAAATTCGTAGTTTGCCGGTCCAGAAGCAAGGGTGCCGGTGAGCTCACCGGCACCCTTGTTTTCGGACCAGCATACCTGTAATGAGTCCCATTTTGTTTAAGGCAGATATACAAGCGGACATTGAGACCTTCTTTCTATGTAACACCCCTGGGGCTACATCTATTAGCACGAAGTGGCAAGCATTTAAGGTTTATATTAGGGGGATGTCGATCTCCAGAGAGTCTAGAGTGCTCAAAATTATAAGAAAGGATTTGCGATTGTGTGAGGCTCAGTTTAAGGCCCTGGAAACAGAATATGCTGGGTCCCCTGCCCCTGGGCTACTGGCACGCATACATGCTACCCTTGATTAATATAACACACCTCCGCAGAGAGAGATTTAATATTTCACACAACCAAGGGCTGCAGGAAGTATGGTGAGGAGGAACGACCAGCCAAAAGTTACGAGACGGGACCTACTCAAGTTGATTGCATTCTAGACACACAGGGAGCTAATAGATGGGCAGATGGGGAGGTGCTGGGGGTGTTCTGCAAATTTTCTGAAACACTGTATACGCCCAGGCATCAGCATGGTGAGCAGGTCATACGCTCCCTACTGAAGGACGTCCCCATATCATGACTGGCAACATACGCAAGGGATTAAGTGAATTCTTAGCTCTCAGTGGAGGAGCTGCTGATTGCTATTAGAGACCTCCCGAGAGGTAAGGCTCCAGGTCCTGATGGACTGACTGCTGAATTTTACCACGAATATGCAACACTTCTCACCCCCCATCTTTTGGAGGTCTGGGAAGAGTCTCTTGAGAATTTGATCCTCCCTGAATCATTGAGAGAGGCTACCGTCACATTCTTGCTCAAGCCCAATAAGCCCAGCAATGAATGTGGGTTGTATCGACCACTTTCGCTTATAAACAGGGACACTAAGATATATGCAAAGGTACTGGCAAATCACCTACTTCCATTGATGCCATACCTGGTCCATTGTGACCAGGAAGGCTTTATTCCGGGTAGATCCACATCTCTTAACCTTCGTCGTCCTTTTAATTTTGTGGCACAGCTGAGTCCCATGGCCACTCCAGCTGCAGTAACGCTAGATGGCCAAAAGGCATTTCATATGGTATCATGGGAATACCTCTTTACGATGCTGGACAAAATGAGTCTGAGCCTCAAAATGCTTTCATACATTAAGCTACTATACACTAATCCAATGGCGAGAGTAGCGGTACATTCCCAGATCTCTGAGCAGTACAACCTGGGTAGAGGTCCTGGCAGGGCTGCCCCCTATCCCCACTTTTGTTCGCACTGGCCATCGAACCTATGGTGGTTTTAGTCCACGAGCGTCATAGTAAGAGGGGGTTTCGGCTGAAAGGGCCTCCTGAAATAATTTCATTTTATGCAGACGACGTTCTCCTTTTTGTTAGGGACCCTCAGTGGAATTTGGGCCAAATTATGCAGGGTATAATTTTTATTTTATTGTGATTTCGGTCGCCAAGCAACCTTACACAAAGTATAGCAAAGGTAATACATACAATACATCAACATTTTGAAATTGCACAATTCGAAACTTAAAAAGCTGAATATATAATACATCAACATTTTTAAAGGTGCACAGTTCAAGAGTTAAAGAGCTGAATCTGCATTTCTACTTATACATCTTTGATCATATAAATGTGTCACATTGTTCGCAATAAAATGTAATAAAATAGTTGCAATTTTTATAAAAGGTGTTCAGGAGAAATATTTTTGATTGTCAAAATAGTTAATGGATTCCCATTCCCATTCCCATTAATACAAATACACTGTTATCTATCACAATTCACTTTTCAGGCAGAGATGATGGAGATAGGCATACATCATTGTAAGAACATCTTGGTGAGGCCTATTCTTTACTTAACTGCAGATTCAATAAAAATGTAATCACTGCAATATTCAATGATATAGCTTTGGCATTGAACATCAAGCTCCAAAGATCATGTGGGTCAGAGTAAGAAATTGACCAAAATGTTTGAAAAAGTATTCCTTCCGCTGGAGGGTGAGGCTTTTTCAGCTGGTCAATAAATGTTCCAAAGTTTCTGTTGTCATTACCAGCTTACAAAATCTACATGATGTGTCTATGGTTATTTCTTTGTTCCATTTGGCATGAGCTTCTCTTGTAGGCCACAGATTAAAACGTCATCTCATAATATGATCTCTATACGGCTTGTCTGGAAATCTCAATAGATACATAGGTACACTGTCTCTACGTTTCTTTTTTATTTTTTAATTTTTTAATAACTCTGTTTATTGAATTTAAACAACAGAACATAAGAGACGTATGAGAATAAGACATGAATCAGCAGTATACATGTTGAAGGCAATCGTCCATATCAACAGGGCCCGTGGGGCCGAGGACCAAAAGACAACAATAGGACCAGGCAGGCAAACAAGGCAAGCAGCACTATCGGTGCACCCCCACCCGCAGAGCTTATTGAGCATCTAGCCATTTACCCCATATTTTTTCGAATTTGCGGGGGCAGCCCCTTGCATTATAGATTTGGCGCTCTAAGGTAGCGCATCTGTCCAGCTCATTACTCCATCGGTTCAGGCTCAGTGGTTCGGCCGACCCCCAATTGGCCGCTATAAGTCTTTTGCCTGCCCCCCAACGCAGTTGCCAAGAACATTTTCTCATATTTGGACAGGTCTACTTCCCCCCCGATGCCCAATAGTACCATCTTGGGGTCCCTGGGAATTGGTGTCACCAGAGCGGCTGAGATTGTGTTAACACATTCCACCCAGAAGGCCTGTATCGCCTGACAGTCCCATATCATATTGTAGAAGGTGGCGGGTTCGGTTTTGCATCGGACACATGTCTCGTCTTCTATTTCACCCCATCTGGCCATTGCAGTGCGTGAGTGATATGAACGATGTAAGATCCTAAACTGTATTAGTCTAAGCTTGGATTCTATCCCAATTTCTCTGGGGGACATTAACGCCTCTACCCAATCTTCAGGTTCCAGGGGGCCCAGATCCCTTTCCCACTTTGCCTTTAGCCCGTCGAGTTGTGGAGCCCCGAATGAGCTAAGGGCCTGATAGAGAGTGGAAGTGACCCTAGAAGAGATGTACTGCGGGAGAATATTGGTCTCGATGGGAGAGCAAGGGGGTATGACCGTCGTGTCGGGGAATTGGGCTCGGATTGCGTGGGACAGTTGCGCGTGCCGAAACCAGTCCATGGGTGCCAGGTCGAATTGTTCGCGTATGGTCTCAAAGCTCAGGAGGCGGCCCTCTTGTATTACTTGTGCTAATGTGTGTATTCCTTTGGTCAGCCAGTGATCGAAGGAGCCCATTTTTACCAGTTCCGGGAGGAGCGCATTGTGCCATATGGTTTGCGACAGTGTTGGCTGGCCTTCCCAGCCGATTAGTTTGTGTGCGGCCCGCCAAGCTCGCCGGATGTGGTGGGTCATTTTGGGCAGCACCGGGAGTTGGTCGCGGGTGGCGTAGAGGACTTGGAGCGGTGTTAGTGGGGACATAGTCTCCAGCTCTATACGGATGTGTGGCTGTGTGGGGTCTGCGTGCATCCAGTCATTCACTACTCCTATCTGTGTGGCCAAGTAATAGGTGCGTATGCAAGGTAACCCGATGCCTCCCTCCCACACCGATCTCTGGAGCGTATCAAGGGCAATCCTGGATTGTTTCCCTCCCCATAGCAGTGTGCGCAGATTCTTGTCGATGAGTGCGAAGGTTTCTCGGGGGATGGGGAATGGGGCGTTCTGAAGGACATACAACAGTCTGGGAAGGGTCATCATTTTGAATAGTGCGGCCCGGCCCATTAGCGACAGGGGGAGAGATTGCCAGTGGGGGATGTCTCTATTGAACCGCTCTATTACTGGTTGTATATTAAGTCGGGGGAACCCATCGAGCGTCGGGTCGAGCCGTATACCCAGGTATTTGAATTCCCTGATAGAGACGTGATATGGGCAGGTCACCGGGATCACAGACTCGCCACTCTGAATCGGGAAGAAAATGGTTTTGGTCTCATTAACCTTTAGGGCTGCAAAGTACTGATATTCCCTGAGTATGAGGGAGACCACCGGGCACGAGATACTCGGGTTACTGAGGTATATGAGCAGGTCGTCCGCATAGAGCGAAAGGCGGTCTTCTCCCCCTCCCGGCCAGACGAAACCGTTCCAATTGGTGTTAGCTCTGAGTTCAATCGCTAGTGGCTCGATGGCCAGGAGGAAGAGGAGTGGAGACAGCGGGCATCCCTGTCTCGTGCCCTGACCCAGGGGGAATGGTTTGGAGGACATGCCGTTCACCCTCACCGTGGCCTCCGGGGATGCATATAACAGTCTTACCCAGGATATAAATGTCTGCCCCAAGTTCATCCTGGCCATGATCTCCCACAAGGCATCCCACCCACAGAGTCAAGCGCCTTTTCGAAGTCCACCGCCAGGAGGGCGAGTGGGGCCGGTATTTCCTTTGCCCTGGATAGCGCCAATTGGACCCTGCGCAAGTTCATCCGAGTTGACTTATTGGGCATAAAACCACATTGGTCCGGGTGGACTAGGGTCTCAATCACTTGCAGTAGTCTGTTGGCGAGTGTTTTGGCGAGGACCTTCGCTTCACCATAAATAAAGGATATCGGGCGGTAGGAGGCGCATTCCTCCAGGGGTTTCCCAGGCTTATGTATGACCACTATGCATGCCTTCCTGAGGTCTGGGGGAAGTGCTCCTAGTTCCCTGCTGCGTAGAAACATGCGGTGCATGTGAGTGGGAAGCATGCTACCAAGGCACTTCCACGTTTCTGTTGGGAACCCATTGGGGCCCGGAGTTTTCCCGGGTTGGAGTTGTGCCAGTGCATCTTGCACCTCGGTGTCAGTAATGTCAGCATTCAGGAGGTCTGACTGGTGCTGCGGGAGTGTCGGAATCTCGATGTGGTCGAGGTATCGGGAGGGTTCAACTGATGGATTCCCCGTGGGTGGGGTATAGAGATTTTTGTAATAGGTGGCGAATGCCTCGACGATATCTGAATCTTCCGTCAATAATGTCCCATCCGGAGATCTGATTGCCCTAACGTGTCCCCTGCTCTGCACGCGTCTCTCCAACCAGGCCAGTGTCTTGTTAGCTTTGTCACCCCTTTCATATATTTGGCTTCGGACTAACTGGTGAGCAGTTCGTACATTGTCTAGGGACAGATTACTAAGGGTGGCTTGCGCCGTGAGCATCGCCTCCTTTGCTTCTTGGGTGTTTTGTATAAGGGTTTGTCGCTCACACTCCAGGACGCGTGCTTCTGCTTCCCTGACCTTCTGGACTTGGCGTTGTTGGTAGGCGGAGACCGTGGAATAACCTCCCCTCGTAGGACTGTTTTGTATGCCTCCCAGATCGAAATCGGGCAATCTACCGAGCCCTCATTGAGTTCGAAATATTCCGCTGTCGTCTTCTCTAGCCCCTCCGCAATTTCAGGAAGACGGAGATGGTATGTATTTAGGCGCCAATTACGATCCGGGCGGCAGGAGGAGTTCTTGAGGGTTAAAAGAAGCGGGGAGTGGTCCGAAATCCCTCTTGCGAGGAATACAGCGTCGAGGAGCCTGTGGGTTATGTTGCGGGGGATGAAGGCGTAGTCGATCCTGGAGAATGATTTGTGGACCCCTGAATAGAAGGAGAACCCTGCCTCGCCGCCATGAAGTGTGCGCCAGGTGTCCACCATTCCTGAGGTTTCCGCGAATGTGGTGAGCGGCGTGAAGGTGGGACGTGTTCCAGCTCTCCTATAGGTTCTGTCGATTGTGATGTCCATTACTTCGTTAAAGTCCCCTCCGAGCACCCACACATCCGCCTCCTCCTCCAGAAGCAAGTTCTGTAATTCGGCGAGCAGTTCCTTCGTTAGCGTGGTGGGGGCATAGAGCGCTGCTAGGCCCCATCTCTCGCCCCAGATGTCCGCCAACATCAACAGATAGCGGCCCGGGGGTCCGCCCTGATCTTCCTGACCTGGAGAGGAACTCTCTTGTGAACAAGTATCATTGTGCCCCTAGACCCTTTTGTGAATCCGGCATGGTAGACCTTCGAGTAGTTGGATCTTTTGAAAAAGATGGTGTTTGTGCCTGTCAGATGCGTTTCATTTAAAAGGGCAATGTCTGGCGAGTGTCGGTTTAGGTACTGGAGCACCAGTCTGCGCTTTATGCTGGAGCCAAGGCCATTGACATTCCAGGACAGTATCGACACTTTGTTGGAGTTCATCCTGTCAGCGTGAGTCTATTTGTTGGGGTATTTGAGAGGATTAGTGGCCGTTTCATTTCTCCCCCGGGGGCGTATGTCGTATCCTTCTCGGGGTGGGGGGACCCCCAGCGGCCGCCTCGCACCAGAGTGCCTGAAGACTGGCCGATACTTGCGTCTCTGATCCTGGCCCAAAATAGTGTTTGTCTGACTTGCCTGCTTTCGTCGGTTTCCAGCTTTCTTTTCTCGTGATTTCGCTTCTTTGAATCCCCAAAACTCCCCCCACCCTGCACTTCCCCTCCAACTGGGAGCACCTGTCGCCCAAACATCGAACTTATACCTTGGTGAACTTAAACTTCGTCGGAATGACCCGACCTAGGGTGGTAGCTCCAGTGGAGTCGCCTTGACTGTGCTTGAAACTGCGGTGTCAAGGTGGTGGTGGCCGCAGTGGTGTAGTTTCCATGGTGTCTCTTGGTGACTTCAGTATTGTGATGCCCAGGCCTCATCCGTTCTCAGTGGTATTCCTGGAGGGGCGCCTTGGTGTTTCTGTTTCGGGGCCCATCGGAGTAGGAGACGGCGAGTCCTGCCAGGGCCCGGGTTTGCGAGCGGACGGCCCAGAGGGCGAGCGTCGGGCCACCGGCCCATTAAGGATCTGTGTTTCGAGCCAATCCCAAACTTCTTTGGGGTTGTGGAATAGGTGCGTCGTTCCCTCGTAGTGAACCTTGAGCAACGCCGGGAAGAAGAGGGTGAACTTGATTGACAGAGAGTGAAGTTTTTTCTTAACCGAGTCAAACGACTGGCGGGCCCGCTGGACCTCTTTAGTGTAGTCCGGATAGAACCCTACTTTATAGCCGTTGTATGTGATTGGGCCGGAGGCCCGTGCCATCTGGAGGATGGCGTCTCGGTCTCGGTAGTTCAGGAGGCGTGCAATTATAGTTCTGGGCGGGGCTCCTGGGGTAGGTCGCCCAGTGGGTACCCTATGTGCTCTTTCGATAGAGAAGAATTTCGACAGTTACTTGGGGGCAAAGATGTGGGTCAGCCAGTCTTCTAGGAAGAGTTCGACACTGGGGCCTTCCTCTTTCTCCGGGATCCCAAGAATCCTGAGGTTATTGCGTCGTGCCCTGCGCTCACTGTCTTCGGCTCGGTATTCAAGTTGGTTAACCTTCTGGGCAATTATGGCGAGTTGTTGTTCCAACTGGCGGACGTTATCTTCTGTGTCCGACACTCTTTGCTCCGCTTCTCCCACCCTGGACGATAGATTGCGAAGATTCTGACGTAGGAGAGATACTTCCGTGCAGACTCCGCCGATTTTGAGTTCCAACGATGTTCTCGAGTCCCCAATTGCCTTCATTAAATCGCTCAGGGAGAGTTGGGGGTCCTGAGCTGCTTCCCCGATATCCGCTTCTTCTGGGGTTTGCATTTCCAGGCCGGGGGGGGCCTCCACGGTGTAGAGGTCCAGTTTGCTTTGTAGGGTTTGCCTCTTAGCCTTGTCCTTGTCCATGGCGGAGTCGGGTATTTGTGTGAGGCGGCAAGTCCGGATGGGTCGTATTGGTGCCCCCCAGGGGGTTGTTGTGAAGTCTGAATTGGGGTGGGTTAGTCGGGCGATGGTCTTTCACTATTGTGTCCCCGTTCAGGAGTGTCGGCGGGATTGCTTTGGCCGCTGGAAGCAGACCCCTGCTATGGTTGGCCCGTTGTGTTTATTGGAGGGTCGTGGGCCCACAGAGATGGCATCCGCATGTACGCCAACCCAGGGTTCGTGTTATGTTCTTTTCATGAGTGGCGTGTGGAGGGCGGCAGCCGCGGCCCCCCGCTGTGCGCGCTACCTTGTGCTGCCCCTGGAGGCTATTAATTGTGGGATAGTTCCCTAGTCGGTGTTGGTCCGGTAAATTTCGGGGTTTACCCCAATGCGTGGTCACACACGGGGTAATCTCCCTCCAGTGGAGTATCCGCCCAGCTCCTTATGCTTGTGAAGTTGTGGTCCTTACATCAGGGGCCTCCGTCCCTCCCAGGGCCGCAGCCCACAGTTGCCAACTTGTTGCCAGTTCTCTGGGCCCCAGATCGTTTATGGAGGGTGCTGCAGGCGTTGTCACCAGTTCTGGGTGCTAGTGGTGATGGGGGAGGAGAGCGTCCCCAGTCCCCTCAGCTCTGTGCCCCCCACAGATGGACCTCTGGGTTCACTTTTAGGCGGGGGTGTGGCACCTCCTTAATGCGGGTCGGTATCCCGTCGTTCGCAGGCTGGGGGGGGTTTGCCCTTACCTAGTTGATGCTGGTGGGGGAGCGCAACTCCGCGTTGCCAGTTTTCGTGTCACGACTCAACCCCAGATGTTGCAGTCCCGCAGATCAGGGGTGAGGGGGGGGGCGGAAAGGCCGCAGTCCGCCTCCGTTTGCGCCGCCGGGTCAGGTAGCACAGCGTAGATATCCCTCGCTGTCAATGTCCAGATGCCCTGCGCCTTGTAGGTGCCCAGGGTCGCTGCAGCTTCAACGCCGAACGTCGGCAGCGGCAGTGTCCGCGGTTCGGGAACTCGTCAGCCGCCTCGAGTAGGGAGCTCAGCAGGGGGGAGGGGCCCCAGGCGGCAGTCTGGAGGAGCCGGAGCGATGCCGCAAACAGGCGTCCCTGGCTCACTCGCTCCCCAGGGGCCTCAATGGCCGCCGCAGCCCATGGGGGGAGGGGCGGAGGAGCCGCCGTCAACCGCCCAGCAATGGCGGCGAGTCTCGCGCCGGCGGGCACAGGGACGTCTCTCGCGCCCCCCGGTCCGATTATGCTCGAGGCTGCAGCTGGTAGTGCCTGGATGGGTCCGCCACTGCTGTGTTGCTTCGGTAGGTCGGGCGAATTCTCGGAGCGGAGTATTTACAGGATATTTATCGCGGCCACCGGGAGCCGACGCGATTAGTTCCTCATGCGCGGCTCGCGCATCTCTACGTTTCTTTTTAAAATCACCAAGTTTAAATGCTTTATACTTACTACAGTCATCCCATTGAACTATCCATTCAAAATCTCTGAGCTTTTTCTTGGCCTGGTTAGGCCTCTCTAATAGTAAACTTTATCGATATTAGCTTTTATTAACAAGTTCTCGCATTCCGTTTTGCAGGTTTTTAAGGGGGATTCTTGGTTTGATTTCATAACTACTGCCAAGACTGGAAGCAATGATCTTTCGGAAGGGGCAACCAGGAGACATTACCTATACAAAGCTAACATCTGCCAGGCTACCATTAATTGTATAGGAAGCATGCCAAGTTCAAGTCTTATTATTTGTATTGGAAAGCTTTTTGCTAAGTTTAGTAGATATTTCCAAAAAATTCCCTCTAAGACGTTCCAATTTGGCTTATTTGTTGAAGTTTTAGCTTGTGCACCATAGGTTACTATGGGCACTACTTTTTGATTATAAAACATGAGGATTGGTTTAAGAGAGAATTTACAATATCTTCTTTAAATCATTTTGGCCTGGGATGTTAATGTTTCAATTTTATAACGTGTTTCATGTTAATAAACAAGATCTTTCACATAATTATTAATATTTTGTCCCAGATATTTATACTCTTGAATATTTTCAAGTGGCAATCCTCCTATGTTCCATTTAAATGAAGTTTTCATTTTTTATCCTCTCGCTATAATGAGCGTATTGGATTTTTCAATATTAATTGTTAAAAGATTACTCTCAGCATAGGTTTGCAGTGCCAGTAATTTTCTCTGCAGCCCTATCGGCGTTAAATCAACCATCACCAGGTCATCGGCATACATTAGCCAACACAAGATCTTCACTGATTTCCGCGTTTTGGAGGAAAAGATCTAACTTTATCAAAAGCCTTGTGAATATCTCCTTATAAAAATGTAAAAGGGTAGCTGCAAGAATGCAATCTTCTTTGAGACCTCTGTGTGTAGCGCTGTTGTTCGAGAGAAGGCCAGCTTGATTAAGTTTGACTTGTTTAAAAGTATTTGTGTAAAATTGTAGAATTAAGTTAAGACGATAATCCGGGCATTTGGAATCGTCTAGTGTCATCCACAATTGCTCCCTTGAGATGGCGTCAAAACTTTGTTTAAAGTCAACGAATGCCAAGTGGATAGCTGATCTTTGGCATTTGCCTGATTTTTAAATGCAGAGATAGTTAACAAGCTCACACCGGCTACAAAACCAGCTTGGAATTTATCGGTGTGCTCTGATTTCTTTAACCAGCTTTGAAAGTCTCGTAAAATTAGACGTGCAAACAGTTTTCCCAGCACGTCAAGCAATGCGATAGGCCGATAATTAACCGGATCCTCTCTGCTACCCTTTTTAAAGATCGGAATCAGAATGGATTTTTTCAATGTATCTGGCATTACTTGGCTTTTTATAATTTCAAGGAAGATTGCTAGCAAGATTGTGGCCCAGATCTCAGGATTATCCTTGAAGGTCATATTTGATAGCCCGCGGGGCCCGCGAGCTCGAGTTACTGTGGGATTATGCGGGATATAACACAGGTGGGAGAATACTCGGGATTCCAAGTGAACTACAATAAATCAGAGATCTTCCTGTTGACGGATATTACAGAAGAGCCAAGAGGCGCCTTCCCCCTTTGATGAGCCCCGGATACTATTAAATACCCCGGAGTGGTGCTGTCTAGGACAAAGAAGTCGTTGCTCAGGGACAATTACATTAAACATATAGTGGATAAGCTGTCCAGGTGGAAGACTGCTCCCATTTCACTAGCGGGAAGACTGGCCTTAATAAAGATGCTACTACTGCCAAAATTGCTACATACATTTGTCAATGTTCGCGTTTGGCACAGTAAATCCATTTTTCCGCGGCTCCATGGGGTGTTGGTGCAGTTCCTTTAGCATTCAGGCGCTGTCTGTAAAAAAATTGTCTGAGATGACCCTGCCATATGAGAGGGGCGGGTTTAATTCTCCACATATAGAGGTATATTGGCTTGCGGCTCAGTGTCATGCATACTGGACATAGTACCCCTGGACCTGGAACAACACCTTCATGCAGAACGAGTTATGCTCATGGAGGGTACGGATCCTTTAACTGTCTTGACTCAGTTAATCACCGATTTGAGAAACGAAATGATTACGGCACAGGACATATTACAGCATCGCATGGATGTTATGCAAGACGCCATTCATGCCAGTCCTCAGGGAGCACAGGCTCCAGTGGCCACTGCATCTGGATCTGGGACATCGGCACCATCACAAGAGAATCTTAAAGTAGTTATGCCAACACAGTTTCCTTTGGCTCCCCCGGAAAGGTTCACAGGTCATCCTAAAACCTATAGAACCTTTGTCAATCAGTGCCGACTCCATTTCCTGTGCAGGCCTAAATTGTTTCCGATTTAACTACAAAAGCAGCATTTGTGCTTTCTCATTTGGGGGGTACAGCTGCTGCTTGGGCTAATCCTTTATGGGAATCAAACAGTCCCTTGCTGTACGATTGCGATGATCTTCTGGCTGCCATGAGTAAGGTCTTTGATATGCATTACGCCACTCAAGCCACAGATCTAGAGTTGCTAAGTCTACAACAAGGTAGTCAAACTCTGTTGGCTTACATAGCCAGATTCAATCAATTAAAAGCCGAAACGCAATGGCCTGAAGACAAGAAAACGGCTGTTTTTTACAAGGGTCTTTCAGAAGAGCTAAAAGACGCCTTGTCTACGGTCCCTGTGGTTCCTACAGGGTTTACAGAATTTCTCGATTTGATTCTACAAATCGATGCTTGAAGAAATGCTCGCAAAGGAGAGAGAAAACCTTTTTTGCAAACACCGGTTCGTCCAGAGGCACAAGCAGCTTCCTCGAATGACCCTGAACCAATGCAGATTGGTGCCGTGAGAGGCCGGTTATCTAATGCAGAGAGAGAGAACCGGAGAAAAAACAATTTATGCATGTACTGCGGTTCATCTGAGCATTTACTGGCGGCATGTCCCAAGAAACCAGTTAAGTGTTCGGGAAACGCCAAAACTCGACAGTAGCAGGAGTCCCTGTGTCGAGTGCTACATCGGACTCCCATACCATTCCAGCGTACGCACCTATAGTTGTTGAGGTGACGTTACGTTTTGCTGACCAAGAATTAGTTTCCAGGGCTATGGTTGATTCCAGAGCCACAAAAAATTACATTGATATCACGTACGCTAAGAAATGTTCTATACCCCTTGTAAACACGACTCAACCCTGAAACAGTTAATACTGTAGATGGGTCAGTCTTGATTTCAGGTATGGTAACCCAGAAAACTGTTCCTATTCCGATGACTTTATCAAATGGTCATTCAGAGGAAATGATTTTTGATGTCATTGCGGCTCCGTAGTACAAACTATTGCTTGGTCTTGCCTGGTTGACTGTTCATAATCCAACCATTGGCTGGGTTGCGGGATTGATCCAATATCCCTCCAGTTATTGCAATGAACATTGCTTTGCCAGTCAGGAGGTGTCAACCAAATCACATATTTTGGCCTCTATGGAGGGTGGTTCCATTATCAGTGTGGTACATCAGATCGGTACACCTATACCAAGTGAATATACGGAATATGCTGATGTTTTTGACAAAGGCCAGGCAGAACAGCTGCCTCCACATAGACAGTATGATTGTCCGATTGAACTAATTCCTGGGGCTAAAATCCCTACTGGTCGTGTCTACTCTTTAACTCCCAAAGAAGATGTTGTCCTGAAAGAATATATAGATAAAGCTCTTGATATGGGATTCATACGGCCATCCCAATCGCCTGCTGCTTCCCCATTATTCTTTGTTCCAAAGAAAGAGGGAGATCTAAAGCCCTGTATTGATTACAGAGCTCTTAATGACATCACCATAAAGAACCAGTACCCTTTACCATTGATAAATGTTTTGTTAGATCAGCTAGGTACTTCTATGTACTTTTCTAAATTGGATTTACGAGGAGCCTACAATCTGGTTCGCATTTGTGAGGGCGACGAATGGAAGACTGCTTTCAAGACGCGGTACGGCCTTTATGAATATCTGGTGATGCCCTTTGGCCTCTGTAACGCTCCCGCCACATTTCAGTTTTTCATGAACGATATTTTCAGGGACATGATGGATCAATTCGTGGTGATCTACATGGATGACATATTGATATATTCATCATCTTTCCAAGAACATGTTAAACATGTGTATGCTGTCCTACAAAGGCTCAGAGAGAACAACCTTTTTGTTAAAGCCGAGAGATGTGTCTTTCATACACAAGAAGTTGAATTTCTGGGTTACGACATTACCAATCATGGTGTTCGAATGAGCCGTTTCAAAGTGAAGGCCATATTGAATTGGCCCATTCCACATAATGTCAAGTCACTACAGTCATTCCTAGGTTTTGCGAATTTTTATCGCAGATTTATTCGTTCTTTCTCCAAAACAGTGGCCCCCTTGACTGCGTTAACTAGTTCCAAAGTATCATTCTGTTGGAACCAGAACGCCCAAGCCTCTTTTGAGATGTTAATGGAAGCATTTACTACTGCACCTGTACTTCAACATCCTGATCCTGATTGTCAGTTTATCGTTGAAGCGGATGCTTCCAGTATCGCTATAGGAGCTGTACTATCGCAAGTTTGTGCAGAAACCAAGGAAGAGCATCCAGTTGCTTTTTTGTCCCGTAAGCTAACTTCATACGAACAGAACTATACCGTTACTGAGCGGGAATTGCTTGCGATCAAGGATGCTTTCCGAGAATGGCGACATCATCTTCTTGGGGCCAAACATCAGGTGTTGGTGTACTCTGATCATCGGAATCTTCAGGCATTCAAAACTATGAAATGCCTTACGGCTCGACAGGCCAGATGGCATGTGTTTTTTGCTCAATACAATTTCCAGATTACTTATCGCCCTGCCAGACAACATGTCAAATCGGATGCTTTATCCCGCATCGGTGAGGATTTGACGGAAGAACCACCGGTGCAAAATACGTTTTTGGCAGACCATGTCATATGTAGTTGTTCTGCACAACCTTCCCTAATTACAGGAATGGGTGAAACAAAATCCCTGATTGGTTCAGGAACTGAATCTAGAAATACACAACGGTTTGCCTTTCACACAAGGGGTGCTTTATCTACCAACAGTTACCACCCGGAACAAGGCTCTCAGTTGGGGACACGATTCCTTGATGGCAACCCATCCTGGACAGAAGAAGACCCTAGAGCTGCTCAAAAGATGGTGTTGGTGGCCTTCCATAATACGATATGTTATAGATTACGTTTGAACATGTTCGGTATGCATCCAATGCAAAAACACTCCCGGCAAACCCGTGGGTTTAATACAATCCTTACCTGTTCCTCACAAACCATGGGAGATGATATCGATGGATTTTGTGGTAGAACTCCCAAGAAATAATGGTTACAATACCATATGGGTGGTGGTGGACTACTTTATGAAATTGGCTCTTTTTGTTCCCTGTATTGGGTTACCAACAGCTGCTGTCCTAGCTGATCTATTCATCCGGCATATATTCTGTTTTTTTGGTCTACCTTCAGTGATAATTACCGACAGGGGCTCTCAATTTGCATCACGTTTTTGGAGAGCACTAACCTCGGCATTACTAATTGATAACAGGATGTCTAGTGGGTATCACCCCCAAACGGACGGACAGACTGAGAGGGTCAATAGCACTATGGAACAATACCTGCGGTGTTTGTGTCTGCAGTTCCAGTCAGACTGGGTCAATGTCCTGCCGGCAGCGGAATTTGCTTACAATAATTCCTACCATAGTGCCATAGGTACTTCACCTTTCTATGCTCTGTATGGGCAACACCCCCGATTCATTCCTTTGGATTCCGGTTTGTCTATGAATAATCCTGCAGCAGTTCGTAATGTCCGAGATCTAAAGATTCTACAGACGAAGGTGAAACAGCAATTGGAGCAGGCTAAAAAATGAGATAAGGTCTATGCTGATGCTTATCGAGTCCCTGCACCAGTTTACCAAGCAGGTATGAAACTATGGCTGTCTACTAAGAACTTGAGGATACCTGGTAAAAAGAAACTGCTGCCTAAATACATTGGGCCATATGAAGTGATCAACGTGATTAACCCAGCTGCTGTCTTTCTGGCATTGCCAAAACGATGGCGAGTGCATCCAGTATTTCACGTGTCACTCATCAAACCATGCTCCGATGCTACTAGATTGCCTATACGGCCTGTTGCTGTTTCTTTGAAAGGTTCGGACGAATTCGAGGTACAAGAAATACTGGATACGAGACTACGTTCTGGTAGGCCGTATTATCTGGTGGACTGGAAAGGCTATGGTCCCAAAGATAGGTCCTGGGAACCTCTTTCCAATATCCATGCTCCTGCTTTATTAAGAAAATTCCATTTGAAAAGGGGAGAGGCTGCTCCTTTGAGGGGTGGCACTGTCATGAATGCTGGACATAGTACCCCTGGACCTGGAACAACATCTTCATGCAGAACGAGTTATGCTCATAGAACTGCTAGACCGTTCTATTCTAAATGGAGATTGTTTTGTTTGATGCACTGCCGGGAAAACAACGTCTGCATTATTCACATCGTTAAATTCACGTGATTTAGGTTAGTCACGTGTGTTTTGGCAGTACGTTCATAAGCAGCGAGAATACGTCGCTCGGTGCTTCTGATTGAACCATTATGGCGTTTGGTAGCTGAAACCCTTGATCTGCTTCCTCGCATTTTCTTCAGTTACTTCCTTGGCTTCTTCGGCGTGTTTCCTTCCACACGCAAATTCCTGGAGCTGCTGTCTGGAAGTCACAGGTTGGCCGCACTGTCTGCATGCTCTTCAGTCGCGTGTATTCTGACACACGGGTTCCTGATTTCTTCGCATGCTGCTTTCCTGACTACGTGAAGTTGGTCTCGTGGAAATCCCACGCGGACGCTGTTTCCAAGCGCGGCTGTCCTGGGCTGCGTGTACTTTGTTAGCGGGTAATTCACAGGCGGATTTTGGAACTCTTCAGGTACGGCTGCTCTGACTGCGTGCTCTTTTGTTTGCTTATCGCACGCGAGCTACTCTACTCTTTACACACTCTGGTCCTAATTGCGTGTCCTTGTGTTGCGCGTGAATCCTCACGCTAGCAAGAGTGGCTGTCCCGCCTGCATGAACTCTGTCGCGTGTAAACCTACACGCTGGCTTTTTCCTCACGCTTGCAAGAGCGGCTGTCCCGGCTGCGTGAACTCTGTCGCGTGTAATCCTGCACGCGGACTTTTGAACTCTGTTTAAATGTGTAATTCCACACGCATACTATTCTTTGCTTTGGAGTGAATCCCTGGCACCTGTGAGGAGATAATAGGTGGACTCAGTTCATCATATTTCTGTTTCTACGTGGGAAAGGAAGTTTTTCTTTTGAAGGTGATTGTGCACAGTACTTTGGACGCTATCCTATGGCGCACCAACCCGGTATCTAGCGTGAGCCTCGTGCCGTTCGGGATAAGTCTCCCTTACTAACCTTCCCTTCCTTTTCGTTGTTTCAACTCCTGGATTTCTTCAGAGACTTGGTGAAGACTTCAGTTCTAAGCCCACAGGTCAGTGTTGTTAACTAGTGATATTGCTGTTCTATAGTCAGTTGATTTGGGACAATTTCTTATGATACTTTATTTATCCTATGCTGACTTCCTATTAAGTTCCCACGCCCTTTCCAGTGATCCCTCTCTCTGCCTATTTCATCGGTCAGAGAGTGGTATCATTTGGAAGGTCTAATTTGACTTCACTACTATCACGTTGTGTGAAAAGGATCCGGAAGAGCCCTACCAATTGTATCCTTTTTGATTACCGTATCCTTTTCAAAAGATACCTTGGTGATTTATGACACTCAGGCCCAGTTTGCTACATATTGGTATGGCAACAAACGAGCCCCACCACATGTAAAACTAGAAGAATTGGCAGCAGGAGAGGCAAACACAAGGACACTACTACTCAATTTACAATATACTGACGACTGCCCATATGATCCAGTCCTTACCACTCTGATTGCTTGGCGTGCAATGTTGGCTAGAACAGGGGAGGACCACCCATATCACAATTGGCTTCCACTTTGGAAATTCCCAGGTTTTGCCCCTCCCCTACATGGTACACAGCTTTAATTGTACATTGGACACAGCTGGGGTACAAGATACTAGGGGAAGTCTTCCCGAGCAGGAAGTTTATTACACCACACACGGAAGCAGGGACGTAGAAATAGAGTTATGGAAAGGGTGCACATCTATAGGCTACATGCAGCATTCACTGCATGGTGGACCGTGTACCCTGAGGAACCTTCAGAGGATGAACTACTGAGCTACATTATCAATTCATGGGGCTGCCATGGTCTTTTGTCAGCACTGTGAGAAACCTGAAGGCGTCTCACCTGCTAGTCCACAGGTATCTGTCATCCAGCTGGCCAGGACACGCCCATCACTTTTGGATCCAGTTCCTGTGGGTGGACCAGTGCGGGAGAATCACCTAGGTGAGGGGTCTTTGGGGAGTTGGAGTGGGGCACCAGATGGCGAGATGCGGTATCCCCTTCCCTGTAACACCTTTACCCCCATTCTACCAGGTAGGATACTTTGGAACTCAAATCCCCCCCTTTCACAACACGAACACTTTCTCACAGACAGCTCACTATGGGAGAAAACAGACTAACACCCGTGCCGTATACCTGACATGTCCCAATAAAATAATAATTGATAAAAATTAACATTTATATAGCACTACGAACCCTCAGCCATCTGAGTGCTGCTTATTATTACCCGTGGTGTGTGGTGCTCAATTATCGAACTTGGAAGGATGAAAGGCTGAATTTGGCCCTGCCGGGATTTGTACCTGCGGGCAGGCTCTGCATGGTGTCAAAGCGAGCACTCTACTCACTGCGCTATCTGACCGGCTGTCAGGCAGGGTCAGGAAATTACTGACCATCACACACACCTAACCCCCATTACACTTCCCCACATGAATAAAAAAGGCAGAGCCCGAGAGCACACTCTGAGCGAGGCAAAACACATGAGGAAGCAGCAGTTCCAAGATGGCAGTTTAACACAAGGAGAAATACAGCGAAACAGAAGGGGATCGCAAGGATAGAAGTGCCCTTGACCTCTTTGACAAGGAACTGTAACTTTAACGAAACCTGAAGAATAGAGAGCATAAGACCAGGAAACCAGGCTGAAGAATTCTGCATTGTGTGTCAGAGGACTCTCACACATTGATAATCAAGGTGGGGAGAATCGCCTACAGCCATGGTACTGTCCTTGGCTCCTACAAGAAAGCAGCCCCAGTGAAATCCACACAGACAGTGAGTTGGGGAGACCGATATCAGACCAGTCTGTGTTGAAGCCACGTTTGCAAGCAGCCACATTGTATGATTAGCGCTGAAGCAAACAGTGTATGAAAAGCATGTGATAACCAACGCAAGTAAAATTGAACAACAGATGACTGATTGAACTTTGAAACCAACATACAATACCTTTGACAGAGTAGTCCGGCACCTCCTGCATGGTCATGAGAAGGTCTGCGTAAGGTATCCAATTGAGAGGTGGCAAAAGCAAAAGAGTGGCAATGGATTGTGAATCGAAGTGGTCCTGCAATGGGTCAAGCAAAATCCTGTGCACAATCAAAAGTCTTCGATGTTGATACTGCCAAGAAAGTAAATAATAGTTTATCTGAACCCGAACGAGGGAGATCAATTGAAAGCTTTGGGTTAAAGCAAGTTTGTGTTAAAGTTGAAACGGATCTGAGCCCGGCTGAGCGGGATCCGGGGTGAACCGTGAATCTCCGGAGAAATTGGATACATGAAAATCCTACGAGCATTGTGTTAAAGGGGATCTGAGGTTGGCTGAGGGGGATCTGAGGTGAAAAGTGAATCACCTGAGAAATTGAGTACGATTTAAATCCTATGTGTAAAGAAACTTGTTTGTCGCATCAGGGCACTGAAAGAAGAGACTTTGAAAGGCAAAGAGACTTGGGCATGGAAGGCCCTGCTGTTAATGTTTGAAGGGCACCTTCGTGCTAGAGAACATATAATTTCTTGAACATTTCTTTCTTTTACATAACATTATTTCCCACACTATTTGTATTTAGAGGTAAGGATTGGCAGTAGGTTTTTTTGTATAGGCACTTTTGTTTTGAAAAGACACCACTAGGACTCTGTTATTATTATTTGATGGTCCTAGCTTGCTCCCATCTTTAGATTTAGGATTAGATAGGTGTTTTTCCAACCCCTTTTGAAGTTCAATAAACACCCTTGTCTGTTTTACTGTTGATAAGCAAGAAGAAAAGGTTCCCACCATGGGGGAACTCCCTTCCCCTGCACAATCCCAATGGCTGGAGACAGCCAAGTATTCAAGAAGAAGGTATTGTGAGAAACCTGAGGGTATTCTCCCATAGTAGACCTCGGGAAACCCTTATTCATGTGGCCAGAGGAGGGCTGGAGCTCTCAGATCCTAACCCTGGGGGTGGACGAGCGAGGGAGGATCACCTGGGTAAGGGAGGCCAGGGTTATGCTCGGAGGAATGCCCCAGGTGAGACGCGGTACTATGCCGAGGAAGAAGGAGACGCAAACCATATCTCTAAGGCCTTTATAGGCTACAATACATCTGCCTTGCCTCCTCCCATTAAATCTCGCCTACCTAAATCCAATACCTCTCCATACAGAACCAATCCCCTAAAATTTCAAACCTGCTAGCACCTGAAGATTATCTATCACAGAATCCCTGTTTTCCTGTTCCCTACCCGAATACTCCTGGTCATTGCCCTTCGCATTCTTCTTCACGTCCTTCTAATTATTCTTTCCCGAAACCCCAGTATACTGCATTGACAACACACTATCATTCCCACAATACCCCCTGTTCAGGTCACGATAAAAACGTCAATCATTTTTATTCACTGCACAACCCATACCTATCTCACTCTTCTGAATTTACCAAAACCCCTAGGACGAAGGCTATAATTACATATAACACCTATCCCCTTTCCCGACTCGAACACTTTTCCCCGACATAAACGACAACGGACTGATTAAAAAACTGCTCACCTGACATGTTCCCACACGATGGTCAGGCAAAGTCAGGCCATTAACCTGAATCGCAAACACCTGACGGGCCTTTCCTTTCCCCACAGGGATAAAACGTGGAGCAGAGAGCACAGTATGAGCGAGGCAGCCAGCACGAGGAGACGGCTACCCAATCCCGGCAGTTCAAAAGGAGTAGAAAAGCGGCAAATATTGAGATGCTAACAAGGAGAAACACAACCTTGCCCTTTTTGACGCAGACTTGTAAAAGCTCCACAGAAGGAATCGTAAGACCGAGGACAATAGCGCAAGTATGTTGCAGCAGATGTTAACGGTACACAGAGCGTGTCGACGCTGATAAGCACGAGCGAGGGAAACTCCTGCTCCTCTGGTACCAGCCCTGACTCCAGTCACGATGAAAGCCAAGTGGTTCATCCTAGCCATTGAGTCAAAGGGTGAGCTGATAAGAACCGGGCTGTGGTGAATGAGAGACACAAAGTGGCAAACTAGGAAAAGTTCAAAGAACTGTATTGTAAAGGGGAGACCAGCTGCAGAGGGGGACCAGCATCACTTGGGTGCTACTCCGAGAAACTCTGGTTGATCCCCGTATGAATGAAATTACAGATACTAGAAGGCTGTAGGAGGGCCACCAAGATAGGTTAACGTGGTCTAACAGGAGGTCAAGTAAAATCCCCATACAGTCGAAAGCCTTCCCGTGAACACTGAAAGTAGATGCAAATGTGAAAGTTGGCAAGAGTGCACCCGGAAGAGGGATGCTAACGAGAAGGGGGAAAAGTCTAAAGTCCCAAGAAACAGTGTGTTGACAAACGTGAACCCGGCTGAGGGATGTCCACTGGAACTGTTTAAAAAGACATTAAGATTTGTGAACCAGTAGAAGCCATAGTGAACCAGGTGGAGGGAGGCTGGAAAGTGAGAGGGGTCTATGCCCAGAAGAGGAGGTCTCATAGGCCGTTCTTAGCAACGGGTTGTGCGTTGTTCTGATTTAACCAGCAAGTCCCTAAGATTCTTTTCTCTTTCATATGCCATCATCGGCGGTGTTGGGAAAGGTCTGTTCAAATAGGGGTCCAATTTAATATACTTCCAATTCTTCTTGATAGGTTTTCGCAGCCTGGTGGCTCAGTGTTGAGAATGTTAATGTGTGTACAAACCTGTCGCTCTCCATTTTAGGTTTGGTGTGTAGAAGATCACTTCTCTGGTGACCGTTCACTCGTGTGAAGGCATCATCTAATATGTTGGGTGGATAAGCCTGCGTCCTGAATCTGTCAGACATCTGTTCATATTCTGTCTGAAGTGTGTTAGTGTTGGATACTATCCTCTTATGCCTGAGGAATTGGCTATGTTGTAGACATTCTTTGAGATGTTTATGGTGAAAACTGTTGTAATGCAGGGTGTTATTGACATCGGTTGGTTTTCGATAAATCGTGGTATTTAGTTAATTGTTGGTCAAGGTTTTTGGCAAATCAAGGAAATGTGGCTTTCCTATTTCCAGAGAATTTGATGTTATATCTGCACTGGTTAAGTTGGTGTTCTGGAAATGTTATATTGATGATGTTTTTGCAATCTGGAATGGCAGCAGAGGAGAGGAGCTACAACAAGTTTACAAGTATCAATTATCCAAGATACTGCATTACAACCTTTGGTACAGTCATCTTCCACTTATCTTAAAGACACTGCCCCCCCCAACCTTTTTTCCGACAAAACGATTTTCACACGACACAACAGACAATGTACTAACACCAGAGCCGTTTACCTAACATGTCCCAATACAGGGGTCAGGCAAATTCAGGCATTTCCCTTCTCCACAGGGATAAAAGGTGGAGCAAGAGAGCACAGTACGGGCAAGGCAGACAGCACATTGAGACAGCTATCCAGGTCCGGTAGTTCAAGAGGAGGAAGGTGGCCAATATTGAGAGGCTGACAAGGAGAGACACGACCTTGCCCTTTTTGGCGGAGACCCGCGAAGCCTCCGTAGAAAGAATCATAAGACCAAGGACAATAGCCCAAGTGTGCTGCAACAGATGTCAACGGTACACTGAGCGTGTCGTTGGTGATAAGTGGGAGCGAGGGAAACTGGCCTTAACTCGAGTTACGAGGAAAGCCAAGCGGTCCATCACAGCCGGTGAGTTGATTGGAGAGCCGATAAAAGCAGGGCTGTGGTGAATGAAAGACGCATAATGGCAAGATGAACTAGGTTCAAAGAATTGTAAAAGTGTTAAGGGGAGACCAGCTGCAGGGGGAACAGGCACCACGTGGGTGCTAACTCGAGAGACCCTGGTCGATCCCAGTCTGAGTGCAACTACAAAGACCAGAAGCCTGTAGGAGAGCCACCAAGTCAAAGTGGTCATATAGGAGGTCAAGCAAAATCCCTGTACAGTTGAAAGCCCTTGACATAAGAACTGTTAGAAAGCAAGGGAAGTGAATCCCACAAACATTTGTGAATGTGAAGTTGGCAAGAGTGAACCCGACCGAGGGATGCTGACGAGATGGGGCAAGTCTAAAGTCTCAAGAAACAGTGTGTTGACAAAGATGAACCCGGCTGAGGGATACCTACTGGAACTGTTTAAAAAGACATTAAGATTTGTGAAGGAACGAAAAGCCATAGTGAATCTGGTGTCAGTAGTGGGATGTGACTCAATCGAAACAAATTGGGGAACCCTACAATTTCAAAAACATAGCTAGAGAGCCACCAAGAAATCGATAGGGGTTGATATCTGTAGTAGTCGGGAAGCTATTATACCCCCTAGGAAAAGAGGAATGATTCCTATTGATTGGTTTTGATACCCCCTCCAGGATATCACATACGATAAGCCCCAAAATCTGACTCAGCATGGAAGTTCAGGATAGATGTTTTAGCGGGCGTTATTGACCCCGACTTCAGAAGAGACCTGAAGGATCTCTTACAGAATCATGGCAAAGTCCCTTTTGAGGTATGCCGGGGAGACCAAATAACACAGGGAATTTTGGAAAGAACTTTGCAAACCAGATAAAACAGAGAGAGGTAACTTAGGCTTTGGCAAAGCTGACAAATCTCTTAACATCAGAGAAGTGAAAGGAGAAGAACCCACCATTTATCCCGACATAGCCTTTGCTCAGCGAAATGATCCAGCCCTCATTGAAGCTTTTTTACAAGCAATCCCAGAAGAGGAAGGCCTAGAGAAGGGAGGTCCCTTTTTTGTTTCTTAAACCCTGGGTCATTTTACCAAAGAGAAACCTCTCCGGGTGGTTTTATAATAAACACCCAACTAGTAATACCTAAAAGCCACTGAAAGGTTGTGCTAGAGATTGCACATTTCCATCTCACAGGAGGGTCTTTGGGACACGTTAAAACCCAGGCACATATTAGTGGAACGTTTTCTGGCCAGGTATCCATGCGATATAAAAACGTTCATATAAACCTGTGAAATATGTCAGACAAACCAGCACGCACATACTAGCACCTGCCCCTCTGAATCCGCTCCCGATCATAGAAGTCCCCTTTTCTAGAATTGGTATGGACATAATAGGACCTCTAGAAACATCTAAATTGGGCAACAAGTATGCCCTGGTGATTGTAGATTACACAACCTGATATCTAGAGATCCTAAAACATCTTCTACCCTATTTCTTGAGGGGCGGTTTTCCCAAAGAAATACTAACAGATCAAGGTTCAAATTTAATGAGTAAGCTTATGAAGTCAAAGAGCTACTCCACATCACTGCCTTGCGAACTTCAGTGTACCATCCTAAAATCGATGGTCTAGTGGAAAGATTCAATAAGGCGGTGAAACTAAATCTACAGAAATTGGTAGACAAGGATGGGAAAGACTGGGATAGAATGATCCCATGGGCACTATTTGCCATGAGGACATTTTCGCTCCCTCTGAGCTACTCTATGGAAGAGATTCGAGAGATGTCCTAGACATGATCTGGAAAACCTGGAAAGAACGAGAGAGGCTCTCATTCCAATATCACAAACCGCCACTAGAATGCGAGAACCCATGAAGTTGATTCAGGACTTCGTTTTTACTCATATGGGAAAGGCCCAGAGCCAACAGAAGGCTAATTATGATAAAAAAGTAAATTTAAGATCTTTTTCTATTTTACCGAAAGTACTAGTCCTCTTACCCACCCCAGAGAACAAAATTGTTTCCAAGTGGCACAGACATTACGAGGAAATAGGACGAACAGGAACGTGCACGTATAAAACAGCCCAACCAGACCGAAAACAGAAAGTTCACTCATATCACATCAATCTCTTAAAAGAGTGGATCGAGAACATGTCAGCCACCCATGCCAAACTACTAGCCTGCCTGGATCCAGAAGATATAGATAACTTTGACTTAATTCCTCCAGAGTTGTCTATCACACAACAAGAAGATCTTAAAGATGTAGAGCTCTCATTCCCTAATGTATTCCCAGAAAAACCAGGAAGAGTAAAAGGTACATACTGTTATATTCAAACCCGTAAAGGCAAAATGGTGCATTTAAAAACCTATTGTCTACCAAAGGCACGTAAACAGATAGTGATCGAGGAAGTTAACAAACTGTTGAAGGCTGATATCATTCAGCCTTCTTCAAGTCCATCGTCCTCTCCTATCGTGTTGGTCACTAAACCTGACACTTCCTGGAGATTCTGCATAGCTTCTGTCAAGTGAATCTCAGACTTCGATGCCTATCCCATGCCAAGCATCGATGACCTAATTGATAAATTCAGAACAAACACCGTCCTATCCACCTTAGATTTAACCAAGGGGTATTGGCAAATCCCTGTATATGGGCAAGATAGGAAAATATCTGCGTTTTCAACACCCTTAGGATTATTATAGTTTAAGTCCCCCCTTTTGGCCTACACTGTGCACCAGTTACGTTCCAACGCCTCATGGATAACATCACACAGCCCTATTCTGATTTCTGGTAGCTTACATTGACAATATCATCATTTATAGTAAGACCTGGGAGGACCATCTCTTCCATCTTTATACCATTACGGAAGTCCTCTGGAATGCTGGCCTAACTGCTGATCCAGCTAAATGCAGATTGGGCCAATCAGCCGTGAAGTACCTTGGTCTTTTTTATAGGGAATGGACTGTACAACCCCAACATGAAAAGGTAAAAGCCATCTTGGATACCCCAACTCCCAAGACCAAACGAGATCTTAGGGATTTACTTGGTCTAATAGGATACTACCATAAGTTTATCCTTACCTTTTCAGACAAAACAGGTGGGCTGACAGATAAACCTAAAAATGCCAAACCCCAGAAACTTCAGTGGAACGATGATGACGAGATATGCTATAACATCCTAAAGCAGACGTTATGCCAAAATCCAATCCTGAAGGTAGTCGACTTCTCAAAGGAGTTTGTATTACAGACACATCTCTTACAGGGTTAGGAGCCATCCTGTCCCAGGTTTGCGATGGACTAGAACACCCTTATGCATGGGCGCGATAAAAATAAAATGTCATATCATACCGCATATTATATATCAGCCGCAAGTTGTTCCCACGTGAAAGAAATTACTCTGTTGTAGAATTAGAAACCTTAGCCATCAAGTGGTCCAAAATCCATTTTAGGTATTACCTATTAGGACAAAGGTTCACCCTGGTTACAGACCACTCACTCTTAGTTTGGATTAGCCAATGCAAGGAGTCCAACCCTCGGGTCATGCGATGGTTTCTAGACTTACAACCCTAATGTTTCACAGTGGAACACTGGAAGGGAAAAGACCAGGGAAATGTGGATTTCTTTCCTGGTTCCCCTGTGAAGCAAATGTGGCTTCATTGCATGTAGGAAGAGAATTTGAGAAACCTGACGGTGTTTCCCTAGCTAGTCCCCGGGGATCTGTCATCCAGTTGATGAGGACACGGCTATTGCTATTGGATCCAGTTCCTGGAGGTGGACCAGTGAGGGAGGATCACCTGGATGGGGGGCCCTCGGGGAGTGGAAGTGGGACACTGACAGGTGAGACGCACTATCCCCTTCTTTTAACACCTTTTCCCCTTCCTACCACATATGATATTCAAAAGCACTGCCCCCGCTTTCCGACACGAAAATGTTCGCACAACACACCAGAGAACAGACTAACACCAGAACCGTTTACCTGACATGTCCCAATACAAGGGTCAGGCAACGCCAGGCAATTAATCAGAATCACACACACCTGAGGGCCCTTTCCCTTCCCCACAAGGATGAAAGGTGGAGGAAGAGAGCACAGTACGAGCAAGGCAGACCGTACGACAAGTCAGCTATCCAGGTCTGGTAGTTTCAAGAGGAGGAGAAATGCGGCGAAAATCGAGAGGTTGACATGGAGAGACACGACCTTGCCCTTTTTTCGAAGCAGATCTGCTAAGCCTCCACAGAGAGAATCATAAAACCGAGGGCAATAGCCCACACAAGTGTGCTGCAACAGATGTCAACGGTACATGGAGCGTGTTGACACTGATAAGCGGGAGCGAGGGACACTCCTACTACCGTGGTACCAGCCTTGACTGCATTTACAAGGAAAGCCAAGCGAGGAGAGGGCCGATAAGAGCCTGGCTGTGGTGAATGAAAGACGCAGAATGGCAAGATGAATTAAATTCAAAGAACTATAAAAGTGTTAAGGGGAGACCAGCTACAGAGGGAGCAGGCACCACTTGGGCGCTAACTCAAGAGACTGTGGTCGATCCACATCTGAGTGAAACTACAAAAACCAGAAGGGCGTAGGAGAGCTGCCAAGTTAGGTCAAAGTGGTCATACAGGAGGTCAAGCAATATCCCCATAAAGTCGAAAGCCTTTGACCTAAGAACTGTGAGAAAGCAAGGGAAGTGAATCCCGCAAACATTTGTGAATGTGAAGTTGGCAAGAGTGAACCCGACCGAGGGATGCTGACGAGAAGGGGGCAAGTCTAAAATCCCAAGAAACAGTGTGTTGACAGGAGTGAACCTGGCTGAGGGATGTCCACTGGAATGGCTTAAAAAGACTAAGATTTGTGAAGGAAGGAAAAGCCATAGTGAACCCAGTGGAGGATGGCGAAGAGTAAAGAGGGGTCAGCGCCGAGAAGAGGGGGACCCAGTGGTGAATAATCCGCACCCTAAGTGAAAACAGGAAACAAACTTTCCTATGGAAGAGATTCAAGAGATGTCCTAGACATGATCTGGAAAACCTGGAAAGAACGAGAGAGGCTCTCATTCCAATATCACAAACCGCCACTAGAATGCGAGAACACATGAAGTTGATTCAGGACTTCGTTTTTACTCATATGGGAAAGGCCCAGAGCCAACAGAAGGCTAATTATGATAAAAAAAGTAAATTTAAGATCTTTTTCTATTTTACCGAAAGTACTAGTCCTCTTACCCACCCCAGAGAACAAAATTGTTTCCAAGTGGCACAGACATTACGAGGAAATAGGACAAACAGGAACGTGCATGTATAAAACAGCCCAACCAGACCGAAAACAGAAAGTTCACTCATATCAAATCAATCTTTTAAAAGAGTGAATCGAGAACATGTCAGCCACCCATGCCAAACTACTAGCCTGCCTGGATCCAGAAGATATAGATAACTTTGACTTAATTCCTCCAGAGTTGTCTATCACACAACGAGAAGATCTAAAAGATGTAGAGTTCTCATTCCCTAATGTATTCCCAGAAAAACCAGGAAGAGTAAAAGGTACATACTGTTATATTCGAACCCGTAAAGGCAAAATGGTGCATTTAAAAACCTATTGTCTACCAAAGGCACGTAAACAGATAGTGATCGAGGAAGTTAACAAACTGTTGAAGGCCGATATCATTCAGCCTTCTTCAAGTCCATCGTCCTCTCCTATTGTGTTGGTCACTAAACCTGACACTTCCTGGAGATTCTGCATAGCTTCTGTCAAGTGACTCTCAGACTTCGATGCCTATCCAATGCCAAGCATCGATGACCTAATTGATAAACTCAGAACAACCACCGTCCTATCCACCTTAGATTTAACCAAGGGGTATTGGCAAGTCCCTGTATATGGGCAAGATAGGAAAATATCTGTGTTTTCAACACCCTTAGGATTATTATAGTTTTAGTCCACCCTTTTGGCCTACACTGTGCACCAGTTATGTTCCAACGCCTCATGGATAACATCACACAGCCCTATTCTGATTTCTGGTAGCTTACATTGACAATATCATCATTTATAGTAGGACCTGGGGGGTCCTTCCATCTCTTCCATCTTTATACCATTACGGAAGTCTTCTGGAATGCTGGCCTAGCTGCTGATCCAGCTAAATGCAGATTGGGCCAATCAGCCGTGAAGTACCTTGGTCTTTTTTATAGGGAATGGACTGTACAACCCCAACATGAAAAGGTAAAAGCCATCTTGGATAGTCCAACTCCCAAGACCAAACGAGATCTTAGGGATTAACTTGGTCTAATAGGATACTACCATAAGTTTATCCTTACCTTTTCAGACAAAACAGGTGGGCTGACAGATAAACCTAAAAATGCCAAACCCCACAAACTTCAGTGGAACGATGATGACGAGATATGCTATAACATCCTAAAGCAGACGTTATGCCAAAATCCAATCCTGAAGGTAGTCGACTTCTCAAAGCAGTTGGTATTACAGACACATCTCTTACAGGGTTAGGAGCCATCCTGTCCCAGGTTTGCGATGGACTAGAACACCCTTGTGCATGGGCGCGATAAAAATAAAATGTCATATCATACCGCATATTATATATCAGCCGCAAGTTGTTCCCACGTGAAAGAAATTACTCTGTTGTAGAATTAGAAACCTTAGCCATCAAGTGGTCCAAAATCCATTTTAGGTATTACCTATTAGGACAAAGGTTCACCCTGGTTACAGACCACTCACTCTTAGTTTGGATTAGCCAATGCAAGGAATCCAACCCTCGGGTCATGCGATGGTTTCTAGACCTACAACCCTAATGTTTCACAGTGGAATACTGGAAGGGAAAAGACCAGGGAAATGTGGATTTTCTTTCCTGGTTCCCCTGTGAAGCAAATGTGGCTTCATTGCATGTAGGAAGAGAATTTGAGAAACCTGACGGTGTTTCCCTAGCTAGTCCCCGGGGATCTGTCATCCAGGTGATGAGGACACGGCTATTGCTATTGGATCCAGTTCCTGGAGGTGGACCTTTGAGGGAGGATCACCTGGATGGGTGGCCCTCGGGGAGTGGAAGTGGGACACAGACAGGTGAGACGCGCTATCCCCTTCTTTTAACACCTTTTCCCCTTCCTTCCTACCACATAGGATATTCAAAAGCACTGCCCCCGCTTTCCGACACGAAAATGTTCGCACAACACAACAGAGAACAGACTGACACCAGAACCGTTTACCTGACATGCCCCAATACAAGGGTCAGGCAACGCCAGGCAATTAATCAGAATCACACACACCTGAGGGTCCTTTCCCTTCCCCACAAGGATGAAAGGTGGAGGAATAGAGCACAGTACGAGCAAGGCAGACCGTACGACAAGTCAGCTATCCAGGTCTGGTAGTTTCAAGAGGAGGAGAAATGCGGCGAAAATCGAGAGGTTGACATGGAGAGACACGACCTTGCCCTTTTTTCGAAGCAGATCTGCTAAGCCTCCACAGAGAGAATCATAAAACCGAGGGCAATAGCCCAAACAAGTGTGCTGCAACAGATGTCAACGGTACATGGAGCGTGTTGACACTGATAAGCGGGAGCGAAGGACACTCCTACTACCATGGTACCAGCCTTGACTGCATTTACAAGGAAAGCCAAGCGAGGAGAGGGCCGATAAGAGCCGGGCTGTGGTGAATGAAAGACGCAGAATGGCAAGATGAATTAAATTCAAAGAACTATAAAAGTGTTAAGGGGAGACCAGCTACAGAGGAAGCAGGCACCACTTGGGCGCTAACTCAAGAGACTGTGGTCGATCCACATCTGAGTGAAACTACAAAAACCAGAAGGGCGTAGGAGAGCTGCCAAGTTAGGTCAAAGTGGTCATACAGGAGGTCAAGCAAAATCCCCATACAGTCGAAAGCCTTTGACCTAAGAACTGTGAGAAAGCAAGGGAAGTGAATCCCGCAAACATTTGTGAATGTGAAGTTGGCAAGAGTGAACCCGACCGAGGGATGCTGACGAGAAGGGGGCAAGTCTAAAATCCCAAGAAACAGTGTGTTGACAGGAGTGAACCTGGCTGAGGGATGTCCACTGGAATGGCTTAAAAAGACTAAGATTTGTGAAGGAAGGAAAAGCCATAGTGAACCCAGTGGAGGATGGCGGAGAGTAAAGAGGGGTCAGCGCCGGGAAGAGGGGGACCCAGTGGTGAAGAATCCGCACCCTAAGTGAAAACAGGAAACAAACTTTCCTTTGGAAGAGATTCGAGAGATGTCCTAGACATGATCTGGAAAACCTGGAAAGAACGAGAGAGGCTCTCATTCCAATATCACAAACCGCCACTAGAATGCGAGAACACATGAAGTTGATTCAGGACTTCGTTTTTACTCATATGGGAAAGGCCCAGAGCCAACAGAAGGCTAATTATGATAAAAAAGTAAATTTAAGATCTTTTTCTATTTTACCGAAAGTACTAGTCCTCTTACCCACCCCAGAGAACAAAATTGTTTCCAAGTGGCACAGACATTACGAGGAAATAGGACGAACAGGAACGTGCATGTATAAAACAGCCCAACCAGACCGAAAACAGAAAGTTCACTCATATCACATCAATCTTTTAAAAGAGTGAATCGAGAACATGTCAGCCACCCATGCCAAACTACTAGCCTGCCTGGATCCAGAAGATATAGATAACTTTGACTTAATTCTTCCAGAGTTGTCTATCACACAACGAGAAGATCTAAAAGATGTAGAGTTCTCATTCCCTAATGTATTCCCAGAAAAACCAGGAAGAGTAAAAGGTACATACTGTTATATTCGAACCCGTAAAGGCAAAATGGTGCATTTAAAAACCTATTGTCTACCAAAGGCACGTAAACAGATAGTGATCGAGGAAGTTAACAAACTGTTGAAGGCCGATATCATTCAGCCTTCTTCAAGTCCATCGTCCTCTCCTATCGTGTTGGTCACTAAACCTGACACTTCCTGGAGATTCTGCATACCTTCTGTCAAGTGAATCTCAGACTTCGATGCCTATCCAATGCCAAGCATCGATGACCTAATTGATAAATTCAGAACAACCACCGTCCTATCCACCTTAGATTTAAGCAAGGGGTATTGGCAAGTCCCTGTATATGGGCAAGATAGGAAAATATCTGTGTTTTCAACACCCTTAGGATTATTATAGTTTAAATCCACCCTTTTGGCCTACACTGTGCACCAGTTATGTTCCAACGCCTCATGGATAACATCACACAGCCCTATTCTGATTTCTGGTAGCTTACATTGACAATATCATCATTTATAGTAGGACCTGGGGGGTCCTTCCATCTCTTCCATCTTTATACCATTACGGAAGTCCTCTGGAATGCTGGCCTAGCTGCTGATCCAGCTAAATGCAGATTGGGCCAATCAGCCGTGAAGTACCTTGGTCTTTTTTATAGGGAATGGACTGTACAACCCCAACATGAAAAGGTAAAAGCCATCTTGGATAGTCCAACTCCCAAGACCAAACGAGATCTTAGGGATTAACTTGGTCTAATAGGATACTACCATAAGTTTATCCTTACCTTTCAGACAAAACAGGTGGGCTGACAGATAAACCTAAAAATGCCAAACCCCACAAACTTCAGTGGAACGATGATGACGAGATATGCTATAACATCCTAAAGCAGACGTTATGCCAAAATCCAATCCTGAAGGTAGTCGACTTCTCAAAGCAGTTGGTATTACAGACACATCTCTTACAGGGTTAGGAGCCATCCTGTCCCAGGTTTGCGATGGACTAGAACACCCTTGTGCATGGGCGCGATAAAAATAAAATGTCATATCATACCGCATATTATATATCAGCTGCAAGTTGTTCTCACGTGAAAGAAATTACTCTGTTGTAGAATTAGAAACCTTAGCCATCAAGTGGTCCAAAATCCATTTTAGGTATTACCTATTAGGACAAAGGTTCACCCTGGTTACAGACCACTCACTCTTAGTTTGGATTAGCCAATGCAAGGAATCCAACCCTCGGGTCATGCGATGGTTTCTAGACCTACAACCCTAATGTTTCACAGTGGAATACTGGAAGGGAAAAGACCAGGGAAATGTGGATTTTCTTTCCTGGTTCCCCTGTGAAGCAAATGTGGCTTCATTGCATGTAGGAAGAGAATTTGAGAAACCTGACGGTGTTTCCCTAGCTAGTCCCCGGGGATCTGTCATCCAGGTGATGAGGACATGGCTATTGCTATTGGATCCAGTTCCTGGAGGTGGACCATTGAGGGAGGATCACCTGGATGGGTGGCCCTCGGGGAGTGGAAGTGGGACACTGACAGGTGAGACGCGCTATCCCCTTCTTTTAACACCTTTTCCCCTTCCTACCACATAGGATATTCAAAAGCACTGCCCCCGCTTTCCGACACGAAAATGTTCGCACAACACACCAGAGAACAGACTAACACCAGAACCGTTTACCTGACATGTCCCAATACAAGGGTCAGGCAACGCCAGGCAATTAATCAGAATCACACACACCTGAGGGCCCTTTCCCTTCCCCACAAGGATGAAAGGTGGAGGAAGAGAGCACAGTACGAGCAAGGCAGACCGTACGACAAGTCAGCTATCCAGGTCTGGTAGTTTCAAGAGGAGGAGAAATGCGGCGAAAATCGAGAGGTTGACATGGAGAGACACGACCTTGCCCTTTTTTCGAAGCAGATCTGCTAAGCCTCCAGAGAGAGAATCATAAAACCGAGGGCAATAGCCCAAGCAAGTGTGCTGCAACAGATGTCAACGGTACATGGAGCATGTTGACACTGATAAGCGGGAGCGAGGGACACTCCTACTACCGTGGTAGCAGCCTTGACTGCATTTACAAGGAAAGCCAAGCGAGGAGAGGGCCAATAAGAGCCGGGCTGTGGTGAATGAAAGACGCAGAATGGCAAGATGAATTAAATTCAAAGAACTATAAAAGTGTTCAGGGGAGACCAGCTACAGAGGGAGCAGGCACCACTTGGGCGCTAACTCAAGAGACTGTGATCGATCCACATCTGAGTGAAACTAAAAAAACCAGAAGGGCGTAGGAGAGCTGCCACGTTAGGTCAAAGTGGTCATACAGGAGGTCAAGCAAAATCCCCATAAAGTCGAAAGCCTTTGACCTAAGAACTGTGAGAAAGCAAGGGAAGTGAATCCCGCAAACATTTGTGAATGTGAAGTTGGCAAGAGTGAACCCGACCGAGGGATGCTGACGAGAAGGGGGCAAGTCTAAAATCCCAAGAAACAGTGTGTTGAAAGGAGTGAACCTGGCTGAGGGATGTCCACTGGAATGGCTTAAAAAGACTAAGATTTGTGAAGGAAGGAAAAGCCATAGTGAACCCAGTGGAGGATGGCGGAGAGTAAAGAGGGGTCAGCGCCGGGAAGAGGGGGACCCAGTGGTGAAGAATCCGCACCCTAAGTGAAAACAGGAAACAAACTTTCCTATGGAAGAGATTCGAGAGATGTCCTAGACATGATCTGGAAAACCTGGAAAGAACGAGAGAGGCTCTCATTCCAATATCACAAACCGCCACTAGAATGCGAGAACACATGAAGTTGATTCAGGACTTCGTTTTTACTCATTTGGGAAAGGCCCAGAGCCAACAGAAGGCTAATTATGATAAAAAAGTACATTTAAGATCTTTTTCTATTTTACCAAAAGTACTAGTCCTCTTACCCACCCCAGAGAACAAAATTGTTTCCAAGGGGCACAGACATTACGAGGAAATAGGACTAACATGAACGTGCATGTATAAAACAGCCCAACCAGACCGAAAACAGAAAGTTCACTCATATCACATCAATCTCTTAAAAGAGTGGATCGAGAACATGTCAGCCACCCATGCCAAACTACTAGCCTGCCTGGATCCAGAAGATATAGATAACTTTGACTTAATTCCTCCAGAGTTGTCTATCACACAACAAGAAGATCTAAAAGATGTAGAGTTCTCATTCCCTAATGTATTCCCAGAAAAACCAGGAAGAGTAAAAGGTACATACTGTTATATTCGAACCCGTAATGGTAAAATGGTGCATTTAAAAACCTATTGTCTACCAAAGGCACGTAAACAGATAGTGATCGAGGAAGTTAACAAACTGTTGAAGGCCGATATCATTCAGCCTTCTTCAAGTCCATCGTCCTCTCCTATCGTGTTGGTCACTAAACCTGACACTTCCTGGAGATTCTGCATAGCTTCTGTCAAGTGAATCTCAGACTTCGATGCCTATCCCATGCCAAGCATCGATGACCTAATTGATAAACTCAGAACAACCACCGTCCTATCCACCTTAGATTTAACCAAGGGGTATTGGCAAGTCCCTGTATATGGGCAAGATAGGAAAATATCTGTGTTTTCAACACCCTTATGATTATTATAGTTTAAGTCCCCCCTTTTGGCCTACAATGTGCACTAGTTACGTTCCAACGCCTCATGGATAACATCATACAGCCCTATTCTGATTTCTGGTAGCTTACATTGACAATATCATCATTTACAGTAGGACCTGGGAGGACCATCTCTTCCATCTTTATACCATTACGGGAGTCCTCTGGAATGCTGGCCTAACTGCTGATCCAGCTAAATGCAGATTGGGCCAATCAGCCGTGAAGTACCTTGGTCTTTTTATAGGGAATGGACTGTACAACCCCAACATGAAAAGGTAAAAGCCATCTTGGATACTCCAACTCCCAAGACCAAACGAGATCTTAGGGATTTCCTTGGTCTAATAGGATACTACCATAAGTTTATCCTTACCTTTTCAGACAAAACAGGTGGGCTGACAGATAAACTTAAAAATGCCAAACCCCAGAAACTTCAGTGGAACGATGATGACGAGATATGCTATAACATCCTAAAGCAGACGTTATGCCAAAATCCAATCCTGAAGGTAGTCGACTTCTCAAAGGAGTTTGTATTACAGACACATCTCTTACAGGGCTAGGAGCCATCCTGTCCCAGGTTTGCGATGGACTAGAACACCCTTGTGCATGGGCGCGATAAAAATAAAATGTCATATCATACCGCATATTATATATCAGCCGCAAGTTGTTCCCACGTGAAAGAAATTACTCTGTTGTAGAATTAGAAACCTTAGCCATCAAGTGGTCCAAAATCCATTTTAGGTATTACCTATTAGGACAAAGGTTCACCCTGGTTACAGACCACTCACTCTTAGTTTGGATTAGCCAATGCAAAGAGTCCAACCCTCGGGTCATGCGATGGTTTCTAGACCTACAACCCTAATGTTTCACAGTGGAACACTGGAAGGGAAAAGACCAGGGAAATGTGGATTTTCTTTCCTGGTTCCCCTGTGAAGCAAATGTGGCTTCATTGCATGTAGGAAGAGAATTTGAGAAACCTGACAGTGTTTCCCTAGCTAGTCCCCGGGGATCTGTCATCCAGGTGATGAGGACACGGCTATTGCTATTGGATCCAGTTCCTGGAGGTGGACCAGTGAGGGAGGATCACCTGGATGGGGGGCCCTCGGGGAGTGGAAGTGGGACACTGACAGGTGAGACGCGCTATCCCCTTCTTTTAACACCTTTTCCCCTTCCTACCACATAGGATATTCAAAAGCACTGCCCCCGCTTTCCGACACGAAAATGTTCGCACAACACAACAGAGAACAGACTGACACCAGAACCGTTTACCTGACATGTCCCAATACAAGGGTCAGGCAACGCCAGGCAATTAATCAGAATCACACACACCTGAGGGCCCTTTCCCTTCCCCACAAGGATGAAAGGTGGAGGAAGAGAGCACAGTACGAGCAAGGCAGACCGTACGACAAGTCAGCTATCCAGGTCTGGTAGTTTCAAGAGGAGGAGAAATGCGGCGAAAATCGAGAGGTTGACATGGAGAGACACAACCTTGCCCTTTTTTCGAAGCAGATCTGCTAAGCCTCCACAGAGAGAATCATAAAACCGAGGGCAATAGCCCAAACAAGTGTGCTGCAACAGATGTCAACGGTACATGGAGCGTGTTAACACTGATAAGCGGGAGCGAGGGACACTCCTACTACCGTGGTACCAGCCTTGACTGCATTTACAAGGAAAGCCAAGCGAGGAGAGGGCCGATAAGAGCCGGGCTGTGGTGAATGAAAGACGCAGAATGGCAAGATGAATTAAATTCAAATAACTATAAAAGTGTTAAGGGGAGACCAGCTACAGAGGAAGCAGGCACTACTTGGGCGCTAACTCAAGAGACTGTGGTCGATCCACATCTGAGTGAAACTACAAAAACCAGAAGGGCGTAGGAGAGCTGCCAAGTTAGGTCAAAGTGGTCATACAGGAGGTCAAGCAAAATCCCCATACAGTCGAAAGCCTTTGACCTAAGAACTGTGAGAAAGCAAGGGAAGTGAATCCCGCAAACATTTGTGAATGTGAAGTTGGCAAGAGTGAACCCGAACGAGGGATGCTGACGAGAAGGGGGCAAGTCTAAAATCCCAAGAAACAGTGTGTTGACAGGAGTGAACCTGGCTGAGGGATGTCCACTGGAATGGCTTAAAAAGACTAAGATTTGTGAAGGAAGGAAAAGCCATAGTGAACCCAGTGGAGGATGGCAGAGAGTAAAGAGGGGTCAGCGCCGGGAAGAGGGGGACCCAGTGGTGAAGAATCCGCACCCTAAGTGAAAACAGGAAACAAACTTTCCTTTGGAAGAGATTCGAGAGATGTCCTAGACATGATCTGGAAAACCTGGAAAGAACGAGAGAGGCTCTCATTCCAATATCACAAACCGCCACTAGAATGCGAGAACACATGAAGTTGATTCAGGACTTCGTTTTTACTCATATGGGAAAGGCCCAGAGCCAACAGAAGGCTAATTATGATAAAAAAGTAAATTTAAGATCTTTTTCTATTTAACCGAAAGTACTAGTCCTCTTACCCACCCCAGAGAACAAAATTGTTTCCAAGTGGCACAGACATTACGAGGAAATAGGACGAATAGGAACGTGCATGTATAAAACAGCCCAACCAGACCGAAAACAGAAAGTTCACTCATATCACATCAATCTTTTAAAAGAGTGAATCGAGAACATGTCAGCCACCCATGCCAAACTACTAGCCTGCCTGGATCCAGAAGATATAGATAACTTTGACTTAATTCCTCCAGAGTTGTCTATCACACAACGAGAAGATCTAAAAGATGTAGAGTTCTCATTCCCTAATGTATTCCCAGAAAAACCAGGAAGAGTAAAAGGTACATACTGTTATATTCGAACCCGTAAAGGCAAAATGGTGCATTTAAAAACCTATTGTCTACCAAAGGCACGTAAACAGATAGTGATCGAGGAAGTTAACAAACTGTTGAAGGCCGATATCATTCAGCCTTCTTCAAGTCCATCGTCCTCTCCTATCGTGTTGGTCACTAAACCTGACACTTCCTGGAGATTCTGCATAGCTTCTGTCAAGTGAATCTCAGACTTCGATGCCTATCCAATGCCAAGCATCGATGACCTAATTGATAAACTCAGAACAACCACCGTCCTATCCACCTTAGATTTAAGCAAGGGGTATTGGCAAGTCCCTGTATATGGGCAAGATAGGAAAATATCTGTGTTTTCAACACCCTTAGGATTATTATAGTTTAAGTCCACCCTTTTGGCCTACACTGTGCACCAGTTATGTTCCAACGCCTCATGGATGACATCAGACAGCCCTATTCTGATTTCTGGTAGCTTACATTGACAATATCATCATTTATAGTAGGACCTGGGGGGTCCTTCCATCTCTTCCATCTTTATACCATTACGGAAGTCCTCTGGAATGTGGCCTAGCTGCTGATCCAGCTAAATGCAGATTGGGCCAATCAGCCGTGAAGTACCTTGGTCTTTTTTATAGGGAATGGACTGTACAACCCCAACATGAAAAGGTAAAAGCCATCTTGGATAGTCCAACTCCCAAGACCAAACGAGATCTTAGGGATTAACTTGGTCTAATAGGATACTACCATAAGTTTATCCTTACCTTTTCAGACAAAACAGGTGGGCTGACAGATAAACCTAAAAATGCCAAACCCCACAAACTTCAGTGGAACGATGATGACGAGATATGCTATAACATCCTAAAGCAGACGTTATGCCAAAATCCAATCCTGAAGGTAGTCGACTTCTCAAAGCAGTTGGTATTACAGACACATCTCTTACAGGGTTAGGAGCCATCCTGTCCCAGGTTTGCGATGGGATGTTCCAATCCGTCGCAAATGTGTGACAAGACTGCTCCTAGCCCTGTAAGGGAGGTATCTGTCTGTAATGCAAATTCCTTTGAGAAATGTACTACCTTTAGGATCGGGTTCTGGCACAGGGTTTATTTTAGGGTGTTGTAACATATATCGCCCTCGTCAGTCCAATGAGTTCGGCATTCTTTAATTTGTCTGTCAGTCTAGCTGTCCTGTCTGAGTTTGGGATAAACCTACGGTAATAACCAATTAACCCTAAGAAGGCTCTGAGGTCTCTTTTTGTTTTAGGCTTAGGGGTATCTATGACAGCCTTCACTTTCTCGCGTTGATGTTGGACACTACCATTCCCTACAAAGATACTGGGTTATTTCACGGCCGATTGAGCCAGTCTGCATTTGGATGGATTGGCAGTTAGGCCAGCTTATCTGAAGTCTCTCATAATAGTAAAGAGATGGAAAAGATGGTCTTCCCAAGTTTTACTTTAAATGGCTATATTGTTAATGTAAGCTCCACAGAAATCAGAGGAGGGCTGTAATATTCTGTCCATAAGTCGTTGGAAAGTGGATGGAGCCCTGTGTAAGCCAAAAGGGAGGACTCTGAACTGGAACAGTCACAGGGGCGTTGATAAAGCTGTCTTTTCCTTATCAGGTCCTTACACTGAGACCTGCCACAATGCCTTGGTTCAGTCTAGGTTTGATAGAAAAGTGGTGTTTCCGAGTTTAACAATCAGGTTGTCGATGTGCGGCATGGGATAGGCATCGAAATTGGAAATGGCATTAACTTGGTGGATGTCTATTCAAAACCTCCGGAAACGGTCAGATTTGGTGACCAATGCTATAGGGGAGGACCATGGGCTTGAAGAGTGTTCGATAATATTTGCTCTTATCATTTTATTCAGTTCCTCAACCACTATCTGTGTATGGGTGTGGGGTATTTTAAGTCCTAAGGCAGACCTCCTACAACGAAACTGCAGTAGCAGTCACCAGGAAAGCACGGCTGCACTGTGTTGTTGAGCACCTACTCTCTGGCATCACAAAACTGCATTTTAGCAGCTACCAAAATAAAGGCTGCACTTTGTGTCTTCACCCAAAGAAAAGAAAGTAAATAAAGCAGGGCTCTGCACTGCAACTGTCCCCCTTTCATTATAAAACATCCTAAAGCTACGCCCTTCATGGAAACCCACCCGGGCACTTGTGGCGCAGGCATTTCAACACTGCAAACAAAAACGGGCCTGCATGGCCCCTTACATCCTGAATGACAAAGTTAAGTGCTGCTTTAAAAAAATGACACGCATTCTGGATGATTTCACCCTGGTTACTTTTTCGTTTTTAAACAGCCCAAAATGTGTTCTGTGCAACCTAGCCTTGTCTGTGTTTTGCCTCTGAATGCCAAGAAATCGGATAAACCCTGTGGAACAGCAGTGTTTTCATCTGCTCAAGTCTGGGAAAAGAAGAAGTTACTTTGCCGCCGCACCGCTAGCATTTTTCTTTGAAACAAGTACCACACGCAAAATTCTTCAAAGAAGCTTTCTCCCTCCTTTGCTATGTATCAGTTTCACATAACACATTTGCCACGCATATTCCTGCAGAGGAGAAATGGACTAGAGCTTTGAGAGTCTTATTAGAAAGTAAATGCTCAAAGAAAATGTGCACTGCAGCCCGCATTGAGAATTTTAACATGTACTGAAATAAACACACGTGTACATTTTGCTTTTGTCAAATAAGAAAACTGCTCCTTGAAAGTAAAAGGACAATAATACTGTAGCTCTCACAGGAACACAATTGTACATTATAGGGAGGAAAGCTGCAAAAATGTGTACATGGTGTTATGCTGTCTTTTCCCCCCAAAAGACAAAATCCTCCCAGTTAGGCCCAGGAATTGCTGTTAAAACCAGTTTTGCAAGGATGGCATTTCCTTCACAAATTCTGAAAGGGCCAAGGTGGGGGAATTCACAACCTCATCAGACTGGCTGGCATTCTGCAGCCCAATGACAATGGGCAGCCCTGCCACTGAGGTGAGAATTCCTGCCGACACCCCTCCTCCGTTTCAACTGAAAGACTTCAAAGAAGTAGTCATGACAGCATCTGTGCCAGTGGGCCAGAGAAAGACATTTGGCTTGGGGGTTGAAAGACTGCCCACCTTGGGGACAAAGCCAGCCCCCTTGGCTCTAAAGACTTTTTCTTCTTAAAACTTTTATTTCTGTAACCTGAAAACATAGTAATGTGAAATTTTGACAGTACGAATGTAAATTTTACGCCTTTAAAACAAGACGATGTAGACCACAGGTTGTGGATGCAAACGCCAGAAAAATGACATTTCTGGGAAAATTATAAATGACTCGGTTATGAAAGTTGGATGCAAATATGACCCACAGTAATATGCTTCAGTGCACCTATTCGTAGATTTTTAGGGGAAATATTTCCCACCAAAAATTTCAAAAGATTATTAGAAGGACTAAACAACATCATATAAATGTGGGAGTTGGAATGACAGGTTCAGTATAAAATATGGCATTTGCCTATGTGATTTTCAAATGCGCAACAACTGTAAAAATGTGCAATTTATGTCATAACTGATTTTGTCAAAAGTTACTGTGGGATGGCCATGTACATTGTAAAGCTCACACCATAAAACGGATGTCATGTCCCTGAAGTCCAACCGGCTGACAGGAAGGTGGTGACAGCCACCCCTGACCAATCCGGTTGTTAGAGGCATGTCCAGCCAAAGTCTGCCCCCATAGTAAAACCCTGTGATGTCATCCTGCTTATATAAGGTAGAGGATCAGAGAGACAGGGAGTTCTGATTTCTAGCTCCAGCACATCCAGAGATCCAGACATTCCATACTCAACCTGCAAGATTCTAGATTCCACTGCCAGGACAGGGATAGCTGATCCAGACCCTCCTATGCAGGCAGAACCACTCTTCAGAACTAAACCCCACAAAAATCCCAGTAATTCAGGGAGAAAGGGGAAAGGTGGCTGAATCCTCATTGGGATTATCCAGGCTACCTGCTTGCCCTGCGACCTGCTTTATCCAGCTGCTGCCCCGCTGTCCACTGAGACCAGACCACAGTTGCCTCGCTGTGTTCCAAAAGGAAAGCCGCAGCTGTGATGTGACCAGATCCTTGTCCCGCTGTTCAGGTACCCGGTTGGCAGTCCAAAATACACAATTCAAGTGCTTATAAGTACAACCCCTACCCCATAGTAAAACATAGCCTACCCCATTCTGATACCTTGCCATTTGTTCATCCCATGTAATCCCATAAGTACACTAGTAACTGCTTAAAATTGTCAGAACCCTCTGTGTCTCCTGTTCCTTGATTTCCAGGTATTAGCACCATTCTTTCCCATCCTTGTAGTCCATTGCGTAAATCCTTAGTAATATTTGGAATAAACGAATTCATTCCCACATAAAGAGACACACGGCGTGTGGGGGGTTAAGACTGCAGCTTAACCCTTTTTACAGGCAGTGTTTCTCTTCTTGATAATCTAGCCCCGAAAATATAGTTGCAGTAGCACTTGTCATTTTCCTTTTTAAATCGATTTCCCTGGTGTACTGCTAGTATCCTAAAATCCGATTTTATTTCCCTCTCAAGAATCTTATCCTACCACCTTTCAAAATATACCCTTTCACTGTAGTCTCATCCCTGCTTTGTGCCTTGGTATGTTAGCATAACAACTGAAATTCTATTATCTCTGTTTAGTTAATTTTTCAAGCTGTTTTGTCAATTTTAAACCTGTGAAACGAACCAAATGCAATTTCTCCATGTGTGATTTTGCTGCACTGCGTTTTCCTTCCCAATGTCATGCATGACAGGCAAATTACCTCAGGACCTGGAACACTATCTTCACACAGAACTGGTTATGCCCATAGAACTGCTAAGCCTTTCTATTCTAAATGGAGGTTGTTTGATATCTTGCCTGGAAAACGACATTTGCATTATTCACGTCGTTGAATTCACGTTATTAGGGATTATCACGTGTGTTACTGCATTATGTTCATAAGCAGCTTGGGGACGTTGCTCGCTGCTTCTGATTGAACCAACATGGCGTCTGGTAGCTGAATCTCTGATCTGCGTCCTCGCATCTCTTCAGGAACTTCTTTTGGCTTTCCTCCTGCGTGTTACTTCCACACGCAAACATCTGGAGCTGCATTCAAGAAGTTACGGCAGCTTTTCTTGTTCACGTGTATCTTTCTACACGCTACTTTCAGCAGCCATCTACTAGAAGACCAACAGACGGCTTTTCCTTCACACGCAAGTTCTGGCAGTCCTGTCTGCGTGTACTTCTGTCACGTGTAAAAACACACGCGGTTTCCTGAACTCTTCAAGCGCGGCTGTCCTGACTGCGTGTACTTTTGCCACGTGTAAAAACACAGGCGGGTTTCCTGAACTCTTCAAGCGCGGCTTTCCTGGCTGCGTGTAAGTTTATCGCGTGTAAAACACCATGCGGTTTCCTGAACTCTTCAAGCGTAGCTGTCCTGGCTGCGTGTACTTTTATCACGTGTAAAAACTCATGCAGGTTTTGAACTCTTAACGTGCGGCCTTCCTGGATGCATGGAAATTGGTCGAGTGTAAAACCGCAGGCGGTTTCCTGCACTCTTTAATGTGCGGCTTCCTGGCTACGTGTAGATTGTTTGTGTGTAAGCCACATGCGGTTTCTAACGTGCTGTTTCCTGGCTGGGTTACTGCTGCACGTGTAATTCCACACGCAAGTTGTGCTACGCTTTGGATTTAATCACTGGCACCTGTGATGAGATAACAGGTGGATTTCAACTCATTTCTGTTCTACGTGGGAAAGGAAGTACTGCCGACAACTGTTCATTTGAAGGTGATTGTGAACGGTACTCTGGACGCTATCCTGTGGTGCACCAACCCGGTATCTAGCGTGAGCCTCGTGCCATTCGGGATAAGTTTCCCTTACTAACCTTCCCTCCTTTGTCGTTGTTTCCTTATTTGGATTTCTTCAGAGACTTGTTGGTAGAGCCGCCAGTTCAGAATATACAGGTTAGTGTTGTACTAGGTCCTATTGCTGTGTATTTGTGAGAGTTAATGTTGGGACACTTCCTCAATATACTTTATTGTATGACTTCCAATGATGTTCCCACGCCCTTTCCAGTGATCCCTCTCTCTGCCTGTTTAATTAGTCAGAGAGTGGTATCATTTGGAAGGTCTATTTTGACTTCACTACTGTCAAGTCATTTGCTTCATCAGGATCCGGAAGAACCCTACCAATTGTATCCTTTATGGTTATACCTGTATCCTTTTTCAAAAGATACTTGGGTGATTTATGACACCCAACTCGATTTTCTGATACAGCCGCACACATTAAGGCCTTCTCCATTCAACCGCACATGTAAAATGACCATTTAGTAATTTTGCATGCTGTTTTGCTAAGTTTTCAAGGGAGCTAAATCCTGACTCCTTGCTACTCCTTCCCATCCATGCGAATATTGATTAATAGGGGATAGAGGGAGTGCTGCAGGGGGAATGATTAACTGTGATGACAGTTAAAAGTCCACTAAAAAGTAATCTTGCTTTCTTTCAACTGTGTATTGTTTATCTTATCTGAAAAGGTCACACTAAGTGTATTCCATCATTTTACCGTGTAATTATCACCACACTGGTGATTGCTGCCATCCATATGTTGATGTGTTTAATTTTTATCCAAAGTTAAAATAAATAAATATTTCCTTTTACACACCGGTCTGGTTCATGGTCCATTGTGACACAGGGTACGTAAAGGGTGTGTGTGAGACGGGTTGGCTGCCTTCTCAAATAAATTGAACCTATATATGCCATAAAAAATAAAAGCTTTTTAATTGTGCGCTGCATCTCGGCCCAGTGGAAAGAGTCCTTGTCTGGAGTGTGCCGCATAGTTTAAAATCCTTTATATGGGCTACCGGGAGTCTATATGGTTTCTGATGGACCACTTTTCCCTTGGGTGTTCTACTGTAGTGATAAGTACCTTTCACTCTTCCTGGTTTCTCTGAGAATACATTGGGAAATGATATAACTAAATCCTTTAAATCTTCTTCTTGTTCATTAGATAGCTCTTGAGGAATTTATTCAAAGTTATCTATTTCTTCTGGCACCAAACAGGATAGTATCGTGGCATTGGTGGCAGATGCGTTTTCCTTCCACTCTTTTAAGAGATTTACGTGATATAGATGGATCTTTTATTTCCTGTCAGGTTGTGGTACCTTATAAGTACAGGTTCCTGTTTATTTATTTATTTAATCAAATTTATTTAAAGCGCACGTCAGCCCGGGGGCATCGTGGCGCTGTTATATGAAGACATAATCTGGTTACAATGGAAGGAAGATGGTTACAAAGCAATTTTCATTACAGGACACATTTCGTAGCAGACGTATGAGAGCAAGCGTAGGTGAAGGAGGGAGGATGTTAGTTGAATAGTGTAGTTTTGAGGGATTTGCGAAAGGAATACAGTTTGTTCCAGTATTTCATATGGCCCATGCCACTTAGAGACAAATTTGTTTTCTGAGGTAGGTAAGAGGACCAATACTTTTTGTCCTACGGAAAACCATCTTAAGTTTACCTTTTTTGTCATAGGTGGACTTTTGTTGGATTTAGGCTTTTTCCATACGAGTATAGACTAGATTTCGAACAAGTCTCATATGCTCTCACAATCTGGTAGTGGTTTGCGAAAGGGAAATGAGTGCCTCTACTCTTTCTTCCCAGGTCTCCCAGAGCATGTCCAGGACATCTCTAGGTTCTCCACCATAAAGTAGGTCAAAAAGAGAGAATCCAGTGGATGCCTGAGGGGTTTTCCTTATTGCAAATAGTGCCCAGGGGATCATACAGTCCCAGTCCTTCCCAGTCCTTGGCCAGAAACCGGCCCCCAGGGACTAGACATGATTTCGGCCCGGCCACACGGGCCGAGTGGCTGATGGGCCAAACCGACCCTGGCCAGGCTCAAATCCTATTTTCACAATTAGTTTCCCTCAGTCAGGTTCAAACCAGCTTTCATTCGCAGGTATCCCTCAGTCGGGGTTCACATTTGCCATAGCAATATCTTCTTGGGTGTGTTACTGTTCACCCAGGATCCCCCTCTTCCGGGCTTAGACCCCCTTTTTTCTACTATCAGTCCCCCCTCAGCAAGGCTCTGACCAATTTCAGTTTAGACTTTTGAATGTGCGCAGGATTCAACCTAACCCCCCTTGCAGGACCACTTCGATTTCACAGTTCTATAATTCTTACCCGCTCAAGGAGGTACCAAACAGAGACCTTCGAGTAAGCACCCACGTGGGGCCAGACCACTCTGTATCTGGTACCTATTTCAGTTTCATAATGTTCAATCATAAACAAGTTCTCTTTCTTCATACAATGTTGCCGCTTGCAACCTTGAACATAACACAGCCCGGTCTGCTATCAGGTTCTCTAACTCACTGGCTGTGCTGAACTCGTTGGCGTTGCTTTGCTGTTGGAGTCAAGGACAGTACCACAGCGGCAATTGCTTCTCCCTGCCTTGGCTATCAACGCTACACCATTCGTTAGCTGTAATTCCCGGTCTTATGTTTCTTTTCCTTGAGGCTTCTTGAAAGTCGCAGCCCTTTGTTGAAAAGTACAAGGGTAATTGCCTTCTTGCCGTCCTCTCCTGTCTTGCTGCATTTCTCCGCTGATTAAAATGCCATTGCAGAATTGCTCCTTCCTCGTGCATTTTGCCTTGCTCGGAGTGTGCTTCCGTGCTCCGCCTTTTATCCATGTGGGGAAGTGTGATGGAAATCAGGTGTGTGTGTAATTATCAGTAATTGCCTGCCTCTGCCTGACCCTTGTGTTGGGAAATGTCAGGTATACGGCTCTGGTGTTAGTCTGTTGTCGCTCATGATGAACTGTCCGTGAGAATGTGTTTGTGTCGGAAAAGTGGAGTGAGGGGGTTGAGTTTCTAGGTATCCTACCTGGTAGGATGGGGAAAATGTGTTATAAGGAAGGGGATACCGCGTCTCACCCTTCGGTGTCCCACTTACACTCCCCGAAGACCCCCCATCCAGGTGATCTTACCGCACTGGTCCACCTCCAGGAACTGGATCCAATAGCGATGGCCGTGTCCTGGCCACCTGGATGACAGATCCCCGGGGACTAGCGCGTGAGACACCTTCCGGTTTCTCACAGAAGGGAGTTCCACCAGGAACCAAGGGAAGAGTGACATTTCTAGTAGGACTTTCTGAATTGAACTTTACTATTTAACCAGTTGAGTAATTTTGAGTTGGAGAAGAATCAAGAGGATCTTGCTTGGGGCAGGGGAAGCCTGAGGGACCCGTTACAGAGGTGCATCCTGACAAGACAAAGGTACTTTGAACTTTTGTCAAGCCAATCTGAGTTGCCAAGTGAATCCTGAGAAACTGTGGAACTTTACTTTGAACACTTCCTGAGTGCCATAAACTTGGGGAAAGAAGTTACGGAAAAGCTCCATTGCCACATTAACTTTACTTTGAACACTATTGAGTTGGCCAAATCCCATACACCCCGTTACTCTGTAGAAGTGATGGCAAGCATAGGTTTTGACGCAGACAGTATTTTTCTTTTGACTGCCTGACTTAGACTTCACTTAGTTTTCCTTTCATTAGGGAACATTCCCACTTTAGAGGTAGGGAAAGTTAGGCATGTTCCCATTCTGACCATTTAAAATAAAGATTTTGAAAATCTATTTATCTGTCTGTGTCATCGATTGATACCTGTAACGCTCACCTGGTTCCCACGGGGGCGCTGGTCTAGTCTGGATTGCTGTGGCCTCTTCTAGCGTGATGGGCAGGACCCGGAACACCGATTGGACAGGACCTCCAAATCGTGCTTGCCTGGCCCGTAGGAATATCCTTCTGCAGATGAGAAAGGGGATTAACAGTCTGCAGAATAGTGTGCTAGCTCCCCCCTTTCCCCCTTCGTTCCTCTCTAACTTCCTCCAAACCCCGGTTTAAGCTCACCTTATGGTTTGGAAGGATGAACTCTCCATCCTGCTTCTGGTGCAGGGGCGCGCGTTCGTCCAGTTACTTCACTGGTTTTCAGAATGGCGCTGGCAAAATCCACTTGACTTTCCTGAGCGATGCGCCGTAAGTATGAAAGTTCAAAGTTCAAGTGAGACCCCCCTTTATGTTGTCTTTCTAACCTGTGACCTGTCCTTTATTTCAGGTGCAGAACCAAGGCGATGCGTTGAGGGGTTAAACTGCCGAGGTGAGTAGTGATGAGGGCGATCCCTCTAAATGTCCTTATCATTCCCCAGAAATGTCTCTTGTCCTTTCCCCATAGGGGCCGGGGTACGGTACCTGCCAACGGGGCGGCGCCGACCCAAAATGTGGAAGAAAAGCCGGTAAGTATTATGGCTGTTAATCAGGCTTTCCTTCTGTGTTCCTTCTGCTCACCTTTTGTTTCTTCCTCTCTCCCCTAGGTGCAGAGATGTGGCGTCCGATGCTGACAGGTGAGTGAAGCGTGGCGCTGCAGCGAGCAACGCGATGCTTTTAAATGGAAGTCTTTCTTCAGGGATGCTGGCGAGAAGATTCCGGATGCAGGTAAGAAGTTTGAAATAGTCCTTGGTTTTCACCTTTCTCTTCTCTTCCTTCCTTGCAGGTCTTCCAGGTTCGAGGCGGGCGTGGCTGGAGTCCAGGAGCAGGAGCAGACACCTGGGTGCACTGGTTTCAAAAGTGACACATGAAAAACGGGGTGAATCCGCATGTTAGCTGGTAGATCGAGCTTGACTGCCACTGGGTTGATTATAGCTTTAATCGAGTAAGGGCCTAAATACCTTGGATTAAAAGTTCGAGGCCCCTTGAGTGATAGGTGTTTGGTAGCCAACCATACTTGATCCCCTATTTGGTATGGAGGCGCCTCTCTTCGATGCAGATCCGCATTCTTTTTGTATTTCCCTTTCGCATGTTGCAAATGTGCAGTTGCATCCTTGAAGGCTTGAGTAATCGTAGAATGCAAATGGTCCACTGCGGGCATTTCAAGGCTCAGAGGTGAGTCCAAGTCTGAAGTACGAGGGTGATGTCCATATAGGGTATAAAAGGGGCTCTGACCAGTTCCAGAGTGTATCGAGTTATTGTATGCATATTCAGCCACCCATAAAATGTCCTTCCAATTACCCTCCGATTGGTGCAACATACATCGTAGATATTGTTCAAGGGTCTGGTTTGTTCTCTCCAACTGACCATCGGTCTGTGGGTGGTGGCTGGTCGAGAGTCTTACGTCGATTTGTGCCAGTTGACAACACTTTTTCCAAAAATGAGAAATAAACTGGCTTCCCCGATCGGAGACTAGTATGGACGGGAATCCATGCAAACGGATGTTATTTTCGAGGAATTCCTTGGCAAGAACAAAGGCTGAAGGTAATCCTTTCAACGGAATAAAGTGGGCCATTTTGGAAAATAAATCCACCACGACCAGAATAGTATTGTAACCATTACAAGAGGGCAGGTCCGTGATAAAATCTAGTGACAGGGTGTGCCAAAGTGCTGGTGGAATGTCTAAGGGCTGAAGAAGACCGGCGGGTCTTGTCTTTTGACCTTTGTTTTGGGCACAAACTCCACAGGACATCACAAAAGATTTAATATCCTTTCGCCAGGAAGGCCACCAGAATTGTCGTTTAACCTTTTCCTCTGTTTTGGCAATGCCAGAATGTCCTTCCATCAGGGTATCATGATGACGAGAAATAACCAGTTCTTGCAATTCCTTTTCTGGCAAAAATAAGCGTCCTTGGAAGTAAGGTAAGCCATCCTTGACTGAAAAGTTAGACCCCCTTTTGATCCAATCCTGCAAGGCTGAAGAGTCCAGGAATTGTTTCACTTGTGCTTGAATGTCTTCAAGGGTTTGTAAAGTGGTTATCCCCAAAATTCTTTGTTCGGGAATTATCGGCACAGGTTCTGAGTTTGTGTCTATTTCTTCCATTCCAATTCGGGATAGAGCGTCCGCCTTACCATTCTTATAGCCGGGGCGGTAGGTGATTACAAAATCGAACTCAGCAAAGAACAAAGCCCATCGGAGCTGTCGAGACGATTGAGCCTTGGCAGTTTTTAAATATTGTAAATTCCGGTGATCAGTGATCACGGTGATGGTATGCCGGGCGCCGAGGAGATAATGCCGCCAAGCCTTAAAGGCGGACTTAATGGCTAATAGTTCCTTATCGGTGATCGCATAATTTATCTCCGGCGGCGAGAACTTTCTGGACCAAAATGCTACGGGGTGTAGTTTGTTGGTTTCAGGGTCTCTCTGAGACAGGACAGCTCCCATGGCTAAGCTGGACGCGTCGGTTTCGACTATATATGGGAGATCGGGACGCGGGTGCTTCAAAATAGGTGCGGACGTGAACTTAGCTTTCAACTCCTGAAAGGCCTGTTCGGCTTCCTCGGTCCATTCAAAACGTTTATTTTTTCGCAAGAGTGCAGTGATGGGTTGCACCACAAGTGAAAACTCCGGGATAAACCTGCGATAAAAGTTGGCAAAACCAAGCATGCTTTGGACACCTTTCACCAAACTAGGTGATGGCCATTTGAGGATGGCATCCACTTTCCGTAAATCCATTCGGACCCCTTTAGGTGTCAGGATGAATCCGAGAAACTCAACCTCGGTGGTATGGAAAACACATTTTTCCAGCTTGGCAAAAAGTTTGTGCTGGCGCAGTTTCTCTAGGACGGCCCTGACATGCTTTCTGTGATCAGATTCCGAAGAGGAGTACACAAGAATGTCATCGATATACACGACAACACAGACATCGATGAGTTCCCGAAGGACATCGTTCATGAAGAATTGGAAGGCTGCAGGCGCGTTGCACAACCCGAAAGGCATCACCTGGTATTCGAATAGTCCATATTTTGTACAGAAGGCCGTTTTCCATTCGTCGCCTTCTTTTACTCGTACCAGATGATAAGCCCCCCGGAGATCTAACTTGGTGTATACGCAAGCGTCCCTCACCTGGTCAAGGAGTTCAGGGATCAGAGGCAGAGGGTAACGATTTTTAACAGTTATCTGGTTCAATACGCGGTAATCGATACAAGTTCTAAGGTCACCTTCTTTTTTAGGCACGAAGAACAAAGCTGAGGATGCCGGGGACTTTGACGGGCGAATGAAACCATTGGCGAGGTATTGATCTAAATATTGTCTCAAATGCAGATTCTCTGGTTCAGTAAGGGCGTAAATCCTGCTACAAGGGGGTTGTGCACCGGGCACCAGATCGATTTGGCAATCGTACGATCTGTGGGGAGGTAACGTGTTGGCCTGTTCCTTTTGGAAGACGTCCTGAAAGTCTTGGTACTCTGGAGGTAGTTGCACGGGGACAGAGGTTACTGATGCTAGATTAATCTTTGGATTTTCTGGGTAGCAGGTTTGTGCACAATCCGGGAAGGTTATTCTCTTCGCTCGCCAATCAATTTGAGGATTATGTGTCTCTAACCAAGGGATTCCGAGAATAAGCTGAAACTGTGGAGCCTTGATTACATCAAACACAACTGCCTCCCGATGGCCATCCGGACCTACAAGTGTCACCTCAGCTGTGGAATGTGTTACCGGTCCAGAGGCAATTTCGGTTCCATCTACTGTGGTGATGACATCTTTGTTGGTTTTAGGACGCAGAGGGAGGTTTATCCTAGAGACCAATTCTCGATCCACATAGTTTCCTATAGCCCCGCTATCGATGTATGCCTTTATAGCATGCAACCGTTTAGGCTGTTCCGGATCTACGAGGACCATTGGCACAATGAAAATGCGAGGTCTGAGAGTTAGTTTTGAAGCTCGGCAAGCGGACCCCTACGCTTGCCGGGCGTGGTCGTTTCCCGATACAGAGTTTCCATGGATTTTATCAGCGGCTCCTACCACCTTCTTGGGCGGCTTAACCGGGCAATCTCGTAGAAAGTGTCCAGAGGACCACAATAAAGGCATAATTGCATCTGTCGTCTTCTTTCCCGTTCTTTTTGAGTTAGGGGTCCTTTAACCCCTCCGATTTGCATAGGCTCCGAGCCATCAGCCCCCTTGGGGTTAGCGTGGGTCCTGGCCAACACCCGGCTTTCAAACTTGGACCGATCTGCTTTTCTGTTTTGCAGCCTGTGATCCAATTGGACCACTAAGTCTATATATTCAGTGCATTCTTGGGGCGGATTTACAACTTGTGCCAGGACATCTTTAAGTTCTCCGCGTAGACCTCGATAGAATAACGTGATTCTTTTATCCTCTGGCCAACCAGTTTCCACAATTAGTCTATTGAAGGTTGCAATGTAGGATAGAAGGTCTTGATTGCCCTGTCGCAGAGATAGAAGTTCGTCATCCAGAGCCTGTCCCTGGGAGTGTCGAGCAAATAACCTTTCCATGCTTGTTTGAAATCCTTGAAAATCACGAAGAATCTGGTCATCTTGAGTTACCAGTGGGACAGACCAATCGGCAGCACAGCCGCTGAGATATGACAACTGAAGGCAAGCGTCCCCAAACAGCACAATGCTCCCCGCAATGAGAGACAATGAAGGACTCTCCCTTTATGGGAATAAGGCCAAGACAGAGTGCGGGTGAGCGTAAATGGGAGTTTATCAATCAGAATAGGGCATGCAAAGAACTCTGCAAACTCCGAGAGCGCTCTGTCTGACAATAGCAAAGACAGGCGTATATATTTACAAAAAACGTCATAAGACCCTACACACTATAGGGGGCACAAGTTCATGGGGATTGGGTGGCGACGACTAACTATAGGTGCTGCTGTGATGTGGTTGGCTTTGGCTGGAAGACGTCACTGGGCAGCCTCGTGGGTTGGGCTGGGCCTGGCAGGGTGGCGGAGTTCATCCAGGCGGTGTTGTGGGGCCATCGCGGCCAGTGGCAGAGATGAATGTCTTCTCCTGACTTATTAGCCCTAGGCCATGCACACCGCAGTCATTCAGGCATTTTTGGTATTATCTTCTTTAGTAAACCTTACAATAGGTTATACAACAGGTTAATGCAACACAGGAGGAATGCACCTTGTGAGGGGACTGGAGGTAATACGTCAGGGCATGGTTACCAGTGTCCTGTTGACCGGGGCCATAGGTCAAGGGGCTAAGCTTCAGGGCCTGGGACGGGCGGTACATGTCTTTCTGCCTTGTTAGAAGTTGTTATGGATGTTCCGCTGTGTGTTGTCAAAGTGTTGGGTGTCTTGATTGCACAGGGCCATAAGTCTGAGATGGTCCGGTGGGTTGTGAGGTTTACGAGGGGGCGCGTGTGTTCAGGCAGAGGTTTACTGCTGTGCTGTAAATAATGCATGTGGCAGGTGGTGGCCTTGGGTGCTACAGAGGGGGTTACAAATCTTTGAAGCGACTCCAGTCTGGTTGGGGGAGGTAATGCAGCGCGGCGCGGTCTCTGTTCTCATGCCTTGGCAGCCTTCGTAGGGTGGGAGGGGGAATGGCCTTGCACGTATTTCACAAAGGTATCTCCCTCGTGTGTTGCCGATTTAGGTAAAAACGTCAACCATTTGAACATTCTATAATACTTATTCAAATCATTTTAAAACATGCATTTCAACTTTGCTGGATGTGTCTCGATTATACCCAGTCTGAACACTGTATTCGTACACTATGTTTTAACAACTACAGTATTTAGTTATATGCATATACAGTTGCAATAAGTGAGGTAGTAGTCGGGTTGGTGGAGTACATAGGAAATGATTTGCCACTGTACGTGACGGTGGTGGCACATAAGGGGCTTAGACATACACACATGACAAGTGCATTTCTTGCGCATCCTTCACATGAGTTCCACAGTATGGTTATATTTCGTTTTCTCGTGTACTCTAGCAGCATTAGTTCAGTTATGGCGCGAGCCCATGGGGTGTAAGTTTCCCAGTAATACACGTAACAAATAGATTCCTGGTGCGTTCCATTATTATTAGCACCCAACTGCAATGGTGTGGGCTCACCATCGCTTATATCATGGGAGCATGATCTCTTGTAATTATACATCCTACAGGCTTTTGTAATATAAGGGATTTTATGGAAGAAAAGCATCCTTTGCAAGTAGTCTCAACATTAATATACAAAGATTGTCTGTCATCTAACGACCATTTTACTGTTCTTTTCATTTGCCTAGGCCTGTTGGCCGGGTCATGCTGGGAGCGATGATACATTGCGGGAGGTGAACTGTTACAATGTTAGTGTATTACACTAGCTCATGTCCGTCTTGTTCGTGGGAACGTGCTCGCAGCGGATCTGCCAGGGTGCTGCGGCAACAAGGATGACTGAAGCCCTCCAAGGGTGGGGGCCGCGCTACAGTGCGCGGAGCTCACACCATCTTTATCAGACAAAATGGTTTCTAGGCCTAGCTAAATTTTAATACATGTGGGCAATTAATACGTGCGGGCAATGTCTCCAGTGGGTGAACCCTCCACCACCTGGGCCCGGGTGGCATGAGGGGACGCCCAAGAGAGCCATAGTCCTCACCTGGGGAGAAAGCGTAGGCGAGGGGGGGTCTTCTTGGACCAGTCCTCCCCTACATTTCCCCCCTTTCGTTACTTAAAGTAACGAATTCTTCAAATCTTCTATCCTCCTACACTCTGCCTCGTTCATCACCGCCTCACCCCATGCAGGAGTTCCTTTGATGGGCATCCATGCTCTGCACACCCCCCTTAAGCTTTCACCTCTCCGGGCGTATTCATCTGGGGTACACATTAGATATATGCACCCACCATCTCCTTCCAAATCTACCCAAACTTCCTCATACCATTCTAGTATACGGGGCTCTTTGATGGTGGTGTGCCACAACTTATCTACAATATCTTTATCGTTGTATATGGGCACCAGTTGGTACTTGGGCGAGTTATCTATCCCTGTTTGTACTTGTGCTTCTTGCATCGTTTTTATTGTACCGTGTGAGTTGCCCATTGTCACCATCATCATTGCACCATTTGGTACTGCGTTAGCACAAACTCGAAGACCCACCTGGCACAGGCAAAAAAGTAGAAGGAGGAACACAACAGCTGGTATTAAAAATTTCACAGTTGTTCCAAGCCATGAGGGAACCCAGGAGAAGATGTTGTCGAACCATGTACTCGCTTCTGCTCCGCCTTCCATTTTCATTTTTTCTCCTAGGTTGTGGACTGCTTCAATCACATGGGACAGGGAGCCATTCTCTGCGTCTTCAGAAGGTACGAAAGTGCAGCAGGCACTTCCTATTTTTCGGCAAACACCACCGTCCATCGCTGTCAACAGGTCCAGGACATACCTGTTTTGCATGGTCATTAGTCGTAAAGCTCTTAGTTCCACTTTGATAATATTGAATCCTTCTTCAGTGTCGTTCGCCAGCTGAATCAATTCCCAGCGTGTTATCTGGAGCCATTTTGCGTTTGCCCTTGCTTGGACACTTGAGACGAGTGAGGCAAAAAATGTTTCTGCTGAGCTGAATAATCGATATTTGTCTGGGATCTGAGCCAATAGTTCTGATGATGCCTTTGATATGTAATTTGATGCTCGCCTGTTACGAGTCAGCACTTCTTCCTTGTTTCCAGAAGACAGGACATATATTTGTGTCTCTGCAGTTGGTTGAGCCACACTCTGCATGCGTTCCTGCGTCCCATCGACGTGGCTTTCTGGTATCACCATTAGGGCTGAGTGCAGAGTGGCCATTGAGCAGCTGCCACTCCATGACTGGGGGAGGTGTAGGTATGCCTGTTTGCCGCACACCCAGTACGTGTCCATCAGGGCCGCTGTCCCTTTCCTTAGGTCTGGGATGGTGAGGGTCTTGTTGCAGTTCTTGTTTGTTCCCATGGGGGTTCTCCCTTCTCCTTTAAAGCACAGTTTATAGTCCATTTCGCTCTGCAGTTTGAACGGCTTTTCAATGGCAGTTACCCAAGTTAGCTTTGAAATGTGTTCTCTCCATACTGGTGTACATGTTTCCTCTATCCACTGCAATTTATCCGGTGCCACACCTCTTAGTGCTTCCGCTTTGCACAGTACTTCTTCATCCTTCCGCTTGTTGTCAGAAAAAAGTGTCCCTTCTATCACAAAAAATGGTTCTTTCAAACATACTACTCCTGCCGTTTTTGGGTAACACGTTTTCTCGTTCTGCAGCATTTGAAAAGTCACTTCGTGTGCCTGGAAGGTGTTCTTAATCCTGCACAGCGTGAGATGAAGGAGACATTGGGCATCCACAATAGGCAACTCTTTAGGTAACAACACTTTGGGTGTACCTGATGCATGGGGGATGAGGGAACAGACATAACAGCTCTCGTTTGTTGTCTGTTTAGCTGTGGCACTCATGTCTGCATACCACTTATTTGTTTGATGGGGGTGTCGTGGGTCTTCCATCTCATCTAGACCTAGCCCATAGTACTCATCGTACTTTCTCCTCCCAGCTTCTCTCTTTCGTCTGTTGTTCTTGTTACTCATGTACTTCCCACCCCCCTGGGCAGTGGACAAACTAGACCCCCCTTTCTCATTCCCGCCCCCCTTGACCCATTCATCATATAATATTTCGTGCATTTCTAGTAGCTTTTCGTCTTCTTTCCTGACATTATCTGGCAGATTGTTTTCTGGGATGGGGGCAAGCTGGCTGGTGGGGGTGTTATACAACCAGGATATGGCAGACGGGTTTCGGTCATTGAGACTGTGGGCATTGTAAGTGGATACCCCTGGTGGAGACACTGTGTTGCTCTGTATTCCACCTTGTGGCTTTTCTCTTTGTGAGGTCACAACACTGGATGGTGTGGTATGATACCCCCACACAAGTTTAGTTCCGTCCCATATCAAAAAATCACCTTCCCTGGTATTGACACCTGCAGTTGTATTGGGCCCGGTGGTACTGTTAATTGGTCCAGTAGTGTTGTTACTCCCTCCCCCCTCGTACATCTCGATAGAGATGAACGCTATAAACCAATATGTAACCAAGCCAAACATCATCATAAAAAACAATGTGATGCATACTGATAATCCACACTCATACGAATATCTACATCTCTCATATACTAATTCTCTCATTCTACTAATTCTATCCGTTGCAGGCTGCCCGTTAGATGCCATGGAAGCTCCTGTTTGGGATATAAAAGTGCATTAAGTGCATGTATGTAAACGTTTTGCTGGCACCATCTGTGCCAATACATTTGACGGGGAATGGAAGCGGGTGGGGATGCGGGGGAGGGGTATTCACAGACAAGGGTATATACAAGCTATAATATTATTATTTCATTAATTACATACCACTCAACAAGATAAAAAAAAAGAAATCCCACACACACTCTTTTTTTTTTTTTTTTTTTTTTGGAATATCCTTGTCAGTCATTGTTTCATTCAATTCCAGTGCTGACATTATTCCATTCAAGTCCAGTGCTGACACACACACTCACGCAAGTCGATATTTAGACATCCTACTCATTTGCATCGTTTTCTGTTGTCTGTGCCTCCTCATCTATCTCCTCGTGTACATTGCTGTATGCTTTTCGTACGTCGGTCAAGTGCACCCAGTACCGCAAGCCCTTTACCTTCACTGCTGTGGGCGTGCAGAATATTACTTCGTATGGGCCATGGAATCGTGGTGCATTCCACCGACGCACAAAGCTTCTGACATAAATTGAGTCACCTGGCATCAGCGGTAGCTGTTGCTCTGGCTCCGTGACAGATCCTGTTACGTTTCCCTCTTCTCTAGTGAAGGGTGGGGAGAGTTGCTTTGATATTTCGCGCGCTGCCCTTGTTAATTTTCTTAGATAGTCTGTGAACTCATCTCCCAATATTGCGGCGCTTCTGTGAGCATCTGAGTGTTCGCGCAGTGGAGAGTGTGTTGTGTTCATTCGTCTCCCAGTCACGATCTCGTGCGGGGACAAATGGTGATCTTTGCTTGGCTGATTTCTCAATTCGAATAGCGCTAGGGGTAGACAGTAAATCCAACTTTTCTTCAATGAGAAGCATAGTTTTGATAACCTGCCCTTCAACAGTCCGTTCATCTTTTCCACTACGCCATTACTTTGGGGATGATAAATCGAACACAATTTATGTTTTATACCCAATAACGTGGTAACTTCCTTGAAAAGTTCATTCACAAAGTGAGAGCCGTTGTCTGAGCGAATCACGTCACAAATTCCCCAGCGCGGGAACACTTCCCTTACTAGGAACTTGGCGGCGCTTTTGGCATCAGGTCGCGCACATGGTCCCGCTTCCACCCACCTTGAAAATGGGCACACAACCACGATCATGTACCGCGCGCCATTACACCTTTCCCCCATGTCTGCATAATCTATATGCAGTTCTCTGAAGGGGCCAATGGGTTTTGGAATTGTTCCCCGGAGTGTGCGTAATGTCATTCCTGAGTTGTATATTTGGCATGTTGTACATTCCATTGCCATTCGAGACACATGCTCCTGGAGATAGGGCACAAACCATTCTTCCTGTATTTCTGCTGCAATGTGCTGTTTAGTGTTATGTGCTGGGAAGTGCAGCTGTTGAAATGCAACTTCTAGTAACTGCAGTGGCATTACCACTTTCCCTGAGTTATTTTGCCGCCATAGTAGGTCTGTTCCTGATTGGCTGCATCCCCGTTTTGTCCACGTCAATTTTTCTTCTGCACTCGCTCCTTGCTGTAATTCTAGTATTTGTGATAAGGACATCATGTTGTACCCTTCTGACAGTTCTTCGGTTGTTGTGGTCTTGATCATAAACTCACCTGTGTCGTATTTCTGAAAATAGGAAGCCTCCTTGGCGGCAGCGTCCGCTGCCGCGTTCCCTAAAGACACAACGTCTGAGTTGGAGGTATGGGCCTGGCACTTCACTATTGCTACAGCAGTAGGGTTTTGTAGGGCCTCAATTAATTCTTTTAACAATTCTGCATGCTGCACTGGTGTTCCGTCTGCCCGTCTGAATCCCCTACGGCCCCATCTTGCTAGACCTCCATGTACTGTCGTCGTCATGTAAGCTGAGTCTGTGTATATTGTTACTGCACAGCCCTGTGCTGCGTGTAGTGCTTCTATGAGCGCAATCAGTTCTGCTGCCTGTGCGGAGTAATGCGACGGGAGGCGGTACTGTACTAGAGTTTCAAACTCACCTTCTTCCAATCTCACTACCGCCATGCCAACGTGTTTTTCTCCCGTGTCCATATCAATTGATGCGGATCCATCCACAAAGTACACTTCCCCCTCGCTGAGAGGGTTTTCACACACCACTGTGTCCTCCCCTCCTTCTCCTGTGTGGGTTGCGCAGTCGTGATTTTGCATATCCTCTAATGTGCACGCTTCTGTAATGAATGTGGCGGGGTTTACTGTTTTACATCTCACTATATGGATGTTGGCGCTGGACAATATAATCTCGTATGCTGTTGCCCGCTGTGTGGTCAGTGTGCTTTTTGATCTTTCAAGTATTGCAAATAATGAGTGTTCCACAAACAATGTCACAGGGCACCCCATTACTATTGTGGCACTTTTCTCAATCGCGAATGCGGCTGCTGCGAGTGATTGTTTGCACGCGAAATGACCCTGCATCACGGCATCCAAAGTACCACTATAGTAAGCCAGGGGCTTGTGTCCTAAGGATGTCTTTTGTGTCAGTACTGCTGTCATAAGTGTTCCTTTGCAATGTGAAAATAGGTAAAATTCGCATCCATAATCAGGGTTTGCTAGTACTGGAGCGCTTGAAATTAGCTCTTTCAGTGATTGGAACGATGCGCTCATTTCTTTTGACCATTTTATTTTTACATTCTCCTGTTGTGCTTCTCTGAGTGCTTGTAGGAGGGGCCTGGTGTATGCTGCATAATCTAGTATCCATGCTCGGCAATAATTGCACATCCCCAAAAATTTCTGCATATCTTTCACTGTCGCGGGCTCTCCTACTGACCTTATTGCCTCCACCCTGTCAGGGATTATTCTCTTTCCGTCTTTTGATATGAGCTGTCCCAGGTATAGGACCTCAGTCAGGCAACACTGTAGCTTCTCCCTGTCTACCTTGTATCCTTTGTTGGCTAGTAAAGTCAGGAGCGTTGTTGAATCTTTTCTACATGTTGCTTCGTCTTGTGCACACACCAATAAATCATCCACATACAGAATAATCGTACTCTCTACTGATAGGTTTCCCAAGTCTTCATGCAATATGCGGTTGAATATGCTTGGGCTCTCACAGTATCCCTGTGGCAGTCTGCAGTGTTCATATCTTTTTCCCCCCAGTGTGAACGCTGTAAGGTATCTACTCTCTTCAGCCAGGGGTATTGAGAAGAATGCGTTTTTCAAGTCCACTACTGTAAAATGTGATGCTGCTTTTGGTATACTGCATAGTATTGATGCCGGGTTCGGGACTAGAGGGAACTCTTTCTGGATTACATCATTGAGGGGGCGTAAGTCCTGTATCATCCTCCAAGATCCCCCTTTTGCTTTTTTGATTGGATAAATACATGTGTTACATGGGGAGTTTGAGGGCACTATTATCCCTTGTATTAGTAGTGCCTTTATCGTTTCTTTTATCCCTTCTTCAGCCTCACGGGACAATGGGTACTGTTTGACTCGGGGTAAGATAGCTCCTTGTTTTAGTTTTATTATCACAGGTTGTACTCCGTGCAACAGCCCTACATCATGGGGGCCTGTTGTCCATAAATTGTTTGGTACTAGCCTCATGTCGTCATCAAAAAATGACGGTGGTGTTCCTACCACTGCCATCAATTGGACGGGGATCTCTCTGGCTTGGATCAAAATGTCACAGGGCATCGCTATTTCCATTACTATCTCACCATCTGCTTCTGTGTCTGAAAAGAGATCCTCATCTGTTACCTCGCGTAGGGCGAGGTTGGCGTTTGTACACAGCACTGTGCGCCACTCACATCCTTCTCTGTCCATTCCAATCACAGCGATCCGTTTCGTTGATACCTGCACAGCGTGCAAATCCAACGACACCACTGATCCTGGTGCTGCGTTTGGACACACTATGGGGCGGAAGAGGAACTCTGCTGGAATCCTCCAATCCATGCTTTTTAGCTCGGGAACTATAAGGGCCAAAGTCTTTAGCCCTTCAACAAACATCTCTTCATTCTGTGGCAGCCCTCGTATTTCCTGTGTGGTTCTGTAGGCTTGCACTACCAACATTGCACGCAAGGGGCATATCCCGGGTGTAGAACACACTATTCCTCCTTCGGTAAATGATATGGTCATGTTAAGTTTACTCATAAGGTCCCTTCCCAGCAAATTTATCGGGGACTGTTCATAATACAGTAAGGGTGCCTTTACAGTCTTGCCCCCTACGGTTACATCTAAAACTTCTGTGTAAGGAACTTCAATTACAGCCCCAGAGAACCCCTGCGTCTCTAACTTCCTGTTAGATAACGGGAACCGGCCCTCCCTGACACATGATTTCTCCGCTCCCGAATCAACCATGAATACAAATTGCCTGTCTCCTATCTGCGCCCCTACCAATGGTTCCTCTGCTGCACTGTGGGTGGTAGATAGAACTGGACACGCAAGAGTTCTCTGTGGGCTGTCCTATGCGGGGTGTCTCATCGCCCCCCCTTCATTGAATACGTTACCTGAGACCACTGACATGCCGTTGTAAGGTGCTGGTGCGGGGGCCCCGTTTGCTGCTGTCGCGAAAGGGTTGCCTGGTGTATATTGCATACTGTCATTGTTTTGCATGTTTTGTGGGTGGTTCTGTGTTCTATATTGGGGTCCCTGTTGCTGGCCGGCATTACCTTGGCTTGGGTTTCTTAGTTGTTGTTGTCCCATTGGGAGGCCATATGGGCTTCCCAGGTGGGGGTGGCCATATTGTTCTACCTCTTGGAACCCGTTATTGGGTCTGCTTCTGCACTCTCTAGAATAGTGCCCCCATCGCCCGCAGTTCCAGCAACTTCCTTGTGCACCTCTAGGGCTCTGCCATCCATTTCCTCCCATTCCCCCATACCCCGTTCCGCCTCCTCTTTGGCCCCTGTACCCACCTCGTCCCCCTCGAGGGGTCCACTCTTGCCACTGCGGACCTCCACCTTGCTCTTGCTCATTCCACTGCCGCTGTCCTGCTTCCGCCCAATTAGCTGCCATCCTTCCTTGTATTGCTATCAGCCCCTCCTCCTCATCGTCTCCCTCCCTGCTGTGTGGGAGTGCGGCTACTGCCGCTGCGACCTTCACCAATTTTGTCTGTACTAACTTTGCTTCGTCTGCCAATCTTTTCTGAGCTACCTCCCTCTCCCTTTCCTTTATTCGTTTACAATGATGTACTATTATGCTCTGAATTTCTGGCCATCCCTTTGCTTCAATACCTGCTATCTTGTCGAGCGCTTTCTGCACTTCCTTTGGGAGCCCTCTTTTTATAATGAAGTAAAATAAAGAAGTCGATTGATACCAAGGCGTGCCCGTTTCCGCTCTCCACATCTCTTGGACCCGGAAAATGTAATCCATAGCCTCCTCCCCGTCGTTCATTGTACACTGCATCACAGACTGTAAGTCAGGTGTATCTGGAAATGTTTCACGTAAGGCGTCCCACACCCTAGCCCGTACTGTGTTAAAGGAGGCCCCATCATGGCGGTCGCAGTCTAACGTTACTCCCGGGAAACCGGCTTTAACCCATACTCTTTCAGTCTGGTCGCCCACCGCTGATACGAGCAGACTTTTCACATCTCCTACAGCTAGGGGTACTCCAGCAGTATGTTTTTCAAAGGCGTATATCCACTTACTTGCCCCTCCTGATAACGGGGGCAATAGCTTTAATAAGTTGGCTTTGTCCATTTGTGCCCATGGGATATAGTTAGGTCTCCCTCCTCCTCTGTGTATCAACGGGAGCTGTAGCTTCCCTTTCTTTATGGCACCCGGACCCGATGTGGGTGCTGATGCTTCTAGTGATGCCATTTTCCCCACTCTGTTCCTTAGCCGTCCCGACCACTCATCGTCCAGTGTTCTCACTGAACATGTGCCATCCCCCCCTTCGCTTCCCTCTCCCATAGCCATGCTCAACCTGTCACTTTCTTCTAACTCGTCCCTTATATCGCATAGTAATTCCTCTCTATCCCCCATAGGCCTTTCATCATTGTCAGGATCTCCCTCACGTGTCTCTATTTCAATTATTCCGGTTGGTTCTTCCTCAATTCTGAACAGTATCTCACCTTTCTTCCACCCCTCTTCAGCTCTTCTTGTCTCGCCTGGCGCTCTAGACGTGCGCCCTGATCTAGTCGCATTAAGTGCTGTTTGTCCGCACATGTCTTTTATTCTTGAGAGCTCATCTTTTGCTATTGAGAGTCTTGACTGTAAATCATCTGTGAGTTTCTCTATGTCCACCCTTTGTGTACTCGCCTGGCCTCGCTCCCTTGTACTTTCATATGGTGGGGGTGCAGTGGGCCGGTGGGGTGTAGTAGTTGTCGGGGGAGGTACATACGTTGGATCACTGTATCCTTCTGCGGGTACAGGTTTTTTTAATATCGGATATAAACTTATTACCTCTACTGGTGGTGCTACACCTGGCGCTTCTTTGATATCTTTATGTATCATCAGTGGATTGTCTGTAGTGGATGGGAGATCAGGATTTGGTGCTGGCGCTTTAGGCGGTGGTACCTCTTCAAATAACCGCCAAAGATCTAATATTTCCCTCCTATTCTGCAGCTGCTTCCCTCGGTACTTCAAGAAAATGCATGTCATCACCATATCCAGAACGCTTTTGTCAAATGACCCTCCCTCTGGCCATATCTGGGGTAGCCCCTCTCCCTTCAACTCAGTTACCCATTGGTCGTGATATTTCTTAATCCGCTCCGCGTACCCTGGAAGACTTTTACAAATATGTGATAAGGGTGTTTCAGCCCCCATTTCTGTGTGCCCTCCTAGTGCTTATGTGTCTCTGTGTGTCTGCAACTCCAATGTGAATGTAGTATCAATATTATTTTTCGTATTCTACTTCACATTCAATGTTATGCTCGGTTGGGCTTTCCCTCCCTTGGCTGCACAATACAAAACTGACTGTACACAATTTCTACTTTGTTCTCTTTGGGGGACACATACAAGAGCAACCCATCATTTATTTTGACAATATCAACCCGGAAATGAAAAAGCACCCACTCACGTCACTGTATCAACGTTGCCTTAAAAAAGTTTTATCCGGTCACACTTACCATGACCATTTAACAATTATACATTTATAGCCGTATTACACATTTGCAACATCAAAGTCGTCCTCTGACACATACGAGGTGCACACACCTCTTGGTAGCATTCAATTCACCATTCGAGCTTCCCTCCCTTTCCTCCCTAGCCGGCTGTCCCTGTCCGTCTCACTTAGATAGATGGATGCGCATATGCATATATTTATATATTTAACCTGCTCTCCCCCCTTCTCGTAGGACCTGTTTCTCTTTTACTTTCTTCCCGGGTTCGTGCTGAACTTGTTGTTTTTTTTTTTTTTTTTTTTATTCTCCCCCTACCCTTAAAGAAAAAGAAAAGAAAGAAATAATAGCGAGCACTAATATATTCTCAGTGTCCCCTTTTGCTGAACACTTTTATCTTGTATTTCACTTCGTCATATATTCCCAGTACTAGTCAATATAGCACTATGCGGCGCCGCCTTCCACCCCCTTTCGGAGCTAGGTTCCCGTCACTTCTATCTCTTATTCACCTCGTGATCCTAATGGCCATATGCAAAGAAAAAGAAAAGGAAATTTTACAATAATCTTTAGTATCCCTTCGTACCCCCTTTTCGTTCCCTGTCCTACACTTCTCTCCCCGCTCCCTTTACAATCGCTCACACTCAGTACTCACGTGCCCGTCTTGAACCGATAGTCTCCGAAACTGGGTCCGTCCAGGCAGTGTCGCCGTCAGCTCAACAGTCAGCCCCGACTCCGGCGAGCGGTACTCAAAGGGGATTTTTCACCCGGGATCCCGTACCCTTTCTCTATTGAGTGCGCACTTCTTAGTGTACCGGTCGCCGTTGGCGGGCAGCCTCCCGGAGCCGGCTCACCGTGCGTATCCCTTTTCGACCGGAGATTCTCGTGCCAAAAGGGGACGGTTATAACGAGTTTAGGAAGAAATAATATCACGCTATCGGGGTCACCACTGAAGGCAAGCGTCCCCAAACAGCACAATCCTCCCCGCAATGAGAGACAATGAAGGACTCTCCCTTTATGGGAATAAGGCCAAGACAGAGTGCGGGTGAGCGTAAATGGGAGTTTATCAATCAGAATAGGGCATGCAAAGAACTCTGCAAACTCCGAGAGCGCTCTGTCTGACAATAGCAAAGACAGGCGTATATATTTACAAAAAACGTCATAAGACCCTACACACTATAGGGGGCACAAGTTCATGGGGATTGGGTGGCGACGACTAACTATAGGTGCTGCTGTGATGTGGTTGGCTTTGGCTGGAAGACGTCACTGGGCAGCCTCGTGGGTTGGGCTGGGCCTGGCAGGGTGGTGGAGTTCATCCAGGCGGTGTTGTGGGGCCATCGCGGCCAGTGGCAGAGATGAATGTCTTCTCCTGACTTATTAGCCCTAGGCCATGCACACCACAGTCATTCAGGCATTTTTGGTATTATCTTCTTTAGTAAATCTTACAATAGGTTATACAACAGGTTAATGCAACACAGGAGGAATGCACCTTGTGAGGGGACTGGAGGTAATACGTCAGGGCATGGTTACCAGTGTCCTGTTGACCGGGGCCATAGGTCGAGGGGCTAAGCTTCAGGGCCTGGGACGGGCGGTACATGTCTTTCTGCCTTGTTAGAAGTTGTTATGGATGTTCCGCTGTGTGTTGTCAAAGTGTTGGGTGTCTTGATTGCACAGGGCCATATGTCTGAGATGGTCCGGTGGGTTGTGAGGTTTACGAGGGGGCGCGTGTGTTCAGGCAGAGGTTTACTGCTGTGCTGTAAATAATGCATGTGGCAGGTGGTGGCCTTGGGTGCTACAGAGGGGGTTACAAATCTTTGAAGCGACTCCAGTCTGGTTGGGGGAGGTAACGCAGCGCGGCGCGGTCTCTGTTCTCATGCCTTGGCAGCCTTCGTAGGGTGGGAGGGGGAATGGCCTTGCACGTATTTCACAAAGGTATCTCCCTCGTGTGTTGCCGATTTAGGTAAAAACGTCAACCATTTGGTCATTCTATAATACTTATTCAAATCATTTTAAAACATGCATTTCAACTTTGCTGGATGTGTCTCGATTATACCCAGTCTGAACACTGTATTCGTACACTATGTTTTAACAACTACAGTATTTAGTTATATGCATATACAGTTGCAATAAGTGAGGTAGTAGTCGGGTTGGTGGAGTACATAGGAAATGATTTGCCACTGTACGTGACGGTGGTGGCACATAAGGGGCTTAGACATACACACATGACAAGTGCATTTCTTGCGCATCCTTCACATGAGTTCCACAGTATGGTTACATTTCGTTTTCTCGTGTACTCTAGCAGCATTAGTTCAGTTATGGCGCGAGCCCATGGGGTGTAAGTTTCCCAGTAATACACGTAACAAATAGATTCCTGGTGCGTTCCATTATTATTAGCACCCAACTGCAATGGTGTGGGCTCACCATCGCTTATATCATGGGAGCATGATCTCTTGTAATTATACATCCTACAGGCTTTTGTAATATAAGGGATTTTATGGAAGAAAAGCATCCTTTGCAAGTAGTCTCAACATTAATATACAAAGATTGTCTGTCATCTAACGACCATTTTACTGTTCTTTTCATTTGCCTAGGCCTGTTGGCCGGGTCATGCTGGGAGCGATGATACATTGCGGGAGGTGAACTGTTACAATGTTAGTGTATTACACTAGCTCATGTCCGTCTTGTTCGTGGGAACGTGCTCGCAGCGGATCTGCCAGGGTGCTGCGGCAACAAGGATGACTGAAGCCCTCCAAGGGTGGGGGCCGCGCTACAGTGCGCGGAGCTCACACCATCTTTATCAGACAAAATGGTTTCTAGGCCTAGCTAAATTTTAATACATGTGGGCAATTAATACGTGCGGGCAATGTCTCCAGTGGGTGAACCCTCCACCACCTGGGCCCGGGTGGCATGAGGGGACGCCCAAGAGAGCCATAGTCCTCACCTGGGGAGAAAGCGTAGGCGAGGGGGGGTCTTCTTGGACCAGTCCTCCCCTACACAACACAAAGGCTACCTTGGTCTGATCATTAGGGAAGGCCCCAGGTCTGCATAGGAAGTGCAAACGACACTGATTCATGAATACGGCAAATCGTTTGGGGTCCCCAGCAAAGAGTTCAGGTGGAGCCAGCGGCATGTTTCCAGGTAGATTAATCTGCACCGGGTTACTGGAAACCACAGGAGCGGGGTTCCCCCCGGAACCGGGTAAAGGAGTTTGTCCAGCTTGACCTTGCAAAAGCTGTCTAGCCAGGTCATCAGCTCTATCCTTTATTACAATCACTTCCCTCCTGAGGGCACTAGTCTCTTGACGAGCGGCGTGTACTTCGGCCCGTAATTCCCCCAGTAATTGGGCCAACTGGTCAGTTTCGGAAGTTTCCATAGCGCCTGGGTGGGAATTTGTAGGAAGGCTTCGCGTTCTGTAACGCTCACCTGGTTCCCACGGGGGCGCTGGTCTAGTCTGGATTGCTGTGGCCTCTTCTAGCGTGATGCGCAGGACCCGGAACACCGATTGGACAGGACCTCCAAATCGTGCTTGCCTGGCCCGTAGGAATATCCTTCTGCAGATGAGAAAGGGGATTAACAGTCTGCAGAATAGTGTGCTAGCTCCCCCCTTTCCCCCTTCGTTCCTCTCTAACTTCCTCCAAACCCCGGTTTAAGCTCACCTTATGGTTTGGAAGGATGAACTCTCCATCCTGCTTCTGGTGCAGTGGCGCGCGTTCGTCCAGTTACTTCACTGGTTTTCAGAATGGCGCTGGCAAAATCCACTTGACTTTCCTGAGCGATGCGCCGTAAGTATGAAAGTTCAAAGTTCAAGTGAGGCCCCCTTTATGTTGTCTTTCTAACCTGTGACCTGTCCTTTATTTCAGGTGCAGAACCAAGGCGATGCGTTGAGGGGTTAAACTGCCCAGGTGAGTAGTGATGAGGGCGATCCCTCTAAATGTCCTTATCATTCCCCAGAAATGTCTCTTGTCCTTTCCCCATAGGGGCCGGGGTACGGTACCTGCCAACGGGGCGGCGCCGACCCGAAATGTGGAAGAAAAGCCGGTAAGTATTATGGCTGTTAATCAGGCTTTCCTTCTGTGTTCCTTCTGCTCACCTTTTGTTTCTTCCTGTCTCCCCTAGGTGCAGAGATGTGGCGTCCGATGCTGACAGCCGCGGTGGAGCCGGGAGATGTCTCGAGGACAGGTGTGTGAAGCGTGGCGCTGCAGCGAGCAACGCGATGCTTTTAAATGGAAGTCTTTCTTCAGGGATGCTGGCGAGAAGATTCCGGATGCAGGTAAGAAGTTTGAAATAGTCCTTGGTTTTCACCTTTCTCTTCTCTTCCTTCCTTGCAGGTCTTCCAGGTTCGAGGCGGGCGTGGCTGGAGTCCAGGAGAAGGAGCAGACACGGTGAGCGTTAAGCTGCAGGAAGCAGAACAACGCGAAACATGAGCTGCTGTCTGGGCGTGGCTTAAATAGCCTCCAAAGAAGTCCCAGGTATGTATCCTTCCCCAACTAGGTATGTATCCTTCCCTGGCCACGCCCGAGTGAAAAAATAGTCCCTATGAAAAAATAGTCCCTTTCAGGTCTCAGGGAGGCCTGAAGCGTGCAGCACGGTCTGCATCAGGTAAGTGCACAAAACACCTCCCTTTATGAGCCTGGCGCCTATGGCGCCAGGATTGATGTCCAACATGAGCCTGGCGCCAAAGGCGCCAGGACTGAGTCCAAAGAGCCCCTATAAGGGGCCGCTGGGCTTTTACCCGAGGGCATGATGCCTGCTTCCGGGGGTGCTGGGCCTGGCCTGGTGCTCCGGGGGTAGGCATCATGACAGCACCATGCCTGTCTCACAGGACTGACCACTTTAAAGATCATAATTGAGTACTGGAAAGTCCAAGAAGAAACCTAGTGTGGACGACACTGATTTTCTTGCACCCTGTGGGGGCAGCATGGTTTTCCAAGATACCCCCTCCCCAGGACCCTGTCAGGGCGGAATTGGGTCATATAAAACAATCCATGTCCAGACTGGAGGGCAAATTTCATAAGCTGATAAAGAGGGTGTCCCAATTAGAGACATAGGGCCTCATTACACGGACGGCGGTAAGGGTTAACGGTCACCGTTAATGGCAACGGTGACCGTTAACCCTTACCGCCGTACTACGAGGTCCCTTAGCGGGTTGGTGCTTTAACGCCTGTGTTTTGCAGGCGTTAAAAACCAACCCGCTAAGGGACCTCGGAGCTATCTACGGCACCGCAAAATTGCGGTGCCGTAATTAGCGCCTTCCCCATTCCCATAGAGCCCTATGGGGCAGAAATGGGAATGGGGAAGGGCAATGGCGGAAGGGGGATTTACCGCCCCACCGACCTTGGAATGGGGCGGTAAATCCCCTTACCGCCAAGGCGGTGCCGGTAATTTACCGGCATGGTCCAGGGTGCTAATAGCACCCTGGATCACCGCCTTCCGTGTAATGAGGCCCATAGACTTCCACTCTCGAACAGAGTACCAGTGAGCTGGCCCAACAGTGCAGGCAAGCTATACCTCAGACAGATAAAACCAGGCGTGAAGTGGAGTCAATAGTGAGCGGTAACAAAATAGTGGAAAACGGATAAGAGTTTCTGAAAAATGCACAGCATGCTTCTCAGCTGCAGATCATAGGTCTTCCTATGGGAGTGGAGGGTGAGGATCCCAAAGACTTTGTTTCTACTTGGCTCCCTGAACTGCTCAATCCTGAGGTGGTGGAGGATCCGATCTACGCAGACAGGGGCTATAGGTTGAAAACAAACTCATCCACAGCAGAACAGATGCCTTTGATTGGTCCCACTCTTTTGGAACGACTCTGTGATTCCCGGGATAGGGACAGAATTTTGAAGGAGGCAGTGGCAAAGGACATCTTGTTATTCAAAGAGCTTTAAGGATTAATCTATTCCTGGATTTTTCGCCAGCCACAGAAAAAAAGAGAAGGGCCCTGAATGTGGTGAAGAAAGGTTTCCTGGGCCATGGGGTCAAGGTGGTCCTCCTCCACCCTGCCAAGCTTGTGGTGTCATGGAAGGGGAAGGAAAACATTTTCTGGGAGGTGGAAGGGGCTGAAGAATGGCTGAGATCCATTGCCTTGAAGGGACCGCCGGTCAAAGGCACAGGGTGATCGGATCCTTGAATGTGGGAGTCACAGCTACCCCCTCCTATATGTCTGGCTCTGTATCTGTAAATGTGTTGGGCAGACTCGCTGACATACAGTTTGAACTGTGTGGGTTTGTTTCTACTCACTATCCTTTGATGTCCTGCACAGCCCTGTTGACATACTGTTGAAATGGGTGGGGTTGTCTACTCCTCTGCCCCGGGCCTCCTGGGTTCCGTGAGTTGCCAGTTTTGAGCGGTCTTCATGAACAAATGGTGCTATCCCGGTTGACCTTTGTGAGCATGCCTCAAGCAACATTAAGAGACGGACTCGGCTGCAGGCACTACACCATGACACGCCCCCCCCCAGTTGGCATGGACTTTCACGGTTATTGCCAGATATGGTTGAGACATTTTGTGTGTATGTGAAGCTCTATTGTTGGGAATGCCTACTTATGTTCCTGTGTATTGTTTTTTACAATTTTGAAAGAAATAAAAAAAAATAAAAGGGCATTCATTCTCTCAACAACGCCGTTGGCTTGAGGGTGTGTGAGGAATCCGAGGGCGTCCTCACTTCTTTCCCCAAAATATCCTCAATCCAGGTGGCCAGGGAAAGGCCATCGCTTTTGGATCCTGACCCAGGAGGTGGATATGCGAGGGAGGATCACCTGAGAGGAGGAGACTAGGCGAGTGGAGGTGAGGCATCTTTGGGTGAGACGCGATATGCCCCATTTCCCTTTCATCAAGAATAAAATATCCCCCAGGCTTTTATGGGATATTTGCAATCCGTTCCCTATTCTGCTAGAAAACCATCTCCCAATTTATACCGCTATGGTACTGAGACGAGGAAGAGACCACACAGGAATTTACATTCATTCTTTATTGACATGCACACCCACCACTCTGGTACTGGGACGAATAAGAGGGAGGCAGAGTACCAATACCGTTTTGAACTCAATGTATATAGCTTTCACCTGGAGCCAAAGGGGCGGCATAAATGACCCACTCAGGTGAGGCTAATAGAGAAAAAGAAGGGGAAGAAAGCCAGTTGCTTGCAGACAAATAAGTCAGAGGAGAAATCAGGGAGAAGCGTGTCTGAGACTCTGAGGTGCTGCAGAGTCGCTACAGCGGAAGCACAGTCTCGCTGGTGTTGTCGGAAGGTCTCCTGAGGCAGGGTTCGGCTGCCGACCTCCAGGTTTCAAGAGGATTCCCGCTCTGGTAACCCAAGTTGTCGGGTGCCCAGGACAAGGGGCTCGCCGAGCTGTGAACAGCTGCAGCAGCCGAGGACCGACCAAAACAGAGAAGGGCGGAGAAAGACAGCATACCCGGTGAGTCCAGTGAGGTTGAGTGACCCCGGGATGCTGTGGTGTGGGCCGTGTGCTGAAAGAAGGTCAAACCGCTCGCAAGTGAGTGAGCGACAGCGGGGCAATGTGATTGCCGGTATTGGAATTGTAAAATACTGATGCTTAACAGCTACGAGAATTAGATGAAAGAAGCGGTTTGTGAATACTGAACTGTAACACGTAGAGAAGGCAGCAGAGAAGGCCATAAAAAGCAATAAACTTGAAACTTGAAATTGAATGAGAAGCCTGTGAGCAGGGTGCAAATTCCCAGCATGAGCGTGAACTAGGAATTTGCAATTACGTTGGTTTGAATATAAATGAGCTGCAATTTAGAATACCGAACCAAAGGAATGCAAATGAGTGAATGCCACACAAGTGGAAAGTGGAGAAAAGCGTTCCCTGATACAAAGGAACTGTGAATTATGGAAACTAAAGAAAGCAAGTATTGGTAAGTAATTTAAAGCATTGTGAACTGTACAAGTTGAGAGAAAGCAAGCATTGGCAAGAGCCATGAGGAAAAAAGGAACTGTACTAGTTGCAAGTTGAAAATGAGGCAACAATATGAGAAAGCCTGATAATCTGACAGGTGAATCGTGGCAAAAACAAGTGTTGAACAAGAACTGTGAGAATAAAAGTCCAATACCACTGTTGAGCTGAAGCATTGGTGGTGCAACTGTGGAAAAAAAAACAATCAGGTGTGTCGGTTGCAAGACCTGTAAAGGGTGGATCGTGGGGTCCGACAACTGTGCCCAGACCAAGCACACCCCACTAAAGAGAAGCCACTTGATTCACCTACAAGTCTATGGTTGAATATCCTGAAAATCTTGCAAGTTGTGTGAAAGCATCATGAGTCTGACACAAACAACAGGTTCAGGATTTCTCAACAGAGATTTTCTTTACGTAAAAGGCAGGGTAGATGAATGCCTAACTTGCCCTATGCTAAGGTGGGATTTCCCTACTCAAAGAAAACTAAGGATAGTCTACGTCAGGAAGTCCAATGTAAAATCATCTGTCTTTGTCAACAACCTATACTTGCCCTCACAACTAATTGCATACAATGTGTAGGGATGTCGGCTTCAAAAAGGAAAAGTGTTCAAAGTAAAGTTCAGAGCTTCTTCTAGCTTTTTGGCTCATAGTCAGCTCCCCTCCCCAAGTTCAAAGTAGTTAATCAAATCCATCGGTTTCCTTCCCAAAGAGTTCAAATCTTCCAGCTTTTAAACAAAAGCAACACAGGCTTCTGTGAAGGCATCATGAATCAAGACACAGACAACAGATTAAAAGTTCAAAATAAAATAGTTTATTAAATCAAATGTCAGGATGGTTAAAGGCCTACCTTGCCCTGTGCTAAGGTGGGATTTCCCTATCTGAACGAAACTAAGGAACGTCTCTGTTAGAAAGCTCAACTTAAAGGTCTGCCTGTGTCCAAAACCTATCCTTGCCCTCACAACTAAAGCTAAACAATGTGTAGGGAGGACAATAATAAAATAAATAGTGATCAACACAAAGTTCTGAGCTTCTTCCAGCTCCTAGCTTCCTTTTCAGCTCCTCTTCCCCAAGTTGAATAAAGTTCCACAAAAGTCTCAAAATTACCTTTCCCAAGTTCAAGGCAATATAGTTCCAAACAATCCTTGGGGTTCCCTTCCCCAAGTTCAAGGCAGCACAGTTCAAACGAAAAAGGGGTCTTGAGGCTCCGTCCTCAAGACAGTATTTACAGTTCATCATGTCTCAAGGTTTCCTTCCCTAAGACTTCATTGTAGCAGCTTACACATGTTTCAATCTTTCAAAGTTCAATACAACTCAAGGTCAACCTGACCCTATTCTGGATTGCATCACCAGTTCACTCACAGTGCTCCTTCTTGGTTAATTTCACAATGTCTTTGGCATTCACACTTCAGGGCTCCTTGGTCTAGGTACAGTTGTCATACCACATGGTCCACCAGGGGTGTTGCTAGATCTGGAAGAGATCCGGGGCTACGCTAATGTCAGGGCTGTCGGGACTGGGGGCTAGCTAGCCTTTTGGCTGTAGCCCCTGAGCTTCTATCCGAGGCTACAACCAAAATACCAGATGCGATAGCTCCCTTAGCCCCCTCCTAGCAATGCTTCTGTGGTCCACCCATCACAGGTCATGCAACCAGGAGTCCTAGGCTCTTCAGCCCATACAGGTCCTTCTGTATCTGCCCCTGTGTACAGATTCACATTTACTTGGTTTCTCCTTGTTGGTCTCTTGGCTTTCTGTGCAGGGTTACACTTGCTTGGCTTCTCCTGGTTAGCCTCTTGGCATCTTACGCCAGTCTTTGGCCTTGCCGCACTGTATTGATCCACCCATCACAGATCACGCAACCAGCAGCCCTAAGCTCTTTAGCCCACACAGGTTCTTTTGTATCTGCTGTGAAGGCATCATGAAGCAAGATACAGACAACTGTAAGTAAGGGATGGTATGAAACAGTAAGACAGACACAAGTGATCACAGTTCAAGGGTGTTTATTGAACTTCAGTTGGGTTTGAAAAATGCCTATCTAATCCTAAATATAAAGATGGGAGCAAGCTACGACCATCAAATAATATATGTTTTAAAAACTTTTCTTTATTAACACATGGCAAACATATCATATAACAGTACAGTATGCACTGTATAGGCATATATCATTAATAAATGGGGAAGCCAAAATATTACCCAGAGTCTTAGCCAATAGAATTTTCGGAGTAATCAAATCTTTAATCCACCCAGATCAGTGCGGATTTATGCCGGGTAAATCTACACAAATGAATCCCCATAGGGTCCAGATTGCCTAGATCATGCAACTGAAAGCCCGGACCCACTGGCCCTCCTTTCGGTTCAAGTTTTAACAATAAGTAGATGCATAAAGCAATTCAATCAAGCATCTGAGGTCATATCAACAGTTGAAGTTGCGCGCAAGAGATTTGCCGTAAGTGGGCCCCAAATGTTTCTTGGATGGAGACCAGTCGGTTGCATCAGTGCGCAGTGTTCCTCTATGTCGTGGGCCCACATAATGTCTTTCAACCAGTGGGCCTTGGTTAGGAGGATTTGCGCTTGTCCATCTCAGTAATAGCCATCTTTTAGCCAGGAGGAGACACAGTTTTACCAGTCTGTTCATACTGCCAAGGGGAGTGTAAAACACATAAAACATGCAGGGCAGAGGGAAAGGGAGAACCTCATACCACTCCATTTCCAACACAGTGGTCCATACATCACCCCAAAAAAGGTTGTAGTTTCCGGCAGTCCCACAACATGTGAAAGTATTGGCATCTGGAAAGTTGCACCGAGGGCATGACGCAGTGCCTTCATTTGAGAACATGCATATTCTGGATGGCGTGTAGTGAGATCTGTGTAACACTTTCAGTTATATCAATTGAAATTTAGAATTATATGAGACTGTGTGTTTGTGCGCACATGTTTGACCATAGGTCATCAGTGATGGCAATCTCCAGATAGGATGCCCTCCTGGAGCGGGCATTATACTGTGATGGTGCCCTGCGGTCCTGAACAATCCGATATAGTGACGACACCAGACTCTGATTGCCCTGTGTAGTCAATACGTATTCTAATAGTGTGTCATGAGCTGGCTCCACTGGGAAGTCCCCCACCTTTTTTTGCATGCTTGACACAGGCCCGCATATTGTAACCATTGTGAAAAAGTGTGGCAAGAAAGCATCAGGGTGTCACTAGGCTGGAGGAAGCAGCCCCCTGGGTATAGAGACCCCAGAGTATGGAAGCCGTCTTGTCGTGACCAGATTTACGCGAGCCCGAGTACATTAGTGACAGATTGGGTATACAGTCCAACAGAGCGGTTGCACCAACCATTTTCTATAGTTTGTGCTAGGCAAGTACAGTGGTGCTAGCAGGGTCGATTCCACAGCGGTCAGTGAATTGAGTGGGAAAAATCAATGAACGCAGGTCTCTACCTTCTGCTGAGTGTTTCTCTAAGCGTGTGTGAGGGAGTGTTAGGCAGAATCCTGTGCAGTGCCCTTAGGGACCACTACACCTGATTAAGACCACAGGTGGTAATACAAGTTTTACCTTTGGTACAAGCCTGTACTACTAAGTTATAGTGGTAGCAGTAGCAGAGCAGCCAGGCTTATCTCAAGAGTATATGAGCAGTAGCAGAGATTACACAAAGGGACCACAATTACTTTGACTCAAGCAAACACTGACTCAAGGTTTCAGGTAAAAATATAAGTACATTTATTTTTAAACCATCAGTTATAAACACAACACCTCTATTAAACTGTAAACAAAACCACACGTTAAATATACTACAACTAACCAATTCACTGTGTACAGTAATTCTCAAGGTAAGTACCCTGTGTTTGAATGAACCAGTGTTATGAACAAAACACGATACCGCGGATACTGTTGCAATCACTTTTTGACAGTTCAGTCTACTAAATAAACGTGTATCCGTGACATGAAATGCTACCGGGGCAAAAACACACTTAGCACCGGAGATACCCAGAGGGAGTTGGAGGCAAAAATCACAGGCAATATTTAGGTTAGGCAGACAGTATCGAGAAACACTCAGAAACAGGAGTTCAAAAGTCAAAGGTTCGGAGCCAGGTTTAGGTGACACCGGAGGCCTGTGCAGAAGATCACACCATTAGACAGTTCACGATTCAGTATAGCCAAAAAGTACTTGAATGTTGTCAATGTTCGGAAGAAAAAGTTATAAGAAGGAGGGAAGACAAGGACGAGCCTTGAGGATGAAGAAAAGGGATTCACACAGTACCTTATTCCCACGATGCAGCTGGTGCCCTGGCAGTTGTTCCTGTTGGTTTCCCGCAGACCCGCGATTCCTGGAGCTTCGTTGTGAAGAAGGACGTCTGGAGGGGGTCTGCACCACACAGGGATGAAGTCGACAGCAGCGACAACGCAAAGGTGTGCTCCTTAAAAACAGGAGAGGCTCAGCAGGTGGCTATCCGGACCACTTCAGCAGTGTGCAGCGATTTCGACCACGGCGGAGATCTCTGGCTGAAGAAGATGAGCTGGTTATCCCCACCAGGGTCAAGGGAAGAAGACTCCGGACTGGATCTTCTCTTAGTCGTCGAAGGGAAGATAACTCAGGACTGCAGCAGGGCTTCACCGGGACAGGGTAGTTGCAGCAGCCGTCGTTCTCTCCACTTCTCTTCGGTTCCTTGTAGTTCCAGAGGCGACTCTGACTTCTAGCCCAAGAGACCTGCCTTTTATGCGCAAAACCCCCATTCACACAGCCTGGCTGTCAATCACGCAGCAGGGGGGTTGTCCAGCCGGGACAACCACCTCAGCCAATCATGGCAAAGTGCGACTTGGGTTTCCTAGGATACCCTGTGCAGGGGGTGACTACACCCCTTCCCCACATTCAGTCTACCTAGACACCCAGGCGCCAAGAGGAGGGCTTCTCTGCCGAAGCCCGCCAAAAGACAGTGAACAAAGAAGGCAAACCTAGTTTGCCGCGCAAAGTAAAACACAAGAAGGACTTTAACAAAAAGAAATGGCGAATAAACCCAACCGGAGCCAAAAGAAAGACGATTTGGTCAAGCGGGTTTATGTTCGAGACTAATATAATAGCCAAGATAGTACCACATTTATCTAATATAATCGCGGTAGGAAAGTTAGGGTAGATACCACTGCCACCAGCCAAGTCTAAATGTTAAAAGAGCAAAACAATGCTCAGGGAGGTACAGACAGAAAAGGGGTACAGATTAGCCTTTTCCAGTACTCCATGTAAGATGGGGTGTACTGGGTCTGTGGTAAAAATGACTATGTAAAGTAAATGGCAACTTTACCTTTCTCTGGGGGACAGTAGTCAGCCCCAGCGAAATGGAGTCAGAGGTGCTGTGTAACCCATACAAGAACAGGGGCACTTGGAGTGGTGTGCTCCAGTGCCCAAGATCACACAATGAGTAACAACACATAGGCCAAAACACATGTAAGAGTAGAAAAAGGATGTACACTCTTACCAGGTGGAAAAAATAAACTCCAGAAATCCAGCAAAGCTGCTGGGGGACTCACTAGGTGAGGGAAATTAGCCCTAGAAGGAGAATTCTCCCTAACAGGGAGGGGTGGTTTTCAGAGTACTAAAAAGTTGCAAATTGTGTTTGTGCCACCATCCAGTACAAGCCGAAGTCTGGAGCCGCACACCCACCCCTGTCATATGGTTGCGACAGTGTAATCCATTTCAGGCGCACTGCCCCGGAGTGCCACACGTATTTGCATATGTTGGCTTTTAAGTCCTGAAAGAATGTCCACCTCGTCCACATCATTATGCTGAGAAATAAATATAACAGTTTGGGAAGCACAGTCATCTTAAGGAGCGTCAGTTTGCCCACAATCATGATAGGGAGAGTAGCCCATCCTCTGAGTTTTTCCCACAGTAGCGTTGTGTATGCAGTATAATTGAGCTCATATAACTTGGGGCAGTGTCTGGCAATGGCTATCCCCAAATAACGTATGGTCAAGGGGTCCCAGGTGAATCCCTGTAAATCTCAGTGTGGAACCATGGCATCTTTAAGAGGGAAAAGTTCCACCTTAGCACTATTGACCCGGAGTCCAGATATTTCACCAAAATCTAAGACATCTGACATGATGGGTCCCAGGTGGATGGAGGGATCCCTTATATATAGCAGTGTGCCATCTGCATATAAAGAAATACAGGCCGATTCATGGAATAAATGTGCGCCGAAAATCCCGGCGCAGAGGGGCCAATACGTGCGCTGCGCCGAAAATCAGCGCAAAGCGCAGGGAAACCAGCGCACGTCGATTCATGGAAGTCCCTGCGCAAGAAAAGCAGAGGACGTGCGCGGAAAAAACGCGCGGCGCAGGCCGGCGCACAGGTCAACCAACGTCGTGCGCCACGGCCACTGCGCCATCACTCCGAGCGCAGCGCACAGCTCTAAAGTAGGCGGGACACAGGGCGGGACACTCGGAATGGGGAATAAAATGGGGCACAACACTCGGAATGGGGAAGAATGTGGGCGGCACGGGGAAAGTTTAGGAGGCAAGTGCGCGGAACGCCCACACGCTCGCATACAACACGTATTCATGGAATAGAATAGGGCAAAAAAGCGCACGCTCAAAGCAGCGCACAGGCACAAACAGGCACAAACACGACCGCCACAAGAAAGCAGGCGGTAGCGTCTCTGCGCCTGCAAGAAATGTGCGCTAAAAGGTGCGCCAACAAATAGCACCTATATACAGACATGATCAATGTCCAATACTGTGGCCCTCCAGGACAAAAGACGTACAAAGGGGTACCCACAAACACACACACGCGCAGAGAGAAAAAATAAACGTGTGCGTGCATACCGGGGTGCGCGGTAAGTTGCACACGCGATATGGCCGGGTACGTGGATTTCAGGGGTGCGTGGGAAGTTCCACACGCGAAATGGCAGGGTACGTGGATTACAGGGGTGCGCGGGAAGTTCCACACGCGATATGGCAGGGTACGTGGATTACAGGGGTGCGCGGGAAGTAGCACACGCGAAAAGGCCGGCTACGTGGATTTCAGGGGCGCGCGGGAAGTTGCACACGCGATATGGCCGGCTACGTGGATTCCAGGGGTGCGCGGGAAGTTCCACACGCGATATGGCAGGGTACGTGGATTGCAGGGGTGCGCGGGAAGTTGCACACGCGATATGGCAGGGTACGTGGATTACAGGGGTGCGCGGGAAGTAGCACACGCGAAAAGGCCGGCTACGTGGATTCCAGGGGTGCGCGGGAAGTTCCACACGCGATATGGCCGGGTACGTGGATTGCAGGGGTGCGCGTGAAGTTGCACACGCGAAATGGCCGGGTACGTGGATTCCAGGGGTGCGCGGGAAGTTCCACACGCGATATGGCCGGCTACATGGATTCCAGGGGTGCGCGGGAAGTTCCACACGCGATATGGCCGGCTACGTGGATTCCAGGGGTGCGCGGGAAGTTCCACACGCGATATGGCCGGGTACGTGGATTGCAGGGGTGCGCGTGAAGTTGCACACGCGAAATGGCCGGGTACGTGGATTCCAGGGGTGCGCGGGAAGTTCCACACGCGATATGGCCGGCTACGTGGATTGCAGGGTTGCGCGTGAAGTTGCACACGCGAAATGGCCGGGTACGTGGATTCCAGGGGTGCGCGGGAAGTAGCACACGCGAAAAGGCCGGCTACGTGGATTTCAGGGGCGCGCGGGAAGTTGCACACGCGATATGGCCGGCTACGTGGATTCCAGGGGTGCGCGGGAAGTTCCACACGCGATATGGCAGGGTACGTGGATTGCAGGGGTGCGCGGGAAGTTGCACACGCGATATGGCAGGGTACGTGGATTACAGGGGTGCGCGGGAAGTAGCACACGCGAAAAGGCCGGCTACGTGGATTCCAGGGGTGCGCGGGAAGTTCCACACGCGATATGGCCGGGTACGTGGATTGCAGGGGTGCGCGTGAAGTTGCACACGCGAAATGGCCGGGTACGTGGATTCCAGGGGTGCGCGGGAAGTTCCACACGCGATATGGCCGGCTACGTGGATTCCAGGGGTGCGCGGGAAGTTCCACACGCGATATGGCCGGCTACGTGGATTCCAGGGGTGCGCGGGAAGTTCCACACGCGATATGGCCGGGTACGTGGATTGCAGGGGTGCGCGTGAAGTTGCACACGCGAAATGGCCGGGTACGTGGATTCCAGGGGTGCGCGGGAAGTTCCACACGCGATATGGCCGGCTACGTGGATTGCAGGGTTGCGCGTGAAGTTGCACACGCGAAATGGCCGGGTACGTGGATTCCAGGGGTGCGCGGGAAGTTCCACACGCGATATGGCCGGCTACGTGGATTCCAGGGTTGCGCGTGAAGTTCCACACGCGATATGGCCGGCTACGTGGATTCCAGGGGTGCGCGGGAAGTTCCACACGCGATATGGCCGGCTACGTGGATTCCAGGGGTGCGCGGGAAGTTCCACACGCGATATGGCCGGCTACGTGGATTCCAGGGGTGCGCGGGAAGTTCCACACGCGATATGGCCGGCTACGTGGATTCCAGGGGTGCGCGTGAAGTTCCACACACGATATGGCCGGGTACGTGGATTGCAGGGGTGCGCGGGAAGTTCCACACGCGATATGGCCGGGTACGTGGATTGCAGGGTTGCGCGTGAAGTTGCACACGCGAAATGGCCGGGTACGTGGATTCCAGGGGTGCGCGGGAAGTTCCACACGCGATATGGCCGGCTACGTGGATTCCAGGGTTGCGCGTGAAGTTCCACACGCGATATGGCCGGCTACGTGGATTCCAGGGGTGCGCGGGAAGTTCCACACGCGATATGGCCGGCTACGTGGATTCCAGGGGTGCGCGGGAAGTTCCACACGCGATATGGCCGGGTACGTGGATTCCAGGGGTGCGCGGGAAGTTCCACACGCGATATGGCCGGGTACGTGGATTGCAGGGTTGCGCGTGAAGTTGCACACGCGAAATGGCCGGGTACGTGGATTCCAGGGGTGCGCGGGAAGTTCCACACGCGATATGGCCGGCTACGTGGATTCCAGGGTTGCGAGTGAAGTTCCACACGCGATATGGCCGGCTACGTGGATTCCAGGGTTGCGCGTGAAGTTCCACACGCGATATGGCCGGGTACGTGGATTGCAGGGGTGCGCGGGAAGTTCCACACGCGATATGGCCGGGTACGTGGATTGCAGGGTTGCGCGTGAAGTTGCACACGCGAAATGGCCGGGTACGTGGATTCCAGGGGTGCGCGGGAAGTTCCACACGCGATATGGCCGGCTATGTGGATTCCAGGGTTGCGCGTGAAGTTCCACACGCGATATGGCCGGCTACGTGGATTCCAGGGGTGCGCGGGAAGTTCCACACGCGAAATGGCCGGGTACGTGGATTCCAGGGGTGCGCGGGAAGTTCCACACGCGAATTGGCTGTGTGCTCCCAGGCATTACCTGTACACCCTCCACGGCCCCTGCAGGCAGCACACACCACAGGGAACTACCCTGCACACCTGCTCATGTCTCCCACCACCCCCACCCCCCATCCACCAGGGACACCCTCCACCAGGCCCCCACCCATGTCTCCCTGGCCCCTGGTCCTGACGATACACAATAATGGCAGTAATGGCCAGCATACCCAGCACAAACACCCAGGCAAGGATTGCATGCACCCACATAGTGAATGCAATCACATGACACAACCCCAAAGGCAAGTATGCAAAAGAACACATGTCCGCCACACACACATACACAATGGGTGCAAGTGAATGTCAAAACCCATATCATGACATGTAAGAAACCAAAGAAAAAATGACACAAGTGTAAGATAATATAAAAATGTATTAAAAAAAATATCAAGTAAACTAATACAACTATCTGGCAAAGCAAATAAAAGGTCCATGTCCGGGAACAAAAATGAGAAACCAAAAAACAAAGGATAGAAAAATCAATAGATATTGTCCAAAGTAAACACATGTAGTATGAAATGAAAGAAAAACCATTACGACATGGTGCAAACAATATGAAAGTAAAAAAATGTACCTCCCAAAAAATAACAATATATACAGGATTGTTCAAGGGTCCATGAGCCCAACACCACTAATGAAACCTAATACTAACTAATTAAAAAAATATGTACAAATAAGTGGCCATTGTCCAAGCGGTCCAAAATAATAAAAAGAAATAAAGGAAACCTAGCACTAACTAACTAAAAAACTATATACAAAGGCAGCGGGCTAGTCCTGCGGCTCACTTGGTGATGCTGGCCAGGGCATCCTCGAACTCCATGTCAATGTCCTGGAGGCGGGACTCAGTCCTGGCCCCGAGGTCTCGCAGGGACAACCCCATGTGCTCACCAAATTCCCTGCGAGCCTCCTCGAGGCACTCAGCCCGCCTCAATGCCTGATGCATGGAGATCTCCGCCCTGGCCATGGCGAGCCGCTCCTCTTCCGCCCGCTGCCGCTCCGCACCTATCCGCTGGCCAAACTCCTCCCACACGGAACACACCGCCATGCCAGGGTTGCCCTGCCCTCCGGCCGATGCCTGCCCCTCCGATCTTGATGGCCCTGAGCCATGATGCCTCCCACGTCGAGCCCGCTGCTGCCTCCGACGCCACTGCCTCTGCCAGCACGACGGCATCCAGGCTGATGGTAACCGATGATGCCGGCACATCTTCCATCTGCTGGGGTCCACTTGCTGTGTCGTCCACCCCTGCTGGACCTCCGACTCCCAACTGCGGCAGGGATGGGATCCCCACCGAGCTCGCTGCATTGGTCGGGGCAGGTCCACAGGGGGCCATGGTGGCATCTGGGCCGGAAGACGGCAAGGAGAACGACCGGTGGATAGCCTGCACAGAGGAGGAGAGGGCCGTCAGATTGGCCAACACATGCAGGAACCCCCCGAACATGGCCGATCCCAATTGGGCCACGTCGGCACGGTGCACTTCGTGATGACGTGCGTGCTCCTCCCGGGAAGCACGCACGGCATCACGAATCACAGCCGTGCGCATCGCGACCCCAATCAGGACCTGCTCCACGCAGCCAGGGGTTCCCACGGCCGCAGGTGGAGGGGAGTCAGTTGACATGGACATCCCCTCTACCTGCGGACGGGCCTGGGACGGGGCATCCCTGCTGGTGCATGGTGGTGCACTCACAGGGTCAGGGACAGCGACATGCACAGGCACCTCCACGGTGACCTGTGCTGCCTCCTGCCCCTGGCCCTGGACTGCACCACTTGCACCAGCAGGGATGCTCCCACCAGGCCCCATGTGTGCACCAGTGTCGGCCTCCTCCTCCTCTGTGCAAACCACCAACCTGGATGGCTCCTCACCGTCTCCCGCCGTAGCAGGCCCCTGTGGGGGCTCACCCACCCCTTCCGCTGCAGCCGTGGGGGCATCCCTGCCGCCTTGCTCCACAGCGCCGTCTCCGCCCTCTTCTTCACTGGCCGCTGCGTAGAGGGAGACAAAGGACACAAGCATCAGGCTACTGTACAATGGTCCCCTAGACAGGAAGCAATAGCAGATGAGCACCCCTGTCAAAGTACACTTCCATCATGTCCCTCCACAACACATGGGTCAGTCCAGGCAAAACACACACAGTAACAGGCATGGTGCATGCCATGCACATTTCCATGCATGTCCAATTGACTCTTGAAACATTCAATGATATGTAACTCACATGCATCATGGCTCATGCATATCACATGCACACACTTCACCTCAGTCACATCCATCTGGCCCCAATCACACCGAACACAGGCAAAACAAGGGTAAGTTGGGTGCGTCACTGAATCTGTGCATTGTCACACACATGAGTCATGCATCCATGGCATGCACAAGTCACAGACATGCAGGTCAGGCACACAGACATGGCTACCATATATGTACCTGGCATCAGCACCCATCCTTCACCCCCATCCATGTCCAGGTACAGAGACTGGCATGCTCTCATGTCCCAAATCTGCATAGTGCTCCCCATGCCGCATTTCAACACATGCAACAACCATGTGGGTCACACATCACTGGTCGCACATGCATACATGGCCCATGGCACACATACAGGCAAGTATCATAGAACCAGCACACCGCAACATGCCCTGTCTCACACAGTGATGCTTGGACACTTACCGCTCAACTCCAGACGGGTCTCCCTCTCAAGGATCTGGGCGTGGAGCGCTGGGCGTACGCGTTCCAGGACCCTCTTCTGGATGGAACTCATGTGGCCCCGGCCCCCCTCCACGAGGCGCCGGGCCTTCACAAGGGTCCTGGACCTCAAGTCCTCCCAGCGCTTCTTGATCTTCAAGACGTTGCGGGTTGCCACCCCCTCCGCGTTGATGGCAACCACACAGTCGGCCCAGATCCTCTCCCGTCCTTCCTTGCTGGCGCGGGACGATCCAAAGAGGGCATCATACTGCCCCAGGACATGCTCCACCAGGACACCAACTTCGGTGGCAGTGAAGCTGGTGCCCCTCTGCCCCTCTGGCCTGGGGTTGCCACTGGTGCCAGATGTAGAAGTGCCCGACATGGCAACCCCAGAGGCAGGTGTGGGTGGGCAACTGGGTCCTGGGGCTGGGCTGTGGAGCGATGTAATCCCAGTTGGGAGTCTTCAGTTCCAGCAGGGGTGGACACAGCAAGTGGACCCCTGCAGATGGCTGATGTGCAGGCACCAAATGGCAGGGCACGGTGGCAGCAGGCAGGCAGGCAGGCAGCAGCAGATAGCACGTGGGAGGCTGCTCAGGGCACTGGGGGGGCAGTAACTCGGCCTTCGGGGCAGGAGCGTGGTGTTCCGTGTGTTTTCGGGTGGCCAGCTTGATACGGAGTGATTTGGCACGTGAAATTCCTGCACGTCAGCGTGAAATCCGAGGAAAGGCCCTTAGCGCGTAAGTGCGTCAGCACGCATACGCGATTCTATTGGACCAGAGTCCCTCATCGCGTAAGCGCGTCTGACGTGATCCGCACGGGCGTTCCCCACTCAGCACGTGAAGACGGAGCACACGTGGAAATACTGCACGTCAGAGTGTCATCGCGTGTAATTGGCCAAAAGTGCGCGTACACGCCATTGGCCTATGTACGTGTATTTCATCGCGTGTAATTGGCCAAAAGTGCGCGTACACGCCATTGGCCTATGTACGTGTATTTCATCGCGTGTAATTGGCCAAAAGTGCGCGTACGCGCCATTGGCCTAAGTACGTGTATTTCAGGGGCGCGCGGCCACTTACACAAGCAAGTACGTCAGCGCACCTGTATGCCTGCTGCGTGGGAATTTCCACACGCGATTGGAGTGGGAACTCGATTCCAGGGGTGCGAGGCTCACACGCTCGCCTACAACACGCGCAAGGCATTAATTTGCACACTTTTCAATAAACAAGCCAGATGCCAGGATGAACATACCGTTCCTAGCAGCAGTGGCAGTGGGCTACCAAAGGAGGAGGAGGAGGAGAGTCAGGGCCAGAATATTCACACCCAGAACCAGCCTATTCGGGATGCCTGATGACCAGGTGTATGGGAGGTACAGGTTTCCAGCACACATCATACTGGACCTGGTCAGTGAGTGGGAGGATGACCTCACATCACCCACCCTGTGCTCCCAAGCACTCAGCCCCCTGCAGAAGGTCCTGAATGTACTGCACTTCTTGGCCACTGGATCCTTTCAGCGGACAAGTGCCATAGTGGGTGGTGTGTCACAGGCCACGCAGTCACGCTGCCTACACCAGGTCTTGAACATCATCACTGCACGGCCATCAGTCCGCAGGCACATATATCTCCCCAGGACTCATGCAGAAAGGCGGACGTGCATCCAGGAATTCTATGGTGTGGCTCAATTCCCCAAAGTGCTTGGTGCAATTGACTGCACACATGTGGCGTTACGTCCACCCAGGGCAACAGAGCACATCTATAGAAACCGCAAGCACTGGCATTCCATCAACGTGCAAGTTGTATGCAATGCCAAGGGAATAATCACATCAGTATATGCCAACTATCCAGGGTGCACCCACGACAGCTTCATCTACAGAATGTCTACCCTATGCCGGGACCTAGAGGCTGGCCAGCATGGAGATACATGGCTGCTTGGTGAGCATGAATGCCACTGCACATGCATGCATGTCAGATACTGGGTCATGACACAACACCACTAATGATACCCATCACCACCTCCGCAGGGGACAGTGCCTACCCTATCAGCCCCCACATGATGACCCCAATCCGGAACCCCACCACGCCACCCCAGGTAAGGTACAACACTGCCCACATTGCAACACGGGGCATAGTGGAGCGCACATTCGGAGTGCTGAAGTCACGCTTTCGCTCCCTTGACCGTTCTGGCGGGCAGCTGTTATATGCTCCCCGAATAGTGTGCAGGATCATAGTGGCAGCATGTGTCCTGCACAACGTTGCAACACGCCGGGGCCTGCCCGTGGACATGGTGGTGCCCCCACATCCACAACCACATGCACGCCCGCTGCGCATGGGAGGGGAAAGGGCACGGGGGGAGGCAGCCCGTACGCAACTGGTGGCCAACTTCTTCACCTAGGAATCACAGTGCTGGCTAGTGCACACTGCTCTGGCACATACCATCTGACAATCAATGATGACACTACCTGACAATGTCTGAAAATTACTTGACAATAAACAGTCAGATACACATCAGCCTGAGATTGTTAACATGGAAGTGTCAATATGTGTGCACCCCTAGCTACACATACAACAGCAATGCATCACAACGCAAAGACACAACTCCATCAATCTAATATGCATTGCCACAGGCGATTCACTACATGACAACATTGCCATGTCACCCATTCCCTTCACAGTCCCGCCACTGAGGACACCATGTCATGGTATGTGACAGCAAACAAACTGGCCATCACAACATGACACCAGTGTCACAAATAGCAGTGCCCCAAATGGAACATAGCCGCACTTGAGCAGCTAACCGCCCTGGAGCCACTACTACACACCTGTGTAAGAGTATTTTCAATCAAATTACACACCAACCCACCCTGAAGCCCACCCAAACAAGACACATTGCATGTAATCAATGGTAGTCTCATTACCTGATTCTGCTGGTATGTCCTCACCGTCCAGATGTACAGTGATGGCGCCATGCAAAAGTGTCAGTGCACATCTACCGACATGTAGTCTGACTCCAGAGAGTATGCCCTTGTGAAGATCTGTGTGAAATACCTGCAAAACATGAGCAACATATGTAAGTAGAGGCACATATCAAACCATCATGCATAGTTAGGTGCAACAACAATGAACACTATGAATGTCTACACAGTATTGACTATGGACTGGCCAACAGCTCATGGGAGTCCAATGTCACCGTGTAATTTGCTGTCACTTGGGCACACCCTTTGCAAGCCCATGGAAACGGAAGCAGGAGGGGTGTGGATGTCTGCTACCCAAGCATCGAAACCAAACTCAGGACAAGCCTGCATGTGCCCAGCCACAATACAGTGTATGCCCAGGTACCCACACAAGGCAACACTCTTGCAAAATAAAAATAAAAATGAGAAAAAATGGCCATGAAAGGGCCGGCGGGGGGGGGGGGGGCCACCTATGAGGTCCGAGGACAGGATGCACGCCACAATCCACCTGTGTGGATCATGGGAAAGGAAAACACCCCATAGGCTCGTGGCCCACACGGCTACTCTGTTGTGGGAGATGAGTCGCTATGGCTCTGGCCAGACCCTGCAGCTGACTCTGGAGGTGGGGGAGCTGCCTCAGAAGATGGTGTGACAATGGGAGGCAGCCCACGCAAAGCACGAGTTTGCTCCTCCATGGCTGCAAGCAGGCGGGTCTGGTAGTTCTGGTTCTGGGTTATAATCATGCGGAGGTCCCCATGCAGTAACTCCCGGGATGACCTGACCTCCGCACGAGTTGCCTGCATCTCGGCCGAGAGCGTCCATGTCAGACGCTCCAGCTGCTCCTCTGTCCTTCTATGGGATGAAGCCTCAAGCTCTAACAGGGTCGACCTGAGGTGACGGAGTTCTTCCCTCAGGCCTTCCCTGTGGCGCTGGGACTCCATGGAAAGTGATTCCCGCAGAGTCGCCAGTGCCGCCCGCCTGTCCATGTTGGACGCCAACATATCCTCCCTGTGTGCCTGGCAGATGGACTCTGTAGCCTGCTCCAGTCGCTCCATCAGCCTTTCTGGGGGGACAATGGAAGTGGCCACCCTATCCATGGCCTGTGCAATCATCTCGGATGATGCTGCCTGTTGGGTGGCCATACCGTAGATGGATTGCTCCCAAACGGTATTGCCAGGTGGCATACGGCCACCACGTTGACGGGCACCACACCTGCCTGGGGCAAGGCGGACTGCGCCTTGCTGTGCCGGCAAGGCCTCAGGCTGCAGGACTGCATTCCCTCTCTGATCTGCAGCCCCAGGAACAGGATCAGAGATTGGGTGGTGTGGCCCTGCATCCGTAACCACCGGAGGCTGATCTGCCGACACTGACATCCCCATTGAGGGCAATGGCCCGGCTGCAGGTGGGTCGGACAGAGGAGATTCTCTCCCAAGAACACTCACCTGCGACTGCACATAGGTGTCATCCTCCGAGTCTACACCTGAATACTGCTCGGGGGAGGAACCCCCAGAGACACCCCTCGACAGCACGGCCTGCAGCACTTGTGGGTTTTCACCCACAAACACACCACGTCCCTCACTTGTGGTAGGTCGGCCCGGGTTGCCCTCCTGGGACGGCTCCACCACCACATCCCCAGCATCAACAAGTGCTTCGTCCCCTGCAAAGACATGAAAGAGAAAAATGGAAACAGGCATTAGCACCATGGCATGCAACAAGGGCTGATGAACAACAGAGGCAGTAGTTCTACGACACATGTCCAACATGACTGGGAGACCTCCTATGCATTCACCATCACTGGGTCTGTAGGGGAGGCTCAGGGCATACAATGTACAGATTGGAGAGCAACGCCTGCTCACCTTGCTGCCTAGCACTGCCATCACACATTGGCCGGTGATTGCCATGTCAAAGGCACATGCCATCACACACATGGCATGTGACATAGCCACCAAGTGAAGAGGGAGAGGAGGGCTACTTTTTTGGATTTCAACCACTCTGGTCCTGACATTGCATCGTCACATCCATTAGTATACATGTTGTACATGGATCTGCTAGTCCAAATTGGCAACGATGCACAGTGCCTTGTCTACATCAACAAAATGCAGTAAACAATGTGATTCCACCTCCCCATCACCTGTAAAGGATTCATATTGCATTCGTGAAGCACCGGTCAAGTAATGTATGAAGGTACAGCGGAGCACTGAGGGGTGGTGGGGCAGAAGGGGATGCCAGTCAACAATCCTACTGGTGCTGGTGTCATTCATGTCACGCAAGTGCAGGGGTGGGTGGCACAATGAGGTGCAAGGGGAAGTGGCGGCTGGAAGTGCTGTACAAGGTAAGTAGGACTTGACGTCAAGGGCAGATGGTGTTAGGCGCAGACAAGTGCTGGGGGGGTGGCCTATAGGGGTACAGAGACAATCATGCAGTGCTGTGGGCTCGGAGGGGACAGGGGAGGTACACACTGCTTCTGGCTCGGCAAGGTCCTTTCAGATTTCTATGTGTCCTGCAGAGTTGTCACATGCCGCAGATATGTGCCCTTGGATTGGGGATCTCATCTTGGTGAAAAGGGTGAGGCGCTATTGCCTTTGGAGCATGTGGCAGGCCAGTTTGCCAGAGGATGGCCATGATGCAGGACATTCCCTCTCTGCCACCCGGCACCTGTGGTTTGGGTTCACAAGATCCGAGTCATGCCAGGACTCTGCATTGGCATGGGGCTTCAGACAGGTGGTCATGACCGTGGCAAAGACATCCAGTGTACCTGACATGGAGTGGAGCATGGAGTGGGCCCTGTCAGGATGGGAGTGAGCCTAAGGGGGAGCTGGATGGGGGGGAGATTTTGGCTGCATGAGCCTCGACTGACACACACTTCATGGGTCGGAATACCAAGAAGGTGTGTGACAGTGGTGAGGGTGGCTTTGCCTGTGGGGTGGTGAGGGTGAGCTGGGAGGAGAGGAGAATGTGATCACTCCAGGAGAGAGGAGTGCAGAGATGGACGGAGAGGGGAAAGTCAGATGAGATCAGAGCATCAAGAGTGTGCCCTGCAGAATGAGTAGGGACAGACGGGAGTCTAGAGGGTGAGAGGGAGTTGCTGAGGTCACAGAAAGGTCACGTGGGGGCGTCAACAAGCATGCAGGTGGATGCGTACAGCACCAAGGATGAGGATTTCTGTGTCTGGGGACATGAGTGAGGAGGAGAGGTGAGGACACTCAGAAAGGAAGTAGTACATTTGACCAGTTTTCCCAGACACAGTACGCACTGTTTGAGAATGTCAAGGTGTGGTGGAGAGAGACCTCACACAAGCCATTCCAGAGTGGAGTAGGTCTAAGTAGGAGTGACAGTGGCAGGAATACCCTCAGGGAAGCCAAGGGCACACCCCCCCTGCACAGTAGTGGCGGGCCAAGGAGAGGGTCAAGGATGCAGACAGAGCTGGCCGTCAGACATGTTTCCATGAGACCAAGGATGTCAAGGTGCATAACCTCATGTAAGTGACAGATATCGGAGGAATGCCTGATGCAGCCGCAGTGAAAGGAGTGTAATTGTGGAGGAGGTTGACAGCCTTGTAGGACTTACGGGGAGTGCTAGAGATCAGAGGTGACGCATGTGTAGGAGTTGGAGTGGGAGGCGGAGAAGGTTCATGGGAGGGTGCAGGGAGGCAGTGCAGGATTGATGAGGAGAGAGGAGGGGGACAGCAGGAGAGGTAAGGAGGTTGATGAGATGTGGGTAGCATTTCTCAAGGAGATTGAGGTTGGCCTAAGGGCCTTGGACTGAGACGCTCCCATTACCATGCACATCAATAGTGGCCTCTGAGGATTGGAAGGAGGCCAGGAGTACACCCCGACGGGTCCCACCAATGATGGTGGAAGAGGAGCAAGGAGAGAGGACAGGGACCATGTGAAGGGTCTATGGGACAGGCAAAGGCATGTATGAGCAGATGTCAGTGAGAGTTAGCTTAGAGTAGGCTCAGATGCACTGGTCAGCAATAGGGTGGGTCGCATTGGAGGGCAGGGTGCCCTCATTTGACTTTTGGCAAGCAGGTGTCGTGAGTAGGGCACGATGGTCTGAACTGTAGGAGTCATGGAAGATAGACCATGAAGAGCAGCATGGAGTGTGAGGGAATGGGGCTCGAAACCAGACGGTACCAAAGCCCACAGGTAGGAGGTGGATGTCAAGGCAACATCCACAGTATGACAGCATGTTGGTTGGCATTTATATACAGAGGACGCATTAGCATGTGGTATCATTGCATGTCAGGCATGTGAAGATGAAACTTGAATGGCTGGGGGAAAGGATAGGAATGGTATGTAAGACATCAGATGAATAGACAGGGGAGTATGAGCAACAATGTAGTGACAAAATGACAATTCAAGGGCAACTTCCATGGTGTCGGCCCATATGTGCACTGTTGCCAGTAGGGATAGTGCTGTGGCCAGATGGTGTTGCACTGAACATACTGGATGAGGCACATGGGTGCCACTATCAACTCTGCCACACACCCCCTTGACAGGCACCCAACATGAATGCTTCACACACACACCATGCACATGGATAATACACACATGCATGTGCACTCACCGGATGATGCCTCGTAATCAGGGAGGTCTCCCACACCTTGGAGTTGTCCCTCGGTGACGTAGGATCCAGCTACAGACTCGTGTGGTGTGAGTTCTATATCCTGTGCTGGGGACCCACCTCCAGTCACCAAGGTTGCGGCATGACTTGAGGCCAGCTTATCCTTTGCCCTGCGCTTAAGGTCATTCCAGCGCTTCTGGCAATCACTAGCTGTGCGCCTCACTGCTCCAAGGGCACTTATTCTGTCAGCAATGGTCTGCCAGTGTGCCTGGCGTCTGGCATGTGTGGTCTTGGACCCTGCAACGATGACCATTTCCCTATCATGATCTGACACATACTGAACAAGTGCATTCAGTTCGGCGTCTGTGAAGCTTGGCTTCCTTGATGGGCCGGACTGTGCAGCCGTGCCTGGGGCATCAGCCTGTGCCGGACGTGCACTCTTCCTCTTGCGCTTGGAAGGGGGTGGGGATCCAGAGTGTCCTACGCCGCTGTGGACACTAGGGGCAGGAGTCGTGGTGGACTCAGTACTGGGTGTGTGGGATTGCCCACTCAGCATGGGAGTAGGTGCAGGCATTGGGGGTAGTGGGATGGGGTCAGGCCTGATCTGAGGTGCATGAACTAGGACCGACACAGTCTTGGCAGGGTGTATGAGAGGTGGGGTGGATGGAGCCACACCCTGGCTACGGGGGCCAGCAGATGACCTATCTGGCATAGATGCGCGTGCCCTGATGACACCAATGTGCACCGGTGCACATGCAGTGGACCTGCTGACCTGGATGTCAGCGATGGGATCACCCTCGGACAGGTCTGGTGCCACAATGGCCTGGTCCGACAAGGGCTGATCAGGGTTGGTATCAGCCACATGACTCTCAACTGGGGGGGGGGGCATGGGTGTCCCTGACTGGTCCTCCAGACTGGGGGGGACAGGGGCACCCTGCAAGTCACAACCACGTCCCCTAGTGGATCCTCCACGGCCACCACGTGTGGCTCGGCCACCTTTGCCACCCTTACGGCTTGCACGCCTCCCAACCATGGCACTGATGGTATTGTGCGTATGGGAGTCGGTGTGCACAATTGTCCTGGGCAATTGGGTGTCAAAGGGGTTGGGTACCAGATGGTATTCGTACCCTAGTGCAGTGGCAAGGCTATATGACACCCCTGGGGAAAGATGACGGGTCACGCAACGCACAGGCACCCCAAAAAAGTTAAGGAACGTGCACAATACCCCTCCTAGACCACGTGTGCTGATGGAAAACCCTGCACTACGCTGTGGCATCCAGTAACACAATGAACGTATGCGTGTCACACGCAGCCTAGATTGACCTCTGAAGGGGTAGGCTACACACGGGGCAAGCACAGATGTTAGATACGTGCGTGACTCACCGTCTGCCAGGTAAAAGAGCGTGAAAAATGAGCGCTTTTGGTTGGCAACACCCCCGCCAAAAGAAGATGTGTACGCTGTCTGAGGAGACAGGACAACAGTAGAAGGGGACACTGTTTGAGGGAACAGGCCCAGGTAAACCAGTACAAGAGGAATAAGAGAAAAAGCTGTCAGAGGTAACAGGGAGTACGAACTGGAAACGCCGTGAAGTAAATCGCGTGTGAAACGACAAGAAGTACAGAATTCACCCACTCGCTCTCCACGAAAAGCACGTACAAGGAAATGGTGTTCAACACTACCTTTTATACAGGCCCACACGTACAGCGTCACTTACGGCGTGTACGTGCTTGGCCCATGTTCACCAATCACACGCTTTGTCACTCCTGCCTGTGGATCCTTTTTCACCAATCACACGCTTTGACACTCCTGCGTGTAGCTCACTTTTCACCAATCACACGCTTTGTCACTCCTGCGTGTAGATCCATTTTCACCAATCACACGCTTTGACACTGCACGTGCAGGTAACTATTGACGCACATATGCTGGTGACGGGTTTTCGCGCGATTCGCTGAGTGTGGGGTTTTCACGTGCAAAATCACTCCCTATCAGGCTGTCCACGCGTTCAAACACGAAAGACCAGGCTCCTGGCCAGGAGGCCAAATTTAAGTCCCCCAGAGCCCTGAGCACGCTCCCACCTGCCATCGGCTGCTGCCTGACTGCCTGCTGGCCACGTGCCCCACAGTGCTGGTGGGTGGGGGTGGTGGGAGACATGGGTGGGGGCCTGGTGGAGGGTGCCCCTGGTGGATGGGGGGTGGGGGTGGTGGGAGACATGGATGGGGGCCTGATGGCAGGTGCCCCTGCACTGCTGGGGGGTGGGGGTGGTGGGAGACATGGGTGGGGGCCTGGTGGAGGGTGCCCCTGGTGGATGGGGGTGCAGGGGGACATGATCAGGTGTGCAGGGTAGTCCACTGTTTTGTGGGCTGCCTGCAGGGGCCGGGGAGGGTGTACAGGGTACACCTGTGAGGGCCCACCCAGCCTATTCGCATGTAATAATTCCCACGCACCCCTGTGATACACGTTCCCTGGCCAATCGCGTGTTGAACTTCCCGCTACCCCTGTGATACACGCACCCTGGCTGTTCGCGTGTGATTATTCCCGCGTACCCCTGTAATACACGTTCCCTGGCCTATCGCGTGTTCTACTTCACGCGTCCCCCTGTAATACTCGTTCCCTGGCCAATCGCGTGTTGAACTTCCCGCTACCCCTGTGATACACGCACCCTGGCTGTTCGCGTGTGATAATTCCCGCGTACCCCTGTAATACACGTTCCCTGGCCTATCGCGTGTTCTACTTCACGCGTACCCCTGTAATACACGTACCCTGGCCAATCGCGTGTTGAACTTCCCGCTACCCCTGTAATACACGCACCCTGGCTGTTCGCGTGTGATGATTCCCGCGTACCCCTGTAATTCACGTTCCCTGCCTAGTCGCGTGTAGTACTTCCCGCGTACTCCTGATTTGAAGATTGCCCGCTTTTCTTTCCTTGTTTGCCTGCCCTGTGAAGTGGTCCAGGGTTAGCGCAGCCCTTAGCGATGATTTAGCGATTTTGATGGCTTTTCCTTGCGCGAGGGCGTTCTTGGGGGCGTTACTGGCGCTGCTGCAGGCTCGCTGCGATTCTCTGCGCCACGGCTGGTTTGGGAGCTTGAAATCCATGAATACGCTGTGCGCGGAAGTCTGTTTTAGCGCACGTGCCTGGCGCAGACTATCGCAGGCGCACGCTGTGCGCCAGCCGCGTGCACTACTTGTGCGCTGGATTCTATGAATTAGCCTCATAGTGTCATGCCTCGCTCACCTGTAACGCTGCGTTCTCCTTCTTGTGGCATCAGGAATTCTTTTGCTGTTAGAACGGCAACTAAACTGTTCTACACGAAGTGGAAACTCTTTAACAGACTGCCTACAAAACGTCATTGAGGCCAGCATAAGAATTATGTGATCCTTGGCTCGGCATCTATCACGTGTTTCCGTGATATTATGTAGGTGCCTTCCTCTAATTGGTCGGTGCTTCTGATCGTGGATTTTCTATGTGCCCGATTCGCAGTGAGCCTGCATTCTGTGTCAGTTTCTTTCATGCTTGCGACTCTGCTATTCGAGTCATTCTTGGACTATAAATGACATCCAGCTTGCCACACGGACCTTTTCGCATGACCGCCGTCTTCTCCACCGCATCAGTTTCATCTCTGTGGCGTTTCCAGTAACGGCGGTCTCCACGTGCAACATTTTTACTTCTACACCGATTCCAGTTGGCGTGTGGAAGATTCCCGTGTACAAGCTAAATTCCTCGCCAATTTCCAGTTGCTTTCGGCGGCCTGCTGAACATTCCTCGCTGCTTTCCATTTGCTTTCGGCGAGTTTCAGAAAAATACAATAACAGAGGTAACGCTTGTTTTCCTAATTGCGACAGTATCGTCCAGCCGCAGGAGGGACGTTACCCTTAGCGTTCTAATCAAGTGTTTCCTCATCATTGAAGACGTTTGTGTTGTTTCTCTCCCTCAGTGACTCTAATCACATAATACAGCCCAGTAGGGTATTTATATTATTTGTTATTGCTATCCAAGGGTGAGTTAGACCAAGAAGAACACTTCTTATCATTTTCTAGGATTATAAATTGGGTGGAGTTAACCCAGTATTAAAGAACTTTGTTTTGGACATTGTTGAAGACAATATTGAATTTAGTGCACAGAACTACAGGACGCTTTCCAGAGTGCACCAACCCGACTCTAGTGCGACTCTCGTGCCGTCTGGGTTTTAGTTATCCTACTAACTCCCCTTTTCCCTTGTCGTTGTGTTCTAATTTGTGACTCCTTCTTAGGACTTAGTTCGGACCTGGGAACTTCCATTGAACAACATCCAGGTCAGTGGGGAAATATTAGAGAGATATTTTTGCCTAATATAATTGGATTGAATTCTTACCTAATTATTTCTGTTATCCAGATTGAAGCTTGTGTTCTTTACTCGCCCTTTCAATTGATTCCTCGCTCTGACTGTATTCATACCAGACAGTGGGTGGAATCAATGGAAAGGGTTTCACCTTGAGGATTCGACATTGAAGTTAGGATGAAGACCTCCTCAGGATACTGTATCCTTTTTGTTACTCTTGTATCCTTTATTGGTATTGAATTATATAGTTTAATTCAGATTCATAGGGCGGCATGTCAGAATCAGAAGCCATAGCAATGGAGGTTGTGGATCCATTAGAAGCCCTTACATGGCTAATATCGAATCTACGAAATGAACTGATTTCAGCGCAAGATACCCTTCGCCATCGCATGGATGTCCTTCAAGACGAAATGCGTTACTCACCTCAGGGTGGTGGAATTCCTGCCGCTAGCTCTTCCGCTTCTGGCTCATTAGCACCTCCATGTGAGTCAGTACAAGTAGTAATGCCAACTCAATTTCCTCTAGCTCCTCCTGAGAGGTTCACTGGAGATCCAAAGACATATCGCACTTTTGTTAATCAGTGCCATTTGCATTCTTTGTGTCGTCCTAGTTCTTTTCTGGACCTGACTACGAAAGCAGCATTCGTTTTGTCGTATTTGGGTGGCACCGCGTCTGCATGGGCCAATCCATTGTTAGAAAATAACAGTCCTTTACTTTATGACTGCAATGCTTTATTGGCTGCTATGAGCAAAGTTTTTGATATGAGATATGCTACTCAGGCTACTGATTTAGAATTATTGAACCTTCAACAAGGGAATCAACCGTTATTATCTTATTTGGCTAGGTTTAACCAATTAACAGCAGAAACAAGTTGGCCTGAAGAGGAAAAAGCTGCAGTATTTTATAAAGGTCTGTCCGAAGAACTCAAAGACGCACTTTCCACAGTTCCTGTGGTTCCTGCAGGATTTACTGAACTACTTGATCTCATCCTGCAATTAGATGCTCGCAGAATAGCCAGAAAAGGAGAAAAGAAACAATTTTTGCCATCTGTTGTATGCACGGAAACTCTGGTGGTGTCCTCAAACGAACCTTAACCCATGCAAATCGGAGCCATTCGTGGTCGTCTCTCGATTACTGAGAGAGAGAATAGACGTAAAAACAATCTTTGCATGTACTGTGGTTCTGCGGAACATCTGTTGGCCTCATGTCCTAAGAAACCAAATAAGCAGCCGGGAAACGCCAAAACTCGGCATCAGTAGGGGTCCCTGTGCTGAATCCTAAATCGTACTCCTGTTTGGGCAGTACGCCGACTCCCATCGCCGTTGCAGTTGAATTATGTTTTCATGATTCTGTAATACATACCCAGGCGATGCTGGATTCTGGGGCAACTAAGAATTACATTGATATCACGTTTTTACAAACAGTTGGTATTCCTACTGTGACTAAGAAAACGCCAGAAACAGTGAGCACAGTCGATGGTTCTATGCTCGCTTCTGGTTTGGTCATTGAGGAAACCATTCTGATTACAGTGGTTCAATGTAACGGACACACTTAGGAAGCGGTTTTTGACGTGATTGCAGCCCCCAGTACAAGTTGATATTGGGTATTTCCTGGCTTACACTACATAATCCAGTCATTGACTGGATCACTGGTCAACTACAATACCCTTCATTATATTGCAATGAACATTGCTTTAAATAACCCGAGGTGCTCCGGAAGTCTCTGGTAGCATCATTACTTGTGACTGCTAAATCTATAGGAGCTGTTGTATCACCTGGTATGCAGTACCGCAGGAGTATAACACTTTTGCTGATGTGTTCGACAAAGGTATGGCTGAACATCTTTCACCTCATCGAACATACGATTGTCCAATTGAATTGTTACCTGGATCGAAAATCCCCACTGGAAGAGTTTACTCCTTATCCCAACAGGAAGATGTAGTTCTCAAGGAGTACATTGACAAGGCATTGAAGATGGGTTTCATTCAACCATCCCAGTCTCCGGCAACATCTCCTTTGTTTTTTGTGCCGAAAAAAGAGGGCGATCTGCGTCCTTGTATTGATTACAGTGCTCTCAATGCTATAACAGTCAAAAACCAGTATCCTCTGCCATTGATTAACGTACTGTTGGATCAATTAGTTTCATCAATCATTTACACAAAGCTTGACCTTCGGGGGCATACAATTTAGTAGCCATTCGCGAAGGCAACGAATTGAAGACCGCTTTTGAGACTCGTTATGGTCTCTATGAGTATCTTGTTATGCCATTCGGCCTATGCAATGCCCCCGCAACGTTCCAGTTTTTTATGAATTGCATTTTCAGGGACTTTCTAGACTGTTTCGTTGTCATTTATTTGGATGATATCCTGATCTATACCTCCGCCTATCAAGATCATGTCGTTCACGTCACAAAGGTATTGCAAAGATTACGTGAACACAAACTTTTTGTAAAAGTAGAAAATTGTGTTTTTCACACTCAGGAGGTAGAATATTTAGGATATGACATCACCAGTACAGGAGTACGAATGAGTAAATCGAAGGTTAAAGCCATTTTGAATTGGCCTATTCCCAACAGTACCAAGACTTTGCAGTCCTCTTTAGGATTTGCCAATTTTTACCGACGTTTCATTAAATCATTTTCTCAGACGGTGGCTCCATTGACAGCCCTCACCAGTTGCAAGGTAGCTTTCACTTGGAACAAGGAGGCGCAGATATCATTTGATACGCTGAAAGAGGCATTCACCACTGCCCCTGTATTGCAGCATCCGGATGTTAATCTTCTGTTTTTTGTGGAGGCGGATGCCTCTAATGTTGCCATAGGAGCCATTATTTCTCAAATCTACCCTGACAGTAGTGAAGAGCACCCGGTTGCCTTTTTCTCTCGTAAGCTAACATCTTACGAATGCAATTATACTGTCACGGAAAGAGAACGTCTAGCCATCAAAGAAGCTTTACAAGAATGGCGTCATCACCTGTTAGGGGAGAAACATCCAGTGACAGTATATTCTGATCTTCGCAATCTACAAGCATTTAAAACCATGAAATGCCTCACGGCTTGTCAAGCTAGGTGGCATGTGTTTTTTACACAGTATGACTTTCAGATTACCTACAGACCATCTCGTGAGGTTCTCAAAGCTGATGCTCTATCGCGTATTGGGAGTGACATGTTTAAGAACAAAACAGAACCTCCTCCTCTGGTGGCAAAACATGTCATTTGTAGTTGTTCTGCACAAGATACACTGAGACAAGAATTACAGGAATGGGTGTCCAACCATCCTCAAGAAGTAGTCTCACTCAATTTGGATATTCAGAGAGGGTTGCCATTTGTGCAAGGAGTGCTATATCTACCAACAGAAAGCACTCACTCTAGAGCCATGCGATGGGGACATGACTCAACAATGGCAGCTCATCCAGGTCAAAAGAAGACATTAGAAGCATTGAGACGATGGTGTTGGTGGCACACCATGTCCAGGGACGTGATTGATTACGTCAATACATGTTCTGTCTGCGCCCAGTGTAAGAAACAACCGGGTAAGCCTATGGGATTACTACAACCCTTACCTATACCACATAAACCCTGATATATGATTTCCATGGATTTTGTGGTTGAACTACCATTAGAACAAGGCTTTAACACCATATGGGTGGTGGTCGATTATTTTTCAAAGGTTGCGCTATTCATACCTTGCAAGGGAATACCTGCTGCCTCTGTGTTAGAGGACCTTTTTCTACGACATGTTTTCCGTTTCTTTGGCCTACCTACGGTTATCATCACGGATAGGGGTTCACAGTTTGCTTCACACTTCTGGAAGGCTCTTACTTCTGCTCTTTTAATAGATGACAGGATGTCTAGTGCTTTCCATCCACAAACGGATGGCCAAACTGAAAGGACAAATGGTACTATGGAACAATATTTGAGATGCCTTTGTTTACAGTATCAGTCTACCTGGTTATCTATGTTGCCTTCAGCAGAATTTGCATACAACAATTCTCTCTTCTCTTCCATTGGTACCACTCCATTGTATGCCTTGTATGGCCAACACTGTAGATCCATTCCATTGGATCCAGAACTTTCCCCAGATAATCCAGCCTCAAACACTGTTATGAGAAATATGGCAGTGTTAGATAAGCGAATCAGAAGGCAACTGATTCGCGCTCAGCAAAATACCAAACGAAATGCGGATGTCAAGAGAGTAGCTGCACCTGTTTATCGGGTTGGCATGAAGGTTTGGTTATCTGCCAAGAATATGAAAATACCTGGAAAGAAAAAGCTTCTTCCACGTTACATTGGGCCTTTCATTATCACCAGGATTATCAATCCCGTAGCAGTTTGTTTGGATTTACCTGCTCGGTGGAGGGTTCATCCAGTGTTCCATGTTTCTCTGGTTAAGCCATGTAATTCGGCTATGCGTTTGCCTATCAGACCACTGGCAGTGTAGGTCAAAGGTTCTGATGAATACGAAGTGAAGGCCATATTGGATATGAAGTTACGTGGTGGAAAGCCTTTTTATTTGATTGATTGAAAGGGGTATGGCCCCGAAGACAGGACTTGGGAGCCCCTTGGTAACATTCATGCGCCGGTTCTGCTTCGCAAATTCCATTCCAAGAAGGGTGCGGGGGTGCCTTTGGGGGATGGTACTGTCATGCCTCGCTCACCTGTAATGCTGCGTTCTCCTTCTTGTGGCATCAGGAATTCTTTTGCTGTTAGAACGGCAACTAAACCGTTCTACACGAAGTGGAGACTCTTTAACAGACTCCCTACAAAATGTCATTGAGGCCAGCATTAGAATCATGTGATCCTTGGCTCGGCATCTATCACGTGTTTCCGTGATAGTATTTAGGTGCCTTCCTCTAATTGGTCGGTGCTTCTGATCGTGGATTTTCTATGTGCCCGATTCGCAGTGAGCCTACGTTCTGTGTCAGTTTCTTTCATGCTTGCGACTCTGCTATTCGAGTCATTCTTGGACTTCCTGCTCCTACCTGCAAGGCAAAAAACCTTGGGGTTATCTTCGACTCCACACTCTCCTTCTCTCCCCATGTATCTGACGTCTCTAAGAAGTCACACTACCAGCTGCACCTCCTCAGAGGTATTCTTCCCTTTCTCTCCTTCCCCCAGAAGCTCACTATCTCACGAGCCCTGGTTCTCTCAAAGCTGGACTACTGTAACAGCCTCTATCTTAATCTGCCTGCCTCCACTCTCCGCCCTCTGCAACTCATCCAGAACAGAACTGCGAGACTTGTCCTTGGCCTCAAGCCCAGGGACCGTATCTCTCCAGGACTGAAGTCTCTACACTGGCTCCCGGTGGCTGCGAGGATAAAGTTCAAAACCCTCTGCATTGTCCACAAGGCCTTCTGGGGCCTGGGGCCTAAATACCTTCAACTCTCTCTTCCTAAATATCTTCCTTCCCGAGCCCTTCGCTCATCCGTCTCCAACTCCCTCAGGGTCAGCCGCTTCTCGAAGCAACGAGCTGGGGGTAGATCACTCTCCGCGGCAGGGGCCTCCCTCTGGAACAGCCTTCCTGCCTCCCTGAAACTTGAGGAGAACCATCTCCGGTTCCGGAAGCACCTCAAAACCTTCCTCTTTGCTTTTGCTTTCTCTCTCCCTCTCCCCTGCTAATTCTTCGCTGAATCTGCACCGAATCTGCAACTGGGCCACTCTCGCTGACCTCGGTCCTGGGCCCAGCCACTCTCCACTTGCACTGCCTCCCTGGCAACCACTGCACTGCGGGACTGTCTCTGTATCCCTACAGCCCCCGTTCCCAGCACTTGTCTGCACTTTCCTTGCACTTGCCACCAGCTGGCCCTTATTTATTTTATTCTACTTACCTTGTACTGCACTTCCCCCCTCCCCTCCCCTTGCACTTTCTCCCTTCCCCCTACCCCTGCACTTGCGCAATCTGAATGACACCTGGCCTAGTAGGATCGTTATCTGTCTTCCCCTTGTTCCCCCCTCCCTGCCTCGTCGCGCCTTGAAACACTTGTGTATAGGCGCGTTACAAATGCCATATCATATCATATCATAAAAATTAGATCCAGCTTGCCACACGAACCTTTTCGCATGACCACCATCTTCTCCGCTGCATCAGTTTCATCTCTGTGGCGTTTCCAGTAACGGCGGTCTCCACGTGCAACATTTTTACTTCTACGCCGCTTCCAGTTGGCGCGTGGGAGATTCCCGTGTACAAGCTAAATTCCTCGGCAATTTCAAGTTGCTTTCGGCGGCCTGCTGTACATTCCTCGCTGCTTTCCAGTTGCTTTCGGCGAGTTTCAGAAAAAGACAATAACAGAGGTAACGCTTGTTTTCCTAATTGCGACAGTATCGTCCAGCCGGAGGAGGGATGTTATCCTTAGCGTTCTAATCAAGTGTTTCCTCATCATTGAAGAAGTTTGTGTTGTTTCTCTCCATCAGTGACTCTAATCACATAATACAGCCCAGTAGGGTATTTATATTATTTGTTATTGCTATCCAAGGGTGAATTAGACCAAGAAGAACACTTCTTATCATTTTCTAGGATTATAAATTGGGTGGAGTTAACCCAGTATTAAAGAACTTTGTTTTGGACATTGTTGAAGACGATATTGAATTTAGTGCACAGAACTAGAGGACGCTTTCCAGAGTGCATCAACCCGACTCTAGTGCGACCCTCGTGCCGTCCGGGTTTTAGTTATTCTACTAACTCCCCTTTTCCCTTGTCATTGTGTTCTAATTTGTGACTCCTTCTTAGGACTTAGGTCAGACCTGGGAACTTCCATTGAACAACATCCAGGTCAGTGGGGAAATATTAGAGAGATATTTTTGCCTAATATAATTGGATTGAATTCTTACCTAATTATTTCTGTTATCCATATTGGAGCTTGTGTTCTTAACTCGCCCTTTCAATTGATTCCTCGCTCTGACTGTATTCATAACAGACAGTGGGTGGAATCAATGGAAAGGGTTTCACCTTGAGGATTCGACATTGAAGTTAGGATGAAGACCTCCTCAGGATACTGTATCCTTTTTGTTACTCTTGTATCATTTATTGGTATTGAATTATATAGTTTAATTCAGATTCATAGGGCGGCATGTCAAATAGTTTCAGGTTCCCCGTCAGCCTGATACCCCGATGTCTGTGTTTATGGTGTATCAGGTCAGCAAAGGGTTCAATGATAATTGCAAATATTAGGGGCGACAGCGGGCAACCTTGTTGGGTGCTCCTCTCTATCGCAAAGGGTGTAGACAGTGTCCCATTAGTATTAACCTGGGTGACAGAGGCCGTAGGAGACGTAAAGAGACAAGGAAGCCTGGTCCAAACCCACAGATTGTTAACACGGCGTACATGAACTTCCAGCATACTGTATCAAACGCCTTTTAGATGTCCAACGAGGCCGCCACTGCCTGGGTTGCTGGGTCTATTTGGGCCAGTATATTAAAGAGGTGCCGTAAATTCAATGCTGTGGATCTACCAGGGATGAACCCTGACTGATCCGGGTGTATTATATGTGACATGTAGGGCATTAGTCGCATGGCCATCATTTTTCGCAACTATTTTAACGTCTGTGTTAATTAGAGAAAGTGGTCTGTAGGAGCAGCACTGTTCAGATGGCTTACCGGGCTTAAGCAAAATTGTGATGATAGCCTCACGCATGGTGGTTGGTAGCGACAGCGACTTGAGGGACTCATACCATAATAGCAGCAGATGTGGGGCGAGTTGGGTCTTCTATCTTTTATAGAAGTGAGCCATGAGGCCGTCAGTGCAAGGGGCCTTCCCAGAGGGTAGGTGTTCGATAGCTTGAATGATATCGGTCAGTGAAACTGGCTGATCCAAGAAGGCTGTGGCAGCTCGGGAGAGTTGGCTAAGTGGTAGTGCATCTAGGAACCTATCTGTGTCATCAGATGTGCATGTATCAGTATTCGCATAGAGATCTGTGTAAACTCGGTGAACAAATTGTTGACAGCATCCGGACTGTGTACCAGGTTACCCGAGCCGTCTGTAATCACTGGGATACACCCCCGCCCCTCTCCCAGCGAGAAATGCGAGCCAGTGATTTACCAGGCCTATCCCCCTCGCTGTACCCCATGCTACCACGGGGGTGTCAAAGAACTTCACCACTCACTCAGTTTGTGCTCTGAAAGCGTCTAATGTCTCTTTAATCTGCATCTATGTGGCGGAAGGAGGGACAGTTGTCAGGCCACTTTCAAGCTCCCGTAGTTTGTTTTCACTTTTCTCAATATCCCACCGAATCATTTTAAAGGCACTGTACTCAGCAGCCATTGCAATCCCGCATATGTAAACTTTAAAGGCTTCCCACAATGTGCTAATTCACTTCACTGAACCCACATTAAGTTAAAAAAAACTATTTTACATGGTCATCCATAGTGGATGCAAACGCTACATCCAGCAGAGTCTGTGATTTAAAGCGCCAACTGTTTTGGGGCCTAGGGAGCATGGATAATGTCAGGGAGAGGCAGACGGGGGAGTGATCGGAGTAGGTTCTGGGGAGCATGCAGGTCTTCCTGAATCCTCCCATCAACACACCAGAAATGAGCCACGTATCAATGCGGGAGGGAGAGGCATTGACCAATGAGTAGAATGAGAAGGATCGGTCGTCTCCATGAGTCATTCTCCAGGCATCGACCAGGCCAAGAGAGTGCATGCCTCGATTTATCGTGGATGCAGCTCATGTCAGAATCCTCTGGGAGGATGTAGACCTATCTAGGTGGAGATCTGAGATGGTATTCAAACCCCCCCCCCATAATATGGGGACCATGGGATAGCAGGCCAGTTTACCAATGATTTGCACATAAGGTTGGGGGTCAACAATGTTAGGATCACAGTGAAACAGATGGAACAGCATCTGGCCACCATCACCCAAAAGGTGTCCCAACTGGAAAACAGGGCCGAGGACAGCGAGGGATGAGCCAGACGCAACAACATCCGGATCCTCGGGATCCCGGAAAAGGAGGAAGGGCCCAGTGCCAAACTCTTCCTGGAAGACTGGCTGGCCCATATGTTCACCCCGAAGACATTCTCCAAATTCTTCTCCATCGAGCGTGCCCACAGAGTCCCGTCGGGACGCCCAATCCCGGGAGCACCACCGTGAACAATTATTGCAAAACTGATAAACTTTCGCGACAGAGATGCCATCCGCCAGATGACCCGAGCTACCGGACCAATCACCTACAATGGCTACCGAGCTGGTTTTTCCCCCGATTACACTAGGGAGGTCCAAAAGGCCAGACAGTCTTTCGACTCCGTCAAAAAAAAACTACACTCGCTATCGATAAAATACGCACTCTTCTTCCCAGCACTCCTGAAGGTACACCACAATGGCATCACCCATCTGTTCTACTCACCAAAAGAAGCCTGGGATTGGCTGGAGACACAAGTCCTGAATGAACAGGGACAGCAACGCTCCCCAAAGAGGACCCTGTCTCAAAAAACCAGGGTGGATCACTCACCACTGCAACTCGACACGCCGGACCAAAACTCACCTAGACCCCCACGGGAAGGCGAGACGGGCGCAGAGAAAAGATGAGGGCAATAATAATTATTATTATTATTAATTATTATTATTATTATTACTATTATTATTAGTATTATTATTATTATTATTATTATTATTATTATATGGCAGAGATACAGACAGTGAAACATGGCTTACAACTCCGGAGGACAAAGACCCTACGGCTGCCGAGGAAAGACAGTAAGTCTCACGAACAGACGAAGCGAGTACTTCGTAACACCAACGATTTCCGAAGAAGTTTTATAGTTTAAGTTCAATGTTTGGGCGACAGGTGCTTCCAGTTGGGGGGGAAGTACAGGGAGGGGGGAGTTCTATGGGTGTTGGCAACCAGAACCACAGAACAAGATGGCAGAATACACAGACCTTCCGACACAGGAAACACAAACACTCCACCTGTTGGGGTCGAGAACCCCACACACCCAGCTGTCAGTCATACAGCTACAGGGCAACCTTCAGACATTCTCCTGTGTGAGATACAATTGACTACTCCAGGCCTATACCGCATACCCAATGGCAAAGATAGACCCAGATACGGGAAACACTAAACAAAGACCGAGAACTCGCAACACATGGACCAAGAGACTACCAAGACGAGAGATCCTATTAGATGCCTCAAAACAAGACTCACGGATCCCAGACAAGCACCGATAAACTGTCCCTATTGACCTGGAACGTCAATGGCCTTGCCTCCTCCATAAAACGTCGGCTGGTGCTCCAATACCTAAATCGACACTCACCAGATATAGCCCTCCTCATGGAAACACACTTGATTGGAACTATCAACGGCTTCTTCAGAAGTTCCAACTACCCATATACATACCAAGCAGGGTTCACAAAAGAAGCCAGGGGTACGATGATACTCATCCATAAACTGGTCCCCCTGCAGGTCAAGAAAGTGCGGACCGACCCCCATGGCCAATTTGTAGTGCTACTCGCCGACATCTGGGGAGAACAGTGGGGCCTAATTGCGGCATACGCTCCCCCCACACTCACGAAGGAACTCCTTGGCGAACTACAGAACATACTGTTAGAAGAAGAGGTGGACCTGTGGGCCCTCGGGGGGAACGTCAACAAAGTGATGGAGGTCACCACTGATAGATCTCACAGAAGAGCCAGAACCCGACAAGCCCTGACCGCTTTATACACTTTTGCAGAGACATTGGGAATGTCTGACAGTTGGCGATCACTACATGACACCGATACCGGATTCTTGTTCTTCTCCAGTGCACACAAAACATTCTCGAGAATTGACTATACCTTCATCCCGCTCAACATGTCCCACAGGCTCATATCTGCTGAGATTCTGGCAAGAAGAATCTCGGATCACTCCCTGCTCCTTATAACCATAAAGAATACTCGCTGAGCGCGGCCAGACTCACGATCGCACAGGCATGGAAGAATAAGGATGGACCAGTAGTGGCCATGTGGTGGGTGAGGCTATGGGGAGTGATGGCCATGGAAAAAGTAACAGCAATGGCTCACGGCTCCTACTCAAAATATCTGAACATTTGGCTACCTATCCATGAATTTACAGACGATAAAGAACAGATATACTTTAAACCCAGGTTGCTTCGTGCAATATCCATCATCTGAGAAATACAAACACTAACTGAAAAATGACACTACCGGTTGAACTTTTAAAATAAGAATAGAACACTTTTTCATCCACAAGTTGGGAAATGGGTGGGGTGGAGGGAGGGGGAAAGTTTGACGGTTATTCATATGGTTAATAAACATGAGCAATGGAATTGTAAAGTATTGAAGCCCCAAGATGGGGCAAGAAAGAGTTGGCATGAACAAAACAATGATCATTATTTGTTTATTGGTGTATACATATCTATGTTGCTCAAAAACTTAAATAAAGTTGGTAAAAAAATAAAATTTCAAAAAAAGAATACTCGCCACCGCCCAGACATCACCTGGCGCCTGAACACTTACAACCTGAGGCTTCCCAAAATTGCAGAACTAGAAAAAAAGACTACGGAATACTCTGAAATAAATGAAGGCTCAGTAGAATGTCCAATCTCGATATGGGAAGCGTATAAAACAGTCCTCCGTGGAGAAGCCATCTCGGCGGTGTCAGCCCATCACAAACGACACACCCAAAAGATTGTGGACGCTGAAAAACGAGTTTCTGAATGTGAGGAACAATTCCTCGCGCAAGGAACCCAAACCACAAAGGAGGCCCTGATAACGGCTCAAGAGCCCTTAGCAACATAGCCCTGGATAACGCACAAACAGCCCACCGACTTGTTCGAAGCCAAATCTACGAGAAAGGGGACAAAGCAAATAAAACACTAGCCTGGCTGGAAAATCGCAAACAAACAAAAGGGCACGTGCGGACTATTCGATCGCCTGAGGGGGAACAACTAACTGCAGACTCCGACATAGCGGAAGCATTCGCCACCTTTTATGAAAAACTCTACGCCCCACCCGTAGGGAACCCCACAACCGCTCCCTCTAAATTTCTTGACCAGATCGAGATCCCGAGACTCTCAGCACAACAAGCAGACCTCCTAGATGCTGATATCACTGAAAATGAAGTGCAAGAGGCGCTTGCACAGCTCCAAACCAGAAAGACCCCGGGCCCCTATGGTTTCCCAGTGGAGACCTGGAAATACCTCAGCACTGCGCTACCTGGACACATGCACCGCATGTTTCTTCGAAGTAAAGAACAAGGCGCACTCCCCCTGGACCTCAGAAGAGCGTGCATAGTGGGCATACCCAAAGCCGGGAAGCCTCTGGAAGACTGCACTTCCTACTGCCCCATCTCGCTGATCAATGGGGAGGCCAAGGTCCTCGCCAAGGTTCTGGCAAATAGATTGCTCAAGGTAATCGAGTCCCTTGTTCATCCAGATCAATGTGGATTTATGCCAAATAAGTCCACCCACATGAACCTTCTTAGAGTCCAACTTGCCCTTGACAGGGCCCTGGAGATACCGTGCCCACTGGCCCTCTTGGCGGTCGATTTTGAGAAAGCATTTGACTCAGTCGGGTGGGAGACCTTGTGGGACATCATGGCCCGGATCAACTTTGGGGGAGACTTTATCTCCTGGGTTAGACTCCTATACGCATCCTCAGAGGCAACCGTAAAGGTAAATGGCAGGACTTCTAGACTGTTTTCACTGGGCAGCGGGACCAGACAGGG